>NC_086373.1:24154645-24858811 GCF_036588685.1 Mytilus trossulus | reverse complement strand
TTTTGGATTTCAACGAAAACGTATTAATCAACAATATTTGCTTTCGCTTGAGTAAACTACATTTTTTGTTAGGACTGCTACATTTTAAAGTTTTAGAGAGGAGATTTTATGGGCACATTGTACGTACAAGTGGTATGTTTCAACAACTAACCTTTCACAGTAACCTACATTGTACAATATTTCCATGTAAATGTAATGCATTTATCCAGTACTTGCGTTTTGCATAGTAGCTAAATCCTTTTATATGCTTCATTATTTTTACAATTGGTGACGGATTATACATTACCAGACGTAAAAAATGGCTTCATCGTTATGACATCGTAGGAGGCGTCCCAGAAAAATAAAAAAAATTAGCCTTGCCAGACGTCATAATTATTTGAACTAAAAAACATGAGTTTATACTTGCGTGTTTATCTTCATATGAATATTTATTATTAATAATTATTTTCACATTTTCTTGAGGTATAATCCGATTGATAGCCTTTACTTGGTTATTGGTGTCACGTGAAAAACTAGTATAAATGAACTACTAGGATGTTAGAATTCGAGGTAGATAAATGAATTTGTAAATTTGTACAAAGTGTAAGGTCGTTTATCCATTTGACTTTGTTCGACGGTTTTAAAGTCCGTTCGTGGATTGTATGCTTTGAAAGGTTTAAATAAACTTTTTTTTAATTTTTTTGTATCGATTTCAAATGCTGGTTTTTCAAGAGTCTCCTTTTGGTCATTTTTATATCTCGAGCTTTTCCGTTGAAGGTCACGTCATACAAACATGTCGTTCTCACACAACTTTAATCATACTCCACGCAACGTAGTTGTTGAGGTTATATATATTTTTTAACATCTTCGTCTGTCGGTCCGTCCATCCGTCCTCAATCAGACAGTCCGTCAGTCTTGTTTCTTGTCGTTACAACTTTCTCTCAAACCACACAACAGAATTTCATGAAACAATTTTAGATGATAAGGATATACTACGAAGATGTGCATGTCGACAGGAAATTATTATTCATTTTTTTTTCTAGGAGTTACGCCCCATTGAACTTATTTTCTTAAATATGCCTCTGCAACAGTTTGTAATCGCAACTCCTCTGAAACCACGTAACATAATTTCATGAAACTATGTAGATGTGCATATCGACAGGACATTATGATTCATTTTTTGTTTGTTTTTATAGTTATTTTATTTTTTCCAGTGACAATGTGGTAGACGTGGATCATGTGAGCGCGCTCACTAAGGTTTCACTTTTACTTTCATTAAAACAATCTACTGACACATTGTTTTTTTTATATTTTATTTAAACTTGTTTTACAATGGCTGTTATTTATTCATTTACATGACCATTATGCTTGTATTGATATTTAACAAAACACGTACAAACACGTGCATAATCACAGATACAACCAAAAACTAACAACTTTGAATCTTTCAAGATTACAATAAATTAAATGTTGTTATTCTATATTAATGCATAACTATATGATACAGGTTTCTTAAATATCTAAATATGAAATTATCTACTTAACATAGGCACCTCAGAATTATAACATAAACATTTTGTTAAATTTATAACAAGAACGACATTGATTATTCTATATTTTCAAAGACCGATCCTTTGAAAAAAGGTGGAAGAAAATACGTAACATGAATAGATATATCCCTTTGCAAAGTTTTCGTCCATATCATCTACGTGGTAGTGATAGTCTGAAATTCAAGTTAATAAACTAAAAATTTACAAAGTAGTTTATTTCCAGCATAAAGCTTTGATAATACGTCAGATTTGGATACCTTGTCGTAGACTGATTCCATGGTTTATGTGATGATTTTTGTCGAAAAATACGATGAAGATTTAAAAGTGTTTCAACTCCGAAATATGTGCCAAAAAGCAACAGTTTCACAATTGATAGCCAAAAAGCAACCATTTCACAATTGATTGCCAAAAAGCAACAATTTCACATTTGATTCTATGTTTGGCAACTTCGTTAACAGATTCGCACAACCGTTTGTGGAAACAAATTTGCGGTCACTAGTGGAACTCTAACTGATTAACTCTCTAATCAATTCCTTCTACTTCTTGTATCAGTTGGCTTCAATACATTATATTTAGTTCTGTGGGCAACATTTTCTAACTGCGTTTTATTTCTTTGTTTTGATGATGGTGTACAATCTGCGATTGAAGTGCAAGGACCGTTTTATATAAGTATAAAGATTCATAAGGTGCATCAAGTAACATAGCATATAAGCTTTCTCAAACGTAACAGTTAGACAAACAGTAGAAGACAATGCCTAGAGAGCAAACAAATTATATGACACTTTTCAGTAATCGACGTTATCAATTAGACTATCTCATCACTCATTTCGTCTTCATGTTTATGACACGATTTAACGACCGATAGACATATTTTGTTAAAAAGAAAAAAACATAAAAATGTTAAGAAACAAAATCGATGCTTATGAAAAATTGTATCTTGATGTTTATACATGATTCGAAAATATTTGTGTCTCTTGACTTTTGGCGGCAATAAGTTTAGCTACCAAGTTTTTGAGACTACAATCAAACTACTTTGGCACCAGAGACATTTTTTTCCCCAAAATACAAAGATGATGAACGTGTAACAGCTTATAGTTTTCAGCTCTATCACAGATAATAATATCGTGTTTGCACCTGAAAAGAAAAAGAAAAGAAGTCTTATCAAGTTGTATAACTAGCAATAGTACTATCTGTGAAAACAGTGTTTTCTATTTTTATTTTTTTTAAATAAAAACCTCAAATGGATATATTGTTCAAAAAAAATAATCTTTTAACGAACCATGTATATTTTCAAAGTATAAAATGTAAATAAATACCTAAGTCAATATCTCAATTGTACTGTTTAAAATGAAACAAAAATTCGAAACTTGCTTTACTCATTGCAAAAACGGCATAGTGAATTCAACAATTGGTTGTATATTAATGGTGCCCTGACCAAACACATACTACAATCAAGCCCTTTCGAAGGGATTTATGTATATGTAACTGTAGTTAACAGATGTTCTTTTTTTAAATCGATTAAGGAGACAGTTTAAGGTAACAAACAATATCTTAGGGAATCGAGTTATCTTCAAATGAAGTATAACCGTGCAGATAGGATAAACATCTCCTACTAATAGATAAGTTTGTGATCGCATATTTAATATTTGTTATATACTTACCATAACTGATGCTTAATCGAAAGACTGATATCTCCAGTAAGTGTTCATACTCCTAAAACAAAAACAGTCACACATTAGTACATTTATTTCAAATTCAATAATATTACTCAGGTCATCTTTCTATTACAGTAACACAAATAAAATAGCTAAGTACATTTTCTTTTAGAACTCAATTATATTGTAAATTGATACTTGTCTTGTCTATTCAGTTAATGTATTCAATATTTTTGTTTGACCTTGAATAAATTCCTCAACCTTGGTAATTTATCATAAAATATTTCTGATGTAATATCCTTTGGAAAATTTTTGATAAATTACTTGGAAACCAAACTTATCCATAACCAATAGTTATCAAAAGTACCAGGATTATAATTTCATACGCCAGACGCGCGTTTCGTCTACATAAGACTCATCAGTGACGCTCACATCAAAATAGTTAAAAAGACAAATAAATACAAAGTTGAAGAGCATTGAGGATCCAAAATTCCAAAAAGTTGTGCCAAATACGGCTAAGGTAATCTACTCCTGGGGTAAGAAAATCCTTAGTTTTTCGAAAAATTCAAAGTTTTCTAAACAGGAAATTTATAAAATGACCATATAATTGATATTCATGTCAACACCGGAGTGCTGACTACTGGGCTGGTGATACCCTCGGGGACGAAACGTCCACCAGCAGTGGCATCGACCCAGTGGTGTAAATAGTTATCAAAAGTACCAGGATTATAATTTCATACGCCAGACGCGCGTTTCGTCTACATAAGACTCATCAGTGACGCTCACATCAAAATAGTTAAAAAGCCAAATAAATACAAAGTTGAAGAGCATTGAGGATCCAAAATTCCAAAAAGTTGTGCCAAATACGGCTAAGGTAATCTACTCCTGGGGTAAGAAAATCCTTAGTTTTTCGAAAAATTCAAAGTTTTCTAAACAGGAAATTTATAAAATGACCATATAATTGATATTCATGTCAACACCGAAGTGCTGACTACTGGGCTGGTGATACCCTCGGGGACGAAACGTCCACCAGCAGTGGCATCGACCCAGTGGTGTAAATAGTTATCAAAAGTACCAGGATTATAATTTCATACGCCAGACGCGCGTTTCGTCTACATAAGACTCATCAGTGACGCTCACATCAAAATAGTTAAAAAGCCAAATAAATACAAAGTTGAAGAGCATTGAGGATCCAAAATTCCAAAAAGTTGCAACTTGTAATAGAAAAGGTCGGTTCGATCAGTTCAATGCAATTTTAACCAATAGATGTTAAACTGGAAAATCATTCGCTAATGATACCCAAACGACGTAAGTGAACTGATACACAACTTTTTATTTATTAATAATATTGTAGCTGTCAAATGCCACCTTTTAAAATCTTTCAAAATTATAAACATCCATTTTGTTACCAATTAAATCGGTGTTTCAAAGTTTCTACTACATATTCTATATTCTATACATAATCAGATGAGGATAAGTCACAACCTTAGTTTGTCTTCTCGTACATTAAGACAAAGAGAGAGAGACGACATCAATGGTACATTTAAAAATATAACCAATAAAAATAGACAATGCCATGTTTAAACAGTTAAAACCGACGACAGGAAAACTAACAACAAAGCATCTCATGCCAAATGAAGACTGATCAACAATAATCTTACTAAATCGATGGAGAAGTTATGGGCACATTTTATTTGACATCATACTTGTTCGGTGTTTTATTGACGTATTATTTCAACAGATATCCGCATATATATGCAAGCTTAATGTTTGATCTGCTTTCCTTGATGACTTGTGTGCCTTTATTTATACAAAGGAGATTATTCAGAAGCTTCTGATAAAAAAAGAAAAGGAAATGGAAATAGACTTTAAGTCCACTAATAGATATATCATTTCACGGAAAAATTCATAGTTTAGAAATTAAGTTGAATGATACTATCTCAATTAATTCAAATTTTGCTTCATATCTGGACTCTAAAGTAGAAATTAGCAATAAGGGTCGAGAACTAAACTTTACGACAAAACACATGATTTTAATTTTCTATTGATATTTTCTTTTTTTGTGTAGGGTTACAATCCTATTCCTTTCTTGATTAAGTTTTACTGCTTAAAAGTAAGCTTTTGGGCATAGGCTTCCACATGACAAAGTAATTTTGTGCATTTTGGTTTAAATCAAATTTATACATTTTGGTTCAATTAAAATGTACATTTTGTCTTAATGAAAATATATGCATTTGACCTGAATTAGCCATACATGCAAACATTCAAAAACATGAATATACTAGTTTTACTCATCATGTTAACAAGGATTACTACAAAGTTATATACGACATGCTGTTGTACATGTAAACATCCTTTCATTAATTTTTCTACTCTAAAGGAAATCAATTGAGTATACATTAAATATATATGAAAACAATAATGGATACAAAACGCCCTACAAATTTCATGCGTAACAAACTACTAAATAAAATGTCATCACGATTCTATATTTATATCATTCAAGAAAAAAGACTGAAAGATTTCGAAATCTTAAAACTATAATTTCATACGGCTTTAAAGAAAAGAAATTGATTCACAAATAATTCATAATATATGATTCAAGCAGAAAGATGAAAAAATCTTTAAATAATAGAAATTATAGAGAACGGCAAACCAAACAACAGTCATTTAACAATAACCTTTCATCATTTTTTTTCTTGAAAGTAAGCCGACGGGAAATGCGAGTAGAACGAATTCTCTGGATGAAATGGCGTGCTAAGAACATGACGTGCGACACACCACTGAAACAATGGGTTACGTTACCAGGATGTGACGTAGTAAGTGCCGCAGTAAGTGGCATGTCATTTGAGTTGTGTCGTAGAAGAGGTGAAGAATGTGCAGAAGATACGTCTGTGGAGTCAGAGGCAGAAAGACCTATAGAGAGGAAGTAAATGTATGCTTGTACAGTTTGTACATTAAGCCTAATTCGCCGTTTCAGAATCTAATGCATTCTGGGAAATATCTTCGAAAGCATACACAAAAGCGTCGTGATATGATAAAAACGTCATAAACAATTGAAATTCAACCAATGACATGACATTGTTTCCATTTTGGGGTACTAACAATGAAAGCTACCCATATTAGTTTAGATTCTGAAACGGTCAATTGCACAATAAATTAATTATAATACATTTAAATGCAGTGCACAGTTTCAACTATAAAGCTGACATATAATATCATGTATAAGTAATGTGTCGAATTATATGGATAAGACTATGTAGTAATGTATACTACTGAATGTAGAATTTTGAATTTTCATAATTTGGCAAAACGAACATTCTTAGTTTTCATCAAATAATATAGAATGGGAGATATAGCTAGCTTTTAAACCAGGTTTTATCCATTTTTCTTACAAGAAAAGATGCATTAACCAAGTCAGAAATATGACTGTTGTTGTCTATTTGTTTGATAAGTTTGAGCTTTTGGTTTTGTCATTTGATTAGGGACTTTCCGTTTTGAGTTTTTCTCGGAATTCAGTATATTTGCGATTTTACTTTTTTAAATATAAAGGCCATGACAAATAGTTTTCAAAGTTCACAGATACCGTCGCAATATCAAATTAAGATCAGCTCTGTATTTTATGTTTCCTTTCATTTCTAATTGCAAAAGATAAATACTTTCAAAATTGTAATACATCCTGCGTATTGATATTTGACAGATTTAGAACAATCAAAGAACGACAAATCAAACAGAATTTGAAGAAGAACAAAATTTCATTGCGCAATTTGATGAAGTTTGCAACTCGCTAGGGATTTATTTTCCTTTGTTGGTCGTCGATTTTTTTTTTTTTACTGATATCCATAAAAGGGATAACGAAAGCTTGTTTAAAACTTCAGATATACAAATCAAAATATATTTGAACAACGATAAAGTCCGTGTTAGAAAATATTAAATACAATTTTTTCCATATTCTAACCAGAATCTAACATCAGCGTTTTGTTTGTATATTCTACTGTTTTTCTTTTGTGTCTTGTTCTTTTTATCTGTTGTGTTGAATGCCCGTCTTTGACTTATACGATAGTTTCGGCCTATTTATTATCTACTTATTCTTCAGGAATAAAAATATAAAGTGGAATAAAAATAACAAGCGAAGTTACCATTTACCCCCTCATTCATCAATAATAATTAAAAAAAATCAGTACCAGTTGGGATCCTGAAAAATATTTTACATGACCTAAATAATGCAAGATGATTTTAAACGTAACATGACGTATGACATAAGCTAAGCATTAAGCCAAGGGATGTAAGCATTTAAGCAAAGTGTGCACTATATACATACGATCCGTATCAGTCAGTGTCCCTAACGAACGTCGACGTCGCCCCATTCCTTCACTCTTGCTTGTCGGCAGCTAGAAAAACAATTTACTGAACACTTTAGTACAGTATATCTCTGGGCTAGATGTCTTTATCATTGTGTTTTGTCATATTAATTTGTCGTTTCTTATTTTATTTCCAAGAGAAACGTTTTAATTGATTTACAAATATGTTTTGAATCATATAATTTTAATTTTGAATTTAAAGTTAATTTTGTTGCATAAGTGCAAATTGAATATGCCTTAAGTTTATTTTGTTATGTTGTGTCACAAATAAAGATTTGAATTCAATAGAGTTGAAATTTAATATCTAATTCTAAGAAAATAATCGAATCGTTTTTATCATGTTTAATTACTTGTCTAAATCCCGAATTGAAAATTTGTGAAAGTTCACTATTAATGTAAATTTGATAGTCCAAATTTATACATTGGTAAACTCTCTTACCTTCTGACGATTTGGTTTGGGTGATCCCTGAGAATTACAGTACAGGTTGGGTGATGGACACAGTTTCATGTCTGATGCACCACGTATGTCAGCTGGTAAAAGTGTAGGTTTAGGTAATTCCACACCTGTTGTGACGTCATGTTCTCGTAAAAGATACCAATGTGGCATATTATCCATTACACCATTGACTAAAATAGAAGTCAATTTCACTATCTTTGTATTATCTTTTTGTAGTACTTGACAATGTATTATTTAGGAATATGAAAGGACTCAGCATGTGTAATTGTAACATGGCATATGATTTTATAAATTTGGTTCTAAATCTTTTTACTTTGCGAATTATTTTAAGAGTTCACATTCTTGCATGAAGAATACAAAACAAATAACAGAATAACGGTTTGTAATGATATATGAAGGTCTCCGTTCGTCCTGTTTCGGTAGAGCTCTTCTGAGTACCATTGATGTCGTGATTAGTACAACATATCTTAACATTTGTCGTTTAAATATATGAGAATTTCCTACACAAAGAAAGGAACACTTATACTACAAATGAATTATAACATTTCGAATAAAACAAATTATTTTTTCTCAAACACGTCTCAAATCTGCAGAAAAAAAAAATTAATACAACACATACCCGATAAGTCAATGATGACTTCTCCAAGGAAATCATTCGTTTTAAATCTGTCATAATCCCAGACTGTTATTTCTAACATTTTGTTCTGAAGTTCCTCTCGGTGTAAATCTTGAAACATAACTGTTTGGTGCCATTGAGGATTCAAAGTTCGTGATATATGTTTCGATCTTCTCTTATTTTCAAGGCTACAAAATGTATAATAGAATTTCATCAGTGGTATTTGTAAACACCAATATATCTAAAATACAGTTATTTAGATATATCTTTGTTTCATAAAAAAAAATCTAGGTAGATTCGATTATCTATGAAAGATATAGATGGTATGTTCTTAACACATGCATAGAAAACAGAATATAAACGAGTATAAGTCAAAAAGACAACAAGGACAAAAAATAGTATTAGGCCACCAATGAGTCTTCAACGCAGTAAGAAATAAATATCTACGAGTTGTCTTGTAAATCAATGAAAAAAATGCGCAAATCTAATACACATACAGTAATCTCGTTTGAAACTCCACATGGAGTTATAGTCTCATTTTCCAAATTCCAACGACTGTCGTAAAAAATAAACACTTTACTTACCACCTTCCTGGAAGTAAGTATATCTTGACAAAAGGGTCAGACAGCCCATTTATATCTTTTGGCATCAGGTTTCTAGCTTGTATCAGGTGAACATTTAAAGTGTTGTCATAGTCATCATGACTGAGTTGTAACTGAAATGTAATTAAATCAATCAGGAATGTTGAAATCAATTTAATAAGATTAATATTTGGATAATAATTACCAGTAGTAATAGTGGAAATCTAAATAACCGAATTTTATGATAAATAATAAATAAATTTGAAAACTTCATATTCGGTATTAAGCTTTCTAACAGTAGCATGTTTCTTGAAGGACTGTTTATAATCCATACCTGTATTTCTCCCATGGTTCCACACACGTTTTGTATACCCTGAAAATGAATAGGATTGGCAATAAATAAATAATGAACTCCAGAACCAGAACAAATGAAACAAAAATGTTTTTATCAATAATGTAAATTCATGTGTTTTATCAAAGGAAATAAACGCACACCTGTTGTGCAATTCAACATCTTATATTTGAGCTTATTGACCTTAAAAACAAACATGAACTTTTATTGGTATGGTATTGCTGTCACCTTAGTAGAAAAATATATAAAAAGGCAATGTTTTGGCTTTCTTATTACAGACTACTACCCATATTCATATTCATGGAAAAGTTGACCACTTTGAGTGATTATAAAAACAAGAATTTCCAATAAAAACAAGAATTTCCAAGGATTTGCAATCGTTGACTTTATGATAGCTGACATTCAATGATACATCGAACCACATTGCTGAAGTTTTCAAGATTGAGTGTTTGATTTGATTAGCAGGTAGATAACTGATCTGGTTTAAATAGCTCGATAATAATCGAGACGGTGACAATTGTTTTAAGAAAAACATGATATTCTGGTTTTTTATTTGTATACAATTTTTTATAGTAACATTTTTTTTCGAATTTTGTCCTTTCATTTTCCTTTTGAAACTTATATCTGAAACAAAATAAACAACCAACATCAAGTTCACATGACTGTTATAAGCAGTCTCTAATTTAAATGAGCTTCACAAGAAACAGGGAAATATTTCGATGTTTCCCTACTTGCATTTGTCCACTGTTTCATCCTTAATGTCACGATAAATTTTAGCAGCAAACAATGTTTATCACAAAACACAACTGAGTTTATCTTCTTATTTTTAAATGTAGATAATGAGTTGAATGATATAGGAAAAGATGAATATTTTTGTGAAAACCGGTTTTACATTGTCGATGGACGAAGCGTTCCAATGGTATCATCAGCAAAACAGCCTGACATGAAATATTATTAACATGTCATTTTTGTACATGTTCTGTTTACATCTTTCAATTATTCAATTTTGGACCATGTTTTGTTTTTAGTTTGCTCATAGTTGCTTTGTATGTCTGTCTTTTTTCGGAGGAGCTGGTTCTTAAAGGTTGATACGGTTTGCTCTACTTTACAAATGATTAAGAAACTTCTGTTTTCCCTTTTATGTATTATATAGTTATACATGCCTTTTCTGCATTTAAATTTGCCTTTGCATCTTTCAATTCTTTCATTTCTTTCTTTATTTCCCTCAACTCCTTTGATCTATTTCGATCAGATGAAGTAGATGTTTGTGATGAATTTGAAGGGGACGAAAGGCTTGGTGTGACGTATTCGTCATGTTGAGATGATGACTGCGATTCAGGTTGAGATCCAGTTAAAGAATCGCCCTCTCTTATACCTTCTAACTGTGCTGCCAACTGTTTCGGATCAACTCCTTGGTTTGACTTCAGACATTTTTCTAATACAATATTAAAATAACCTCAATATACGTTGATCATAGATTAAGCTTTTTACCTTAAAATACATAAGTTTCAACTTAAAGATTAAACTTTTATTTGTTATATTGATATACTGGTATACTATAATAAACAATAAAAAATATCTATTACTTTTTTCTCAACTGTTATATGGTTAAAAGCACACACAAAAAATGTTGTCTGTAATTGGAATGAATGTAATTTTTTTCTAAGTACACATTTTAAACTTCAAATAATATTGCAAATAAATATTACAAACGTTAATTTACCGTAAACTT
This sequence comes from Mytilus trossulus, assembly GCF_036588685.1. Classification (NCBI taxonomy): domain Eukaryota; kingdom Metazoa; phylum Mollusca; class Bivalvia; order Mytilida; family Mytilidae; genus Mytilus; species Mytilus trossulus. The sequence goes on along the minus strand of NC_086373.1, from coordinate 24,847,528 downwards.
CATCAGCTACATATTCCATGTTGTCATATGCTGCATTGCGACCCCCTTTAGTTTTGTCAATTGCTTTGGCATGATGAGCAGATCTAAATAATAGATAACAACAACTTTATTCAATTCACATTTTCAAATTGTTATGAATGTTATGTATGCAGTAGTATTTTCCAAAATGACAATCTATCATATCAAACATCTTACTGAATAAATCATCGCGACGGGTTAAATATGCTTACAGTGTGTATCAATGAAAAACCTATCAAACAACACAATAACATTATGGTCAATATCAAATAATTCTCCTTATAATATATCAATTCTAAGCCACAAATTACATAGGATTTTGCTACATAAATTTTTACATTTCCTTATCATACATTGTGCACTGGCAAACAAATCTTCTTTAAAGGTTGGATATTAGAATCAAATTCTGTACAATCGTGTATATTATGTTTACCAATTTAAACGTATAATCAAATGTCCTCTACAATGAAATACTCACGGTTTAACAACAAGTTCTATCTCTACATTAGGTACATTGATAATTCTCTGCACGTCCTTGTATGTCTTGTTAGATAATTCAATACCATTCCATTCAAGAATTTGATCACCTAATATAAGAAAGAACATACACACGTTATTGATTTGTGAAAAAAAGATTACTGAAAATAGAAACGTATCTAAATTTGAATGTACTCAACAAGTCTTGTCAAAATATAATTATAATACTAGTACAATTTTCTTAAATTGTAAAATCTAAGTTTAAAAAATCACGACAAGCCAGCAATGTGAATATTAGAAAAATGACGAAGAATGCGATGCAGCGGAATAATAAGTGTCTTTACATGACTTTAAGAAAACATCTGGGCAAATTTGAATTCTTTCAGTAGATTTGCATAAACATATGATGTTCATTTGATGTGGACCACTATATGAATCGGCGTTACCAATTCCTATAATGTTTAAATATTGCTTTTAAAGATAATTAATGAGTTGGCGCGTTTGTGAAATGTTGTGTGTTTGCTTTTAATATGGTTTTTTTTCTTTTTTGATTGTTATTTTATCTGATAAATAAGATATCTATTATAAATTTGAACTTTTTAGGCTATTTGAAGTTACATATATCACGAAATAACTAAAATGTTTACCTTCTTTTAGTTCTCCGTGTAGTTGGTCAGCAACTCCTCCGGGGAAAATTGCAGTAACAAAAGCACCAGATTCAGTTGTTCCTTTAACTGTTTTTCCGCCAACTATTTTCATCCCTATACCATTACCAGCTTTAAAAGATGAAATAATAGAAATGACGATGAGAATCATTGCTTATTTAAATGTTCTTGTGTCTTGTCTAGAGACAGGAAACTTCGTAAATCTTTGAAATCTCTTTGCTATTAAAACTTCGTTTGCAATATTAATGGATCATATTGTTGTAATATGAAAATGTTATTGGCCACATGAAAAGTAAAATATACCACTACATTTTCAGGTCAATATTTCAACAAAAATATTACAAGAGAGGTGTGTATGTAAATAACGAACATTTAATAAAAATAAATTATTTTATTGTTGTTCTTCATCCACACATATCCTATTTGAAGGTCTTTATGACGTTTTCATGTGGTCAGTAACATTTTCATTTTACATTTTTTGATATTTGTATAAATTGAGGAGAAGGGTCTTAATGTTTGTATTCTTTAACTGTTTTAGCCATTTTTCATTACTCAATATGTTTTGGCCTAATATTCTCTATTCTTTATATTTTTGAAATCGATTTCTCTATTCTTCTTTATGTAATAGAACCTAAATTAAGATATGTTTTTATTATACAATCGTTTGCAAATTAACATGCTTCAAAGTTCGATCTATCGTTGTCCGTCCGAAATGCTAAAAATTAAATATCGAGTAAAAAAGATAATAAACAATGATTTTGATTGTTTTTATTCAGATTAAAATACCTTTAATTGATTTATCCTTCGGATCACGCGTCAACAATATTCTTTTTATTCCAAAGTCATATTTTTTCCGTGGTGCTGGCGCAGGCTGAAAAATATATCAAATATTTTACCTAAATAAAAGTCGCATTAATTTGCTGTAATCTGATTTCAATAGTTATTTTAACGTCTTCACTTCATTCCTATTTTTTCCAAAACAATACCACAATATATTAAAATGCCTTATCTCAATCATAGACAAATCTCGAATTAGAACATTGTCAGAGAATCGGTCAAAATGAATTAGGGAAAAATGCCTTCGTCGCTTTCTCAAACTTTGTGATTGTTTATCCTTTATGATTTTAAAAATTTCCTCTAAATTTTTCTACTCATTATATTAATTAGTGGCTTTGATGGCATCTATCAATGGATGAAAGTAATGAAAAAATAGATCGTAGGTGTCATCTGTATCCGTTAACATGGCAGTAGTTTGTAAAGATATGTAGGAAGATGGTTAACTTATATCTTTACGACTGAATAGTGAGTCATTATTTTGTGAATCACTTTTATGTTGATCTTAACAAATTATGGATCGAATGACCAGGAAGGAAATAAACACATCAAACAAATGAGTATTAGCACTTGTTCGTCCGGATTATTTTATTTATACATAAAAATCTTGTAATATTTAGGACACGAGTCACGATTATATAGATGCCTTGATCCTATAAGATCTTAAACACCTTCATAAGTCAATGATCAGGTATACACATAAACGTACACGTTAAAACTACTACTTAGATATTCTTATAACAGTTATAGTTATATTGATCCGCAGCATTTTATAATCATGTAAGTGTCAAAACGTTACCTGTTTCTTTCTGTCTTTTTGTTTTAATATTGTAACACCACCTTCAAGCTTGTGTTTCATTAACGGTTCATCAGCATCAACACTGTTGTCGCTTTCAACACGGTGCATACCATTCAACAGGTCTAAACAGAGAGATAAAAAAATATAAATAGAGCTATATAGATATTCATGATATATCTTATATTAGTACAACCAAAATCTCTAATACACAATAGGTTTGTTTTCCTCAAAAAGGTATTACAATTACTAAAATAATTTCCTTACAAATTTCATCCCAATAATCATTTTCCGTTATTATTTTTTAATCATTAAAAAAAAAGCATCGAGCAATTAATTGTCAAGTATTTGCTTCTAGCAATATCTTACCATCACTAGTGAGGTTATACTCAGCTGAAACAGGTCGACTGCCAGTACCTATTTCATGAATTATTTTCCGTGAACGTGCCTTGACGTCGTCAAGAAGAGGCATTGCGGGTGTAGAATCACTAGGCGGGCTCGCTTCAGTATCTGAAAAAGCACCACCCGTTGCAGAGGCATATTCTACTTGTTTCGTATGCAGTTCAGGTAACGTAACACTACTGTGCATACTAAGGTCATTCCCATGATGAGGTCTTAAATAAAAGTCCACTTTTTGTTTACCAGGTCTCACTTCTTTTTTATCTTCAACATTTCCTTGATATATATACGGACTTGAATGTGCACTAAGATCTGGTCCTCGACTCCGCTTGGTCCGTTCTTGTTTGTGAGCAAGATATTCTGATGAACTATAACTGGTTTCTGTTTCCCAGCGTCCCTGTTGAGAATCTTTATCTTCATCTGAATAATCATCATCCAAAGGTTTTATAATACCCGTGGGGATTGGACGCATAATTGCATACATATTTGTAGACTTTTTGGGAATATCATCATAACTATGAGCCATTACCTGACCACTACGCGTTAACTGGAAAAGTTCATTTTGAAGCTTACTTGTCTCTTCTAATTGTCTTTTTCGTCGTTCAATTTCGTTTTGAAGTTGTTGTTTTCTTTGTTCTCTAGCTTTTCTTTCCTCATCATCTGACAAGTCTAAAAGAGCAGGTTTGTTCTGAACAAGTTCTGGAATGTGAGTTTCGGAATGACTTTTTGGTTTCATATCTGGTCGTAACACTTTTGAGTAAACATCCCGTCCCTGATATTTCGTACTTTCTTTAGATTGCACAAACGTCTTTGTATGTGTAGCTATTTTTTGTTGTCTAGCAACCATTATTGGTTCCGATCGCGTGCTATCCGTATCACTCAATCCAGAAAGGCTACTGTCGTCTGCTACCAGTCTTAATAGAGAGGCCTCTTTGTGATCTTTACCTTTGATTTGCATATCTCCCTCAATATCTTTGTCCTCTTTTATGGGTGAAAATTTTGAAATCATTGGATCAGATGATTGCCGCTTATGTCTAGATTTACGAGGTGCTACTTGCGGTGACGTAGGAACACGTTTTTTCCCGTTTTGATTTGTTGGTTGCTTACTTGTTTTCGGTGAAAGAGTTCTTTTTGCTTGTAATTTAGCATATTCCCTGCTAAGTTTTAACTCCCCTATCTGCATTTGTAATGCACGTATCTCCTCAAGTTCTTCAATTCTAGTACGTCTCCCCTCTGTTACACGTCTCAGTTCATCTTGTAATCTCTTTTTTAGCGATTTCATAGCTTGTGTTATTGGAGCTCCATAAATGTTTATCATTGAATCAATAATTGCATCTGTTTCATCTTTATCCTTCAAATATTGGTCAATATTTCTCTCGACATTTGTAACTTTCTCGCCAGCACAGGCAATAGCTGGAATATTCGCTTTAATATCCTCATTATACAATTCTTTGATATTTTTATCACTGTATGATACCTCAGAAGGAAGATAATTTCCGTTCCATTTGTCAAGAGTAGGTTTGTCTAGATTATTCATATTCTTACGATGTCTAGTAAACATGGCAACTTCAATGTCGTCTTCATTCATAGATTCATCGCTGGTTGAAGAAGGGGTTGCATACCCTCTAGGTTTTCTTTTGTGATCTTGTTTTAAATGCTGCTTTTTATGAACATTATTTTGGCCTTTAGTTCTGCTAGGTATTTCCTCTGTTACAGGTATAGGTGGTAGCTTTCGTCTACCTTTTTTCTGATCCGCGGCTGAGATCTGTAAAATAAGTAGAAAATGTTACTATTATTTTTATGCAATCAATAAAAGAATTACAAACCAAAGCTTCATTTGATACACATTTTGTTATATAGTCAAGATGTTATAGTGTCTTCGATAAATAAATAAAGCTATGAAAATACTGTTGGCCAAACTTGTCTACAGGAAAATTTATGCTTTTTCCAAATTGTGAACTATCCATTTCATCATTACACACTGTTTTCATGGCATTTCTTCTCCGTGTACATGTAAAAAGTACATGTCCTGCATTTGTTTGATCATTATAAACGAAATCGTTCTCGTTGTCATTCAAACTAAGGCTATTTATATTGCTAATGAATAAATATGCAGACACTTTTGAAGAAGTACAATTTACGCTCTTCAGAATAATCATCAGCATAAGTTTCAATATCAATAAACGAAGGTATGGTGTAAACAAAAACAAGTTCATAGTCTAAGATGCTTGATAAAAGACTGCACAAAAAAAACAAAGCAGACTGAAAAAACACAATATTGTTATCTCCATTCTAATAAAAATGACAGAAAACAACGTCAAATCATAATTTGAAATCTGGCATATGTCGTCTACGCATGCACGTTGTGAATTATGAATTGATTCTTTGACAATCGGTGACGTTATACAATTAAAATGAACGGTTACAAACAACTTTTTTTAGAATTAGTTCATTTTGCGCTCAAACTGTTTAATTAAAGCCCCAATGTATTGTCTTGTGCAGTCATAACACCAGAACGTACGTCATGTATAGCAAATCATATGATTGGTGACTAAAATGAAATGTTATAGAATGTATAAAAATAAGGTAGCCTTCATTTAGGTAATAACCCTTTTATCAGAGGTTGGAGGATTTTGATAATTTATGTTAACAAAAACTTCTGTTCAGAGGGAACATGAGAAATAATAGTCAACAAATCTTTACACACAAAACCGAAAATAGATCAACACGCACTAAACAAAACCCGGGGTTGATTTAAATGAATAAGGCAGCAGCTCCCGTCTATTGCTCATAGAAAGATAATCCGTTGTTTTTCGTAATAAGAAATGAACGGAAAATTTACGATGGGTATACGCTAACAAGGAAATGTAAAATATTTATATACGATGTTGAATCTACGTTTTTCGATTAACCGATTTCCAGAAATATACATCAAACTTGATGAAATCAATAATATCGCTCAATAATTCAACAGATGTACTGTGCTGTCTCATGACTTCTTCGTACTAAATACGAAGAGAATCGAAAAGACACATTGATTAAAACATAACAAAATTCAACTTATTATTGTATTAAAGGAGCACTAGCTACGATATATTTAAAAAAATAAAGTATGATTTTTTTTAGATTAATCATTAATTAAATTGTAATAATGAAATAATAATTTGCTTTTAGCAATCAATTTGCTTTAATTTTGTTGAAATAAGCGATTATACATAATTTTTGACTGATTCACTTGCAAGTGAATACGTCATCATCATTCTAACCGGTATTCATGTGAACTTCAATTTAACCCCCTAGATAGAGACTGACAACGCATGCATTGTACGTGAACTGGTTATTTAAAGAAAAAAAATGTCAACAATGAAAGTGAAACTACGGTAAATCATTTGATTACTAATTCGATCCACATAAATCATTCTTATACGTTTAAAAACAATGAGAAACTTATATTTTTAATCTATTAATTCAAATCAAACAGACCTATAAAAATCCAATTGCACGTGCTGGTTTAACCTATTCATATCTTTATTTGTGTTTACATCGCTTATATGGTCATCTGAGGTCAAATCGATAGTTAATTAGATGGCATCTGGATTTAAATACACACGAAACGAACCTACATATCATCTACCACATGCTCTGTAAACTGTTTATTTTAAACGTTTGATAGATTGGATAAATGTTTTACATTGTTATTAATCAAATATGAGAATTTGAGTCAAATTGGTGACCATGAATTTGACAGCTAGTGCCCCTTTAACATTAATAACCTAGTAAAATGACAACCAAAATTAAATAATAAAAAATGTTGACACAGGGTAAACGAATAGAGAATTATACATTCAAGGATGTAACAAGTATCAAAGGTAGAAATTCATTTGTATTTTGTCCATTTCGTTTATTTTTAAAACTAAAAACTCAATTATAATCAATAATTAAACTAAATTATATTTAAAGTATAAACTATAAAATTGAGTCTGGGATTGGGAATGTGTCAAAGAGACAACAACCCGATCAAATAGCAGAAAATAACCGAAAACCACTGATGGTTCTTTTAATATTGACCATTTAGGAAACGTTTTGTGTGTAAAAAAAATCCTGATTGGCTCAATAAAATGAAAAACATATGCATCCCTACATAACATGTGAGTATTTAAATCTACAGATTGAATGTGTACTTTCATAAAATAATACTAATGTATATGAATTATGTATTCACGAATTTTTTACTTATAAAATTGAGTAAATCAATTGTATGAATAATTCACCTTATAACTTCATTTCAGTAGCAAAAACACCGTATCATAAAAATGTAAGTATGTGGTTTCCCAGTAAAACTCGAGTAAAAAAGGGGAGAAATATACCAAAGGGGCATTCAAACTCATAGGTCGAAGATAAAGTTACTATGCAATGAGATTCGAATAATTTTCGTATTACCTGTTCAAATGTTTTGACCTTATCTTTGACCTTTGTATGTGAAACTTCTTTATGCCATTCTTTGACAGATGTGGGTGTGATTTTATTAATGATAAAATTATCATCGTCAAAATCAGTTCCTGGTGATGAAGGTGAATGTGGTTTAGGTGGAGAAGAATCTGAGTCAGGAGGAGTAACGGGAGATGGATACATGTATAAATCTCTATCTGGAGAAGACGATGGAGATACCGACGTACTGTCGGAATAATCGCGCTTCAATGATGACCTAGATTCTGGACTCGGTGGTGAATCTAAAACTCTATATGAGGGGGACACATTACACTCCTCAGCTTCAATATGCTGAATTAGTAATGGATTTGGTTTGGCCTTGAGGTGTTTAGTCTTCAAACGCCTTTCCTCAGATTCTTGTCTCTGTAAGCTATTTTCAGAACTACGATCGCTTATCTTGTTTATTTTATCGTCTGATTTTGTTATATGTTTCATCCTCCGAGTGTTGTCTGATTTGTGCAAATCGAGCTGAGAAATTGGTTTTAGTGGTTCAATCACATCGTCTACTGCCGATATATTTGGGTTGAACTTATGAGATTCCAAAGAGCTTGACCGTTTTTCAACCATTTTTCTTACATCAACTGGTTGATTATAATCTGAATTTGTTTCTATAGTTGACACTTTTTCCGGTTTTTTTGGTGGTTCGTCAAGAGAAGATGATCTAGTAATTTTTAAATGAACACCGACTTCTTTTTTTACTGATGTTGTGTTTGCATCAATAACTTTATTTTCTGCAAGAGTTTTTGTATCAATAACTCTTTTCGGTGAGGTTTTTGCTTTTATTGCATCAATTGGCAATGGTGGAAGGGGCTTTTTCTTCCGAGATTCTGACACCATCTCTGGTGTGGGTTCCGGCAATTTTCGTCTCTGCTTAGGAGTTGGTGACACAATTTGCTTTATCGGCACGTCTGTAGACATATTTTGAGTAGGTTGAATGTACACAGTCCGATAAGGATCTTTAGTTTCACTAGACATTTTAGAATCAACTAACGCACACGATACAGCTGGAGACGATGTCACAACACTTCCTTGTTGAACAGTTGAATCTGTTCGTGAAACACATGAAAAGGGGATTTCGGAAATTACTTCCTTCATTTTCGCATCTTGATCGAGATTTTCTTTTACACAATGTTCTAATTGCTCGCTATTTACAACATTATTATTTTGCACTAGTTTACATATATCTTCCACTCGTTCGTAACGTTTTAATCCATAATATGCCAAAGAATCCTCCTCTTCATTTATCGGTTTGAAAAATGGTTTATCCGTTGCTTCATCCTCATCTTCCTCTTGTGATTCTCTTCTCCTTCTTTCTTCTTCTTGTTTTTCTAACATATCTACTTGTTCAGCTTCCTCAACTGACGGTGAAACATCTAAAATTGGTGACAAATCAATAACGGGGGACCAGTCCGTAGATGGTGGTCTCGCTTTTTGTCGTCTGCTTCCTTGATAATCAATTGGTTTTGAAGAGGGGTCAGCTAGCTCTATTGGTTCTTCTGGAATCACCGGATTATCGTAAATACCAGGAGAACCTGGAGAAGAACTTCCAGTACTATCCTGTGAATCTGGAGACAATCGATAGTTATCTCCCATTGAATATGCATCCAAATTTGTAGGAGATATTGTCATTTGCGTTAAATTAGCAGTATCATTTGCAATGGAAGCGGCAAAGGAAGCAAGGTCCATTACTGCAGCTGACTGTGGAATGCCTATCTTTTCTCTGTGATTAGAAAATATAATTTCATCGCCACGCCTTGCAAAAATAAATTCATCATCACTACTATCAGTGATTAACTGATCTTCCGGTGAGTTAGAACCACTATCAGCAGAATATCCAGAACCAAAATATTCATTTTGTTTCAATTGACCTAATGTTTTGTTTTGTTGTTCAAAGTTTGCAAATTGTCCAGGAGGGGCAGTAATTTCTGTAAAATTGAACTGATTTTCCTTTGGGGATGATGCTGGGGATGATACATTTCGTTTTTTTCCTGGATATGAATCCCTACGTCGTGGAGAAAATGGTGGACTATCTAGACCCTCTCTCCAACTCGGACTCCTTGGTGCATGCGGACTACACTTGTTATTGTCACTATGAACTTCAGAGTCTGACTTTTCAGTGTGATTCCAACTTTCTTCGGATGATTCGCCTTTAAAGTCTCTCATTTCTTCTGCGAAGGCACTGGCAGCTAACGCAACACGGGCATTTTCTAACGAAGCAAATGGTGCTAGCCTATTTTCAGTGTCCGTACTTAAAGCACTATCCGAGGTATCGTCATCTGATGACGTAGCACTCTGAGACTGGTTGAGATTTAAAGAAAGCGGACGATGTTTCCTGTAAAGTCTGCTGTCATCACTACTGCCGATGCTCATCATGGAATAGTCATCACTGACATCATCTGTATCTACTCCGTCACCTTGGTAATATTGCATAGAAACATCCTCCATATCAACGTCTGACGTAATGTCTGATAATTCGGAATCACTCTGTGTTTTCTGTTTCATACCTGAAAAAAGAGAAGAAAACCATTGAAAATTTACGTATTGGATAAAATCGTTTTATTTAATAACCTTGTGTTGGTTTTACTCTTGGCGTCACCCATTGCATTGAATAAGCCTATGTTTTAATTTGGTGTTGATAACGAACTATTTTTTATAATATTTTTGATAACTGTCCATATAATACATATAATTCTAGAAATTGTATTAAAACAAAGTGCATTTTTCTTCTTCTGTCAACTTCGTGTATTCAGTAAATTCATTCAGTATATAATAGACATTTAAGATGGTTACTGTTTTTTTAGATTTGCGAATGTTGCCTAATTGGTATCTATACTGCATCTTATTTTATTGATTAAGATTTTTAGTAGATTATTCTATAGAACTTTTGGCAGAAATTGTTGCATTCAACAAGTATGTAATAAATGTCACAAGGTCATATTTTAATTGTGTCTTAGTTGTCAATAATTGTATGTTTCAATTAGTACCGTGACATCATAATTCAGATTTCGTATTGAAATAGACATGCGAATTCAAATTAAATTCCTGAATGGGCTTACGTATAACAAAAAGTTCTAAAACATTTCTTACAATATATATGTATTTATTTATCTTTGAAGTAATAGCACTGTTGTTTGTATAAACATTAGAAATAACTACGATTACTTTACAACGTCTAAAGCAAATCGAACAAAAAAGAAAAAAAATGTGCATTTACAAGCATATTGATCAAAACAAATCAAAGAATAAAAAATAACTGAACAATCAATGTTCTCTTTTTCAAAGCAATGTTTTTCTCTCTTCTTTCTTTCTTATATATCTTTATGGGGAAATGGATGAAAAAAAGATCGGTGGATTGAAGTTTTCATCTAAGTAATGAGATTCAAAGGGGTAGGTCCGGTACGGATCGATTTTGGCCTCAAATTTCAGGTTCATCTAAAGAAAGAATTTGACCACTTTTTAAACACTTAAGTGTCTATTTCATTTGAATAAATTAGTTTATGTGAACGATTTTAACTGATTTAATCATTAAAAACGATACGATTCAAGCTCAAATATGAAAAATCTACCAAACATGCTGAAAAATGTCACTTTTCAGATGGTTTTTGTCAAAAATGAAAGTGACCGCATCCATGTTCATCCTCAACCTTTATATATGTTATGTATATTATAGAATACAACTTTCGTTTCAATATTAAGGATGAACACAAATGCAGCCACATTCGTTTTACACGAAAACCGTCTTAAATTTAACTAAAAAGTTAATATTGTGAAGATTTCAGTAATTAAGCATGACTTAATGGTGCTAGTACCCGATATATGTGCATTGTATTGTCAAAAACAGCCCATATTTATGTAGCAGAAGCATTATACTGTCCAATAAATAACTATAAGTTAACATTTTAACGATTTTGTAAAACTGCTATATTTTAGGGCAAAAAAGGGGTCTTACTTGACCTACTCCTTTATGAAGAAACTGTCCTAGCTCAGTTATGTGCGTATCTTATATAAATCTTTTTTCATTAGATAACTAGGCGATAGCAATACACCGGAATGCTCACACGGTCATCCGCTGTTGAAATCAGTAAATGAGGTATCGTATCATTAATCAATCAAACTTCCAGCTTTAAAATAATAATAAGGATATATAATAATGCCTTTAAAACGGAAAATTAAACCAAACCGAAAAGTGCTAACATTGAAATTGATGAAGAAAAGATAATCACCACAAGATCCTGCCATAGTCCGCAAAACACCTGAAAGGAGTTCAATAATGTATTGACCTGTGATGATGTGTTTGGTATTACTTGTGTAACTTAATCATACAACAAGCCCTTCAAGTTCAATACATATTCAAAACAAAACTAGACAAATAACACGTTTTTGGGGGTGAGATACATTTTCTATGTATTTTTGAGCGTTCTTGATGAAGGTAACATAAGAAGAATCACTGAATTTTTAAAGTGATTATTAAATTTTTGTAAAATTGTTGCGTTTGATTCATATAAATCGCTTCTCTCGATTAACAGCTAGTATTCAAATGAAAGAAATTCTGTACAAAAATACAAGCAACGATTACTGATATAATAGTTTAATTTTCCTTTTCTCTGTATTCTTTATTATTCTAGTCGTTTCAATTTTAACGTTTTAAAAATCTTTATAAAATAATTTGTCACAAAAGAACAGATCTAGGTATTGTGGTGTTATAACAACCCAAATGTATGTGTCATTTGGTCTATTGTGAAGAGTTGTATCATTGGCAATACTACCACACATCTTGTTTTTCATAAACAATGTTCGATTATTTGTTAACAAAGACAAATGATGTACTCAATAAACGAGTACGTAGTTACTCCCAAAAGGTCCGTATTTTATCCCTGGCACTGATCCTAATGACATTTGTATAAAAAAAAAAGCTTCAAACCTTTAAAAAAAACTTAGAAAAAAGAATTGGTATTGGGGGAACTTTACCGAAACAGCATCATATTTTTCTAAATGTGCGTTGAGTGCCACCTTTGATAGTACACGTATCAATTTATTCGAGTCAGGGCTTTTGTTGACATTTGAAATGTGTGATTATACAATATACAATATAACTTAAGAACCAATTATGCAGTTACACCTTTTTTCTGTGTGTTGTTATTGTTATTGTTTGGGTAGTATAAGGTCTTTGTGGGGAGAGGTGCACATAATGTATATCTAATAGCAGTATCTTAGAACACAGTTCTGTATATTTATCAGGTACGGTTATTCAAGTACATTTATTCACCTGTATACCACTGCTCTTAGCCATACACTTGACCTTGTCTTATCTTTCATTTTTGGGATTAAAGTTTACGATTGATTGATTGATTGTATTATATGATGGATGAGTAATTACCTTTGATTCTGGAAGTTCCAGACGAGGTAGATTGGACGTCACAAGAGTCTGGACTGTCTAACGACTGAGCTGAGGACTTTGTGTCTTTCCGTGGAATATGTTCCTGACTGCCCTGGTGGCTTTTACCGGATTCGGCTATTGATCCTAGATGTTTTCCTGGATTTGCATGACTAACGATTGGATCTGGAAGTGAGATTTGTCTTCTTAACTTTCTAAATCCTTTATGGTGTTCCGTAGGAGATACTTCAACTCGATCTGCTGATATTGAACGTTCTAAAGGTGGTCTGGAATTCTGCAAAAAAATAATTATCTTTTGATTACACAAACTCGTTCATATATATATATATATATATATATATGCTAAATAAATCAACGGTGACTTCTTACTATATGCTAGGATAATTTTCTTGAAATTGGCTGTGTTCTGTCGCAAATGTTTTCCCATAGCTCGAGTTAAAGGATTATTTTTAAGGAATATGCAGTCATGCATTTCAAAGGTACTGCTTACGAATGTGGAGTGAAAATATCATCCATGACAAGCAGAAAGAACAGCAATAGTCACGTTATAACTCAAGTATCGTTGTTTAAAATATTTTCTTTCAAAATCAGTGTTTTATACAACAAATGAAAGTTTTTGAACGACTTTTACCGGCTATATAGTCCTTTTACGGTCGGAATAGTGTTTTATGAAACACTTTCTCGATTTCTTGTGTTTAAAAGCAAGAAACCATAATCAATAGACAATTTAACTCGTTACTTCAAAAGCCAAATTGATCACCATTACTTAAAAAAAACGATTAATCAATAAATAGAAAATTCATGTAAGATTGTTTAAAAGTTTTTTTAGAAGCATGGTCATTTCTTTTTCGATCACCAGGTATCAACCCTAATTTACGCATGAGGGATAGGCATTGGGTAATAAGTTGCACTCGGTGATTGTCATAAATGAATTCGTAATAAAAGCATTAAAACCTTTGGTTGTTTTCTTAAGATTTGTGTTTGTTCTTGCACATCTAAAACCTACTCTTTCTACTGACCTTAAACATTTCTAACCGGGATTGTATCTCTCTTTCTAGAGGGACGGTATCAGACACTTCAACACCAGGATGCCACAACCCTGTACTCAGCACCAGCATGCGCCTTTTCTGACACACTGTACAAACCCATTCCTGTAGCTGCAGACAAAAACAATACAAATTTTATAAAAATATGTGCTAAATGTATACGGTCAAAATCTTCATTTTGCTTTGATATAACAAGCAAATAATATATGTATTGATTTGTTTGATGAATTACGTTGGTCAATTAGATTTGTCTATATTGTTTTCGTACTCCAGACACTTCGGTCTATGTTTATATATTAGTAAATTGTCTGCGATTCAAATCTGAGCAAACGCTATTCTGTGATGCGACTACTAAAGACAACAAATTGTGAATTTCATTAGATAAGAGCGTCGTAATAAGTCAATAGAATAATTATTGCTGAAGTAAGCCATTTCCCTGAACAGTTAAGTAGTGCGATATATATGAACACTTTAAATCAAAAATTATTCGAAGGTTTTATTACTGAGAAAATTGCAATAGAATGGTTTGCAAAAAAAGGTCGCATTTGTAATTTTGATAGCGATATTTAGATTCAGCATTTGTTAAATAAATGCAAAACTTAAATGCGCACAGATTTTTTTATAATTTATAGTATACAAATGCATATACTGTACGGAAAATGTGTCCTGGCGTCGTGATTATTATCTTAAAGGGTACATGATGTGAACATTTGTAAGTATTTGTGATATTACAAGTACTAGCACAGTTTACAAAATGATTTAGTGTGTTCGTGTTAAATGCTCTTCAAGTTATTCGAGTCAAAAATAAAAATAATAATTAAAAAAAAGCTGCACTATTAAGATTCTGTTATACTTAAAGTTATACCAAATATCAGGTCAGCAGGAGCATTAAGGACAAGTTAGATAGAGGAAGTATCACGAACGATTGTCGTCTAATACTTTGATTATGCTCTTTTAGAATAAAATTTATTACAGACCGATACAAATGGCTACTGTCCTTAAATATGCACGAAAATAAAAGTGCTGGGAGATATTTATAACAATAGCCATGAATAATTGATTAAATCGACTTTTCCTGGACTCCGAAGAGACAAATGGCATTGCTTGATAACATCTGATTGTGCCAGGAGTACTTTTATATATCAATAGCAAATAAAATTGATCTCGTTTTTTTTTTGTCTTTCAAAAGCAGCTAAGCTGTATGTTTTAGGTCGATATTGTCAATAGATATAGGAAGATGTGGTGTGAGTGCCAATGAGACAACTTTCCATCCAAATAACAATTTAAAAAGTAAACCATTATAATTTAAAGTACGGCCTACAACACGGAGCCTTGGCTCACATCGAACAACAAGCTATAAAGGGCCCCAAAAGTACTAGTGTAAAACCATTCAAACGGGAAAACCAACGGTCTAATCTATATAAACAAAACGAGAAAGGAGAAACACGTATATATTACATAAACAAACGACAACTACTGTACATCAGATTCCTGACTTAGGACAGGTGATTATAAGAATGATTATAATCTAAGTGAAACATATATAAAGACATTCTTGATTTATTTCAATAAACTACATTTAATATTTTGCAAAAGGACAGTAAAATGTGAAATGGTGCAAAAATGTTCGTTAGAATAAAAACGCTCAACTGTGAAAAAGATGGTATACAGAACATTATATTTCTTAGAATAATTAATCAACGTGAAATCAAGAGAACTCCAGAAAATATTAAATTAACGCAGCGCCTCATAAGGTAAGGAAAATCAATGGTGTCCTGACATCCACATCTGTAAATTATGTTCAGCTATGTATACGTATATAATCTGATACTTCTTGATTAAATGTCGTAGTGCGTACCCTATTTAACTTATTTACTAAAATCAAATTTCAAATCTGCATAATCTAAAAAAATATGAGAATGGGGATGTGAAATGTGACAAAGAGACAACATGTAAAACAACCCGACCAAAGAGTAAAAAACAGCCGATGGCTACCAATGGGTCTTCAACACAGCAAGAAAATCTTGCACCGGTAGGCGGACTTCAGCAGACCCTTAAACATAAATATTTACCTTTGTATTAAGTGAGCTTTCAAATTTTCCACATTCTGAGCAAGTCATATTTTGACAGTCTACACACACATGCTGCCATTTTCTAGGATTTTTATCATCCAATTTAAGTTCATTTCGCAAGCACACCGGACACAACATAATATCTGAAGCTTCTGGCTCCGCGGCTATTGTTAATTCTTCTACTGTCATAGCTGTATTCAGATAATCTTCTTCCAAATGCCTGCAATACACATCACTGTTATATATTATAACAACTCAGATATAAGGGTTGAATCAATAATGCGGTTTTGAAACTAATTTTCTTAACATTTAGGAAAACATATTTAGCAAATACAACTATATCTTAACATATGCTTTTCAATAAAACAACATCTGATACCGAATTACTAGATCAAAACGTTGGGGCGGGCGGAGGTTAGGTAATCGATGCTGTAATTTGCTAAACAAGCATAAATATTTTATTGCATGTCTAGATTCCAAATTGTCGAAACAAAACTACATAACAACCCTGTGGTATGTAAATACTGTGTATGGATTATCAGCGGCGCTTCCGCTCATGGAAAATGTACCACACATGTTCGTCTGATTAAAAATGTGCATTTAGTTATAAAAAAAATAGATGTTGTATAACCACAAAATAGCTACCTACCATCCGAGGACCAAAGGAAGTTGCATGATTGCCACTTTAAATTATGCATCTTAAGCACAAGGCATGCTTGCAGCCATAATGAAAAGAAATAGTATTAAAAAAAAAACATTGAAAATCTTTAGGCGTACACGGTTAAAGGGAATCTCATCGCAATAAATGAAATGAAAATAGAAACTTCAGCGTGATAAAATGCAATTAAATCGTACAACATTAGCTAAGAACCGGAATTACATGGTTTTATCAATATTGGGTTTGCTTCGGCAAGCTTGGAAGATAACAAACCATAAACTAAAACATTTCATCTAAATAATGAATTTTACCAATCAAGCGTAGTAAAAAGAGTACCGAAACGATATCTCTTAAAAAAAAAAAAAAAAAGGGTCAAAGGCATATTGAGTATGACTGCACATTTTTGTTTATTTCATCAAAGATTGGATCTATAAAATACTAAATCGTATAACAAAGTTACAAAAAACTTAAAATAAACAATTAATAGAGCATGGACTCGATAATATGTGTCATCATTTCGTGTCTGTTTTAGTCTAGAAGCCTTCTTATTAACCATCGAGATGACCTTCGTAAACTGCCGCCGAGCATATAAACTAGTAATATAACATTAATATAAATTTACATGGGTAGCAAGCGCTTGAATTGATTTTTTAGGTCTGTTTGCGTGATTATGACTGATTTTGGTCAAGCTGAACGCTTACTTTATTTCAAGAGTTTGTCTAAAACGTAGACACTGCCCCTTTAACTAAAACATATTGTTTCGGTATATGGTATTATAAGCAAATATTGATATCCAAGTAATGTTTACGTTAACGTTCAGTTAGATTTAAAGAAGAAAACTTATATATATACGTTCTGTTCATGCTTTCGTTTTGTATGTTTTCATAAATACAGTCCCCAGGTAGAGGTTAAGCCCCATCACACAAAGTTAAAAGGTACTTCTTTTACATTAGAAATATAAATATTTGTAGTTGAACATTTTTATTAAATTGATTATATCATTTTAGATGTAGCAACACAAAAGCAAAAACAAAATTTCGTCTATACACAATAAGAATGTACATATGCTTAATAAGAATGTACGTATGCAAAATAGGAATGTACGTATGCATAATAAGAATGTACGTATGCATAATAAGAATGTACGTATGCATAATGAGAATGTACGTAAGCATTATAAGAATGTACGTATGCATAATAAGAATGTACGTATACATAATAAGAATGTACGTATGCATAATAAGAATGTACGTATGCATAATAAGAATGTACGTATACATAATAAGAATGTACGTATGCATAATGAGAATGTACGTATGCATAATGAGAATGTACGTAAGCATAATAAGAATGTACGTATGCATAATGAGAATGTACGTAAGCATAATAAGAATGTACGTATGCATAATGAGAATGTACGTAAGCATTATAAGAATGTACGTATGCATAATAAGAATGTACGTATACATAATAAGAATGTACGTATGCATTATAAGAATGTACGTATGCATTATAAGAATGTACGTGGTACACGTTTGTCCATTGAACAATAGATTCACAGGGATGGTTGGAAATAAATGTGAATAAGAATAACAAAAATGAAATAGAATTTCTTAGTTCTTTAACAACTTATGATTGAACCGAATAGTAATAAAGGGGCTTATATAGCGTATAATTATTCATGACAATATCTTTTGGAACAGACGAGAAGACGCCATTATGTAACTTCGAAGTTAACATTTTTATCTAATGTCAGTTTATTGGCAATATTGTAGTAAACAGTCGTTTATCGTCAATATTGTAAACAGGATCAATAAGAGTTCTAAAACAGATCTTTTTTCACTTTCTTTTCAGTAAAAACTGAATAATTTACTAGAATATTATGTTCTTGTTTTATTCAAAGGACGTTAGTGATGGAATTACAAAGTAGGCTGTTTTGGTTCTCATTCATAATATATGTACATGTATATGATATGGGTTGGTACAAGGATTAATTCACAAGAGTATGGTGACTGCAAATCTACATATTGCAGATCGTCAGATGTTACAAAATTGCATTTCCACCTTTGTCCTTTTTTTGTGGTTGGTGTTGTTGTCAATGTGTTTGTTTTTATTTTTCGTTTCGTTTTGGTTTTGTTTTATATTCTTATAAAACATTTCATCCTCCCTATAGAATTTATTCTCAATTGCTGCCTAGACTCGGTTCACCCCTTCGAAACCTTGAGTGACCTCTAGGTATCATTTTAATTGACTTGTGATATTTGTCAATTTTAAATGCGAAATCTATCCTTTATTCATATTGTATAAGCGTCAAAGAGGGGGAGCAAACTAAAGGACGAGTATGAACCTTCCAACTTGATAAACACAAGTGTTTAAGTGACAGAACATGCACAAGAAAGTAAAACTAAAGGTAACTTTGATTAATTTCTCGTATTTTTTTTAAATTTCCTAATGATTTTAACTTATTGCTTGTTAAGCCATAAAGGCTTGTCATGCAAAGTTATATTCTGATTCTCCAAACCAGATTCTAGCACGCAGTTAACGTGTTTTCAGTTTCAAAAGAAAGTAACACAACTGAAAATGCTATCGTTATCGGGATTTAAGCAATTACGATCTATGTATAATAACTAATGGTTGTTTATCGCTTCTATTCAAATTGTGGTACCCTAATGGTATCTAAGAGCTTCCGAATGACACTTTACTTGACCTTGAAATAGCGATAGATTCTGACTGCAATTATATATACTTATAACGAACATCTTGTTTAAATGAACATCCCTGTATATAGTCTTCATTGCTATTAGTCTGATCAATAATTATAGAATTTGTAAATGGAAACTGATGCCTGTTATGGATATAGATATAATATACATATATATAATATCGACCAAGTGTCACTTTTATTGTAGATATAAAACAGTACCCAGAGACGATGCTTTCCGACAAGAAGCTGGGTAATAAATCAATGTATATGCAAATCTTAAGTAGGTATTTGGTGGTAAAATTGAACTAAGCAATAATGTTAAATTGGATATAAAGCAATTTTATCTAAGAATTAAAAGCCAAAACCCCAGGATTAATTGTCAATGACATAAGATAATGTGTTGTTTCAAACAAAGTTAGTTTGAAAACAAGGGTACCCGTACAAGTCCTGTACACAATCGATGCACAATCCAAAAACAAAACCCACACTATCGGTAAACTGTAATGTACAGCTACCAAACAATCTTGATGAATGAAGATGGTTACAGTTAGGCAAACTATCAAAAAAACAATGAACCTTAACAAACATTGCAAATACAAAATTGCATCCCAATCCCGTTGTACCTAACTTATTTTCAGTCATAAAAATCATTTAGGGGGGGTTTACATGTACTCCGGTTATTTAAGCAGATCCTGTTCCACATGAGGCACCCGTTGTGCTCATGTAAGTGCAAAGCTGCTGATAAGTTTAATTCGGTAGGTCACATTTGAGGAGAAGAGGACGAAATTGTAACTAAGAATGTTGATTCATAAAATATTTCAGGTCTCAATGCTAATTGTCAACTGATAACACACAGTACAAAGATTCAATGAATCAATACAAAATGAAATAATTTAACAGCACGTTATATGTCCATTGTTATTTCCCGTCGACTGCGCTGTTAAATCTACACTTTAGTTGTAGAATACTAATTTACGTATCGTGTTAAAATTGCATTGAACGCTATCACTAAAATCTACTTCAAAACTCTACGGTGTTATTGAAGCAATTATTTACCCATTTCGTACGTTCGTTGCCACATATTTCTATTTATGTAAATAGATCTGTCATCATGAACATCACAACAATTCGAAATGGATATAATACGAAAATAATTGCCAATGAGAGAGTTCGCAATCAGACACACAATGATGAAAATACTATAGGTTACCGTTTGACCTTCAACAATGAGCATAGTCCGTATCAAGCTATTAAATGGCCCCAAATTAACATATTTATAACAATTCGAGCAAGAAAACTAACGTGTTTGGTCGCCCAGCATCTTCTCACATGTGACAGTGGTGATACAGCACAACATAAGATCTTAGCTTATTCAAAACCAATCAAAACTAACAAAAACAATCATATTTCTAAGACTAAAATATTAGCCAGAACACATCCAACAAGCAATGGGTTTTCTGTGTAAAGATCTCTAAGTCGGTGAAACCAATGATCTTCGTGTCAATAAGGGTTTCTGCTCTTTGGTGGAGTTGTTGTCTCTTTAACACATCTAACGTTTTCATTCTCAGTTTAATTTATGTAATGAAGATTGCATTCCGTCTTTCAAAGTTGACAGTCACCTAATAATGTTTGTTTGAGTTTTTATGTGACTTCAGTTGTTTTATGCTCTTACACGGTGTTTAGTTTATGTCAAGGTCATAATTATTCCAGAAACATTTGTCGTGCACGAGTCTCGACGCAAAAAAAGTTTGTTAGCGAGGTTCACAAGAAATCGATAGCATGATGACTTGTGTTTTGTTTATTTATTTTTTTCATTTCACCTCATCAGTCTAATGTACAAAGAGAGCAAATTGTTATCATAAATTTTCCTAATATAAAAGAACACGCGTGATCTATTTCATTGAAATAAAGAAGAAATTTGATATTTGAATCTTTTGTCTCTGTTGCGACTGCTAACCAAACAATCGATATTGAGGCTTCATGATATCTTTAATGACTTTAATAGCTAATTGTTTGTCATTTACGTATCAAATAATTTGTTCTCGTACTTCTTTTATAGGTTAATCCATAAATATTCAATAATGTTTCCAGGAAACTGATATCGGATTATTATGATAAGAACAACACTTGTGTGTAGGATAGAATTAAACATGGATTGTCAATGATTAAAAAGGAAAGCTCATTTCGTGATAATGAAAGATAGTGCAAACATAAAGCTCTTGTATACGATCAATTCACGTATTGAGAGAGAGGATCCGATGATATGAAAATAATTCGTGACAGAATTCGATTAAATGGAATATACTCCCATAAGTATCTTACGAAATCGATTTCTGGAAATCTAGTCCACCACCGATTTCTATACATTGTTTGAGAAAAAAATAAAAAAGATGTCTGGTTCTACTCTCTTGACCTATGATCATATAAGGACACAAAATTGATGCCATTAATTACCCGAAGGCGGAACGATCTGACAAAAGTATCGATATGATAACCAGCAAAATGAAAGTCATAAATAAGAGACAATTATATACTCATAAATCTTGCTAACAATGGTTACCATAAACTCTGCATTTCTGTGAAGTGAATTGCATGCTCAATTTTAGAAAACTTCTTGTCTTGAGCGGCAGAATAGGAGTGGGTTCCGGGGGTTGGAACTCCTCTTTTACGATCAAAGTTTTTAAATTGGGAAATATGGTTGGAACATAACACACCCACCCATCACACAAACACCCCAACCACCCACCCCACCTTCTTCTCCCACCTATTTTTCTCGTGTAACCTTTTCTCGGTGATATACGTTCTTGATTGTATGTGGACTAATATATGAGTAGCAGATTAATATCTAAAATATTCGCAATGATTTCCAGTATTTTTCTACACACAAAAGGCGCAATAGTTATCACTTATGTCTAGTTGTTATACATTAACTTATCATTATTAAAATAAATAAATAGATAAAATTAAATAAGATTAATACCACTGGCAATGCACGTTTTGAAAGGAACAATTAATTATTCAAAACATGATCATACTCAACTTCTTAATTGGTTGTCTTACGGATTTTCTATCTAGTATGTTCCAATCAGATCATTGTACAGAAATATATCAAGTTACGAAATTAAATAAAGACGAAAGGTGCTTCTTACACAAAAATGCAGTATATGACCTTTTCAAACTGAAGCAAATGAGATATAAAATTTCAGTAAGCAACATAATGTAAGAGTTACATAAGTATTCGTATTCTAAAACACAACAACTTTCCCCAAAACCTCTGAATTTATAAAAAGAACAACGATACCAATTCTTTAACATGGTATGCCACTTTCAGTCAAATATAAATCAAATATAAATTTTGAAAATCCGTTTTTTCTTTTCCTAAATTCGTTTTTTATTAGCAATCTTAATCCGCATAACAAATTTTGAAGGCATTATAACTCAATTTAAAACACAAGTAGCAGGAGACTGCAAATTAAATCTTCAAAATCCGATGAAACATTATTTTTGTCTAGTCGGAAGACTTTCAAAAACCGTAATGAAATTAAAGCAACAGAAAACAAGGTTTTGATTATTGCCAAGTTCAGAAAATCGATTGGAATGATTAAAACTTATGCGTCTGTACCGTGACTTAGACATGTCAGAAGATAGATGCTATAAATTAAATAGAATATTTAGAGAAATGAAACACCATCTTCTTTTATTTAAGAATATTACGATAAATATAATTCTAAGAATCAATAAATGTTGATGGATGTATGTTTCTAATCTAATGTTACCTCTAAAATAATTGAATTGCATCAAACATTGAAATGTTTTAAATATGAAAGCGTAAGAATAAAGCGTGGAGTTTATTTATCGTTGTATTATTGGTTGTGTAGCTTCGGCAATTATATGTTTTGGTAAATATAATCAGATACCAAATGATTTAAAAAAACAAAAGAAGAAAAACAGGGAAACAAAAAGAACCAAGCGAGACTGAATTTTACAGGAACATTTTTAAAAATACAGCACCAAAAGTTTTATATTTCATTTATTTTATAGAATGGAAATAAAATGTATTCGTTAAAACATCGATTTTGTGTCTTTAAATCATAGTTAACTACAGGTTGTAATTTGTATTCAGACAAACATTAATCGAGCTTCAGTGAAAATGTTTCTTTGGCAGCTCGGTATTGTCTGTTTTCGATATAAATTCAGTTAGAAACCCACCGATACATAAATGTGTATGAAGTGTTTGGAAGCAACGAGCTCATCATGAATCAAATTGAAGTGTGCATTATAATTTTAAGCCAGAAATTTATTGTTAATATGTGCAGAGAATATGTTTAATTATGACTAGATGTATGCGATCAATTTGGATAATTAGGACGTGACGCAAACCATTCATGTAATTTGCCACAAAAAGTCATCTTAAATAACACTCACATTATTTGCCAATATGCAAAGAACTTACCGGAGATAGTTTATAAAAATCTGAACTCATTCCAAATATGCATTCCATAACATTGAAAAAATGGGGGGGGGGGGGGGGGGGGAAGACAAAAAAAAAGAACAAAAAGCAAAGAACAAAAAGAGAAAAGAGGGAATCGAATTACAAGCTAAAGATATTGACTCTCACTTATACATCTACAACTGTCCATAGCTAATTGCCGCCACGTCACCTTATACTGTCAGAACGTCGCTTTTTAAATATTATATAAACTGAAAGCTGTATGTGTCCATTGAACTAGTATGTATCGTTTTTCGAATTACTCTGTTCATAGAATGTTTGCTGACGAAATTGATTCGAATTTATACTTTAAAAATTAACCAAGATTTTCGCTTCTATAATGACTTTTTCAAAGTCACACAATGCCGGTACATTGATATTGCCTGTGCCGGCAAAGGATAATTGCAAAAAGCAACGGCCAGTAAATTCGATTGTTTCTAAAGAACATATCTCCTTGATTTTCTATTATAACTAGATGTATTCTTCTAAATTATACCTCTCGCCACAAAGACACCATTACTATGAAAGAACTAAGGATGGTTTTATAGAAACGAAGATACCTATATCACAAAAAAGATATATACGACAAGTACCATGGAAAGTTGATCATAAGAACGCCTCTTGTCTCTCTCTGATCCATTTTAACTGGTATAATTTGAGGTAATAGAGACTATTTTATCGGTTCGTAATTATATATTGCGGAAAGGGACAGAGACGATATATGGTCTTATTGACGTATATGTTTTAAGACCAGAATTAATTGCGTTACAGTGCAAGAAGCAAGATCAATGCATTAAAACTTAACTTCCGCCTGCCGACAAAACCATCCTGAGCGGAACTCTCAAGGGAAAATTAATAGGTTAATAAGAACATAAAATATTCACAAATTGCACGTTTCAGCATGTAAATGCAGTAAATTAAAGAACTTCAATAACTAGACGTTTGGAAATTAAAAATTATATTATTATTTCGTAGGTATAGATGCCTATACAGTAGAGTATCACAGCAAATATACCACATGGAAAAAAGAAATTAAAATAATTACAATGAAACATTTCTAAAAAAGATGACGTCCTTTTCATAAAAATAAAAAAGATTGAAAACATGCCAAAATTGAATAATATGTCTTTCAGATGGATTGATGCCTTATAAAAATTAAATACTAAAAAATAACTGAATATCATTATAATTATCTTAAACCACTATTTTAATCCTTTTTACGAACTTTATTGGACACAAAACAGCAGAAAAGATTGATACGTTTTATTTGCATTCAATACACGTAGTCATA
The DNA here is from genome assembly GCF_036588685.1 of Mytilus trossulus. Taxonomy (NCBI): domain Eukaryota; kingdom Metazoa; phylum Mollusca; class Bivalvia; order Mytilida; family Mytilidae; genus Mytilus; species Mytilus trossulus. The sequence continues at coordinate 24,822,196 of NC_086373.1, read as the reverse complement.
AAAGCAGCCATTTATTGAATCGTGTACAGATGCCAAAAATATCGTAACCTGCAAGCAGGACAACTTTTTTTGTTTTTTTTGTTGTTATTGTACATTAAGGTAGGATAAAAATGTGTTTTTGAGCATCATACTATGTTTGTTTTCAATTTGTATCGGAACGACAGTACTCGTGAAGTTATGGCAAAGTTGATGCCACCGATATGAAATCTTTTCTTTTTTTATGAAAAACCATAACATATGTTCCAATGTTCATGAACACAGTGAAATCCTATTCCCAACTATTGTGACATCATCGTTTACATTTTATCATCGGACATTTATGACGAAACTACCTATAATTATTACCGGGCTGAAGTACGTCCATTATTCATAGTTCATTATTCATTATTCAATAATGAATAATGAAATAGTTCATTATTCACTATTCAATATTGAAAAATGAATAATGAATAATGAAATGGTTTATGTTTCATTATTCAAATTGAACCGGTGAATAGTGAAAAAAATATAAAAAAATTTGACCGTGACGCTATAGCTACATTTTGATTTGCAATGACCATAAGAGTGTTTACGGACGACCTAAATGCAACAATATGCATAAAAATGAGGAAATATAAAAAAGAAGATGTGGTATTATTGTCAATGAGACAAACATCCACAAAAGACCAAAATGACACAGACATCAACAACTATAGCTCACCGTACAGCCTACAACAATGAGCAAAGCCCATACCGCATAGTCAGCTATAAAAGGCCCCAATAAGACAATGTAAACAACTAACGGCCTTATCTATTTTACAAAATGAACGAAAAACTAATATGTAACACATAGACAAATGACAACCACTAATTTACAGACTCCTGAATTGGGACAGACACATACATAAATAATTCAGCGGGGTTAAACATGTTAGCCAATTTTGAATAATTAAATGGATATTTTGAATAATGGAATGGACTGCTGCGACCCTTTAACCCCTAATTATAGATAAACCTTATACCTCATTCGAAAGCTTATAACGAGAGGAACAAAATGTATATAGTCAACATGTTCCACAACGCATATTAGAGGACTTAAATGTCGAAATACGCGTGAAAGTTAAGAAATAGCCAATTTTGAATAATGAAATGGATATTTTGAATAATGGAATGGACTGCTGCGACATTTTAGCCCCTAATTATAGATAAACTTTATACCTCATTCGAAAGCTTATAACAAGAGGAACAAAATGTATATAGTCAACATGTACCACAACGCATATTAGAGGACTTAAATGTCGAAATACGCGTGAAAGTTAAGAAATAGCCAATTTTGAATAATGAAATGGATATTTTGAATAATGGAATGGACTGCTGCGACCCTTAAGCACCTAATCATAGATAAAATTTATACCTAATTCAAAAGCTTATACGGAGAGGAACAAAATGTATATAGTCAACATATTCCGTAACGCATATTAGAGGACTTTAATGTCGAAATACGCGTGAAAGTTAAGAAATAGCCCATTTTGAATAATGAAATGGATATTTTGAATAATGGAATGGACTGCTGCGACCCTTCAACCCAAAATAATAGATAAAACTTATACCTCATTCGAAAGCTTATAACTAGAGGAACAAAATGTATATAGTCAACATGTTTCGCAACGCATATTAGAGGACTTAAATGTCGAAATACGCGTAAAAGCTGAAAAATAGCCAATTTTGAATAATGAAATGGATATTTTGAATAATGGAATGGACTGCTGCGACGCTTAAGCCCCTAATTATAGATAAAACTTATACCTCATTCGAAAGCTTATAACGAGAGGAACAAAATGTATATAGTCAACATGTTCCGCAACGCATATATCAGGACTTAAATGTCGAAATACGCGTGAATGTTAAGAAATAGCTAATTTTGAATAATGAAATGGATATTTTGAATAATGGAATGGACTGCTGCGACCCTTTAGCCCCTAATTATAGATAAACTTTATACCTCATTCGAAAGCTTATAACAAGAGGAACAAAATGTATATAGTCAACATGTTCCGCAACGCATATTACAGGACTTAAATGTCGAAATACGCGTGAAAGTTAAGAAATAGCTAATTTTGAATAATGAAATGGATATTTTGAATAATGGAATGGACTGCTGCGACCCTTTATCCCCTAATTATAGATAAACCTTATATCTCATTCGAAAGCTTATAACAAGATGGAACAAAATGTATATAGTCAACATGTTCTGCAACGCATATTAGAGGACTTTAATGTCGAAATACGCGTGAAAGTTAAGAAATAGCCAATTTTGAACAATGAAATGGATATTTTGAATAATGGAATGGACTGCTGCGACCCTTTAGCCCCTAATTATAGATAAAATTTATACTTAATTCAAAAGCTTATAACGAGAGGAACAAATGTATATAGTCAACATATTCCGCAACGCATATAAGAGGACTTAAATGTCGAATTACGCGTAAAAGCTAAGAAATGGCCAATTTTGAATAATGAAATGGATATTTTGAATAATGGAATGGACTGCTGCGACCCTTCAACCCCAAATTATAGATAAAACTTATACCTCATTCGAAAGCTTATAACGAGAGGAACAAAATGTATATAGTCAACATGTTCCGCAACGCATATATCAGGACTTAAATGTCGAAATACGCGTGAAAGTTAAGAAATAGCTAATTTTGAATAATGAAATGGATATTTTGAATAATGGAATGGACTGCTGCGACCCTTTATCCCCTAATTATATATAAACTTTATAGCTCATTCGAAAGCTTATAACGAGAGAAACATAATGTATATAGTCAACATGTTCCGCAACGCATATTACAGGACTTAAATGTCGAAATACGCGTGAAAGTTAAGAAATAGCTAATTTTGAATAATGAAATGGATATTTTGAATAATGGAATGGACTGCTGCGACCCTTTATCCCCTAATTATAGATAAACCTTATATCTCATTCGAAAGCTTATAACAAGAGGAACAAAATGTATATAGTCAACATGTTCCGCAACGCATATTAGAGGACTTTAATGTCGAAATACGCGTGAAAGTTAAGAAATAGCCAATTTTGAACAATGAAATGGATATTTTGAATAATGGAATGGACTGCTGCGACCCTTTAGCCCCTAATTATAGATAAAATTTATACTTAATTCAAAAGCTAATAACGAGAGGAACAAATGTATATAGTCAACATATTCCGCAACGCATATAAGAGGACTTAAATGTCGAAATACGCGTAAAAGCTAAGAAATAGCCAATTTTGAATAATGAAATGGATATTTTGAATAATGGAATGGACTGCTGCGACCCTTCAACCCCAAATTATAGATAAAACTTATACCTCATTCGAAAGCTTAAAACGAGAGGAACAAAATGTATATAGTCAACATGTTCTGCAACGCATATATCAGGACTTAAATGTCGAAATACGCGTGAAAGTTAAGAAACAGCCAATTTTGAATAATGAAATGGATATTTTGAATAATGGAATGGACTGCCGCGACATTTTAGCCCCTAATTATAGATAAACCTTCTACCCAATTCGAAAGCTTATAACGAGAGGAACATAATGTATATAGTCAACATATTCCGCAACGCACATTAGACGACTTAAATGTCGAAATACGCGTGAAAGTTAAGAAATAGCCAATTTTGAATAATGAAATGGATATTTGGAATAATGAAATGGACTGCTGCGACCCTTTAGCCCCTAATTATAGATAAACTTTATACCTCATTCGAAAGAATATAACAAGAGGAACAAAATGTATATAGTCAACATGTTCCGCAACGCATATTAGAGGACTTAAATGTCGAAATACGCGTGAAAGTTAAGAAATAGCCAATTTTGAATAATGAAATGGATATTTTTAATAATGGAATGTACTGCTGGGACCCTTCAGCCCTTAATTACAGACCTACCTTTTACCTCATTCTGAAGCTTATAAAAAGAGGAACAAATGGTATATAGTCAATTTATTCTGCGCAGTAACAAGGGACTAAAAATCGAAATACGCTTGAACATTTTGAGGGGAATTTCTGCTTGGACTGCACCTAAAAATCCGAAAATCTTGCACGCTCGTTGACGAGGTTAAGAGGGCAAAACGTTGTTGGTTGGGCTTGAAGGGGAAAAGTGGGTGTTGGGGTTGTGGGAAAATGTAATCTTGTGGAAAAAAGAAAATACACCAAAACGAATCCACAGATAGGATAAACACAATGGATTGTAAGATTACACATATGTCTGATCAGAGAGTTAATGGCGCAAAGGGTAGAAATTTTGGAAAATACTGATGAGGAAACCCTCAAATGGCGAGAAGTAGGTCAGGAATCACCCTGGACTGTCAAAGACATTTAAAATATTGACATGAAGTGTTGGTTCGCAAAAGTTATAACCTTGTGCTGGAAAGAGAAAAATATCCGCACTTGGGGATGTGAAAGACTTAACAAGCAGCTGAACACCGTCTGGACAAAGAGAGACACCGATGGAGCTGTGCAAATCGTGAGCTATGAGATGAAAAACTAGAGGCTCTCAAGAGCCTGTATCGCTCACCTGATTCTACTTGGGTTTTTGAAATCATATAAACAAATATAAAATTTGGCTAAAACTAACAACACAACCTCATAAGGAAAGGAACATTCAGGCTATATTTGATTCATTCAATTCGGTGGTTCTCTAGAAGAAGACTTGTGTATGCATTTCACATAGGGTCCTATGTTAAACTAATTTCCCCACTGGCGGCCATCTTGGATGATGGATCGGCTACAAAGTAATAACACTTGGTCAGCATCTCATAAGGAAAATTTGTGCCATGTTTGGTTTCAGTCCATTCAGTGGTTCTCTAAAAGAAGTCAGTTGTATGCATTTCTCATAGGGTCCTATGTTTAACCAAGTCCCCCACTGGTGGCCATCTTGGATGATGGATCGGCTACAGAGTAACAACACTTGGTCAGCACCTCATAAAGAACATTCATGCCTTGTTTGGTTTCATTCCATTCAGTAGTTCTCTAAAAGAAGTCATTTTCTTTAAAATAAGTCATTTGTATGCATTTCCCATAGGGTCCTATGTTAAACTAAGTCCCCCGCTGGCGGCCATCTTATATATTGGATCGGCTACAAAGTAACAACACTTGGTCAGCACCTCATAAGGAGTGCCTTGTTTGGTTTCAGTCCATTCAGTGATTCACATGTTGACTATATACATTTTGTTCCTCTCGTTATAAGCTTTCAAATGAGGTATAAAGTTTATCTATAATTAGGGGCTAAAGGGTCGCAGCAGTCCATTCCATTATTCAAAATATCCATTTCATTATTCAAAATTGGCTATTTCTTAACTTTCACGCGTATTTCGACATTTAAGTCCTCTAATATGCGTTGCAGAACATGTTGACTATATACATTTTGTTCCTCTCGTTATAAATGTCGAATGAACTTAAAGTTTATCTATAATTAGGGACTAAAGGGTCGCAGCAGTCCATTCCATTATTCAAAATATCCATTTCATTATTCAAAATTGGCTATTTCTTAACTTTCACGCGTATTTCGACATTTAAGTCCTGTAATATGCATTGCGGAACATGTTGACTATATACATTTTGTTCCTCTCGTTATAAGCTTTCGAATGAGGTATAAGTTTTATTTATTATTTGGGGTTGAAGGGTCGCAGCAGTCCATTCCATTATTCAAAATATCCATTTCATTATTCAAAATTGGCTATTTCTTAACTTTCACGCGTATTTCGACATTTAAGTCCTGTAATATGCGTTGCAGAATATGTTGACTATATACATTTTGTTCCTCTCGTTATAAGCTTTCGAATGAGGTATAAGTTTTATTTATTATTTGGGGCTGAAGGGTCGCAGCAGTCCATTCCATTATTCAAAATATCCATTTCATTATTCAAAATTGGCGATTTCCTAATTTTCACGCGTATTTCGACATTTAAGTCCTCTAATATGCGTTGCAGAACATGTTGACTATATACATTATGTTGCTCTCGTTATAAGCTTTCGAATTGGGTATAAGGTTTATCTATAATTAGGGGCTATAGGGTCGCAGCAGTCCATTCAATTATTCAAAATATCCATTTCATTATTCAAAATTGGCTATTTCTTAACTTTCACGCGTATTTCGACATTTAAGTCCTGTAATATGCGTTGCGGAACATGTTGACTATATACATTTTGTTCCTCTCGTTATAAGCTTTCGAATGAGGTATAAAGTTTATCTATAATTAGGGGCTAAAGGGTCGCAGCAGTCCATTCCATTATTCAAAATATCCATTTCATTATTCAAAATTGGCTATTTCTTAACTTTCACGCGTATTTCGACATTTAAGTCCTCTAATATGCGTTGCGGAACATGTTGACTATATACATTATGTTGCTCTCGTTATAAGCTTTCGATTTGGGTATAAGGTTTATCTATAATTAGGGGCTAAAATGTCGCAGCAGTCCATTCCATTATTCAAAATATCCATTTCATTTTTCCAAATTGGCTATTTCTTAACTTTCATGCGTATTTCGACATTTAAGTCCTGTAATATGCGTTGCAAAACATGTTGACTATATACATTTTGTTCCTCTCGTTATAAGCTTTCGAATGAGGTATAAAGTTTATCTATAATTAGGGGCTAAAGGGTCGCAGCAGTCCATTCCATTATTCAAAATATCCATTTCATTATTCAAAATTGGTTATTTCTTAACTTTCACGCGTATTTCGACATTTAAGTCCTCTAATATGCGTCGCGGAACATGTTGACTATATACATTTTGTTCCTCTCGTTATAAGCTTTCGAATGAGGCATAAGGTTTATCTATAATTAGGGGTTAAAGGGTCGCGGCAGTCCATTCCATTATTCAAAATATCCATTTCATTATTCAAAATTGGCGATTTCCTAATTTTCACGCGTATTTCGACATTTAAGTCCTCTAATATGCGTTGCGAAACATGCTTACTATATACATTTTGTTCCTCTCGTTATAAGCTTTCGAATTAGGTATAAATTTTATCTATAATTAGGGGCTTAAGCGTCGCAGCAGTCCATTCCATTATTCAAAATATCCATTTCATTATTCAAAATTGGCTATTTCTTAACTTTCACGCGTATTTCGACATTTAAGTCCTGTAATATGCGTTGCGGAACATGTTGACTATATACATTTTGTTCCTCTTGTTATAAGCTTTCGAATGAGGTATAAAGTTTATCCATAATTAGGGGCTAAAGGGTCGCAGCAGTCCATTCCATTATTCAAAATATCCATTTCATTATTCAAAATTGGCTATTTCTTAACTTTCACGCGTATTTCGACATTTAATTCCTGTAATATGCGTTGCGGAACATGTTGACTTTATACATTTTGTTCCTCTTGTTATAAACTTTCGAATGAGGTATGAGTTTTATCTATAATTTGGGGTTGAAGGGTCGCAGCAGTCCATTCCATTATTCAAAATATCCATTTCATTATTCAAAATTGGCGATTTCCTAATTTTCACGCGTATTTCGACATTTAAGTCCTCTAATATGCGTTGCGAAACATGCTTACTATATACATTTTGTTCCTCTCGTTATAAGCTTTCGAATTAGGTATAAATTTTATCTATAATTAGGGGCTAAAGGGTCGCAGCAGTCCATTCCATTATTCAAAATATCCATTTCATTATTCAAAATTGGTTATTTCTTAACTTTCACGCGTATTTCGACATTTAAGTCCTCTAATATGCGTCGCGGAACATGTTGACTATATACATTTTGTTCCTCTCGTTATAAGCTTTCGAATGAGGTATAAGGTTTATCTATAATTAGGGGTTAAAGGGTCGCGGCAGTCCATTCCATTATTCAAAATATCCATTTCATTATTCAAAATTGGCGATTTCCTAATTTTCACGCGTATTTCGACATTTAAGTCCTCTAATATGCGTTGCGAAACATGCTTACTATATACATTTTGTTCCTCTCGTTATAAGCTTTCGAATTAGGTATAAATTTTATCTATAATTAGGGGCTTAAGCGTCGAAGCAGTCCATTCCATTATTCAAAATATCCATTTCATTATTTAAAATTGGCTATTTCTTAACTTTCACGCGTATTTCGACATTTAAGTCCTGTAATATGCGTTGCGGAACATGTTGACTATATACATTTTGTTCCTCTTGTTATAAGCTTTCGAATGAGGTATAAAGTTTATCCATAATTAGGGGCTAAAGGGTCGCAGCAGTCCATTCCATTATTCAAAATATCCATTTCATTATTCAAAATTGGCTATTTCTTAACTTTCACGCGTATTTCGACATTTAATTCCTGTAATATGCGTTGCGGAACATGTTGACTTTATACATTTTGTTCCTCTTGTTATAAACTTTCGAATGAGGTATGAGTTTTATCTATAATTTGGGGTTGAAGGGTCGCAGCAGTCCATTCCATTATTCAAAATATCGATTTCATTATTCAAAATTGGCGATTTCCTAATTTTCACGCGTATTTCGACATTTAAGTCCTCTAATATGCGTTGCGAAACATGCTTACTATATACATTTTGTTCCTCTCGTTATAAGCTTTCGAATTAGGTATAAATTTTATCTATAATTAGGGGCTTAAGCGTCGCAGCAGTCCATTCCATTATTCAAATTATCCATTTCATTATTCAAAATTGGCTATTTCTTAACTTTCATGCGTATTTCGACATTTAAGTCCTGTGATATGCGTTGCGGAACATGTTGACTATATACATTTTGTTCCTCTGGTTATAAGCTTTCGAATGAGGTATAAAGTTTATCTATAATTAGGGGTTAAAGGGTCGCAGCAGTCCATTCCATTATTCAAAATATCCATTTCATTATTCAAAATTGGCTATTTCTTAACTTTCACGCGTATTTCGACATTTAAGTCCTCTAATATGCGTCGCGGAACATGTTGACTATATACATTTTGTTCCTCTCGTTATAAGCTTTCGAATGAGGTATAAGGTTTATCTATAATTAGGGGTTAAAGGGTCGCAGCAGTCCATTCCATTATTCAAAATATCCATTTAATTATTCAAAATTGGCTAACATGTTTAACCCCGCTGAATTATTTATGTATGTGTCTGTCCCAATTCAGGAGTCTGTAAATTAGTGGTTGTCATTTGTCTATGTGTTACATATTAGTTTTTCGTTCATTTTGTAAAATAGATAAGGCCGTTAGTTGTTTACATTGTCTTATTGGGGCCTTTTATAGCTTACTATGCGGTATGGGCTTTGCTCATTGTTGTAGGCTGTACGGTGAGCTATAGTTGTTGATGTCTGTGTCATTTTGGTCTTTTGTGGATGTTTGTCTCATTGACAATAATACCACATCTTCTTTTTTATATTTCCTCATTTTTATGCATATTGTTGCATTTAGGTCGTCCGTAAACACTCTTATGGTCATTGCAAATCAAAATGTAGCTATCGCGTCACGGTCAAATTTTTTTATATTTTTTTCACTATTCACCGGTTCAATTTGAATAATGAAACATAAACCATTTCATTATTCATTATTCATTTTTCAATATTGAATAGTGAATAATGAACTATTTCATTATTCATTATTGAATAATGAATAATGAACTATGAATAATGGACGTACTTCAGCCCGGTATAATTATTCTATATTTATGAGTAACTTGTGGGGCAGGAACTCCTTACTTTTTCGGCACACCTTCTTACACTTTTGGTTTGTTTGGGTTTTTTGTTCGTTTTTTTTTTGTGTTGTTGTTTTTTATGTTGTCCAAGCTATTGGTGTGATGTTTTGTGGACATTTAATTTATTTATCTCTTTATCGTGTTTCTAAGACGATGTCGTAATTTGTTTTCCACGAAATCTGCCCCACTCACTGTTTATATCAATATACTACAAAAAAACAAATTGAGCGTGAAAAGTGATTATCATTTAAAGTAATTCAAATAATTACGTTTGTAACTGAAAATAACATGAATATCAACTTTATCTCTCCTTGACATTAAAATTATATGAACACGTTAATGTTTAAAATGTAAAATTACCATATTAAACAGATTTTAAAATTTGCCTCAAAAATTCAAGTTGGTCGTGTTAAAATGATTTCCACGTAAAAGGTGGGCAACATTAAAGAACAAGATTTCCACGAAAAGGTCACTTTCATTTAATTTTGACAATTATTCATTCGTGCTCGAATATGTAAGAATCTAAAACACGGATGGTATTTTTCAGCTACTTAATGTCATTTGTCTAACAGAAAAAAGTAGCTACATGTATACTTTTGACCGAAGGTAAGAAAAGACATCAGAAAAAAATACATACACATAACAAACAAATTTTGATAGACGAATGAAGCAATACAGTTCTTTTCTAGAGGTATAGTCAAAAAAGGTAAACATCCATGAAATGTCATTGATTTCCTGGGGGTATTAAACGGTATATGGCATTGACTATAAAGATTCTAGCAATTGAAGTTAACATTGAGTGAAATATTAATGAAGAAGAATTAAAAACCAATAGCAAAATCAATTGTTAATCAACCAATTAAATTGACGTTTAAAGGGGTTAGAGATCAAGGTTGCAAAAATAATGTATTGACATAAATCAGGAATCTGATGTTCAGTGGTTGTCGTCTGTTTATGTGGTTCATAAGTGTTTTTCGTTTTTCGTTTTTATATAGATTAGACCGTTAGTTTTCCCGTTTGAACGGTTTTACACTGTCTAGTATTTTTTTGTGCCCTTATTAGCTTACTGTTAGATGCGAGCCAAAACGCCGTGTTTAAGGCCGTACCTTGACCTATAATTATTTACTTTTATAAATTATTACTTGGATGGAGAGTTGTCTCATTGGAACCCATACCACATCTTCCAATATCTATATATAAGCAATTTAACCGAAAATCTACCACAGTTTAATCAAAGATATCCTAGAAAGTTTTTACTTCAGGAGACCGGGAAGGTAAGTGTTGTACTCCAAGATACTGGAGGAAACAGGAGACCGGGAAGGTATGTGTTGTACACCAAGATACTGGAGGAAACAGGAGACAGGGAAGGCATGTGTTGTACTCCAAGATACTGGAGGAAACAGGAGACCGGGAAGGTATGTGTTGTACTCCAAGATACTGGAGGAAACAGGAGACCGGGAAGGTATGTGTTGTACTCCAAGATACTGGAGGAAACAGGAGACAGGGAAGGCATGTGTTGTACTCCAAGATACTGGAGGAAACAGGAGACCGGGAAGGTATGTGTTGTACTCCAAGATACTGGAGGAAACAGGAGACCGGGAAGGTATGTGTTGTACTCCAAGATACTGGAGGAAACAGGAGACCGGGAAGGTATGTGTTGTACTCCAAGATACTGGAGGAAACAGGAGACCGGGAAGGTATGTGTTGTACTCCAAGATACTGGAGGAAACAGGAGACCGGGAAGGCATGTGTTGTACTCCAAGATACTGGAGGAAACAGGAGACCGGGAAGGTATGTGTTGTACTCCAAGATACTGGAGGAAACAGGAGACCGGGAAGGTATGTGTTGTACTCCAAGATACTGGAGGAAACAGGAGACCGGGAAGGTATGTGTTGTACTCCAAGATACTGGAGGAGACAGGAGACAGGGAAGGCATGTGTTGTACTCCAAGATACTGGAGGAAACAGGAGACCGGGAAGGTATGTGTTGTACTCCAAGATACTGGAGGAAACAGGAGACCGGGAAGGTATGTGTTGTACTCCAAGATACTGGAGGAAACAGGAGACAGGGAAGGCATGTGTTGTACTCCAAGATACTGGAGGAAACAGGAGACCGGGAAGGTATGTGTTGTACTCCAAGATACTGGAGGAAACAGGAGACCGGGAAGGTATGTGTTGTACTCCAAGATACTGGACGAAACAGGAAACCGGGAAGGTATGTGTTGTACTCCAAGATACTGGAGGAAACAGGAGACCGGGAAGGTATGTGTTGTACTCCAAGATACTAGAGGAAACAGGAGACCGGGAAGGTATGTGTTGTACTCCAAGATACTGGAGAAAACAGGAGACAGGGAAGGCATGTGTTGTACTCCAAGATACTGGAGGAAACAGGAGACCGGGAAGGTATGTGTTGTACTCCAAGATACTGGAGGAAACAGGAGACCGGGAAGGTATGTGTTGTACTCCAAGATACTGGAGGAAACAGGAGACCGGGAAGGTATGTGTTGTACTCCAAGATACTGGAGGAAACAGGAGACAGGGAAGGCATGTGTTGTACTCCAAGATACTGGAGGAAACAGGAGACCGGGAAGGCATGTGTTGTACTCCAAGATACTGGAGGAAACAGGAGACCGGGAAGGTATGTGTTGTACTCCAAGATACTGGAGGAAACAGGAGACCGGGAAGGTATGTGTTGTACTCCAAGATACTGGAGGAGACAGGAGACCGGGAAGGCATGTGTTGTACTCCAAGATACTGGAGGAAACAGGAGACCGGGAAGGTATGTGTTGTACTCAAAGATACTGGAGGAGACAGGAGACAGGGAAGGCATGTGTTGTACTCCAAGATACTGGAGGAAACAGGAGACCGGGAAGGTATGTGTTGTACTCCAAGATACTGGAGGAAACAGGAGACCGGGAAGGCATGTGTTGTACTCCAAGATACTGGAGGAAACAGGAGACCGGGAAGGTATGTGTTGTACTCCAAGATACTGGAGGAAACAGGAGACAGGGAAGGCATGTGTTGTACTCCAAGATACTGGAGGAGACAGGAGACCGGGAAGGTATGTGTTGTACTCCAAGATACTGGAGGAGACAGGAGACAGGGAAGGCATGTGTTGTACTCCAAGATACTGGAGGAGACAGGAGACAGGGAAGGCATGTGTTGTACTCCAAGATACTGGAGGAAACAGGAGACCGGGAAGGTATGTGTTGTACTCCAAGATACTGGAGGAAACAGGAGACAGGGAAGGCATGTGTTGTACTCCAAGATACTGGAGGAGACAGGAGACCGGGAAGGTATGTGTTGTACTCCAAGATACTGGAGGAGACAGGAGACAGGGAAGGCATGTGTTGTACTCCAAGATACTGGAGGAAACAGGAGACCGGGAAGGCATGTGTTGTACTCCAAGATACTGGAGGAGACAGGAGACAGGGAAGGCATGTGTTGTACTCCAAGATACTGGAGGAGACAGGAGACCGGGAAGGTATGTGTTGTACTCCAAGATACTGGAGGAAACAGGAGACAGGGAAGGCATGTGTTGTACTCCAAGATACTGGAGGAAACAGGAGACCGGGAAGGTATGTGTTGTACTCCAAGATACTGGAGGAAACAGGAGACAGGGAAGGTATGTGTTGTACTCCAAGATACTGGAGGAGACAGGAGACAGGAAAGGCATGTGTTGTACTCCAAGATACTGGAGGAGACAGGAGACAGGAAAGGCATGTGTTGTACTCCAAGATACTGGAGGAAACAGGAGACCGGGAAGGTATGTGTTGTACTCCAAGATACTGGAGGAGACAGGAGACAGGGAAGGCATGTGTTGTACTCCAAGATACTGGAGGAGACAGGAGACCGGGAAGGTATGTGTTGTACTCCAAGATACTGGAGGAAACAGGAGACCGGGAAGGTATGTGTTGTACTCCAAGATACTGGAGGAAACAGGGAACAGGGAAGGCATGTGTTATTCTCCAAGATACCGGAGGAGACAGGGAAGGCATGTGTTGTTCTCCAAGATACTGGAGGAGACAGGAGACAGGGAAGGTATGTGTTGTACTCCAAAATACTGGAGGAGACAGGAGACAGGGAAGGCATGTGTTGTACTCCAGGAGACAGGGAAGGCATGTGTTGTTCTCCAAGATACTGGAGAAGACAGGGAAGGCATATGTTGTACTCCAAGAGACAGGGAAGGCATGTGTTGTACTCCAAGATACTGGAGGAGACTGATATATATCAGCCCCTAACACAGCCATCTGATGATAGTTTACAAATAGCAATTAAATGTTCTAAAATTCTGTCTTCCGCATTGTTCTCAAGGTAAACTTCTTATATACCCAGACAAAGATATGCGAGGAAGCCAAGTCATTGACAAAATTAAAGATTTAACAATGAAATAACAAATTCAAATATTTACTCCACTATTTACGAAATTACTGGGCAAGTAATTTGTTTTAAAACAAGTGTATCCAAGTCATAAAATGTTTCATTTCAATTTAAAAAGATCAATGACATAAAATTTGCCATTTTACATTGAAGCAATCAAATTATTCCATTTTATGTTTCATAATAATCAGATTATCGAACGATTTCTTAAAAGATTACAAAATTATATCTAGCCAATCGTTAGCTCGCTTCATTGAAATTAAAAGTAAATAAACTTGTCACATCAAATTTATTAAATCGAAATTAAAATGGATAGCAGAAGAATATTTGATTTAAGGATTTCATTCAGCTTCAGAGCTCTAATTGAGCTTTAAGTAACAGTTCATTTGAATAATGTTCTAAGAATAGAAATATATATAGAAGCAAATTCATATAAAAGAAGGAGAGTCAATAAGGTATCAAATTTGATGTTTAATCATATACAGCCGATTGCGTTGAGTGTGTAGGCAAAGGTAATATCTTTGGTTAGCTTGCTTGCTTGCTAAAACGTGAAGTCATTTTTGGGAGAGGTATACTATCCTCCTTTCGAAGTAGCCTAGTCCTACATACATATAGTGTGGTTATCTGTCGGACTAGTTTACTCTTAAAGGCGGATAGTTTACCTAGCTTATACCTTCACGACCAAGAAAGCAAGCAAGCTAACCAAAGATACTTCCTTTACATACACACTTAATGCAATCGGCTGTAAAGGTATTAGGAGGCAATGTTTCAAAGTTCGAAAAATCAAAGTTATCCCAGACTGAGTCGTCAAATGTAGCGATTTCATGCTCGTTTGAGGCACTAGTTTTTAACAAGCAGTCGAATCTCCTGTGGACACCAAATTTATTCGTCTTGATGACAAGTTCCTATATTCGTAATAGCAGACTTAAGACATAAGTATCAATTAAGTCAAATGAAAAGAAGATAGCAGTATCCCTTTACTTCACGTTCAGCTATATGGATAATTTCCTAGCAATGAATATATATTTCAAAATTAGATAAAAAAAAACTTCAAAAAGTTTAAGTCTGCTAAAGAATTTGTTAAGTAAAGAATGATTGGAATCTCGTGGGCTTTTGTGTAATGTCTTATGCAGAGCGAGATTGTAGTATACAAAAAAAGAAGATGTGGTATTATTGCCAACGAGACAACTATCCACATAAGACCAAAATGACACAAACATTAACAACTATAGGTTACCGTATGGCCTTCAACAATGATCAAAGCCCATACCACATAGTCAGCTATATAAACCCGATAAGATAATGTAAAAGAATTCAAACTAACGGCCTTATTTATTTTAAAAAATGAACGAAAAACAAATATGTAACACATAAACAAACGACAACCACTGAATTACAGGCTCCTGACTTGGGACAGGCACATAGTATGACTACCCATGATGCATTTGAAGATGCTCAGCGTGCCTTAATTACTAAACAATTCCTTGGTCTGCTTGACATATATACTCGTATACTTAGTCAACAGTTCAACATTTTGTGTAGCATTTAAGCTACATGTTACTTTATCAACAGTCATCTTCGGTTTCAACGCATTTTGTTGGTGGAAATTGTATTTCAATTGTATTGTTATCATATGAAACATACAAAATTTGACAAAGACTTTGATAATATTAAAACGGTCATTAAGAAAGAAAAATATATAGATCTCCAGCAAGTCACAGAGTAATTCACCTGAAGGTGTTTTGCTTAGTTAGCGGAAAGTTCCTTACATCAGGAATATTAACCATTAATTACAGGATATCTAAAGACTTAACGCCGTTCGCTCAAATTTAACATGTTTGAAATAAACTCCCGGTTTCAATGACACCTGACAATGGAAGCACAAACTAATGTCATATCTATACAATCGCGTGCTTAATTTTGATCAAATCAACTTTTTTCTCTACATTTCCCAGTAAAAAGGTACATATATTTAATAATTTATGTTTGTTAATGGCCATAGTTCATGTTGTATGCAGTCATGACCCTCTGTTTTATCATTTTATACACTGCGTGATAGTTGCTGTCCTGTCAAAATATCATTATGAAGCATCTATGTGAAGCAATTATTAATCAAACTTTCTTTCGCTAAAAGTTTGAATTTATGTAATATTCTATATGAATGACATTTGCTTAATTGCAATGAATACCGGTATACGGAACACTAACATCCTTGCATGGGATTCGATCCACGTACTACTTATCACAACCTAATGAACAGCATGCAACGATTCAAAGAAATTTCAAGGTCAGCTAAAGCAAAAAAATATTTCTTCTGCGATCTTAGAAATTCCTCCATACAAATGTGGAAGTCAAACTTGATACACTTGGTATTCCTATTTGTATTTTTCCAGCATTAGAAAATGGAAGAATTCAATAATTCTAGTTTCTGTTACAGCCATGCAGTGGTAAATATTAAATGCATATTAAGGACTAGAACATGATCTGTCGTGATAAAGGTGGAAATAAGCCGAACACTATAATATAAAATAATAACGCCGATATGTTGGATTAGGAGAACAATTTTACCATGAAACAAACCGAACGCAACCCATCAAAGAGTTGTTGCTGTGGTTCTTTAACCTGCAGAAACCTTTATGAAGCATCTGATTTAACGTGCCTATTCCTTAGACCGAAATGGCTGAATATTTACATGTTCGCAAAACCAAGGTCAAGGTCGGTGATGATATTTTCTATTATAATAATTCAATCAAAAGCTGTAATAATCGTTCGTAAGGTACGCAAGCGGTTAAACAATATAACTTGATTTGCGTGATATAGGCGGGAAAGAACACTGGTTAAATAACCATTGAACTGGAGAAAAATCAATGGAAAATCTGTGATATTTATTGCCTTTGTGTAAATCATTCGTAAAACAGTTAGTACAATCATTTATTGGACTTCTAAAGCAAACGGTAATTTGAATATCAATGATTTATACCGTTATTACGTAGAAAGAGTTATCATTGAAGGAACTATAGTCAGAGGAAGTTATATATAGATGTCAATTATGGATAGATAAGACAAAGTACATTTTTCTATTAAATACACATTTTTTAAACACGCACCATTCCAAAATTGTAATTTGGAATTGATAAATTGGCAAAAAAGTCAAACTTACTGATTTTTATGGTTATGATATATATCTTAGTACGGTATTTTCGCACCTTTTCGCATGAAGTGGCACTTGTTAGATTTATAATGTTTCCAAAGTAAATCATACTTTTCATAATTAACAAAAAAAATCCAATTTCTATGAATAAAATAATATTCATGTTTTCTTGTTTCATTTCAATGCATCGTGACCTCATGTTCCAAAGAGGCTATCTACAAAATGTACCAAAGGTAAACCATAGGGTGTGCATGTAATCATAGGTCGATTAGTCATAAAGACGGAGGTTTAGTATTTGATGACATGATGACCGCATTAGAATTCCGTATGCTGAGCTTTGTTGAGCTCTTTTGTTTTATTCGGCAAAATTTATCCTATTTTTAGAGTTTTTTAAAAATAAATAACGTCATTTTCAAAATTATGTAATGAAATGAACTACGTGCAAAACATCCTATTCCTAATTGTGTTTATTCGCTCGGATAATAAATAACATAAGAGACAGATACAATAAAGAAATCATATATAGACAATATAATCACCAAATACGTCTAAATGAGAAACAACAGTTTATGAAACACTAAATAGAAAAACAAAAGACGGAACAACACGAAGCAACTCGAAAACATCGGTGACCGTTGGTGATTTGAACGAATAGGCATATTCTGCTTCACTATTTACACCTATCGTGTTGCTCATTGCAGATAAAAGTTTGTGTAGGTTAGCAAAAACATTTAAACTAAACTTGTATAATATCGTTTAATTGGATTGACAATAAGGATTTTTTTAAACTTTTCCCATATGGTACTCGGTTCATGATTTATCTTGGGAGCTGTTGTGTAATCGCCCATTGGTATTAGAATGTAGATTTTAATTGATAGGTTCGATGTCTAACAAAATTTAATGTCGAAATAAGAATAGAATAGTGAATTAAGTGTTTAAAACCGATCATGTATATATTTACATATATGGTTTTTAACTACTTAATTTATCATTTCAATCCCACACAAACTCCAAACTTAAATTTCCATTGATCCATACTAAATATCAATGCAATCAAATTGGTATTTTCTGTTTGATTACTTGCACGTTTGTCATTCAGTTGCATTTGAAATTAAAGTGTCAGGTTTCAATCCGTGCCTTAAACGTTTGGATCAAGACGTCAGAAATGTGTTTTCTCTCTTATTGCAGTTCAATAGTTTAATTAAACAGAGGAAATATTACACCCACTTTTTCATTTTCATTCAACATGTTAAACGCATAATATGTCACTATTTCTCTCTTTTTCATAAAAAAAAAACCTATGAAGGAAAGGCAAGCCATTCTACGCCCTTTAAATGCATTACGTTTGCGCGCATTACCATTACATTTGCGCGCAAAAATCATTACGTTTGCGCGCAGCTTTTGATTACAATTGCGCGCATTTTTTTGGCAGGTAAACTCAGGTAAAATACAGGTGATAATACTTATTCTTTATAATTTGTTCAATTATTTAAAAAAATAAGTTATAAGTACTCATTCCTTTAGTCTTAGTCCCCTGCTCACCAAAGATGAGGTGGGAGTGGGATTACGAGCAAGATAAGTCCATTTTATTATGCACAAGCACTAAATCCTAGAAATATATACAGATGAAAATGTTAAAATGTTAAAACATATAGCTAATCTTAAATAAAGGTAAAAGTATATTGATGAATTCATTACTTTACATGTCGGTTAGTGCCGAAACTCTATGTTTGTACCTTCGTATAATTTTACAAACTAACTTAAATTGTTTACTTATTTTAAAAACGCTCAATATTAGTTGAAACACTTTTTATCCAGAAATATTCACATTGAAGTTACATGTATGCCTTAAGCCTGATGGCAGATACAGTACTACGGAGTTTATGATGATCACTTTATAATTGGTTTTAGAATTGAACAGAACAATACATATTTCGAATTAAGAGATATTTTCTAAACTATTTATTATGAAAATAAGAATAATATATATAAATAGTACAATTTGCTTTTGTATTTTTACCTGAGTTTACCTGTAAAATGAATGCGCGCAAAAGTCAAAAGTTGCGCGCAAACGTAAAACATTTTAATCCCCAAATGCGCGCAAACGTAGTGCGCCCTTAAATTCTGCTTTCTTCTTATAAGGAGGTTCAAACACTTTATGACACCGCGTTAAGACTCGTTGGTTAAAATTTTCTTTTTTGTTTGTTTTTTACACTCCTTCACGAAGGATTATGGGAATTATCCACTCTTCCTTATTCTATATCATTGCGTGATAAAATTTTCGATTTCATTTATTTCAAATTTGACATTAATCTTTATATAAGTGATATTAATGATGTTAATTCCACTTTAATATTGTTTGTTGACAAAATCTGGTCTTAACAATTCCACTACATATCTCATTTTTTTTTCAGGAACTGCATCACTTTGGCGTAAAGAATGTCTTTGATATTTATGAATGTGAAGGTTTTCACCACATGCATTCATAGAACAATGTAGGATTTTTACATTTCAGTAATTTCAGTAATATGTCAAATGGATATTTCGAAAAGATTTCACAACAAAAGTTCGTCAATTTTAATTTGAAATTTGAAAATAAAGCAAGAGACTATTGATTTAGTAAGCTATGCATTTTCAGGACTTTACAATTCAGCTTTCGTTTGTCGAATTATATCGTACCTTGAGAGATATATATATTCTTAGTCTAATAATACAAAAAGTGAAAGTGCTAGCTTTAAAGACGAAAAGAAAAACGAGACACGCAAAACTTATCTGGTTGTTTTCTGGCATGTACAATATATTTTATTTCCCGACAATATAGAAACATGGTATTTGCTCTGCAGAATTTGCAATGACACTTTAAATGGAGACATTTGCACCAAAAGAAACAATCAATTTCAAATTTCGAAGAAAAAAATGCTAGTTATGACGAAACGAAGATATTAAGACAAAAATAAACAAAACACTGTAGATAGAGAGAGCTAAACGAAACTAACAAAAAGTTGGAATGATTTTAAGCGGTCCGGAAGGGTTATCAGATCCTGCTTAACATGTCAATTTAACTTTTAGTCTTAACTTTTAATTGTCGTCGTTAAAACGACCGCAAAGAATATTCCAAAATGAATTGTGACGAAAAACGGTTATTTTAATAATGCCGTTTGCTCAAAATAGAAGCAAGATAATGAGAGACGCTACTGTTATCTTATATTTTATCAGTTTATTAGTACACTAGTATCTGGTTCTATTTTTCACATCTACAAATGGACAATATTTCAACTGCTGAAAGCTTTCAACACGTTCATTAATCTTTCTTTGAATTTACTGTGAAACGGATTTGATTTTCTCCAGTGACATTCAAGTGACAGA
This sequence comes from Mytilus trossulus, assembly GCF_036588685.1. Taxonomy (NCBI): domain Eukaryota; kingdom Metazoa; phylum Mollusca; class Bivalvia; order Mytilida; family Mytilidae; genus Mytilus; species Mytilus trossulus. The sequence continues at coordinate 24,801,631 of NC_086373.1, read as the reverse complement.
CGTTTTATTAGATCTCTTGATGTTATTGACCCTAATTTAACTACAAAAGCTTCAAACAAAAACAAATGTCACCAAGAAATTCAGACTAACAACTACAGTATATGTGGCAATTATTTCTTCCATTTTGATTATAAATAATAATAAATAACGGGATTGCATATAATTCAGTTTAAAATGTCGTTATTATAAGCAATAGAAGATCATCGTACTACCTCACATAGTCGTACTACAAATTGTCCAAATATTACAAAATGTAAATAACTACAACGAAAAAAAAAATCAGTCTGAATTAATTACAAAACAATAAATGAAAAAAGATATTATTTAATACAGCAACAAATGACAACCAATGAAACACTTTATCCTTCTGACATGTGTCTGTGTTCAAAATGTAAAGAGGGAGATTAATTCTCCCCCAAACTTGGACAGTCGTGTAAAAGCACAACATGAGAAGAAACTTTAAAAAATTCACTTCACCAGATCGGTACAAAGCACAAGAAAAAACTAACAGAAACTGAAACTGAAGCTAAGGACACAATAAAAAGTAAAATCACAAAAATACTGAACTCAGAGAATCAAATTGAAAAGTCCATAATCACATAGCAAAATCAGATGACAAAACACATAAAAAACGAATGGACAATAACTGTCATATTCTTGACTTGGTTCAGGCATTTTCAAATGTAGAAAATGGTTGAAATGATCTAAAAGAAATTGCAGTCACTGAACGTATGAGCTTAATAAAACTGACTAATGAATAAATCTTGAAGCGTAGACCAAAATAAATCAGACTGAAACTAAAGACACAAAAAAGGATCTAAAAGTAATCGCAGTCACTGAACTCATGAGCTTATTAAAACTGTCTAATGAATAAAACATGAGTCGCAGACCAAAATAAATCAGACTGTATTCATTCATTAGGTTTGGTTTAAAGACGTCACTAACAGTTCAAGAAAAAATGACTTTGTGAAATGCCAAAATATAAGTATTGACAGGATGTAGAACCGTAAAAATATATTATTATTGTGTTAGATTGGTAACCTTTTAGCTTTTCTTAATGATCGGGTTCTAGTTGAACTAGTTCTATAAACCATCACCAAGATTCGCCATTAACACTAGGACTTGATTTTCCGTTTGTAATAAGTTCTTTGTTGTAGTCATTGTTTAGGGGCCAGCTGAAGGACGCCTCCGGGTGCGGGAATTTCTCGCTACATTGAAGACCTGTTGGTGACCTTCTGCTGTTGTTTTTTTCTTTGGTCGGGTTGTTGTCTCTCACATTCCCCATTTCCATTCTCAATTTTATACTTACAAACCAAGATATATGTGTATCCTATACCCTCATCTTCGCTAGCCAAGGGTTACGATCCACTCCCGCTCTCTTCAGTGAAGAGAGCGGGAGTGGATCGTAACCCTTGGCTAGCGAAGATGCCTATACCCTATGGTTTGCGAGTATCTAAATTTACTAGTTCTATAAATGACATTACTGTCAAAATTATGATGTGATATCCCGTTTGTAAAAGGTTTTCTACATGATCAGCTAAACTAATACAAAAAAATATGTGCGTGCTATACCATGTGATGAGTTTCCAGATCTATGGTTGCTTTTCAACTCGCTGTTCGTCAAATACTTATAGTGGGTTTATCATTTCTACTAAGTGAGCAAATATAGATCGCAGTTTAAAACTTTCAATCACTTATTTTAGAATGTGTTTTACCATCTAGGCTAGACTGTACTTCGATTCGACTACACGGGAATATTATTTCTATGATAATGTAATATGTCAGAATAGTTTTACCAAGCATCAATTAGAAACATATGGAACAATCAAAAGTAATATTGGATGCAAATAGAAAGATACAAAATCAATAATCAGATCATTGTTAGAAATTACGTAAACAATCAAAACTTAAATTACTTTTATATCCCCACTTATCAATACTGCCTGTTTGTATATTACCGTTTCTAACAAGAGGCGTATGTTTATGTGTTAGTCGAAATAGTCATTCCAAATCATTAAAGATATGCAGACAGGAGTATTCCACACAGAAAATAATCAATTATTACATAACACCCGGAAAGTCAGTGGTGCAATATGTGTTTAGAAGGACATTTAATTTTAATTTCGTGTTTCTAATATATGTGCGACAATTCACGTGTATTCTATGACATTTTAAAATTTATGATTGTTAAAAAAAAAAGCTAAAGGGCTTAAGTCAGAAATCTGGTTTAAATTGGCGGATTTCAAAAGGTTAAAATCATTTATCTGATGAAAATCTATATTTCTACAATATATGAAGGAAATTGTTGTATGCTGAAGGTCGCATAAGGTGAATAGATGTCCTTGCTAATTGCACTGATCTTTACGCAAACAATAACCAATCAATTATAACATTGACATGTTGGTACTCATAGATTTCTTCCGGCTGTAGGTGCACTAGGTTGTATTCAGCACATTAATAGAATACCATAAGCATCACTTTCAGACCTGTGTCATTTTTAAAGTCTCTCTAAATGTGAATCCACGTTGATGACGTTGAATAAGTAAAATGCAGTGATTTTGAAGAGATGAAAAGATTAACATCCTGACATGAGTTCACTCATATGCATCCCTTAAATAGTGTTTGCAAGGTTTTTAACGTATAGGGAGCGTGACACTGAGTCTGTCGATACACCAGTCATTGTGTGACAGACTTGAGTCCACTCGGACGAGGAGACGTTTTTATACATCGCCAAAAGATAACAAATAAATGAAAAAGGGTATAACTAACCTGATTCGTTTTTCTTCAGCTTTTTGCATTTCCTTTGCTCTGCCTATCACTGATCGTATTTGAGATATTTCCTCTTCTGTTAAGTCACTAAGATCCGGTTCAGGTGGTTCCACTGGGGATGGCAGTCTGGTGGACGAGACGGAAGCCCGTCTTTTAGATCCAAATGAAACAACCGATTCTTGAATATCGGATGTTGGCGTTGTAACATCCGACGGTATACTGCTAGTTTCATTTCCCATTATTTTGTCAGAAATAAGGAATGTAGGAGTTGAAATATACCATAATATAACACAAACTATTAATACTGTCACCTGAAGAGAGGTTAAGCTAAGGACGAGGTATTCCGAAAGGAAGACCAAGATATTGCACGCGAGTGATATTATCCATAGGTTTGTTGTAACAAATCCCAAAACGTAAACACTGAGAACACATGACACTGACATTTGAGATGAAAGAACAAAATTTGTTTGAAAAAATGACAATTAGAGTATAAATATCTTGTTTCTTTACTCGGAATTCAGGTATGATCGGAACGTCTGCTGGTTGTTGTAATTTTCCGAATGAAATAAACTATTCCAACCCATATTCAGCTAAACACACAATAATCATAATTATAAACTACTATTTCAAACATAATGATCATTTGAAACAATTTTGAAATTATAACATTTTCCTATCTAATATAATGATCCAATTTTAAACGAGACAAGCGCGAATAACCACATAAACCACCATTTAAACACAACATCGTCTGAAAATGGCATCAACTATTATTTTCTGCAGAAATTGGTTTTCTATGTCCAAATCCTATCAGACTTTAGAATTCTATTGATTTTCTGCTTGGAATTCTCAAGCCATCTTTGTCGAGTTGTTTGGGAATTGATCTGTTCATTAAAATTTGACATGCGCAGCCGAGGACTATCAGTAATATCATTACAAACCGGCAATGTCAATAGAATCGGTTTGATTAACTATTATAACGTTGTAAACCATTACGACATTACTTATTCTTCTTTTCCAAAACAAGAATAGTCAACTGCATGCAAAATCAATATAATATCATTTGCTAAAAAGTTCATTGTTAAATACAAATGTTTTATTTATCGAACCTTCATCGACCGCCATGTTTCTTTTTCACATGTTCAATATTGTAGTTCCTTTAAACAGGTAAAGCTTCCATTAATAATTAATGAAATTAATCACGACTTCACATTTAACAATTGAAATCGTAAACCAAATATTGATGATAAATGGCCATAATTCATAATTTTCATTGTAATATTAATTTCTAATTAAGAATATGTTTGTAAAATAAGTTCAATAATATCTCACGTTGTTTCATTGTCACTTCTTCTGATCACAGAAGTCAGAAATTGTTACTTAATATTACAAGACGAAAACTCTTAGATTGGTGGTCATCGATTTTCGATAATCGAAGTCGCAAAAGCTATTGCTTTAATTAATGTACGATCGTCGGCCAAATACTTATTTCATTGTCTTTTTCTCTCGAGATTGCTCGTTGTCTTGTTCAGTCAAAAGGTAAAAAGAATTAAGACAATTGTTTAGACAAATTGAAGGAGGATCGTTCTAAACTTGATATTTTAACATGAATTAAGACCTCACTCTCGACGGGGTTATCTAATAAGTGAAGACAATAACTGAAACTACACGTACAAAAGGCTAAAATGGAGAATACAATAATCTACTTACCAAAAGACGACCATCAATATCAGCTCAGTAAGAAGTGTATTGCTACTTGAATTAAGTAATTGTTGGAGCACGTACAAATCATTTACGGCTTAATAGATCCTGTAAAGTATAATAATATGAACATCCTTAAAGCAAGACTAATTATCAAACACCAGTTTCTTATGTGTGGGGGAGTCCGATGTCAATTCCATGTTATTTCTTATATCCCCAGATTAATTAATTAAAATCAATTGTTGATGGATGATCTTTTGTTTCATTATAAGGTGGATATAGCTCATAAAATAGTATATTTACCAGTGTGTAAATTCTAAGATTCAATTTGATTGGAAATCTAATTACTGCGTTATTTGGATCTACTAATACACTTATTTTTTTTCTAAGGTGTATGTACAAATTAACACATTTGAATTTTCCAACATATGGTCAGTAAAAGGAACAAGATAAAAGAAAGGGATGGAATATTAATAATTAATTGATTATATCTAAATATAAGATTATGTATGACGGCATAACACAACGGTATGTGTAATCAAATATTATACACTTTTATCAAATTACTGTTTGTTGACAATTACTGACAGATATTTGACATTGATTTTTTATCAGCTATTTCGGAATGTTCGGGGGCATGGATGTTGATTCATTACTATGGAGAAAAAGATGTAGAGAGGAGAATTCACAATGGGAAAGTAGCGTATTCGTGCCTTCTGGCTATTTTGTCGTCCTCTTGCATGCATTGACAAAATGCCATCAGAAGGACCTATTACAAATAAGTGCTGTATGAATAAAAAAAAAACAATCAGACACCTCGGTAGATCTATCGATCTATGGTGGCGTTCAAAGAGGGAACGTAGTAGTGGAATGTACCTTGGTTTGTCGATTGGAATTAAAAAAAAAAGCCATGTGAGAGATGTAAACGCGGGAATTAATTGCAGATTTAAAGCATCTCCTTTTGGGTGTATTAGGCATTTAATGTTATTCTAGAGGATAATTAATTTTCAAATGTTAACCTTTAGACGTGCTTCAAAATGAAAATGATGATAAAAGCTCAAAATTGTCCATACACTAAAAGAAGCTCAATTCATAACTCGATGCAATAACTTAAAGTTTTCGCTATATACAGTTAAACTATAAAACTAGAAATCCTGCATCATATTTTTCAATTTTATTATCTAAAATACCGATATCTGAAATCTTTTAAATATATTCCTTGTGAGTTCATTTAGCGGAAATAAAAAAAAACATCTTTTTCTTCTCCGTTATTACTTTCACAACATTCTACACACTGGAAATTTTTTCGAAGGGAAATCTTCAACTTTTAAATATTAATCATTATAATTAGGTTTTTCAATAAGGACACGGCTCTTTTACAGACATAAAGGATGGGTCGCAGTATTAAATTGGCTTATGAAGGTACTTGATAGTTAATTTGTCGATTTTCCCTGACTACAATGGATAAGAACATCTATAAATAGGACTTACTCAGCAGTCGATTTATTTGTTTTTTTATACAATCTGATGACATTGATTCAATGATCTTATAATTGTTGAAAAATCTGCAAAATGTGAGTAATAAGGGCCAAAAACTTTGTCGCAATAGTTGGCAACTATTCAATCATTTCATGAAGAGGTTTTATTTGATCAAGAGATTTTTTACATTTGGAATTTTCAGAGAATTTTTGTCGCCATCAACATTTTATTTTAAATTATGAGATCGTTACTACGTAAAAAGCCTTCATCAAACTTTCCATGTGGTTATCTTTGCTGAAGACCGTATTTTGACCTATGTAATACATTGCTTGATTCAATTTATAATGAAGTCTTGTATGATTGATGCACGCATTACATAAGCTATGTCAGGTAAACCCTTTCATAATTTTGGATCGTACATGCTCTTTTTGATCCATCTTGACACTTAGCTAAAACATTTTTATTCTATATAGTTTTAGACCTCAGTAACTTCCATCTTTATTTTAGGTACTTAGTTATATACCCAGGGGGAATACTCTTCTTTACGATGACGCAATTAATATTTTTTTTTCGTTATATTTAACTTGTAAAATGGCGCAAATGTATTTCTTAATTTTTTGGCGCAAATGAAATACAACCTCAGTTGTGGCGCAAATGAAGGTTTGATTTTGTGAAAAATGGGCGCAAATACAATGCACGCGTCTGTGGATCTTTTTGTTTAATTAATTATAATAGAATTTAAGTCCTGTACTTAAATTCAGTTATCACGGTGCGCTGTACTATTACATTGGTTGGTTATTAGTGAGTTTAAGAAAACTCAAATTTCATTGGTGGTTAGTGAACCATACAATTTGACGTCACAATCCTTTTTTAATTCGGGTCCAACAGGAGAGGCTGCTTTTAAAATAACTTGTTGTTATCAGAGGAAAATTTTATTCAACAAAAAATTGTCAGGGAGTATTTTATGTTATATAATAATTTTTGAAAGGAATTGTTATAGCTGTACGCACATTAACGAGGATTCGTGCAATAAAAGACAATATTGACGTTAATTATCCAAAAACTAGGATACCTGTACATGTGTATGGCGACCACATGGCTGAAATCAAAAAACAAATTTATTTTTTTTTCTCTTTCAAAGTTAATTTTATGTAATTTTCTTTAAGTGCCAACAGTTTGGTTTAGATTTGAGTCTCTTTCAACAGGGAAATAGTAAATGTTTACTTTGAAACAAGGATGCATGTAACTGACCTAGTGAAGCACATGGCGAGCACATGGTTTATTGAATTTTCTTTCAATGTTTTTTCGTTGCCGTTGCTAATTTTCAAATATAATAAATGGTAAATAATGCTTCTTGGTAACATGTTAGGACTACCAGAATTAGCAAAAATATTCAAGTTATCTGGCGAGTTGAAATAACCTTTCGTGTGTTGGTTTGCGAACTTGAGCCATGGCAAAATATTCAGTTCGTTGATTGTGTCCATCAGTATTTTGCTTCGTATATATATATATATTAATTACACATGTGTGATATTTTCTACTGGACATTTAATCAAGCAATAATCAATCTGGATTAACCGAATATTCAGACAGTGTTTTTTGTTTTTAAATTCTAGTTATTCTTTTAGTAGTCATGTCAGCACAGCTCAGGCGGTCAGCAAGGAAAAAGGCTAACCAGAGAGTACCTGACACTAACTGCACCACAGTTGCCTACAGTTGATACTGGTACACCATTCATAACCGTTACTAGTTCTACTGGTACATACCCAATGTTGTTTTCACAGACAGGGGCAGGCATATATACCAGTGCAAGTACAGGGCCAGTCGATTTGACAAGCACAGCTAATACCCTTTTATACTCAAGAGTACCACTACCAGACCAAAGAGTGTGCAACACTGTAACCAGTCAAGATCCTCCAGAACATTCCTTAGGTAATACTAATGGTGCCTCAAGTTTTACAATGCCATTTAGTACTTTTGATCACCCTATTCAGATACCCAGCATGCATGCTAATATTGCTTTTAATGTTTCTCAAAGTATTAGAGAAAAAATTCAGAAAAGTGAATTTATTGATTTAGGCATTTTGTTGATTAACAATACTCAGCAGGCTACACAAAAGCTTGTTTTTAGAGGGGGTGAATTTATTTTGCAAACAGAAAATATGCAAAACAAAATTGGGTCTATTGACCAATGGACATCAGCATTTATCATTTTTGTAAGTGTATATTGTACTGTGCATTCAGGTAGATTACAAGAACTTAAATACATGTCAGTTGTACGTTTGGGTGCAAAAAGAAATCCTCATAATTTAGGTTGGAAGTTATATGATGAGCAATTTAGGTTGCGCAAAACACTGGATCCGGCAAGTTCATGGGCTATAGTAGATCCAGAGCTTTGGTTATTATATATGGCTGATAGTATTGGCACACAAAATTTGGAAGTAGTTTCTTCTGGTTACAATACATTTTCTGCTAATAGAAATGTGAATAAAACGTCCAAGTGCTATGCCTTTAATTATAACGGCAAATGTTTCAATTCATTTTGTCAATATAGTCATGCATGTATACAATGTCATGGTGTTCACTCAGTTATAAACTGTCATTTCACGCAAAATAATTTGCCTTCACAAATAAGACCAAATCAACAGCCAGAACAACCCCAGCAGGGATACCAGAAGATTTAAACATAAATTTCATACTATAATTGGGTCCCTTATAGTTAGTTCAGTTGCCCAAAGTACCTAAACAACACATCAAAGAGGTGTATTGTCCTTTAATGAGTTCAGAAAATTGTTTGGTTTATAAAATGTATGGCCAATACCTTTGTATGAATTGTGCAATTTTATAGCATATTTTCTATTAAGTGTTATTTAGCAGGGATAAGTTTTTTCAGTAGATTGAATGTCTTGGGCGATTTTACTCGAATTTATTATAAAAAATGATGGAGGGAGTTAACCGGTCAAGGCCAAAATTAGGGATTCAAGATTGCCTATTACCAAAGAATTACTTCTATTAATAGTTAAATTCTATTGTTTATTTGTTCCTCCAGTTATGCAGTTAAGTTGTTTAAACTAAAGGTTGTTTTAAGATCCTCCAATCCAAAATTTCTAGTCGTACATGTAGGTGCTAATGATTTAGGGAATATTAAAACTGAAGACTTAGGAGAAAAGTTGATACAAGCTATGACCTTTATTTCAAAGGACTTGCCTGACACTAAAATTGTGTGGTCCCAAATGCTGCCTCGTTTAAACGGAGATATTCTAAAGTGTAGATACAGCCTATTACAGGGTTAATAAGACAGTAGCTAACTATATATTGGAATCGGGTGGTTATTGTTTAATATGCTATCCAGACATTTCTAGGACTGAAACATGTATAAATCTGATGGGGTGCATTTGTCTGTCATAGGAAATAACAATTTTTTTCAAGGTGGTCTTTAGTTTTTCATGCATAAAACCAATGGTCATGTTTTCCCCTCTACTGATATATAAGTATGAAATATGTTGTTTTGTTTTGTGTTTTTGTCTCAGTGATATAAATATAATATTGTTACCTAAGACAAACTTTGTATAATTGATCTTGTGTGTAAATTTTTACTGTAGATATATACAGTTTTTTACGATTTATTGAGCAACTTTACTAGTAGTTACATGTAACTTGAAAGTTTTCTTTGATTTTTTTGTGGATGTATTTGGCTCACAGCTTGGCAGCGAACCTCCATTATATGGCGGTTGACAATGAATCATTATTCTGTTTCACTGTCAATCTGGCATAATTCGCTGCATCAAAAAACATTTTGTTTTATGAATAGGATCATTTACTACAGATCTAGATGAACAATGTAAGGGTTTCGATCCATCACCTGTGTTCCCACGGTGATTTCCAAATTGTTTTAATCCTATCTTCAGTTACCATTATCTGTGGTAGTAATTTATATATATATATATATGACAGTACGGTTGCCATAATCAGCAATATGCGGGTAACCTCATTTTTCAGTTATATACAACATGTATAAATTATGAGAATAATAATATTAAAGGCTGTGGCCAAATACTGCCAATTTGTTGTTTGGTCTTACTAAGCATCTGGGATAATAGAATTTAAGTCCTGTACTTAAATTCAGTTATCACGGTGCGCTGTACTATTACATTGGTTGGTTATTAGTGAGTTTAAGAAAACTCAAATTTCATTGGTGGTTAGTGAACCATACAATTTGACGTCACAATCCTTTTTTAATTCGGGTCCAACAGGAGAGGCTGCTTTTAAAATAACTTGTTGTTATCAGAGGAAAATTTTATTCAAAATCCCTCCCTCCTCCCAAAATGTATATTTATTGTAAATACAGTGTATTAGAATAAGATACTGCCTGTGTTGTAATTTATAATTTCAGATGATGTTTCAGTTGTCAATTGTTTGAACACCTATATGTATTTGGCCATTGGACAGACAGGACCTGAGAAGAAGTCTATTGAAGTTATCAAACCTTCCAACAAAGACTGAATTTATTAGGCCTGTGATTTGCATAATTCGCTGCATCAAAAAACATTTTGTTTTATGAATAGGATCATTTACTACAGATCTAGATGAACAATGTAAGGGTTTCGATCCATCACCTGTGTTCCCACGGTGATTTCCAAATTGTTTTAATCCTATCTTCAGTTACCATTATCTGTGGTAGTAATTTATATATATATATATATGACAGTACGGTTGCCATAATCAGCAATATGCGGGTAACCTCATTTTTCAGTTATATACAACATGTATAAATTATGAGAATAATAATATTAAAGGCTGTGGCCAAATATTGCCAATTTGTTGTTTGGTCTTACTAAGCATCTGGGATAATTTGTCAAGTTTAAAATGTTAGTAATTGAATAAAAAATTGCCGATGGAACCAAAATAAATCTGAGTAAGGTCAAGTTGAAGCAAGCTTTTATCCCATCTGAGGCAGAGCGATGATGATATGAAATACATTAAAGAATGTACATTATAGATAATTCTAGATGAGCTAGCCATTCGCAAGGAAAATGGTTAACACGTGTATATTTTTAGCTATACTCTGTAAATGAATCTTTTTACAAATTCTTGCAGTTCCATTTGATGCTAAAACATCAATTCTCTTTGCGTCACAGACCTGTATTTATGGACGTAGGTTTAAATGGAACAATTAACACAATTGATCTCAAATTTTATCCTCTCTCCTCATTTTTCAAACAGTCATTAAAGACTATTCGATCGTTTGTCAAACACCCACAGGCAATCAGATAGTTATATCATAACATATTTGGGCATTTATTGAAGTCTTGTCATTAGCAGCCAATATGCAATTGTATATACATACATGTATATGATGTTACGTGATTTGCGTGGGTTAAACTCAAGACAGTCGAATTATAATGCTTAATAAGAGGTCTCAGTTTTGTTTAGATGTGTGTAATAGGCGTCTGACGTTTTGTCTGCTGGCTGGAAGATGACAGATTTCAATGAAACGTATGTAACAATAAATGCAAAGTTTGCACTTTGCTACTTCAACATATTGCCCATGTCCTCGTACCTATCTCACTTTACGGGCTCAAGTAGGATAAAGAAACAAAGAGTCTGTTAATAAATATATTCATACGCTTAAAAAATAGAAAATCATACGCGCAAAGATATTTTGAAAGTATACTAAATGTATTTAAATAATGTTGAAGTTGTTTCTGGTAATGAGGTCGACAGTCGGCAGTCGGCACTTAAATGTATACTTAATAATAAGGTCGGCAGTCGATAGTCGGCACTTAATAACGAGGAAAAAATCCCTAAAAAGTATGACTTGGCAGATCGGTAGTCGGCAATTATTACAAGGGGTACAATCAAAATCACGTGATGGATATACACACACCGGAAGTTACAGTCGAACTCGCCGCTTGAAAGGTTAGAAGTTGCATTTTCTTGTTTATATCAATTTAATTTTGATTAATAAGTTGGCACACCGAATGTCGGATAGTATGTAGTTTTAAAATACACAATTGTTTTTGCTAGAAAGCGTGCAGTTATTGCAAACACTTCGACACAGTTATCTGGTGAAATTTTGGAACTGTGTCGAAGTGTTAGCATTTAATTTAACTGCACGCTTTCCAGCAAAGATAATTGTGTATTTCAAAACTAGATAGTATCCAACATTCGGTGCACAACCTTATTTATTAAATTTTATTGATATAAACAAGTAAATACGACTACTTACCTTTCAAGAGGTCTGCTCGACTTTTACTTCCGGTGTGTGTATATTCATCACGTGATTTTGATTGTACCCCTTGAATTATTAATGAGTATATGTTTACTAAAAAGTAAGGTCGACAGTCGGCACTTATAAGTATATGTTTACTAAAATACTAAGGTCGGCAGGTCGGCACTTATTGGTAAATGTTACTATAAAATAGTAAGGTCAACAGGTCAGATGGTCAGCATTTTGGCACTTATTCGTCTATGTATGTTTAAAAGTAAGGTCGACAGGTCGATATTTGGCACTTATTCGTCTATGTATGTTTAAAAGTAAGGTTGACAGCCTGTCAGGTCGGCATTTGGCACTTATTCGTCTATGTATGTTTAAAAGTAAGATCGACAGGTCGGCATTTGGCACTTATTCGTCTATGTGTGTTTAAAAGTAAGTTCGACAGGTCGGCATTTGGCACTTATTCGTCTATGTATGTTCAAAAGTAAGATCGATAGGTCGGCATTTGGCACTTATTCGTCTATGTATGTTTAAAAGTAAGGTCGACAGGTCGGCATTTTGGCACTTATTCGTCTATGTATGTTCAAAAGTAAGATCGATAGATCGGCATTTGGCACTTATTCGTCTATGTATGTTTAAAAGTAAGCTCGACAGGTCGGTATTTTGCACTTATTGTCTATGTATGCTTAACAGTAAGATCGGCAGGTCGGCAGTCGTCACTTATTTATCTTTGTTTATATAAATTACGCTACATGAACAGGTTTGCATGTCTGCAGTCGAATATCTAACGTAGTCGATCTAAAGGAGAAATAAGACACACAGACACATACGTATAATACTGTTCTTCATTTTCAGTGAAATTGTGCTTGAAGAAATTTCTTTTGATTTATTGCTTTAACTTCTCAATTTGATTTTGCCATTTGATTTGCGACTTTCCTTTTTGAATTTTCCTCGGAGTTCAGTATTTTTGTGTTTTTACTTTTGACTTGTATTACTTGAACTTCTCAAATTAACTTGGATTGTATGTATACGTACTCAAGTGTTACTCCCAAGTAAGAAGAAGAAGAAGAAGAAGAAGAAGAAGAAGAAGAAGAAGAAGAAGAAGAAGAAGAAGAAGAAGAAGAAGAAGAAGAAGAAGAAGAAGAAGAAGAAGAAGAAGAAGAAGAAGAAGAAGAAGAAGAAGAAGAAGAAGAAGAAGAAGAAGAAGAAGAAGAAGAAGAAGAAGAAGAAGAAGAAGAAGAAGAAGAAGAAGAAGAAGAAGAAGAAGAAGAAGAAGAAGAAGAAGAAGAAGAAGAAGAAGAAGAAGAAGAAGAAGAAGAAGAAGAAAAGAATGAATACATGCGTTGTAATAAAGATCTCGAATCGACTATGAATAGAACTGTTTGAGGGGACTTAAACCTAATATGTCTCCCCTTTATCAATAGCAGTTAACACTACAACTACTGGAAATTAAGGTAGTGTCATTGCAAATAAGAATTATATTTGGTTATTGAGTTGTAGTATTAACTGTTCTAAAAAAAAAAGTCATTTATGATATAACCCAAATACAATTGACACTTCTTTGGTCACTAAATCGGGGTTTTCATATATGTGCACTATAAAAGGGTCTTATCAACGGAGAACAGAGAATACTAGGTTCGACTCCTTCGTTACAATGAAAAAGTCTTATCGTAGTTAACAGGAACTGTTTTACAGTACAATGATTGGTGGGTCGACATGAAAAAGATACTAAAACCTACTACTTGAATTTGAGTTTAATGTGAAATTTAATGGTCTAGGTTCTCATCAAAAGTACGTAACCCACATCGTTTGTTTTGTCCACCAATTTATCATTTAATAAAAAGCACACTCCAAAAGATATATTCCGGATACGAAAATGTCCCATTATGTGTTTCCAAATTAGATATAATAAAGCCGTAGCACTTAAACGTTAAACTTTCAAAAGCTCGGGGTGGTTTTTTTTCACCGAGACAATATAAAAAGATTGATGCGAAAACATGAGACCCCTTAGCAAGAAAAATACACAGTGGCCACGACTATGGTGTTTCCTTATCAACTTCGGCAGCATTTTACTTAACTAGTAATGTACAGTTTTCATAACTGTAACAGTAAAATATAACATTGATACACCATTAAATCCTAATGGTATTGTATCTTTCTATAATTTATCTGTTCTAGACACCAATAACCACATTTGCTAACCAACAAATCACTTTTTATTACTGTCTGTCGTTAAAGATTACGATGGTCAATAGTATGCATTATTTTAAAGTACATGTGCCTATTTACACTAGAGGTATCCATAACAAATACGACGGAAACACATTATCAAAGGGGGAGACAATAGTAAGACAAGGGATGGGGGGTATAGTATGCATTATTGTAAAGTACACGTGTCCATCTACACTAGAGGTATCCATAACACAGACGATATAATCTCATTCGCAAAGATGGAGACGAGACGAGACCAGGGATTACTAGTATATAACGGAAAACATATACTACACCGATACAATAAATGCAAAAGTAGTATACTACTGTTCAAAAGTAGTAAATCGATTGAGACAAAACAAATCCGGGTAACAAACTCAAACCGAGGGAAACACATCAAATATATATAAGAGGAAAACGACGAACCATTAGTAAAACTATTGTGCAACAAAAAATAATGACAATGCAACATACATAGAAACGAACTATTAGATAACAACTGTCATATTCCTGATCATGACTTGTATATGAGATTTTGAGAAAACTCACTAACTTACAAAGACTATTTACTCAAATAAAAGTTTTCGTACATATAAGTATTAAGACTTTTGTTACAGAGAACTTATCTAATCGAGTTTGATACTAGGTTGTAGGTTACACTTTGCTATTAAACTGCATAAGTATGGCGCAATAATAGAATTGTCCTTTCAAACAAATGTTTTACTCTAGCTCTTCTATTCTTCTTTCATTTTGCAAACAGACTATTTGGTTTAACGGGAGTGAAAGTTGGTATATCCCCGCCTCAATGAAAAAAAATAATATCTTCAATTTAAACACAACGTCGTCAAGACCGTAATGTACAGGTCGAGTTAGATCTCGACATTCATTTATACATTTTTTTATTCTAGAGATATGCTGCTCCGAGTAGGACTATCTGTGATCATTCTAGCTCTATTCATCTACTATTAACATGAACAAATCAGTTGAGAAAGAAATAACAACTGTTTTATAGGAATATTTTCATCCAGGTTAATTTTGAAGTTAATTCGTTGCATGTTATATAAGTCGCATTATGATTAACAATTATTGCTTTTTTATTATTTTATTAAAGACGGTAATCTAAAAACATTCAAAAAATAAGGATTATGTTTGCTTTAACGTTCAGAACGAAAATAAGACATAGTCTAACAATGCTACTATATCTATAGTGTAGAATGCATAATGGCCCAGCAAATAGACGAACATTTCAAACCAATTCTGGTGTTTGGATCTAATAAATTATTTATTTCTGTAATATAAACGGACAATTCTGTGATCAATCAATTAAGTTAGCACCTAAAGAGGCTTGTAAATGGCAAGACGATCTAAACAATTCGGCTGCATTCTATCGCTTGTCATATTTAATGTTTATTTACTAATAATTCAACAATAAAAACTTCCAATCTGTATAAAACGTTTATTTCCCTTGACAACGATCTCGCGAAGAATAATCACTTTCAGAAACTGACATTTATCGATATTAATGTTAAAATCGATATGCTTTGTCAATAAAGAATAAAAGGGAACCTATTATTTAAAAATCCAACTGAAACAGATAAATAATGTTTTAAAATCAGATTAAAAGCCTATATTCGTTATCTATAATTTGACAAGAAGGTCGAATAACAATTCAGATATATACCATGCAGTCGCTTGACGCTAAATATGCATTAGACAAAATGAAATATGACAAATAAGTTCCATACCTGTTTTACACCTGCGATGAGTGTGTCCTTCGTTATTATATTATATCCAGATGTGTATCGAAGATCGATATATTTATAGTTTGGAAGTATATGCTGATCTTGATTTTGATTTCTCCCGAACCAAAAAAAATAGTACAATATGTTCAATTAGTTTTTAATTAAAATAAATTAAAGCCAAACATTGATTTTTCAGGTAACGTCAGCGATATTCTATGAAAATTTACAGTACATTAGTCGTAGGAATCAAATGAATTCTATCAGAACTGTTTTGAATAAATATATTTAAAAGAAAAAAATAAAGTTTGCTATTCCCGAGTATCAATGTCATTAATAATTATTCTTTTATATATTTTTAGGTTTTATATACAAAAATATTTGTAAAAAACATAATATTTTCCCAGCGAAAACTAACTTACTTTTTTGTATAATTCACCAAAGTTTTATAATTTCAGACCACTTAATCTAGCTCAAAGATTTCCTTTCCTTTGTCTTCAGTTATAAAGTTATAAAGTGTTGGTTTGATAGTTTACGTATAAAACTAACACTGCATTAATATATCACGCATACTAGCTGATAGTTTGCTCGACTGACATTATACACTTATTTTTTTTTCTCTTTCTCAGTTTGTTAAATATTTGTACGACCTTTTGCAAAGAAAATATTGTGGAAAATGACAGATAAAATGAATCATATCTTCAATATACATATTTAGTTGAATTTAAAATGTTGAAATTAAAGTGGAAAACACGACCCTTCAGGTTAGAATATAAAAGCCAGAATTTTGGAATACTAACTAAAACTATCACTTCCCTCTGATTGTAAAGATGTCCGTTTACTTGCAAAAATATGCAAAGCATTAAGACGTGTGATGTTTCTAACACTCAATCATGTGAAGCCTTTGGTTGCCTTCGTTTAGTGATCATTTGAGGCTCACCTGGTGCGACAAATCATTTGAATGCCTGTTTTTTGCACGATAGTTGGCTGATTGCATTATAAACAACACTATTACCTAGTAATTATGCCAGGTTAGTATTTTAAAGAATTTTAAAGCCTTGGTGCTTTCATTAATCTTGTGCACTTTGAATTCTTATTATCTTAACTTTGAATACATTGTATAATTTTACTTTCAAAGATTAGACCAACGGAATGCACAAGAGGTCACAATTCTCAATTTCAATTTCCGGAAACAGTTTCAGAGATGAAATATATATATGATAAGCTCATCTGATCATCATGTGTGTACCTGACTACGTGAGTTGACAAACATTTTATCAGCTTAATTACCTGACCACGCTGGAGTTGACAAATATGTAATCGGCTTACCTGGCCATTGGAAGTGACAAAAATGTAATCGACTTACCTTACCACGGGAGTTGACAAAAATGTTTTCAGCTTACCTGACCACTGAAGTTTATAAATATGTTATCAGCTTAATTACCTGACCACGCTGAAGTTGACAAATATGTTATCGGCTTACCTCGCCATTGGAAGTGACAAATATGTTCTCCGCTTACCTGGCCACGGAAATTGATAAATATGTTATCAACTTACCTGACCACGGGAGTTGACAAATGTGGTATCAGCTTACCTTATAACGAGGATTGACAAATATGTTATCTGCTCATCTTACCACGGGAGTTGACAAATATGTTCATTCGGCTAAGCTGTTAGCGAGATTTGACCAAAAAAAATATCAGCTTACCTGACCACGGAAGTTGACAATGTTATCTGCTTACCTGACCACGGGATTTGACAAATATATTCTCAGATTACTTGACCACGGGAGTTGACAAATATGTTATCGGCTTACCTGACCATGGGAGTTGAACAAATGCTATAAACTTACCTTTTCAGAGAAGAAATTTAAACTCAATTGTGTTTCCCATGGGACTTTTTCGTTACACTTTACACATCATATTCAAAATATGTAAATGAGTTTACATTCGATTGACATCATCGCGTGTGTAGCGGCACACACCCTACCTTAACCATCGTTCATTCATGACTATCGATAAAGTGCACAATTGTGTGATCAAACTTGATGAAATGAATTATGCTGTTGCTTTCTTGTTTAGGAACGCACACTTATACCCCGGGGATCCCGAGATAAAGAATATATGGATAGATATTCTGTAATCAATAATGGTTATATGAAATATCCTTTCTAATTATTTATCTATTTATTTTTCTTCCATATTTTTTTCATCCTTATATACATTTTCATTTTTTGAAATTTAGTTTATATGAAAAGCTGTAAAGTTCATGTGACAGTTTGTTAAATAATCAGCATTTTCTTAATGTTGTAAAATAATTATTTTTTTAATTTTAGATTCATTCCATTGTTGACATTTGTTTCTCTTTACTGAATTGGATTTCCATACAAATATAAATCCAGTTAGCTAGAAAAAGCTTTTTGAGACAATTTTCAAATGCAGAATTATATTATTTAAGTGATTTGTTAAAACGTGCACAGAATCAATATCGCCGTTAACCAGTGTGGAGGTGTTATAACGAAGTAAAGGAATATTGTTTAGTGCTGCATTTTCAATTTATTGGCTACTCTTGCGATTTTCAATGAAATGTAAAGAGTCATTATTATTTATACACTTTGAGTTTTTCAAAAAAAATCTAAACTAAATTTTTTAATAATGTATTTGGCACAACTTTTTGGAATTTTGGGTCCTAAACACTCTTCAACTTTGTACTTGTTTGGTTTTATAACTATTTTTATTTGAGCGTCACTGATGAGTCATATATAGACGAAACGTGCGTCTGGCATACTAAATTATAATCCTGGTACCTTTTATAACTATTTACACCACTGGGTCGATGCCACTGCTGGTAGACGTTTCGTCCCCAAGGGTATCATCAGCCCAGAAGTCAGCACTCCGCTGTTGGCATGAATATCAATTACATGATCATTTTCATAAATTTTCGGTTACAAAACTTTGAATTTTAACGAAAAAACTAAGAATTTTCTATCCCAGGAATAGATTACTTTACTCCTTAGCCGTATTTGCCACAAATATTTGGAATTTTGGGTCCTCAATGCTCTTCAACTTTGTACTTGTTTGGTTTTATAACTATTTTGAGTTGAGCGTCATGTGTCTTATGTAGACGAAACGCGCGTCTGGCGTATTAAATGATAATCCTTGTACCTTTGATAACTATTTACCACATATATGTCAACATAATTGGGTGGTGTTGGTTTTGTTTTTTTTTGGAAACATGAGGTTTTGCGTTTACTGTAACTTTGGCGATCCAAACATTTCCTCAACAAATTTTGGAATTTTACATATTTAAACGAATTATAATTGGACTATTATTTAACGAATAAAACAAACAAAAAATATCGATTGAAATTATAGCTTTTAAAAAAAGGGGGTTTTGTTAATAGTATAATTGCTTTTTAAGGAAAAGTTTTCTTTACTATTCACCAAGAAAGTGTAATATGTGTAACAAGATCAGTTATCAAAGTGAATGCTTATGGATGAATTGTGTCAAAGTTATCTCCTTTGGCAAAATCGCATATTCTTTGTCTCATAGTATTAGTATGCCAAGAACTATACATCACTTTAAACATCACAAAAATACGGAACTCCGAGAAAAATCCACAAGGGAAAGACCCTAATCAAATGACAAAATCAATAGTTAAAACACATCAAATAAATGATTAACAACTGTTATTTTAATGACTTGGTACAGTTATTTCTTATGTAGAAAAAGGTGGATCATTTGTCCTGATTTTATAGCTAGCTACACCTCTAACTTGTATGACAGTTGTATAAGATTCCATTGTTTTGACAACGATGCGTGAACGAAATAAACAGACATATTAGGTCAACATGTCAAAAATTTAGGCACAACAGTTAACATTTAAGGAATGACTGTAATATTTTTTCAGTCTATGAAGAAATAACATACAAATTTTGGTGCACACTGAATAACGCGCGTAGCGGGTTATTTAACAGTGTGCATCACAGTTTTTATGTTATTTCGAATAGATAGAAAAAATATTAATTTTATCTCTTGCGGTTAAGATTTGCCATACACAAACTTTCAAAAGCATCTTCTAGGCGTAGGTCCGGATGATATGAGACAACTCAACTGTATCTTTGACTATCGCATTCTTTATTTAAGTTCAAGGGATAGACTTTCGACTTCTAATTATCATATAATTATTCAAAAGACATAATGAAAAATCCGGAACATGACGCCATATTTAACTGTAAGTGTCTTTTCATTCTACCTGAGAGGCTCATGTACGAAGTCTGTCACATATGAAATGAAACTCAATTTAAAAAGACGAAGACCAACGATCGTTTCATTAAGACTTCTGATCGATTATTAGAAAACGGGTCCTCGAACTGTGACAAGATTTTTTTTATCACAGATATCTATATCTTAAAACGTTCACCTGATGTGCAACACAAAATACTAAACAAAACGTATGAATATGACATTTTCGTCGAATCAGAATAGATAAACGGCAACGTCCAGGATCTGACCAAAGTTTAGCATTTTAATGTTATAGATACAAAAAAATAAAAACTATTCCGACAGCGTGAGAAAAAAATCCCCATATTTGATCGGAGTTATGCCGCTTCGATCTGTTTTCACTTTGTGCTGTTACATTAATGTTCAATTTGCATTTGCAATAATGGGTAGGCCTAAAAATAGATGAAAGTAGAAGGCCCGGTAAGACACATGTTTTGTCCAAAAATATAGCATTTTACAAATTGTTTAAATGTAAACTTTTAGCTATTTATTGGAAAGGAGAATATTTGAGTGTCATGAATATGGGCTGTGTTTGACAATACAATGCACATGCATTATATATTCGCCTCATAAATTCATGCATTATGACTGAAATCTTCACAATTTGAACATGTGTGCTAATTTTAAGACGGTTTTGTCTAAAACATAAGTGGCTAGCTTTTACACTAGGTTTTTGTAACGAGTCAGGAGTAACGTAGTTATTTTTTTACTTGTTCCGTTGATTGATAGCCTTTGATTTTGTTAGGTTTTTTTTTATCTCTTGGAGTTTGGCATTTTTGTTATACTTTTGTATCGATGTTCAAATCTCGTTAACAGATAAGGAAAAGACAAAAAACAGAATACGACTGAATCGCATGTCAAAAATTGTCATTTAAAATGCACATAAACATTTCCTTTTGATCGTATTTCACATTTTGGTTGGTATTACTAACTTTTCCGTAACTGCTCTAGTTTGTTTTTGTAAATTATACCTATCAAGGTAACTTCATTGCTATTTATTTAAGTTTCATCTTGTTATTGATTCGAAGTACCAACTGCTTTGTTATAAGACAAATCCTCTTTCTTATATAGAAGCAACGCCCGTCAGATTTATCAAATATGAAGTCTTTGATACCCTTCCAATGCATAGAAACAAGATGAACACTATTTGTCGCTTGGTCTTTGGAAAATCTTTAAATCTTTAAAGTTATTTTAATTACTTTCCTTTTCAAAATACAATTCAGTACATTTAAAGCGTTTAGTGTGTTGTAATACATTCAAATTAAGAGCCCAATTATAAATATTCATTACTGGTATTAAAATGCACTGCTCTCGGTTTTATGAGAAGACGTCATAAAATTATAAAACGTTGTAAAAACTGAACATATACTACCAAACACCTACAATTAATACAGCTATAGAAGGGTAAACCAAATAATAGCTGACCCGAATCTCTGACGGATAGTGGGATAGAAACTTTTAAAAACATAGGGCAGCAGGTAACCTAGCTTTTTATATGTCAAACCTCCAACATTTATCAGAGACAATATACAATAGTTATCAGTTATTTAATCAGTTCTACAGTGAATACAATATGATATACTTTAATTACAAAAAAAAACAATTTTTGCGATTAGGTCTGTAACTATTTTTTTTTAAACTAATCTTTAGCAATTCCGTATATGTTGGGGTGTCTTTTGAAATACAAGTATTATTCCAGTTGTCCCAGCAATGTAATTGTTATGATGTTCTTCCTTCACTTTTTTCCATTGGCCCAATTCTTCGAGATTTTTCATAAGTGGTACAAATATATTAGCATACATTGGAACAACATCAAAGGTTTTTGGGTTTGTATTTATTGCAACATATCCTCCTGCAAAATAGTAATCAATATATACTAAACAACCAGTTGAAAATATCCCGCATTTTCTAATGCAGTATATGCGTCTGGGAAAAGGCATACTATCTGCTGAACGATAACATAAACAGGTTAACACTGATAAAAATACTCTCGAAAATTATTAAATGCAGATTGACCTACGACAAAAAAGAATATTGCGTTAAGGACTTTCTTTTATCACGATGAAACATTTCCGCACCGCCTACCTTCGTATACGACAATAAAATATTTGATTTTTGATTTTGATTTTTGATTAAGCAAAACAAGTACATAGTTGAAGAGCATTGAGGACACAAAATTCCAAAACGTTGTGCCAAATACGGCTAAGGTAATCTATTCCTGGGATAAGACAATCTTTAGTTTTTCGAACAATTCATAGTTTTGTTAACCAAAATTTATTAAAATGATCATAAAATTAATAAACATGTCAACACCGAAGTGCTGACTACTAGGCGGATGATACCCTCGGGGACGAAACGTCCTCCAGCAGTGGCATCGACCCAGTGGTGTAAAAAGTTATAAAAGGTACCAGGATTATAATTTAATACGACAGACGCGCGTTTCGTCTACATAATACTAGTACTCATCGGTGACGCTCAGAACAAAATAGTTATATAGCCAAACAAGTACACAGTTGAAAAACAAAGTGGAAGAACAAAGCTATTACTTTGTTATTTATAAATGAAAAAAAATATGTTTTGCTAGCTATAAAACGAAGTTTCATCTACCATTTTCTACTTAACGAAATGCTTGTACCAAGGCAGGAATATAACAGTTATTTTACTTTTGTTTGATGTGTTTGTCCTTTTGGTTCTGTACTTTGCTATTTTACTTTTCACTTGGTAATTGAAAGTGATTGACTTGTCATAAAACATCGAGCAACCAGCAACCAAACAAAATACCGATCAGGGAGGACATAGGAGAATGATTACTAACATCATTCACAACTAACTAACAAATAATGTATTGTTAGTCTAAAAAACTGATTTGATAGACGAACTTCTTGTTCATTTGCATTCTGGTGGTTTGCCTCAACTTGAAATAGATCCCATTTGTCAAAACCTAAATGACATCGCATGAATTCACAGAAGGCATAAAACAATGATAACAAATGTTTCATAAAAAATGTAGCATAGTAAAATAATAATATGATATTAGTTTAAATATCTTACCTGGCTTTGTCACTCGCAACATTTCAGACAGTGAATTTATTGGTAAGCAGCCTCCACCAAATCCTCCCCGGCATACAACTACATCATACACATCTAAAAGTTATGAGAGATTTCGTGTTAACATATTTGTTTTTCTTTTGAAGGCCAATGCATGTCAGTGCGCACACAACTGATAAATTAAATACTCTAGATATACAATATTGAATCACCATGTCGAAAATTGCATGAGTGGTTTTGGCTATGCTTGAAGCGGAGAAAGGCGAATCGGGTAAATCATTAGAATCAAGATTCTTTTTTGAGCATTGTCCTCAGCACCAATTAATGTTTTGCACGGAAGGAACCAAATCATAATTTGTGTCCAGCATGAACAATTAACTTTAAAACCAAAACATTTGAACTAAGAAGCTGGAATTTTGTTAAAGTCTATGACAAGAATTCATTTAGCAATGAACGTGGTTTTTAAATTTGAAATACTTTTATCTACCTCAATTGATTTTTCTTCGCTTTAAAACCGCTACCCGTGTCAATTCTGGAAAAAAACACTCAGCGTGTGGCGTATTACACGATTTGAATGCTTATAAAACCTAATGGTTATTAGTCACTTGCCGGTAAAACAAAATGTAATCTAATTAACCCTTCTTCACTTGACCACATAAGTGTTGAATATATCATCGGTGCGAACCAGCAGTGTCATCACACAAGAATATTGGAAAGAGTTGCTTTAAAATCTAGCTTTGGTTACATTTGCTGATCTGTTAAAAATTACTTTATTTCTTTAATTTTTATTTTTTTTACATTCGATGAATACATATATTCACAGAATATAATCCCTCTAGCAGTAATTATATATTCTAAACATGTTTCTGTTACATATTCTGACATCGGACTTCTTCTTTAATGTGCGTATTACTATATGTTTCTTTATTCCACATTAGATAGAGGTAAAGGGGAGGATTAAACCTCACAAAACATGTTTAACACAGCCGCACTTTTGCGCCTGTCTTAAGTCAGGAGCTTCTGGTGTTTGGAGTTGAGTGTCACGTCCATTTTCTCTGACTAGTACACAATTCATTAAGGGGCCAGCTGGGGGCCACCTCCGTGTGCGAGATTTCGCGCTGCGTTGAAGACCCATTGGTTGCATTCGGATGTTATCTGCTATTTTGTTGGTTTGTTGTTTCTTTGACATATTCCCATTTCCATTCTCACTTTTATTATTACATTTGTATCATCTTTAATTTGTTTAAACTTACTTTTTTTAATCATATATGTATTACATTTGTTGATTTATTTCTTTTGTATTTCACCCTGCATGAAACTTTCTATACCAACCTTTGCCAATATTTGTGCTGCCTGTTTCGGGTATATTCTCTTCAAAATATTTTCTGTAAACATTCTTCTTTTTAGCAATTGCAATCATGTTCTTATTGGGTTCCAGTGATTCTATATTGCAAAACCCTAATTTCTGCAACTAGACATAAAGAAATAAAGAAAAGTTACGCAGATGACAACATACATGCTCCTTTTGTCGTTACTAAAATTCCGTCTCCTTTTCTCCGAATGTTACCTACCAAATTTGATTTCCAGGATGTGTACTAAAACGAGCGACACGATGTGTGCCACGTTTGTAAAACGTTTGAAAGATCTGTTTGCCCCTTCCAGAGCGCCTGAGACAACCTCCAGGTTTTGTTGGGGTATGTTTTGCTCATTTTTTTTTTTATTTTGTAAACTTGTGGTTGTGTTCTTTTTTAAGCCATGGCTTTGTCAGTATATTTCAACTGATGTGTTTGGGTGTCCCTCTGGACGCCTCTCTTTTACACAGATGAAATCAGCAAAAGCATTTTCTTCGACGAAAGAAAAATGTCTGAACATAAGCGTATGTCAAGCTCAAGATTTTTTAAAAATTAAATTAAGAACAAAGATTTAAAAAAAATAAAAGTAATTACCAAAGGAAATAAAATTACAGACAACAGCTATTTTGTCATATTTGAGAAATTTATTAGGAACAAATCAAGGGAGAGAAAAAATGATCACGTGACCTCCCAAAAAAAGAGCGACATTGAATAGATCGACAGGCTTTGCGTCTCCTGCTTCAAGTGTGCATGTATTACACACCAAGGTGAATGTCCTTAATTAAGAATATCTGGTGTATCAAAATTATAAACCTGGTATCTTTGATAACTAATTATATTGCTACTAAAGGTCACAGTGATATATGAAATACAAGTCCTCGCTAGAATGTTGGCAATGAGGTCACTTCTAATGGCTTTATTTGGGGTCTTTTTTTTTTTTTTTTTGTCTGCTGGATCAGCAAAAGAAATGTAATTTTTATATTGATCTTAATGTAAATTTTATATTGATGATCTTAATACTCGTTTTTTACATGATTTCATTACCTGTCTACGAAACTTTAAAATGCTTGTATATGTTATAACCGGATTTGTTATCACATAAGAAACACGACGGGTGCCACATGTTAAGCAGGATCTGCTTACCCTTCCGGAGCACCTTCGATCGCCCCTAGGTTTTGGTGGGGTTCGTGTTGCTTATTCTTTAGTTTTCTATGTTGTGTCATGTGTACTATTGTTTGTCTGTCATTTTTATTTTTAGCCATGGCGTTGTCAGTTTATTTTTCTTTATGAGTTTGACTGTTCCTCTGGTATCTATCGTCCCTCTTTTAGCTTGTAACGAGCAACACAATTAATTTTACAGGAACTTGATGCAATCCTGTGACTCTCATTTTGTATCGGTCCTCGTTATTCAATACTTTTATATTTTACAAATATTATTTGTTTCTAGACTTTGCAGACAATTAATAGAAAACACATGTTATGGGGCATCCATCAAGGACACAAAATCAATGCATGCAAAGCACAAATTAAACAAAAATAGAAAGGAATAACGCGTTAATAGCTGCTCGTCATCTCAAATTCTCAGTGAGACTTTTGGTTTTTTTTATGTAACTTTTTTTTCGTCTTTGCGGTTGTGGTTTCATCAATCTTATCTTTTTAGATGCATGAAATTTCACACATTTTGTCAAAACGTTCGTAGCATACTTCTATTCATTCGTGTTATATTTTGATATATTTTTTAAATCAATTATTTGAAGTGTACGAATCAGAAAAAAAATATTTTCAAAATTTACAAATATTCCCAGCTTTCAATCATTAGTACTTACTTCTTCACCTACAAGACCAGTGCCAGCAGCGACATCTAGTATACAAATATCTTGTCGGTGTTGTGGAAAAAAATCTGCCACTGCATTTGCAAGATATTGTGGTCCATTGCAATCTAATAGTTTGTGATCCTTAATTAGAAGGTGAAAATTATAAGAGAAAGAAAACATAGTTATATTTGAATACCTACAAGCTCTTCGTAAAGTACAAACTATATCAAACCTTTTACCGAGGAATAAAATATACCGTGTGGTGCTATGGAAAAAAAATTAAAATCACAAAAATATCATACTCCGCATAGAATTTAAAACGAGAAGTCTTCTTCAAATGGCAAAATCAAAACCTCAACCAAATCAAACAAATGGGCAAAAACTGCATTCACGGTCATCCCAATATGTCGGATCAACAAATTAGGTCAGTATCCAGCTATTTTGTAGGTTAAAGGGTTTTTATACCATTTTCCTCACAAAGCATACATTGGAACGATGTAAATTTATAAAATATCAACACGGAAATCACAAATGACTACCGTTAAATGTGTATGAAACAGAAAATTAGATTTTAAAAAATCGCTAAGATGACCGTAATTCATAATTGAGATGACCGTAACAGGCTCAGCGATTAATAACAAGGGTGACCGTAATTGATCAAAAGATGACTGAATTGGTTAAAAGATTACCGTAATTTGTAAAGGATGATCGTAACTTTGACAGGATCACCATCAATTCTAAGAAATATCCATATCTTTATTCATAGCTTTTTGTTGAGTTTTTCTCAAAAGGGACTCGGTTAGCGGATATAAATATGTTTAAAGTTTATGACCCCTTCTGTGGCCTGTAAATTGCGAAATTTTCGAACTTCAATAATATCAAAACAGCAAAGATATTGAAAAATATAGATGGCCCTATTTGTACGCATACCAAGGGGAAACTTCGTGCAAACATTATTACATATTTTTCCATTGCATTTAGTAGAAATTAGGAATTTGGTGAAAATCAACCAACACACCCTTTATACAGAGGTTAAATATATATAACTCACTTCTGTTTTTATGATGTGCTAGCATTTTTACAAAAAGTCTTACAACAACCATTATTTTCATATAAACCTCGCGCTGGGTCAAAAAAAAGAGCGCACCCTAGAAGGTGTCCTTTTTTTGGTCCATATTTTTAATTGTTTTAAGCAATATCTGAATTTATAATTGCATAAATGAAATCATGACTAGCCCTGCATGCAATAATCTTCTATCTATCAAGTTCCAAATTTCATAATATTAGTACAAGGAGAAAGGCTGTGGATTTTATATAAAATTTTCGTATGTTTAGCCTTAAATCCTCATTAGGGTACACAATCCTTAATCAATTTATGTTTTACAATTTGCCGTATTTTGAGTTCAGGCAATGATAGTTAATTGTGCATTTCTTGTAAATAAATTCGTTTCATACCTTCAGGATTAATTATTTGATACAAACAAGGTATTATAAATACGGATATTTCTTAGAATTGATGGTCATCCTTTAAAAGTTACTTTAATTCTTTACAAATTACAGTCATCTTTTAAGCAATCACGGTCATCCTTGCTATATGTTACGGTCGCATTAAAAATATTTTAATGATGATTTACGGTCATCTTACTGATTTTTTTCAAATCCAATTTCCTCTTCCGTACATATTTTACGGTAGTAATTTGTGATTTCCGTGTGAATCTTTTATAAATTTACATCGTACTCATGTATGCTTTGTGAATGCAATAACTGTTAGTGATACTTGGTATAGGCATTTTGTTATGTAGAAAATGGTGAATTTAACGTGGGTTTATAGCTAACTTAACCTCTCACTTGTATCACAGTCGTATCCAATTCTATCATATTGACAACGATGTGTGAACAAAACAAACTGACACTATAGGTAAAAATGTACAAAAATTAGGCTTCATTTGTGAACGTTGTGTTATTATCTTCATCACTACAAAAATAGTCCAGTCAAACTAAGATTTAACCTCAAACTAATTGCAACAGAAAATGTTTAACTTCTGATTTATAGCATTATGCCTGTTATATACACAGAAAAAAGTTCCATAAAATCTAACTTGAGGAAAACTCAAAATCAGCATTTCAAAATTCCTATGGAAATTAACATTGGAAGGGGAGATAACTCTTGCAAAAATGAGCCTTTTTTGGTCAGTTTTCGGTTGTTTTTCTTGAAATTTATGTAAAGAATGATACTTTGATGGGGTTATAAGTTTATATTTGACTAAAATATAATCTTCTGCTCATGAAATGTACAAAACCGAAGTGTTATGAGTAGTTTTATTTTTTTCGTGCATTTTTCATTTAAGAAATTGCAAATTTGAAGCTTTGTAACCTTTTTTTATTATGTTTTTTTTCCAGAAAATTACTTATCTAAAGAAATTTTAAAAACAGAAAGAAGAATATATGCTTAATTATTTTTAATAAATTTGAGATTCTTTACCTTGACATGGTGAAAAATGGTAATGGTCAACTAATAAATTACGAAATCTAGATTACAGCTTGATAAAGTATATGAAAACACCTTTAAAGTTTTTTGTTATACTCTTAAGACCGCTAAAAAAATCAAGAATCTATACATTCTGCTGAATAGAAGCGGTAAAGTTATAATTTTGTATCAATTTTTATTGATATTTCTGCCTTTTTTGCAAGAGTTATCTCCCTTTTCAATGCAAATCTCCATATAAATTTTAAATGGTGATTGTTTAGTCTTCATCAAATTAGATTTTAGGGAAATTTTTTCCATGTATATTTGGGGTATAATGCTAAAGATTAAAACTTTAAAATCTTCTGTTGCAATTACTTTTAGGTTAGGGTCAAATTTATGCTAGATTGACTGGACTAAATCAAACAGATATATAACAAAACATTTAGCACGACACAATAACACAATAACGGGATTATAAGTAAAGAGCCTGTCATACATAACAAGGCATACAGAACAGGCATATAAGCAAAAATGAAAGACAATAATTCAAGATTAAAAACAAATTGTTCAGAGAACAATTGAAGGTCTATGTGATTTCCAGCTTCAAATGATAGCTTATTGAACACTTATTCCCAAAATATATGGTTCATTTAAAATATTTTTAAATACTAGAGATAATTTGTTACTTTCAGTTTGAAAAAAGGGTACTTTCGGTATTTTTTTTAATGTTTACTTGACACTGATTCCAAACATATATCGTTTCATATACTTTTATTTTTATAAAGTACAAAAAAATAACTACTTCTGGTCTGCATAAGGTCACTTCTGGTTAGCTTTTCCAAGCTTAAGGGCATACGGTACAGTTTTTATCCTGTATTTACAAGTTCATGAAAATTTGCATATAGGCTATTTTTTACCTGGTTAAATCAAATATGTAATAAAAAATATACCTTCATGTGCTACTTTCTGAGTAAAATGAGGTAGAAATTTTGCATTTTTGCTCGAAATTCAGATTTGTGGCAGTAATTTCTTTTTCGAAAGAAAGGCATAACTTTTTTGTTATGAAAGATAAACACAAACTGTTTTTTGTTAAATAATCGGTAATTTCTGTACTTTATACGTATCATAAAAAAGTATAGATTTTTTTATTCAGAAATAACTCATACTTATCAAATGTTCAAGAATTGAGGAAAAGTATTTCTTTTGCTGCATGTTTATCAAAATTAAAAAAAAAATCCTCTATTTACAGTTTTATAAAATTTGGGTCACATAATCTCCCTGCAAAATGAAAAAAATTGCCGTTTTAAAAAATAGGGGTCCATGAACTTGTTTTTAAATTAAATCAGTTTGAATGAAAAAAAGCAGTCGAAAATGCATCTTTTCCCGATATGACTCAGTTTGACGTCGCGAAAATAACATTTTACGTTAGCATCGTCATTACCTCCCCTGTAACTGTATCGTATGCCCTTAAATCCCCTGTAACTGTATCGCATGCCCTTAAATGGTTTGAAACCTAATAAAAACGTCCCATGGCTTTATTATGTATACGTATTGGCAAAATTCGGGAGTTGTCGCTTTGACATATTCTCAATTTCCATTCTCATTTTATTATGAAGTAAAAGCAAAGTTCAAAATGTAGAACATCAGTTAAACATATGACTTTGAGCTCAATTTTACGGTCATCAACCAAGGACCTGAAATCAAAAGACCCTAGGTCTCTATTACTATATTTGGTTCATGAAAAAAAAAGAAAACACAAAAAATACTGAACTCCGAGGAAAATTCAAAAAGGAAAGTCCCGAATCAAATGGCAAGTTGAAAAGTTCAAACACATCAAACGAATGGATAACAACTGTCATATTCCTGAGTTATATTTTTAAATAAAAAAAAGAGTGAACACTCTAATTCGAAGTAAGCTTATTCTTTTGAATAATATGTATGGGTTACGACATGTCGCAACTAACAATTGATGGTGAAGTTGAGATCATCCCTTCGTAAATTTTACGGACGCCATCGCGGGTTGGTTGACTGTTATGGAATAACCGTTTCACAAATGATATCGGATATGTTCCCTTTCATGAATGTGACCTACCGAATTATACTATTTACCGGATTTGTTATCACATAAGCAACACGACGGGTGCCACATGTGGAGCAGGATCTGCTTACCCTTCCGGGGCACCTTCGATCATCCCTAGTTTTTCGTGGGGTTCGTGTTGTTTATTCTTTAGTTTTCTATGTTGTGTCATGTGTACTATTGTTTGTCTGTTTGTCCTTTTCATTTTTAGCCATGGCGTTGTCAGTTTGATTTGGATTTATGAGTTTGACTGTCCCTTTGGTATATTTCGTCCCTCTTTTAAGTAAAAATGTGTTGTCGATAGCATATATCGTGTTATAAATAAATTCATCATAGATACCAGGACTAAATTTAGGATATACGTCAGACGCGTGTTTCGTCTGCAAAAGACCCATTAGTGACGCTCAAATCCAAAAAAGTTTAAAAGTAGTGACATTAAGCCAAAAATCCACATTTTAAAATGACTTTGATGTTTGACCTTGACCCTATTTTCTTTCGTTTGGACAAAGGACCTCAAATGAAAAGATCCTAGCTCTCTTACACTTATAGTTTACCAATTATAATTACATTTCACTTATTTCAAAAACAGAAGGGGCAGTAACTCTCATATGGAGTTTCCAGACCGCTTCGGTCAAAACTGTTCAAGATCCTGAGGATATAACGAGCAAATTGGTAAAATAGATTTGTCGTAATCTTTAATGGTTGCGAAGAAGATTTGTACACAAAAAAAACAGTGTTTTGAGAGATAACGCTTAAAATAAAAAAAATTGTAAGGGTCACATAGAACCCAGAGTATCGCCTAATTTTGCTGTGATTCCCAGGATCAACAAAAATGAGGAAAACAATCAACAATAATAATTCCTCTTGATACTATCTTTTGGTTGTAAGAAGCTTCTGAAGTTCTGTCCAATCAAAGCATCAGTAGTATACCGCTGTTCGAAATTCATCAATGGATAGAGAGAAAAAACTGAGGGAAACGCATCAAATATAAGAGAACTACGACACAACAGAAACACACCATTAAAACGTAACACACACACAAACGAACTATAATATAACAATGGCCATTTTCCTGACTTTGTACAGGACATTTTAAGAAAAATGGTGGATTAAACCTGGTTTTGTGGCATGCCAAACCTCCCGCTTTAATGACAATGTTAATTATAACCTTAAACTGACAACATTAAAGGGGAGAGAAAGAAACGATTAATAGTCAACAAAATGTACCTGGCTAAAAATTTAATACGCCATACGTGCGTTACGTCCACACAAGACTAACCAGTGACGCTCAGATGAAAAAAGTTTGAAAGCCAAAATAAGTACAAAACTGAAAAGCACTGAGGACCAAAATTAAGATAGAATTTGGACGGAATTCAAGATTAGATTTGTATGATTTCTGAATCAAAATGTAAACCAAATATATCGTGTGATATCTTTGATCCAAACTAAAATCTAATAAATGACCTGGATGATTGACTACATGACACACGAATACAACAGACAAAATAAGATTTACAACTACAAACGTTAAGACATTTTACAAAAGCCGATGACAATAACAAATATTACATCCAAATTTGGTAAAAATCCAGGATATTTTATGAATCAAATAAATGTTTTAAAAACTTGAACTGCAGACTGTATGTAATATAAACTGAAAGAAAAACTAGTTCAATGTATAAGTATAATAAAGATACACAGTTACAAATTTTTAACAGAAAGTCCATGTATAAGAAAAATACGGAAATTGTATTTTTACAAAATTTACTTCTGGATACTATCTTATGATCATTTACACGCTTCTGTCATGGTTTGGTAGAAATCCAGGGTAGTTTGAGAAAGTTATTAAGGGGATACGATACAGTTACAGAGGTAATGACGTTGCTAACGTAAAATTTTATTTAACTGTGAAATATCGGGAAAAGATGCATTTTTCGACTGATTTTAATTATTCAAACTGATTTAATTTGAAAACAAGTGCATGGACCCCAATCTTTCAAACCAACATTTGATTTTATTTTGCAGGGAGATTATGGGGACCAAATTTTATAAAACTGTAAATAGTGCGATTTTTTTAATTTTTATAAATATACACCAAAAGTTAAAGGTTTTTTTTCTCAATTCATCACCATTTGATAAACATGAGTTATTTCTGAACAAAAAAGGCATAATTTTTACTGATAAAATACAGAAATTACAAACCAATTTACAAAAATGAATTTGTGTTTATCTTTTAAAACAAAAAAGTTATGTCTTTCTTTCGAAAAAGTAAATACGGTCACAAATCCGAATTCTGAGCAAATATACAAAATTTTGACCTCATTTCACTCAAAAAGTAGCACATGAAGGTATATTTTTTATTACATATTTGATTTAATCAGGTAAAAAATAGCCTATATGCAAATTTTCATCAACTTGTAAATACGGAATTAAAACTGTAAGACATATCGTATGCCCTTAAACTTGTG
The DNA here is from genome assembly GCF_036588685.1 of Mytilus trossulus. Lineage (NCBI taxonomy): Eukaryota > Metazoa > Mollusca > Bivalvia > Mytilida > Mytilidae > Mytilus > Mytilus trossulus. The sequence continues at coordinate 24,768,005 of NC_086373.1, read as the reverse complement.
AACGCCACCGACGACGACGCCGACGGAATGTTGGATCGCTATGTCCTGCTTTTTCGACTAAATAAAGGAGATAATTTGTTACTTTGGGTCTGTAAAATGTCACTTCAAGTATTATATGATAGTTAACTTGACACTGATTCCCAAAAATCTATATGGTTCTTTATACTTTTACATCAAATAAGTACAAAACAAAAACTCGTTTTCGATTGGCTTTTCAAGGAAATGTAAATTGCAACCATGGCTTGATCGTGTTTAAATATGAGGTTAAACAAAGGTTAAAATCTAGAAAACCAAATTTAACTTTGGCCTAATTCAAAGGACATACACCAAGGACCTTCAAACAAATTACCATAGTTCTTAATTATACTTGGTAAATGTGTTATACCACTATACATGTAATAACAAATATAAAAAGGGAAAAAACTCACATTTAAAGTCAGCGTAGCCTTGTTATCAAAATTTACGTGGTACGACATTTCGCAACTAACAATTTAGATAAAATAAATTGTCGATATCTTATACAGTTTTAGGAATTAATTGAAAATAAGTCCAAATCAAAAACCTTGACATTTGACCTTGTCCTAATTCTCATTATTTTTTTTTGGACCAAAGACATCAAATCAGAAGACCCTAGGTCTTTTTCACTTATGGTTTACCAGTAATAAATTCATATAACTTTTATCAAATGCAGAGGGGAAAATAACTCTCATATGTCCGAAAAGCTTCTGTCCAAATAAATATCTTAATCATGAAGATGTAACAAGCAATTTGGTAAAATAAATTTGTCGCAATCTTTAACGGTGGATAGAGAAAACAGTGTTTGGGAAGATAACTCTCACAACGTATAGTCTTAGCTTCAACGGTGTCAGTTTCAATATCATATATACGAAATATCTTAGCGACATCCTTTGAAATAAAAATACCCCGCAAGAACAAAGTTTAGGCGGAAGAAGAAAAAAGTGGAAAGACCTATTGATATTGATTTTCTGACGGTAAATTTAAATGAATCCGTTCAGTTAATCGCAACTATGATACTGGTTATCATATTGATGATATGTTTTTTAGGACTAAACAGTGAATATCCACACACTACTTCCAAAAAGGTATATAATGACAATCTAAGAGTGACAGCAAGTGTTCATCAAAAATAACTTTAAGCTTCAAAAAAGAGTTTGTCAGTTATTTTACGAAATATGAGTAATATAGCTTGAGAAATAAGTTCAGTAATTCCGTAATCATATTACATTTTCAGATCCATCCTTTGGTAAAAATGCATTGATTTCCGTAACAATAGACCTATTTAGCTTGTTTCAGAAATAGATATAATAAAGTATAACAGTTAAACTCAGGTTTCATCTGTAATATCTGTAATATTTAATATTACTAAGTCTCTTGGTGAGCTACACAGCCATAGATTTATTCAGTTTACCCACTTATATTAAGGACATGCATGACCTCTTTTCAAGACATTGCGTTGTCAGTTTTGAAAACTATCCATTGCACAATTTGTAAAAATGTTCAAATGTTCATTCTCTATAGATTGTTTTTTTGTTTGGTCTTACTGACCCAAACCTCCTATCAAAGTTCATATTCATCTTAGATATATGAATGAAAAAGTCGAGTCCCTTTCATATCAATCATCCCCCTTTAGACACACCGTCGACCATTGTGGTTTTTTTAAAGGTAGTTTGACCATATGCAGTTTGGCAAATATTTAATCGTACTTGTAACACGTCTTTTAAATGTTGGTTTTATCAAATATGTGGGTTTTTTGCCAAGCGAGGGAGAATATTACTCGAAAGGGTTAACTGCAAAACAGACGTACCATTACACATTTGCATGTTATCATAATGTATATAAAATCACCATAGATATCAGGACTAAATGTATATAAGCCAGACGTGCGTTTCGTCTACAAAAGACTCAACAGTTAATTTATAAATTTAACCATCTCAATTATAATTCATGTTAGCACAAAAAGTGCTGACTACTGGGCTGGTGATACCCTCGAGGATATAAATCTCCGCCAGCAGTGGCATCGACCTAGTTGTTGTAAATAAACTCATCATAAATTCCAGGACTAAATTTTGTATATACGCCAGACGCGCGGTTCGTATAGTGACGCTCGAATCCAAAAAAGTTAAAAAGGCTAAAAAAGTACGAAGTTGAAGAGCATTGAGGACCAAAATTCCTAAAAGTTTTGCCAAATTCAGCTAAAGTAATCCATGCCTGAGGTAGAAAAGCCTAGTTAGTATTTCAAAAATTCAATATTTTGTAAACAGTTAATTTATAAATGTTACCATAACAATGATAATTTATGTCAGACTACTGGGCTGGTGATACCCTCGGGGAAGTAAATATAATTGTTGTATTTCAACCCTGGTGAGATGCAACTATTAATTAAACAATCGAAATTCAAAATGTTCAAAAACTCTCTGATGGGTGTTTCTTTTGGTGTAATTGACCTACGTTATATTCCACATATCTTAATTTATATTCGTCCTAGATAAACACTTATCTACACGCTGAAGTACTGATATATTGGATGATGGTATATAATTATAAATATAAATATCCGTCGAATTTTATTTTGTTATAAGTATAAGGTGCATGCGTAAACTTATTATGCTTAAAAAAATCTAACGATAATACAATGGTAAACTTTATTTAAAAGCAGTCACTGCTCATTTTTTTTTCCATTTTTTGGTCGAAATGCAACATCTTTAAAAACTTCATATTCCATCTAAATCAAGGTAACTTAACCACAGTGAAAGTGTTATAAACATCAAAGAGAATCGATGCCGTGTTGGTCATCTGTACCCAAATCGTGTCACCCACTTTCAGTTGCATGCAGACAGTTTGAGTTGCCATATCATATTGGTTACCAGTATATAGCCACACATATATAGCTCCATTCTTCCTCAGAGTAGTGTGGGCGGTTACAGTGCCTGACATCATGGTAACAGACACCAAGTAATTACCAGCCACAGTAACAATATATTTTCCATCATTATAATTAGCAGTCGGACAAAGAATTCGGTTGTATTGGATTATAGCATTTGTCTGGTATGAATTTTGACCAGTGGGCAATGTAGCTGTCAATCCCACTGTAAAAATAAATCATGGAATTTAAAAATGTTCACTATGCGGTATGGGCTTTGCTCATTGCTGAGGGCCGTACGGTGAAATATTAGTTGTTAATTTCTGTGTCATATGGTCTCTTGTGGAGAGTTGTTTCATTGGCATTCAATCACATCTTCTTTTTTATATAATATACACACAAATATACACCGTTTACAAGTTCTGCAGGATGCAAATCTTTGCTTAATTTATTGTACAATTTATTATGTAGTCAGCTGTACTTGTTAATGACCACATGCTGTTATCTTGATGCTATTTACTATATTAAATATAGGATGATATTTTATAAAAATCATTTTTGAAGATAAAACTAAGTATTTATATAAATAGAACCGATTGCAATTTATGAAACCCGAATAGTAAAGTGTAGCAATTAGGTCAACGGTGTTGGATAAACTATCCTCTACAATTTGCTTAGCTGATAAGTAGCAAAAACTTCTACCCGACTGTAATGCATTTAATAACAAATGATCTATAAAGATTACAAATCACAAAGATGACAATGGAGTAATATTATTTGCATTAACTAACAGTCAACTAAAACCAAGTCAGTACTCAGTGTGTCGGAACTGGATTGATTCTGAACAAGGATTTCTTAAATTGAACACTAATAGTCTAAGAAATTTTGTTTTAAAAAATTATGATATTCATTGGATCTCGTTTCGTCGTATTGGTTAAAACGCCTTTTTGGACTTTAATTCCTCCACTTTAAAATGTAAACGTTTTAACATTCCTGATGAAAGTCAAGCTAAGTTGCTTTTGACGCCCAAACTTCTTATAGTCAAACCATTCGTCTTGGTGTTTTTAACGCTATCGCATGTGACAATCTATCAATACAAACAGTGATTTTTTTGTAACTTTAAATTGTGATTAGCATACCTGAAACTGGGGTTGCCGGATTTACCGGAGCAATGATAACTCCATTACCAATACGTGTACAACACATGAACACACACAAGATGCATTTCAATATTTGAGTCATTATCACTGCAATTGAGAGTTGGTAAGCGTATCTGCAACACAATTATTTAATTATACATACTACTTTGAGATGAACGAGTTCAATATTTATTTTACCGTGATGCAAAACATCGAACACGTATATGTTTTACATAATTACATCTTATTCAGTAAAAATAGTATCATAAAAAGGTTAATCGACCCACACAAAATCAACCTATCGACTAAATGAAACAACGAAATTAAACGATGCATTGACACAACAACACAAACAAGAGGCATGTAAAGAAAGCGAGTCATTATCATTCCAATTGGTTGTTGAGTTGTTAAACTAAACACATAATTTATATTATTATCTTCTTCAGTACACAAATTATCAACAAAAAATATAAAGATAAAGTGAAAAAGGTAAATTAAACCAAAATAAAAAATGAAAAAAGTCTCAAACTTTACTGTGTAAGACTTATTTACAATACATGCATTTCAAACAAATTCTACAGTAAAAAAGCAAAATGCAAAAGGTGTTGGTTTTTGCTAGCTACAAAACCAAATTCAATCTAGGGTACATGTATATAACGGAACGTCTGTATCGTCAGTAATATGCAGTTGTTTTCGATTAGTTTGATGTGTTTGTACCGATTATCAGGTTATCTGCATGTTGATATCGTAAAATATCAGCTGCGAGACATGATATGAAGCTTTTTGTCGAGTGAGCGTAGCGAACGAGATCAAAAAGCCTTCATATAATGCCAAGCAATTTTACAATATAAATATGCAGATAATCTAATAATCGATTTATCGGGCTGTAATTGTGTGTTTCGGAAGTGTTTGCTTTGTTTCGCCAGCACACTGACTTGATAAGATCAGGTCAAAGTTATTAACGTCGGTTCAAACATTATGACGTCGCTGATAAGTCCGGGTCAAAGTTATTAAGGCCGGGTCAACGTATTCGACGTCACAAAGACATGATACGGAATAATATTAAGAGCTGAATAGAGTGATATAGACAGAGGGACGACCAATAAGGTTCATTATTAACGTATTCCATTCAGCTGCATTAAACGAAGCATTAACAATAAAACGTCATTCAAAGCGAACTACCAAAAGTATATTATTGCATTTTCATTTGAGGCATGAACAACTTTAAAAACACCATTGAAATATGAGTGGGTTTTTTTTCTAAAATAACATACAATATGTGAGAACACTGTCTGTCAATTATAAAAACCGGGGGTCTTTAAAGTCTAATATGTATAAATCAAGTATGCTCTGAATATAATTTATATTCCATTATAGTTTAAGCATACCACTTACGCAATTCATACCGCGCCTTTTATGTTTTGATATTTTTATTTGTATTATCATACTTTTCACTTACCTTGTCTTAAAATCTTACTCAGTTGATGCTCCTGTGGGATGTTGTGATGGACAGAGAAGAACATTCTGTTTTATAATCATGTACACAGCTGATGTGTTCGGATTGAGCAACATATTGGTATTACCACGTTGACATTTTAATTGCTTTGCTTGCATATTTTGTGATTTAGTAGGCGGGTTGTAAATATATGATTTATTGAATAATATTATAATTATAATCAGGCACATTAATCTATGTATTGCTTAATTCATTCAGAGGTGACAATAGTCGATCATAAGTGAGTGTATTCGTCTGGTATCTCCCTATTCCTGTGTGTTCACTATATTCTATAATCACTGATATCTTCCTTTCCAAAGTTGATCATTCTCAACATGTGGTGAATATCATCTGATAAAAATGGACATTCGGACACGATAACCGTTTATATATTTACTATATTGTGACACCATTCTGATTAGAATAGTCTAAAATCGTATAAATCATAAATACATTACGGTGTTGTTAATCTAATAAGAATACTCTATCTGACATGATTTTATCATATAAATAAATACATAGAGAATAATACATGGCAAAATCCGTATCATATGTCGTATCATCCCGAGACATCAATATCAGCCCAAGGACCTTTAGGCCCGAGGGATGATATTGGTCGAGGGTGATACGGCATGTGATACGGATTTTGCCATGTATTATACGCTTTATCATATGTTTCAACAGAAGAGTATTATATGAACTGTTTTCTGATTCATAACACTGGGTTACCTTCAGATCTACTTTTGTCTTGTTTCAATGGCCTTAAAAAAGAACTGCACAATTACTAATCCGAGGCAACTTGATTACCTTACAATTTACGTGCTGTTGTTTTAAAATATTACAATATTTTGTATATTTTTGTAATTTTTATAGTTGCATTTAGTGTGCCAAAAAAATAAGAATTTTTTTGGAGGTTCTTGACGTCACATACAATATGAAAACGACGTTCGTGACGTCACATACCAAACAATGACGTCAAATAAAAAAATTGAAGATAATTTTTCATAAGCAAAAATAAACCAAAACTGACTATGTAAAAAAAAAAAAAAAAAAAAAAGTAGGGGTGTGATAAAGGGTAGGGGTGCGATAAAGGGTAGGGGTGTGATAAAGGGTATGCGATAAAGGGTGCGCATCAAAGTTGCGCAATATGGATTAAACAGCAGGCTATTTATCACATATGCAAAACTACTGTATTTACTACTAAACATATGATAAATATAGATGTCTACCGTGATCTGAATCCTACATGTTTCTGTGTAGCATTGAAAAACTAAGGATTTTCTTATGCCAGGAATAGATTACATGAGCCGTGTTTGGCACAACTCTTTGGAATTTTGGGTCCTCAATGCTCTTGGAACTTGTTTGGCTTGAAAACTATTTTGATCTGAGCGTCACTGATGAGTCTTATGTAGATGAAACGCGCGTCTGGCGTAATAACTTATAATCCTGGTATCTTTGATAACTATTGCCTACAAGGTATCTAACAGTTTAATCTTATAACTATCATTTGCATCTAAACATAAATTACGATTTTGTATGATATCGAATGTGCACGAAACATATATGAGAACTTTCTTAACTGTTGCAAAAACTGTTAAATTTCATTTTTGCTGGTTCTTTTTATATACAATATATAAAATGAGTATCGATATACACGAAATTTGAAGTTGTTCTAACATCAACTGTCTAATCACTTGGAAACATTATTGTATATAATAATATAGTTTATCATATATTTAGTAGTTAATACAGTTGTTCTGAATATTTGATAAATAGCTTCCTGTTTAATCCATATTGCGCAACTTTGATGTGCACCCTTTATCATACCCTTTATCACACCCCTACAATTTTGTTTTCTTTTTTACATAAAGTCCGGTTTAGTTTATGCAAGCTTCTCACGAAATATTTTTCGCAAAATAGGTCCTAAATGAACAGTGATTCGGGCGTGACTCAATTTATTGAATGACGTCATTGTTAGGCATGCGACGTCATAAACGTAGTATTTTCATATTTTCTGGCACACGAAATGCAACTATAGAAAAGAACTCAATTAAATACCATACAAAACACACAAAAAATAAAATAAACAAAATATTTTTTAAACAACAGCACGTAAATTGTAAGGTAGCCCAGGAGCTTCGGATAAGTAATTGAGCAGTTCTCTCAAAGCTTTTAAAAGAAGATAATAGTAGAAGTGACGGTGACCCAGGGTTAGGGATCCTTTCTTCTTATTAAATATATGATAAAGCGTATAAAACATGGCATAATCTGTATCACATGCTGTATCACCCTCGACCAATATCATCCCTCTGGCCTAATAACCCTACGGCTGATATTGGTATCTCGGGTTGATACGGCATATGATAGAAATGTATTATTCTCTATGATATTAACTGGCTGTTTCTGTATTGGCACTGGTATAGAATCGAAGTTAGGTGTATTGGACCCGAAACTCGAAGAGTCGAGGGCCAATGCAGCTGATCGAGAATCTGTATCAGAGCCAATACTGAAACAACCAGTTCATTACACTTTTATTAAATGAGTATAAGAAAATTAAATTGACCCTGTTCGAAGAGCAATATTAAATCTTGATTTATATCGTCAGTGAAATATTTTCAGTATTGCAAATGCTGATTTATTCGTATTAGGGCCTATTTGCTCATATCATTTACTAAACGGCAATAAAATTAACGTTGAGTTCATTTTATAACCATACTTGTTTTATTTGTTTATCATTTCATATTTAGATTTCACCAATCTTATTATAGTCAGAGAACATTGAATAGTTCTCCTCATTGAAAATATAGATTTGCTTAACACTAATACCTAATATTTGAATCAGGTAATATTAAAAGGATTTTGAAAGGTTTGAAATGTCCGACGACTAGTTTTGTTCTAATAATAAACACAACAATTTGTTTCTTTTGTATTAATCCTTATTTTGGCCTTCAGAAAGCACTAATAAATTAATATCAATTACTATCGGTACTATTGAAATATTTCAAATACATCCAGCCAAAAACATTACTTTTACAAAAAGAAGCGCTCCCATTGAGGCAATCCCCCCCATATAATAAGCAGCGGGTCAAGATTTGAACCTTTAAAATTCTGCACAAGCGATACCAAAAAGTATATGCAGTATAACCTTTTTACTAATAAAATACTTTTAAGTGTCAATGACTTATTCTGAATTTTGACACGTAATTAACATAAGAAATTATATATACAGCTGGGATTGTATAAATGATCACATGTTCTGCAACACATTTGAGAGAACTAACATTGATTATTGATTTTCTTTGCAAAATTTGTTTCAAAGTACAAATTGTGAAGTGTTTTTTTTAACATGTGCATGTTGTAGTAGTTAAAAGAGAAAAAGAACCTATCATCATTTTTTATTTGGCTAATTGAGTATTAATTAGTCAATATATTTACTTGTGATTGCGATAAATTGACGTTATGACAAGGTCCGAAAAGAGAACGAACCATATTTTTTATTCAAAATCAAAAATAACATGCCATAAATCATTAAACTATAGTTTAAAAGTTTAAACCTTTATTTTGTAAACATCAATAGGTTTGTCAAATTGGTCTGATACGATTCAACTTCATTTTCTGCTTCTTATTTTCATACACATGTCCGATCCGACGTTTATTTTTTGACATTGACTTGCGATATTTGGCATAAGATGTATAGCCATCAGATATCAGTTTTATATTAATTTGACCTTTACCGTTAATCTCAAGGTCAAAATGATTGATGTTTTGTTCTTGACCTTTGACTTTCAAGGTAAAATAATTGAATTTAATATGTCAAACCCTTAGACTACACATGTTTTATAGGCTGCGATTTTACTACACTAAAAGAATAATTCCTTGATGTCAAATTCACTTTTACTTATAAATATTTTAATATCTCCGATGAAAATGGATTATATCCGTTTTCGACAAAAGAAAAAAAATATGAACAATACTTTAATTCGAAACCTACGATGTAAAATAATAACACTCGCTGAGCTGGAACTTAAAGTAACAAAACATATTTTAATGTTTAAGTAATGGTACATTTAATTCAATGAAACGTACATTACATAAGTTGACAAAAGTTCGGATGACAAAATGTGGTTAAATCGCTAAGGCCTAAGATCTATTTAGATTTAGTTCAAAGTTGTATATACTAATTATTTGTTTTTGACAAGGCAAAAAACACAAACAAGATGATTTGTAAAAGGTTAAAAAGTCTCTTGAATTAGTTATAAACCACAAGACCACGTCCAGGGCGATACTGGTGGAACCAAATGATATAATGTATTTGTTTTTGACTTGGACACAACTATCAGTTTCAGAGGATTTTGAAGTTACCCTGTCAAAGGGAATATACAGTGGATTTGAAAGCCAACGAGACAATTATCACCAAAAGTTCTAAAATTGCTGTATTTATTTTTATTTCTCAGCTCTTCCAAAATTGTAAAGTACGTTATGAAAAAACAGGTAAAGTACTTTGAAAGGTCATTGATTTAACTTGTATTTTGTCATAAGATAAGATAATTATGTACATCTGATCGTATAGAAGTATCTAAACTGATGATTTATTCATTTTGAGTAACACATTTGTGAATATTTAACATTGTTTATTAATTTGCGTAACAAACCGGGGTGTGGTATTCAGTACGAAAGAGAAACTGGACGATATTTATCTAAACGCACTTAAGAACATCTGTATCGTTTTAAAAGACCAAATAAATTCAAAAGTATCATTTACCAACACCTTAAGAAGCACAACCATCCGTTTAAATATTCAGCAGTTCAACCTTTAGAAGTAGTAAATAAGCAGCCTGGTGAATCGCATTCAAAGTTTGTACGATCACGGAAAATAATTGAATTAAATTGGATTAAAAAATTACAGACAGTTTACCCTCTCGGTCTAAATGATAATATCATGGGAATTGGTAATATATCTAGAACCAATTCCGTTAACATTTTGGATATAGTTTCTAAAACTGTTCGTAAAAATCGTTCTCACGGTCGTAGAACAAATCGCATTCAAAGAAAATTTCGGGCCAATCATACCAATTTTTCGGACCTAATTTCTATTTCAAAAAACAACGGCAGTTATTATCTGTTAACAAAACTCTGTTCGTTACCGATTAATAAGTTAAATAAAATTTTGGAGGATTGCAACACAATTTCATATAGCAGTCCTAAGTATGAAATTGTTCAAATTATTATGGCATATTGTTATTCTAAATTATTTCATAAAATTGATCGCCCTGAAGATCATAAAAAACATTTTATTAAAATTAAGTATGTCAATAAAGGCTTTGAATATTGCCGGTATATTTAACGACCATTCTGTTAAAGAACAAATTCCTGGTTATTTTGACAATACTGAGCTACCTCTTATTTGTTATATTTACAAGAAATCTACCCGGAAATTTGTGTTTAATTATAGTCAATTGTGTAAAGATGTTAATATCAGTGAAAATACACCTACTTCATGTAATTGCAGTAATTCCGCGTATATTTATGGACCCATTTCCCATGTTATAACAGGAGATCTTAACATCGTTCAAGACCGAGAGTAAAAATCATTCCTCAGTAAAGGACCTAAATATCGTCCCCCGTCAATTATTAATTGGAATGAGTGTCGTAATATCATCCACGACTCACCCCATTCTTACTGTATGAAATGGATAAAACGGGAAAAAGCTGACAAAAAATCTTTGGACTCTTTTTTTATTTCAGTAATGAAGATAGTTGATATACGTATTCAACATTTTAAAGAACATTTTACTATTAACAATATATAACCACAATAAACCTATTTCTCGTATCAAACATAAACTAAAAGAGCTAGCCAAGGAATTTGTTTTTGTCCCGGCCGATAAAGCTGCTAATAATATTATTATTGTTTGACGTAAATTTTACATTGAGGTTCTGAAAAAGGAAATCACCAATTCACCAACATTCCAACTGACTCCATTTTCAGAAAACGAAATCTGTAACAAACATAAACTTTTAGCCACCGCTTTACAAGCAGAGCCAAATACAATGGAAGTCCCAACTATTTATTGGCTTCCAAAGCTACACAAAACCCCTTACAAATATAGATTTATTTCGTCTTCAAGCCATTGTTCAACTACTAAATTGTCTATTCTTCTTACCAGCACACTTGGTACAATTAAAAACTTTATAATAAATTGTTCAAATAAGGCCTTCGAAAAAAGTGGAATAAATTACTTTTGGAGTGTCAAGAACTCGTTGGAAGTACTTGATAAATTGCATGCTCATATTGGTGATTTTGAATCTGTTCAAAGTTTTGATTTTTCTACCCTGTATACCACATTGCCTCACATTCTCATCAAGAAAAAATGCACACACCTAATTAAATGGGCATTCAAAAAATCAGAATATGAATATATATGTTCAAACTCTTTTAGGTCATTTTTTAGTAGCAATAAACAAAAAAACTATGTTAATTGGACATGCTTTGATACTATTTATGCCCTTGAATTTTTACTAGATAACATTTTTGTTCGCTTTGGGGATTCCGTATATCGTCAGATTATCGGAATTCCAATGGGAACTAACTGTGCACCACTTATTGCGGACCTCTTTTTGTATTGTTATGAGTTACAATTTATGACAAAAATAAGCAAAGACCCATCAAAACAACATTTGATAAACAAATTTAATAATACTTTTAGATATTTGGATGATATTTTGGCTCTCAATAATGACGACTTCAGTATGTATATTAATGAAATTTATCCTGCTGAACTTACTTTAAAAAAAGCCACTGCCCTTTCCTCGATCTTGATATCTATATCACTAACGGAAAGCTGAATACTAAAATTTATGATAAAAGGGATGATTTTTCATTTCCTATCGTTAATTATCCGTTTTTAGATGGTGACGTTCCCTTGTCACCATCTTACGGTGTTTATATATCTCAACTTGTACGATTCGCTCGTGTTTGTAACAATGTTTTTGATTTTAACGAGAGAAATTTATGTATTACTGAAAAATTATTACACCAGGGTTTTCGATATCACAAACTAGTCAAAACTTTTACTAAATTTTATCATCGGTATAAAGACGGTATCATTCGTAAATATAGCTCAACATGCAGACTTTTTATACGTTCAGGTATTTCATATCCAATTTGTTATGGAAATATTCTTTATAAAGCACAAAGGTGTCAGTATTCACCTCAGAAACTTACAAAACCTTTAAATAGACTGATTAAGAAGGGATATAATTACGATACTGTTGTCAAGTAATTAAAGATTGCATATGTTGGCGTTAATATTGAGTCACTGATAAGGTCTTTGCGTCGGAACTAAAGACATTTATTCTAAAAAAACAGTTGTTGGCATGACACGGGTTATGTTCTTCTCATATATGTTATGATGGTATGATACTAAACCCCTAACGGGAAGGATTGTGCCTGAGATTCATATGATGAAATCATAATCTTTCAGTCAGTTTAATTGAAGTCTGGAGCTGGCATGTCAGTTAACTGCTAGTAGTCTGTTGTTATTTATGTATTATTGTCATTTTGTTTATTTTCTTTAGTTAGATCTTCTGACATCAGACTCGGACTTCTCTTGAACTGAATTTTAATGTGCGTATTGTTATGCGTTTATTTTTCTACATTGGTTAGAGGTATAGGGGAGGGTTGAGATCTCACAAACATGTTTAACCCCGCCGCATTTTTGCGCCTATCCCAAGTGAGGAGCCTCTGGTCTTTGTTAGTCTTGTATTATTTTTATATTAGTTTCTTGTGTACAATTTGGAAATTAGTATGGCGTTCATTAATCACTGAACTAGTATATATTTGTTTAGGGGCCAGCTGAAGGACGCCTCCGGGTGCGGGAATTTCTCGCTACATTGAAGACCTGTTGGTGACCTTCTGCTGTTGTTTTTTTATTTTGGTCGGGTTGTTGTCTCTTTGACACATTCCCCATTTCCATTCTCAATTTTATTAATTAAAATTTATTTGAAAAGTACAATAAGTGTACTGCTTTCAGTTATGTATAATTGAGTCAATATCCGTATCAACTTTACTAATTACTATTTCTAATCATCTCAATAAATACTTAATATTGTTGTTTGTGCTGTATTTAGACCCTTCTTCAGCGAAATTTGTTTACATGGACACGTATAAAAAAATGCGGTTTTTATCCAACGCAATAATATGTTTGAACGTAGTTTTCATTATATAAACACATGGAAAAAAGTATTGCAACACCTTGATTTTTTAAAACTTGAAAAATCAGTCTCTTCTTTTGGATGGAATATGATAAAGTTTTTGTAAAATAATATTGAAACCTAGTTAATGATAACATTGGATTTAAAACGAACAAAAAATGCATGAAAAAAAGAAGTTTTTTCTAACCAAACTTTTTATAACAAAATGAAGTGTTTTTTGTACAAAAAAAATGCATTTTACAACTTTTATTGTAGTCGAACTTTACAATGTCAGACATTTCGAAAAAATAATCTTTAGATGATTGTTCACATCATGGTTGATCGTTATACGCCAAAGAATTAGTAATTTGTGCGCAGTCTCCATTCAAACGGATAACCGCATCTTAATTCTGATTCCTGCCATAAGTCGATTAATTTGTTGCTAAGCTAGCAGCAACCATTCTTGACGAAGGGTATTGTTTATTTCGTGACCTGTTTGAACTGTGGTGTCCTTTCGTGCACTTTACGCCCAATAGTGTCCCATATATGCTTGATATGGTTCAAATTCGAGCTACGATTGAGCCAAGGAAGATAAACGAATTCTATTGGAACAATGGTTCTTCCTCTTCGACGCTAATTTCCAACTTTGGCGAGCTCGGCACTATATTGGATATGGACATATGTGTGTCTGTTCGTAGGCAAAGGTCACCGAAATGGTATTATCGCACGATAACCAGTAGCGATTAGCCGATCTCGAACAGTTCTTGTTTAAAGGCTCCTGTGTGGTCATCATTCTCTTTTTAGGATTGTATTGTTTGCAATTGGTTTTCTTCTGACCAACCTTCATTATGCTTTATTTTCCCTAGCAGATGTTATAGGGGGTCTTCTTGACCTCCGAAGGCCTTTAACATCGTTGCTTGTCTGATTTTCATTCTCAAAACGACTTATAGTGGAATGGTGATGACCAACAATACGTGTAATTATCACAGCGACATACCTGCTTCCCTCACGCTGGATATCTGCCATCTTGCTGCAGTTATGAGTTGTGGATGACCAATTACAAGGTGTCAAAATAACATAAATTTATAAACTGGGTTATTTTGAGTGTTGAAAACAATGAGATAAAAACATCTGTTTAAGTGTTTACGAGTACAGTAGCTGCATGCGCAGATAAGAACTAATAAAGCCGATATTTATTGATTAAACTCAGGTGATATTTAGAAAATGATAAACTAGTTCTATTTTAACAAATTATTTAACAAAAAAATAAAACGTTTTTTTTTAATTTGAATTTCAATTTGGTGTTGCAATACTTTTTACCATGTGTGTATATATATATTATGTACACAGCCATGTATCACCATCATTGATGGCGATCCGATGGATACATCTGTTGTAGGGTTGTCACTGACTCAGACGTACTTATGAATATAATTATTTTCTGTGACTGTATCTTACATTAATTTGTAGGATCCTTTACTATAGATAATTTAGCTGATCTGTAACAATAACATCTTCATGCCTTATATATCATGTACTGTAGTACGCCGCTAGATTAAAACTGACGTGGAAAGGTAACATATGACCACCGAAAGCTCTTTTTTGAGAGCCCAGGTGGTCGTGTGGTCTAGCGGGACGGCTGCAGTGCAGGCGATTTGGTGTCACGATATCACAGTAGCATGGGTTCGAATCCCGGCGAGGGAAGAACCAAAAATTTGCGAAAGCAAATTTACAGATCTAACATTGTTGGGTTGATGTTTAGACGAGTTGTATATACATTATGTACACAGCCATGTATCACCATCATTGATGGCGATCCGATGGATACATCTGTTGTAGGGTTGTCACTGACTCAGACGTACTTATGAATATAATTATTTTCTGTGACTGTATCTTACATTAATTTGTAGGATCCTTTACTATAGATAATTTAGCTGATCTGTAACAATAACATCTTCATGCCTTATATATCATGTACTGTAGTACGCCGCTAGATTAAAACTGACGTGGAAAGGTAACATATGACCACCGAAAGCTCTTTTTTGAGAGCCCAGGTGGTCGTGTGGTCTAGCGGGACGGCTGCAGTGCAGGCGATTTGGTGTCACGATATCACAGTAGCATGGGTTCGAATCCCGGCGAGGGAAGAACCAAAAATTTGCGAAAGCAAATTTACAGATCTAACATTGTTGGGTTGATGTTTAGACGAGTTGTATATATGTGGTCTAGCGGGACGGCTGCAGTGCAGGCGATTTGGTGTCACGATATCACAGTAGCATGGGTTCGAATCCCGGCGAGGGAAGAACCAAAAATTTGCGAAAGCAAATTTACAGATCTAACATTGTTGGGTTGATGTTTAGACGAGTTGTATATACATTATGTACACAGCCATGTATCACCATCATTGATGGCGATCCGATGGATACATCTGTTGTAGGGTTGTCACTGACTCAGACGTACTTATGAATATAATTATTTTCTGTGACTGTATCTTACATTAATTTGTAGGATCCTTTACTATAGATAATTTAGCTGATCTGTAACAATAACATCTTCATGCCTTATATATCATGTACTGTAGTACGCCGCTAGATTAAAACTGACGTGGAAAGGTAACATATGGCCACCGAAAGCTCTTTTTTTGAGAGCCCAGGTGGTCGTGTGGTCTAGCGGGACGGCTGCAGTGCAGGCGATTTGGTGTCACGATATCACAGTAGCATGGGTTCGAATCCCGGCGAGGGAAGAACCAAAAATTTGCGAAAGCAAATTTACAGATCTAACATTGTTGGGTTGATGTTTAGACGAGTTGTATATACATTATGTACACAGCCATGTATCACCATCATTGATGGCGATCCGATGGATACATCTGTTGTAGGGTTGTCACTGACTCAGACGTACTTATGAATATAATTATTTTCTGTGACTGTATCTTACATTAATTTGTAGGATCCTTTACTATAGATAATTTAGCTGATCTGTAACAATAACATCTTCATGCCTTATATATCATGTACTGTAGTACGCCGCTAGATTAAAACTGACGTGGAAAGGTAACATATGGCCACCGAAAGCTCTTTTTTTGAGAGCCCAGGTGGTCGTGTGGTCTAGCGGGACGGCTGCAGTGCAGGCGATTTGGTGTCACGATATCACAGTAGCATGGGTTCGAATCCCGGCGAGGGAAGAACCAAAAATTTGCGAAAGCAAATTTACAGATCTAACATTGTTGGGTTGATGTTTAGACGAGTTGTATATACATTATGTACACAGCCATGTATCACCATCATTGATGGCGATCCGATGGATACATCTGTTGTAGGGTTGTCACTGACTCAGACGTACTTATGAATATAATTATTTTCTGTGACTGTATCTTACATTAATTTGTAGGATCCTTTACTATAGATAATTTAGCTGATCTGTAACAATAACATCTTCATGCCTTATATATCATGTACTGTAGTACGCCGCTAGATTAAAACTGACGTGGAAAGGTAACATATGGCCACCGAAAGCTCTTTTTTTGAGAGCCCAGGTGGTCGTGTGGTCTAGCGGGACGGCTGCAGTGCAGGCGATTTGGTGTCACGATATCACAGTAGCATGGGTTCGAATCCCGGCGAGGGAAGAACCAAAAATTTGCGAAAGCAAATTTACAGATCTAACATTGTTGGGTTGATGTTTAGACGAGTTGTATATACATTATGTACACAGCCATGTATCACCATCATTGATGGCGATCCGATGGATACATCTGTTGTAGGGTTGTCACTGACTCAGACGTACTTATGAATATAATTATTTTCTGTGACTGTATCTTACATTAATTTGTAGGATCCTTTACTATAGATAATTTAGCTGATCTGTAACAATAACATCTTCATGCCTTATATATCATGTACTGTAGTACGCCGCTAGATTAAAACTGACGTGGAAAGGTAACATATGGCCACCGAAAGCTCTTTTTTTGAGAGCCCAGGTGGTCGTGTGGTCTAGCGGGACGGCTGCAGTGCAGGCGATTTGGTGTCACGATATCACAGTAGCATGGGTTCGAATCCCGGCGAGGGAAGAACCAAAAATTTGCGAAAGCAAATTTACAGATCTAACATTGTTGGGTTGATGTTTAGACGAGTTGTATATATATATATATATATAAGTACGTCTGAGTCAGTGACAACCCTCTAACAGATGTATCCATCGGATCTCCATCAATGATGGTGATACATGGCTGTGTACATAATGTATATACAACTCGTCTAAACATCCCAATGTTTAGACGAGTTGTATATACATTATGAACACAGCCATGTATCACCATCATTGATGGAGATCCGATGGATACATCTGTTGTAGGGTTGTCACTGACTCAGACGTACTTATGAATATAATTATTTTCTGTGACTGTATCTTACATTAATTTGTAGGATCCTTTACTATAGATAATTTAGCTGATCTGTAACAATAACATCTTCGTGCCTTATATATCATGTACTGTAGTACGCCGCTAGATTAAAACTGACGTGGAAAGGTAACACATGCCCACCGTAAGCTCTTTTTTTGAGAGCCCAGGTGGTCGTGTGGTCTAGCGGGACGGCTGCAGTGCAGGCGATTTGGTGTCACGATATCACAGTAGCATGGGTTCGAATCCCGGCGAGGGAAGAACCAAAAATTTGCGAAAGCAAATTTACAGATCCAACATTGTTGGGTTGATGTTTAGACGAGTTGTATATATATATATATATGATATCACAGAAGCATGGGTTCGAATCCCGGCGAGGGAAGAACCGAAAATTTGCAAAAGCAAATTTACAGATCTAACATTGTCGGGTTGATGTTTAGACGAGTTGTATATATATATATATAACTCGTCTAAACATCAACCCAACAATGTTAGATCTGTAAATTTGCTTTCGCAAATTTTTGGTTCTACCCTCGCCGTGATATGAACCCATGCTACTGAGATATCGTGACACCAAATCTATATACAACTCGTCTAAACATCAACCCAACATTGTTAGATCTGTAAATTTGCCTTCGCAAATTTATGGTTCTTCCCTCGCCGGGATTCGAACCCATGCTACTGTGATATCGTGACACCAAATCGCCTGCACTGCAGCCGTCCCGCTAGACCACACGACCACCTGGGCTCTCAAATCATCTATAGTAAAGGATCCTACAAATTAATGTAAGATACAGTCACAGAAAATAATTATATTCATAAGTACGTCTGAGTCAGTGACAACCCTACAACAGATGTATCCATCGGATCGCCATCAATGATATATATACAACTCGTCTAAACATATATATACAGAGAGAGAGAGAGAGAGAGAGAGAGAGAGAGAGAGAGAGAGAGAGAGAGAGAGAGAGAGAGAGAGATTGCATAACAATATAATCTTAACACACTAATCAAAATGTAAATATAAGAATGTTTAAAATATTTACAAAAAGATGAAAATAAACGCAATATTTCGCTAAATCAACTAGCTTTATCAAGCGGGAAATCGGATGTAGATGATAAGAAACTTTTGCAGCTTAATGTATATGTTGCACTTGAATTTAGCTGCCTTGAAAATAAGAAAATGTGCAGCTCAATGTATTTTTGCACTTCGATTTAGCTGCTTTAAAAATACATAATTGGTAGTTAAAGTTAGCAACGTCCATTAGCCAATATTATGGAATAAAAAGGACGATGCTTTGTATTAAATTATTCTTTATCATTCCTGTATCTTTTCTCGTCTTTTTCGTTAAGACCAGCTTGTTCTAAAGTGTGGAGTTGGTGGATCCAAAAGTTTTCTCTTCTAATTATCGCTGTGGTGTCCCATGAGGTGTTGACTTCTATGATTTGGAAAGTAACATTATCAAAAGGATGTTTGGTAGAACGAAGATGTCTTGTGAGAGGACAGTTTGTATACAACTCCTCTAAACATCAACAATGTAAGATCTGTAAATTTGCTTTCGCAAATTTTTTGTTCTTCCCTCGCCGGGATGCGAACCCATACTACTGAGATATTGTGACACCAAATCGTCTGCACTGTATTCGGTGCGCTAGACCACACGACCACCTTGGCTTCACAATAATTAAGCTTTCGGTGGACGAGTGTTACCTTTCCTCGTCAGTTTTAATCTCGCGTCGTAATACAGTACATGATATGTAAGGCATGTAGATATTATTGTTCCAGATCAGCTCAATTATCCATAGTAAAGGATCCTACAAATTAATGCAAGATACAACCACAGAAAATAATTATATCTATAAGTACGTCTGCGTCAGTGACAACTCTACAAAAGATTTATCCAGCGGATCACCAGCAATGATGGTGATACATGGCTGTGTACATTATGTATATACTACTCGTCTTAAAATCAACCCAACAATGTTAGAGCTGTAAATTTGCTTTCGCAATTTTTTAGTTTGTGTACAATAAACGGCAAAACTATGTTTTATACAGACCATCGATAAATATGTTAAATTTATCTTATTTGCTCTTGTAGATACTGCCTGATTAAAACGGGTTTTTTTTGGCGCTGTAGCGTGAAAAAACTTGAATTGACATCGCAATCTTTTGCCTTAATTGTTTTCTATAATTTTTCACTAAAACTGATGCCATATATTTCTTGATATATTAAGACCCTGTGCTTTATAAAAGGGACGATCAATCTAATAAACTAGAGGCTCTAAAGAGCCTGTGTCGCTCACCTTGGTCTATGTGAATATTAAACAAAGGAAGCAGATTGAAAATTGACTACAAAGGTCAATAACTCCTACAGGGGTCAATTGACCATTTCGTTCATGTTGACTTATTTGTAGATCTTACTTTGCTGAACATTATTGCTGTTTACAGTTTACCTATATCTATAATAATATTCAATATAATAACCAAAAACAGCAAAATTTCCTTAAAATTACCAATTTAGGGGCCGCAACCCCAAAACAGGTTGTCCAATTCATCTGAAAATTTCAGGGCAGATAGATCTTGACCTGATTAACAATTTTACTTCATGTCAGATTTTCTCTAAGTTATTTGGTTTTTGAGTTATAAGCCAAAAACTGCATTTTACCCCTATGTTCTATTTTTAGCCATGGCGGCCATCTTGGTTTGATGGCCAGGTCACCGGACACATTTTTTAAACAAGAAACCCCAAAGATGATTGTGGCCAAGTTTGGATCAATTTGGCATAGCAGTTTCAGAGAAGAAGATTTTAGTAAAAGATATATAAAATTTAAGAAAAATGGTTAAAAATTGACTTTAAAGGGCAATAACTCCTAAAGAGGTCAACTAACTATTTTGGTCATGTTGACTTATTTGTAAATCTGACCTTGCTGAACATTATTGCTGTTTACAGTTTACCTATATCTATAATAATATTCAATATAATAACCAAAAACAGCAAAATTTCCTTAAAATTACCAATTCAGGGGCCGCAACCCAAAAACAGGTTGTTCATTTCATCTGAAAATTTCAGGGCAGATAGATCTTCACCTGATTAACAATTTTACCCAATGTCAGATTTGCTCTAAATGCTTTGGTTTTTGAGTTATAAGCCAAAAACTGCATTTTACCCCTATGTTCTATTTATAGCCATGGCGGTCATCTTGGTTAGTTGGCGGGGTCACCGGACACAATTTTTAAACTAGATACCCCAATGATGATTGTGGCCAAGTTTCAAATAATTTGGCCCAGCAGTTTCAGAGGAGAAGATTTTTCTAAAAGATATATAAAATTTACGAAAAATGGTTAAAAATTGACTATAAAGGGCAATAACTCCTAAAGTGGTCAACTGATCATTTTGGTCATGTTTGACTTATTTGTAGATCTTACTTTGCTGAACATTATTGCTTTTTACAGTTTATCTCTATCTAAAATAATATTCAAGATAATAACCAAAAACAACAAAATTTCCTTAAAATTACCAATTCAGGGGCAGCAACCTAACAACGGAATGTCAGATTCATCTGAAAATTTCAGGGCAGATAGATCTTAACCTGATTAACAATATTACTCCGTCAGATTTGCCCTAAATGCTTTGGTTTTTGAGTTATAAGCCAAAAACTGCATTTTACCCCTATGTTCTATTTATAGCCATGGCGGCCATCTTGGTTAGTTGGCAGGCTCACCGGACACAATTTATAAACTAGATACCCCAATGATGATTGTGGACAAGTTTGGTTAAATTTGGCCTAGTAGTTTCAGAGGAGAAGATTTTTGTAAAAGTTAACGCCGGACGCAGGACGACGACGGACGACGACGACGGACGACGACGGACGCCGGACGCCAAGTGATGAGAAAAGCTCACTTGGCCCTTTGGGCCAGGTGAGCTAAAAAGGGACATAAACTGATAATCTCCGATTACAGTTAACCGTGTTAGTAATGTCTATCGAAACATAAATAGCTCAACAGGAGTAAACAGCTTATATCTTTCTATTTGTTTCTTATGTATAAAGTAATCAGCAGTGCGTGGTAGTATACTGACAGAACATAAAAATGTGTTAAAAAAAAAATCAACCAAAGAAAACTTAAATTACAAAAAAAGGTGAATGATTTTTATGCAAATGATTTTAAAATGGCATTTAAGAATTTAATATAAAAGTATAAATTGTTATCAAAAACTACTGAGCATTAAATAACAAGAAGAATGGCCACTATTGATGTTTGATAGCTTCATCGGGGTTTAAAAATAATGGAATAATCATTAAAGGCAAACAGCATTATAAATATATTAAAACCGAAAATATTCATTAAAAATGCTTTTTATTCAGAAAAGGGGAGAATAAATATATGCTTTAACATCTAATCGTAAAATTTTATCAGATATTTGATAGTCTTGAATATATATACGCTTTAACATCTAATCGTAAATTTTATCAGATAGTTGATAGTCTCACAACAAAACCGAAAGATTTTCCTCATAAATAAAATGAAAATAATAAATTATAATAATACCAAAAAAAAATTATAATATTCTAAAATGATGAAGTTTTTTAAAATATGGAATGTTTATCATATATTCCAACAAGCGAAAAAAGTTGCATGCATTTGAATTTGGTTCAGTTTGGTAACTGCCACCCGTTTATAAAGTTTCTGTTACTTGACATTGACCTTTAGTCGTTGATAGAGAGGGCTTACATTGGCGTTGCATGTTGCCCAATCCAATTCAATTTATTTAAAGAAAAAAACTGTTTATAAATTAATTAAATTGATGGTTCCGTTTGGTCATCTATTCCCATGATTTCGTACATTAGGTATGACTCATCAAATTCCGGGTCAACTTGCCCTTAAGATCACTAACTTCGACCCAATCTTTAAAATTATTTACCTTGTCATATGTTTCAGCCCATTCATCATACATTTGCTGATTCTCGCTGTGGGTACTGGGACAGCTCAAACACCAGGAATAATACTTCATGGCTTTTTCATATTGGTCTGACATGGCTACTCAAATCTTTTTTTAACAAAAACAATTTGCATTAGAATGTTGAAATCAATTTTTTTATGGTATAGATATTATTTTTTTCCGTCTTTGTTGAAATTAATGATTTTTATAATTGCTGGAAAATGAAATATAAATGTTTACTGATAACGAAAACAGTATGATGCCGATGAATATGTTAGTTTCCTGGATTAAAACGCCACACACGAAGACAGAACTAAGGTTAAGGGACATAAAATATATAAGAATAAAAATCAAAAAAAAATTAACATCTGTGTGGAATGTTTGCTAGATCTACAATGTATAGCTTTGTCAAAATTACAATTATAAGCATCTTTATTGTGACATTTATAGCTTTAGACAATGTGAAATCTGAGTGACGAATAAATAATCACAAAGCAAAACACACAGTTAAACTTAAATCAATAGAAAATCGAGTCCGGTATTAAAATAAGTAACAGCAGAAACAATACAAAATGACAATGATCAACATAGTTTAACAAAGTACTACTAACAATTACTGCAATGCCACCCCCAGACTTAGATGGACCTGTGTGAAGTCTTCCATCATATGAAAATTAAGCACACTCACTCCCGTTAAGAAGTTTAGTGCCATGTCATCATAATTAATTATCGAAAGTACCAGGATTATAATTTAGCACGCCACACGCGTGTTTCGTCTTCAAAAATTACGAATTCGAAGAAGAAAATCAATGTCTTGCCAAAACTTTGTTTTAGAAGAAATGTGTTTCCGATGAAAATACCATAGCTTTGAGTGAATCAATATTCATTTTAAACAATAAATCTTTAATGACACTCACAAGATTAAGAACAGTATGATGAGTTTATATATTATTAATCATTCGGCAAACATTTTAAGCAGTAGGACAATTGTCACATTATCAAACAGAATACTAATATGACAATGACAGCATTTCTTAAAATAAAAATAACTAACCTGGTATAAATAGGGTAATCAAATGTGTCCGAAGCAAATCGAGACTAAATTGAAATGAAGATATTTTAATAAGTGTTTTAAAAATACAAAAGTCCATGATCATTGAACCCCTTCACAGTTCATGCATCATTTAAATACATTTACTGTATCAAATGTATGTACAAGACGATACCTGTATGTGTTAACTTCACATGAACCTATTCAAGGTTCACAAGATGTTTGTGTGGAAGTGAAATGCAATTCTTAGGATTCGAAGTCAAACTTTAAAATCAATGAGCTGATTGCTCTGAGGTAGTAGAAGATGCATGCACAAAAGGTAACTTAAATAACAATAAAAGCAGCCCCACCTACCGGCTTTCGACATGTTTTTCATTATTTAAAACATATAATCTTTCATAAAACTCAAAACTCGACCAAAATCTCACTATACTAAAGAGAAAATCTGCAAAAACTGTTGATTCAATTAAATTTTCTGTAACTAAATTCCATAGATTCGTCTTAGTATGGTCAACTTAATGCAAGCAATTATATAAGCGTAATTGTTTTGGTTTCACTTGAAAGTTTTCTGTCAAAGGTATATAGTTCACTTTGGGTATTCCGACTACCATGTCACACAAAAAATAGCTGAGATTTGCTTAAACTAGGGTTTTTATTATAAACATATATTGAAAAATTATAAATATATCCAACACAGATATGCATTAGGCCAGGGATTGGAATTTGAGCACTTGTTATAATTTCAAACCCGTACATTTTCTGAATGTGCTCGTCAGAAATCATAATTATTTTCCAGCTAATATTTTACACTAAAAGTACTAGTATAAAGTGAGACGTCAAGCTTGACATTATTCATGCCATTTAACACGAGCACAGCAATTATCGATAATATTTATTATCGCTATTTTTGTGCATTTTTCCTTTGATATATTTTTTGAAATATTTTTTCATATCATGCTACTTGCTTGAGATGGAAAATTATCGCTAGAAAGTATGGAAGCACGTGGCGTTACTAATGAAATTAACATGAAATTGACAACGTCGTCATAGGTAAAATAGCGATAAAGAGATTATCATTGGTCATCTCAACTCGATTGCTTTTTCTCGCTTTCGCCGTACCGGCTCAACCGGGAAAATCAACCTCGTTGAGATGATCAACGATAATATATAAATATCTTTACAAGTTTGTAAAAATAAATACATGAATATAACTGCAACTTGATAATATTCGAAGAAAATTTGTATCGAATTCTTTCCGTAGTTTACGGATGATATTAATAATAATTTACTTTGTAAGTTGGAAAGAAGCGTGGTGAAAAATCAAACACTTTCGATTTTTACTACAATGTATTATCAAAAAGAACATTTAATTTTCTCTACCTAGATTTGTATTGTGTTTAATTGTCGTTCGTTTTTAAAAGTATTTGTGAAAAGGTGTAAACCTTTCCTTTGTTCGTCTTGTGTTGGAAAGTCACACTAAACCCTTAATAATTATTAGGACATATATAATTTTTTTTCTTAGACAATTGCCTGTTTGGCAAGTACATGTAAAATAATGAATAATTGTTCGTATTTTTTTTTAAAGGAAATTATGTTTACCTCTAAAAATTGAAAAACAAAGCTTCTAAGGCCCGGGTTTAAGTAATTCAAAGATCTTCAAAATGATATATGTTTTATAGCTAGAATCATCAATCATAAGTACTCAGTTAAAATAAATAAGCTATTTTATATTTAACAAAAATCTCATTAAATACAAGGATAAAATAAATACATTTGACGGGTTTTAATTTGTTTCGTTTACAAAAGTTGCATCACTTGGACGTTTGAATGAATGAAAGTTAAAAAGACAAACAGAGTATATATTGGCTGTTTTATTACTAACAAAAAAAATACATCCACAATTGTCCATACAAGATCTTATCAAACGGCTTTGGTCACTTATAGTTCATGACTCCCAAGTTGCTGATAATTTTGCTGTCTAGGAGGAATCATCTAAATGATCCGTCATTTAGCCATTTTTATGTGATGTTGCATTACTGATAATTTTAGCCATTAACAGTTTCTACCTTGTTTGTACTATATATTATATATCAATTAGAAATA
This sequence comes from Mytilus trossulus, assembly GCF_036588685.1. Taxonomy (NCBI): domain Eukaryota; kingdom Metazoa; phylum Mollusca; class Bivalvia; order Mytilida; family Mytilidae; genus Mytilus; species Mytilus trossulus. Next base: position 24,741,813 of record NC_086373.1, on the reverse strand, counting down.
TCAGTTTTTGTCAAAAATCGTCAATTATTTCTCATTTCTCGGTACTTTGATTTGAATAAAAATGGTACAGTAATAACGAACGAAGATATTTTTTAAAATAACTGTGTAGCATCACTATATTGAATAAAGATAGTTGCAGAAAGAAAAAAATGAAAATTAAATTCTTATTTTATCATAGTCTACCATTTCGCTGAAAAAAAACTTTTGTTGCTACTTTAAAGGGCTGATTGTGATCTTAGCCTTCCACCATTTACAATCAACAGAATTGATACTTTCCCTCACTTCAGTCAAATCAACAGAATAGGTACTTCCCTCACTTCAAATCAACGGAAATGAGGCTTTCTCTCACCTCATATCAACAGAATTAAGACTTTCGCTCACTTCAAATCAACAGAATTGAGGTTTTCCCTCAATTCAAAACAACAGAATTGAAACATCCCCTCACTTCAAATTGTCGAGAGGACAACGGGATCACAAACGTCTCGGTAGTAACATTACATCCAAGGTCGACGCTACCTTATTTTTTGTTAGTAACTAGTAAACTTCAAACTGCAAAACTGTTGTTTATTTATTTAAAGTTAAATTATTAGAAATAGTCTCCTCATTTATGATGCCTTGTTGCTACTTTTAAGGGCTGATTGTGATCTTAGCTTTCCATCATTTAAAATCAACAGAATTGATACTTTCCCTCACTCCAGTCAAATTCACAGAATTGGTACTTTCCTTCATTTCAAATCAAAAGAATTCAGACTATTGCTCACTTTAAATCAACAGAATTGACTTTCCCTCACTTCAAATGAACAGATTTAAGACTTTCTCTCACTTCAAATCAACAAAAATAAGACTTCCCTCGCTTCAAATCAACAGAATTGCCTTTCCCTCAATTCAAATTGTCGAGAAGCCTGTAGGACCTGCAAAGTCTCGGAAGTAACATTGTATCCAAGGTCGTCGCCACCTTATCTGTTGTTAGGAACTAGTAAACGTCAAACTGAAAAGCTGTTGTTTATTTATTTCAAGTAAAATTGTTAGAAATCGTCCCCACTTTTATGATGCCTTGACTAATGGAGATATCAAAGCTCAAATCGACAAGAACGGACATTCAAAGCGCCGTTACCAGACTTATATGAAAATTTGCCGAGCCAAAAAAGTTCTGAATTCGACAGAAAGGAGCTGTTAGCCACATACGAATATCACAACTCGACACTCTGAATGCACACACACACACAAATCAACAGAATGGGGACTTTCCCTCACCTCGTATCAACAGAATTCACACTTTACATCACTTCAAATCAACAGAATTAATACTTTGTCTCACCACCAATCAACAGAATGCATACTTTGCCTCACTTCAAATCAAAAGAATTAAGACTACCCTCACTTCAAATCAACAGAATTGGGACTTGCCTCATTTCCAATCAAAAGAATTTGGAATTTTCTTCACCTCAAATCTAATAAATTGAGACTTTCACTCAATTCTAGTCAACATAATTGAGACTTTCAGTTAAATCAAATCAACAGAATTGATGCTTTCTCTCACTTCAAATCAACAGAATTGAAACTTTCCGTCACTTTAAATCAACAGAATTCAGACTTTCGCACATATCAAATCAAGAGAATTCATACTTTGCTTCACTTCAAATCAAAAGAATTCAGACTACCCTCACTTCAAATCAACAGAATTGGGACTTTCCCCCACTTCAAACCAACAGAATTGAGACTTTCCCTCACTTCAAATCAACAGAATTGAGACTTTCCCTCACTTTAAATCAATATAATTGAGACTTGCTTCATTTCCAATCAACAGAATTTGGGCTTTTCATCAACTCAAATCTACTTAATTGAGACTTTCTCTCACTTCAAATCAACAGAATTGAGACTTCCCTCAATTCAAATCAACATAATTGAGACTTTCCCTCACTTCACACCAACAGAATTAAGACTTTTCCTCACTTCAAATCAACAGATTTAAGACTTTCTCTCACTTCAAATCAACAGAATTAAGACTTCCCACACTTCAAATGAACAGAATTGCCTTTCCCTCAATTTAAATTGTAGAGAAGACTGTAGGATCGGCAACGCCCCGGAAGATACATTGTATCCAAGGTCGACGCCACCTTATCTTTTTTTAGTAACTAGAAAACGTCAAACTGCAAAGATGTTGTTTTAAAGCTAATTTTTAAGAAATTGTCCCCACTTTTATGGTGCCTTGCCTCATGGAGATACCGAGGCTTATATCGACAAGAACAGACAATCATAGTGCCGTTACCAGACTTATATGAAAATTTGCAGAGGCAAAAAAAGTTCTGAACTCGACAGAAAGGAGCTGTTAGACACATACTAAAATCACAACAGGAGAAGTTACCCCACACTCTGAATGCACACACACACACACACACAAGTCAACAGAATTGGGACTTTCCCTCACCTCAAATCAACAGAATTCATACTTTGCCTCGCTTCAAATCAACAGAACTCAGACTAAACTCACTTCAAATCAACAGAATACATACTTTGCCTCACTTCAAATCAACAGAATTGGGACTTTCCCTCACTTCAAATCAACAGAATTAAGAATATCCCTCAATTTAAATCAACAGAATTCAGACTTATCTCACTTCTAATCAACAGAATCGAAGCTTTCCCTTCATTTCAAATTAACAGAATTAATACTTGCCTTATTTCAAATCAACAGAATTTGGAGAAATTTCATCACCTCAAATCTACTTAATTGAGAGTTTCACTCAATTAAAATCAACAGAATTCAGACTAAACTTACTTCAAATCAACAGAATTAAGACTAAACTTACTTCAAATCAACAGAATTCAGACTAAACTTACTTCAAATCAACAGAATTCAGACTAAACTTACTTCAAATCAACAGAATTGGGACTTTGCCTCACTTCAAATTAACAGAATTCAGACTACCCTCACTTCAAATCAACAGAATTGGGACTTTCCCTCACTTCAAATCAACAGAATTGAGACTTTCCCTCATTTTAAATCAACAGAATTTGGAATTTTCGACACCTCAAATCTACTTAATTGAGACTTTCACTACATTCTAGTCAACAGAATTTAGACTTTCCCTCAATTCAAATCAACAGTATTGATGATTTCCCTCACTTTAAATCAACAGATTTAAGACTTTCTCTCACTTCAAATCAACAGAATTGCCTTTCCCTCAATTTAAATTGATGAGAAGACTGTGGGACCGGCAATGTCTCGGAAGAAACATTGTATCCAAGGTCGACGCCACCTTATCTGTTGTTAATAACGAGTAAACGTTAAACTGCAAAGCTGATGTTATTCATTTAAAGTTGAATTGTTAGAAATCTTTTATGGTGCCTTGACTCATGGAGATACCGAGGTTCATATCGACAAGAACAGACAATCATAGTGCCGTTACCAGACTTATATGAAAATTTGCCGAGGCAAAAAAAGTTCTGAATTCGACAGATAGGAACTGTAAGCCACATACGAAAATTACAACAGAAGAAGTTACTCGACACACACACAAATCAACAGAATTGGGACTTTCCCTCACCTCGTATCAACAAAGTTCATACTTTGCCTCACTTCAAATCAACAGAATTCAGACTTAACACACTTCAAATCAACAGAATTCAGACTAAACTCACTTCAAATCAACAGAATTGGGACTTTCCCTCACCTCAAATCAACAGAATTCATTCTTTGCCTCACTTTAAATCAACAGAATTCAGACTAAGCTCACCTCAAATCAAAAGAATTGGGACTTTCTCTCACTTCAAATCAACAGAATTGGGACTTTCTCTCACTTCAAATCAACAGAATTGGGACTTTCTCTCACTTCAAATCAACGGAATTGAGACTTTCCCTCACTTCAAATCAATAGAATTGAGACTTACCTCATTTCAAATCAACAGAATTGGGAATTTTCATCACCTCAAATCTACTTAATTGAGACTTTCAATCAATTCAAATCCACAATATTTAGACTTTCGCTCACTTCAAATCAACAGATTTAAGATTTACTCTCACTTCAAATCAACAAAAAAAAGACTTGACTCACTTCAAATTAACAGAATTGTCTTTCCCTCAATTCAAATTGTTGAGAAGAATTGAAATTTTCCCTCACTTTAAATCAACAGAATTCAGACTTCCCTGCCTTCAAATCAACAGAATTGTGTCTTTCTCCAATTTCAAATTAGCAGTATTAAAAATTTTGCTCACTTCAAATCAACAAAATTTTGACTTTTGCTCACTTCAAATCAACAGAATTCAGACTTTTGCTCTCTTAAATCAACTTTCCCTAACTTCAAATTACCAGAATTGAGACTTTCCCTCTCTTTTAATTGTTGATAAGACTGTTGGACGGCAACGTCTCAGAAGTAACATTGCATCCAAGTTTGGAGCCACCTTATTTTTTGTTAGTAATTAGTAAACGTCAAACTGAAAAGCTGTTGTTTATTTAATTAGAGTTAAATTATTGTGCCGTGACTAATGGAGTTATCAAAGCTTAAATTGACAAGAACGGACAGTCGTAGTACCTTTACCAGACTTGAATGAAAATTTGCCAACGCAAAAGAAATTTCTGAATTCGACAGAGAGGAGCTGTCATTTGTTGTTCTTTGTAATGTTTGTTTCTTGTTCAGGTTTGTATAATATACCAGGTTGGGTTTAAAAAAATTTAAATATTTGTCATTTTGTCATTATGAGGCCTTTGAAAGCTTACTTTATGGTATGTTTTTTCTAATTTTTTTAAGCCCTACTATGACCTATACTTACTAATAACCACAACATATTGACCCTGATGAATAGTTGTCTTAATGGCAAGCATATCCCAATTCCTACATTTCGGTGACATTGCTAGTGAAAACATATTAATATCAATAAAACATAACAAATTATATATATCATGAAAATCCTTTAGCAATTTTAACTCTATCTTTGTAATTTAAAACATATAATGACGGACCAGTACGTAGTATTCGTGCACTTCCTAAACACTCATTGTCTTTATAAAACACTGCATACTGCCCAGCTGCAATAGATCTCATTGGCTGAGCAAGGGATACAATTAAACTGTTCCCGCCACTTAATGTTAATGTACATGGACTAATTGGATGGACATGTTGATATCTAAAACCCACATCACACATCTGGTTCTGAATAAGATCATGAGGAGGACGATGAATCCAATGAACTGGTTCGGTAAATAAAGTCTCAAAAAATAATGCTGGATGATCTGTTCCTTTTGCCTAAAAAGATAAAAAAAAAATTTAAAAAAAATCAATTCTTGAAAAAAAAAGATCATTTTTTGCAGAAGAAATGGGTCCAATACCAAACGTTTGGTATTATTAAAGAAATTTCAATCATATTATCTAATGCATTGGGGCAGTCATTTTTATTGTGAACCCAATTCTACCTTTCCATAGACTCAGGTAGATTAATCAATGAGTGATACACTTCTCTAAGAAGAAATTGAAGGTCCAAGTGAATAAACTAAATAGAGAACAATACCTGTTGTATTTGTTCAATGGGACAATTGAACTGCCAAAAATGTAAATGGACAGGTAACTATCAGGTGAATCTATGGAAAGATATTATTGGGGTCGCAATAATAGAAGTTGGAGTCAACAACCATCATAACTCATAAGTAGCTTAAATAATACCTAACAGTTTGGCTGTCATTCTCTCTTTTTATAAGACATTGGTTTTTTTATTATTTTTGTTTTATCTCAATTCAATTTTATACCCTTCATAAAACATATTCAAGAAGCCAAATTGGTTGTTGAACAAGAATATAGGAAATAATTTTAAACTACATATATATAAGATCAGATGCTAAAGACCAAGTTTGGTTCTTATTTGTTCAGCGACTTCAGTTGAAAAAGTAAACAGTGTCAAAAGTTAGCAAAAAGAGTTGGTTTTAAAAACCCACATCCTTAAAAAGTTACTTCCACTTTTTGGGCTCAGAAAACCACAACTGATAACTATCTTACTATTTTTTAAATATCTTACCACATAAACAGTTTGTGAAGCTATATCAAAAGATGACACAAAGTATGCTTTATCAAGTCCAGAGAGGTGTGTTCTTTGTCCTATTGTCCAATAATGTGCTCCTGTAAAATATATAGTGATAAAATATTGTCATCAATACAAATTCATACATTATATAATTACATTATACCTGCAATTTTAGTAAAACCACTTTATGATACAAACCTTGATGGCTGTGTTATCAAATATAATTCGCATACTGCACATCATGTCCAGCAAAGGTTGTAGATAAACATGATAAATGTCTTGAAATTCAACTATTTTTTAAATGTTACTTGTTTTGTCAAAACTCTCACAGCTAAGAGATAGTACAAACCCATAAAAGCAGAAAAATAAAATTTAGATAAGTCCACATTTTTGTTGAAATGAAACTGTAAAATTTAACTCATATTAATGACACCAAAATGAAAACATTGATTTGCATCCATTACATGATACAGCTTTAATATTAAGAAGGCATTAGACTTCATATTTTTTTTTTTTTCAAAGTATTCAATTAAATAATTACACAGAGCCTTATTGTTTATGAATATTTAAGCCTACAACATATACATAAGAAGTTTTTTCCAAAATGAAAGATAACAACATTTAATAGATTTCAATACCAACCTTTATGGGTGCCAACAGTTTCACCAGTTTCAACATCTACAAAATTTCCTGGCTTTTGTTCTATATACTGTAAAATAAGCCACCAATTGTTATTCTAAATATATGTTACAATTTTCAGCATAAATTTCCTGCATCATTTATTGTATCTGATGTTTGACACATTTTCTCTATAAGTTTCTTGTCCAGCCATTTAGGATATCTTGGAAGACTACTTAAATTTTGCTTTGACACTTTCCTGTTCTGAAAAACTTTTTAAAAAATACACTCAGCAAACAAGCATCTGGACTTTGAAAGTTTCCAATATACGACTGTGGGTTCATTCATTTTTGTGGGTACTATTTTTTGTTGATCAAGAGAAACTTGCCTGTACCAAGTCAGGAATGTGAAAGTTCTTGTCCATTTGATTTTGATGTGTTTTGTCATTTGATTTTGCCATGTGATTAGGGACTTTCCGAATTGATTTCCCTTTAAGTTCAGTATTTTTGTGATTTTACTTTTTGCATTTCTTGGCTTTGTCAAAGTCTATAGAAAATTTGTAATTCCTTGAACATTCAATTCTCCAAAATCATCAGGATGTAGGACTATAAGTGTATATAACTGTATGCGAATACATATACTGAGTGCCAATGAAAACGCAACACTTTTGTTTTTCAAAAAAATCTTATAATTTTTATTTTATTTATATTAGAACTTTGTATAGTTGGTTTAAAATGACTTTTAAGACAATTGACAACAACTTTACGGTTGAGTGCTTTTTGGAACAAATGCGAAGTAAGGGTTATTTTGAACGGAAATAAACCGAGTTCACCGCTTTTCAACATACGCACCATTTTCACGATTTTGTCATTTAAAGTTTGGCTTATGTCATGAATTTTCCCACCCTTATTGTTAGGAAACTGCAATAAACATCTTGAGTAAATGCCAGGACTTTCTGACAACCAACAACATGCAGTTTTGGGCATGACCCAATGAAGCCTTTCACTGCATACAATTACGAGAAGACTGAAGTTGTAGCCTCTACAATAACCTAAATCATCCACAAATTCAACCAAAATGAGTCATTTAATGATAAGCAACATCCCGGGGTACAAAAAGCAAGAAACGCTCAGCCTGACCGATACATTTGGTCTTAAACATATTCGATACTGACTCTGATGGGTGTACAAAGGTCACGAGAGTTCAATGGTGGCCACGGTAGAGTCTTTGGAGCAATTTCAGTAAAGCATTATTTGCGCAGAAATTGTTTAAGAGCACCAAAGTCTTTCCTTAGTGACATCTAAACGACCGTAAGGCGTAAATATCGAATTCTGTAGACCAAAAATCATTCATTGTGTACCAAAAACCATCAGTGGTGGTTACATAGACATTTGACACCAACTTGGCCAAAAGTCATGTGTTTCACCCGATTTTGGTCCGATCGGGCAAATTTTGCATCAGATTGGACATGTTTTAGACGATGAAAAACACCACCAATATCATAAAGTCAACTTGAGTTTGATATGCGGGACAAGTGGAACAACATTCTTCGAGATCACATTAAACGTCCGGGATGATTAGCTTCACGGCGCTGTCGGGATTGCGCTGCACAACGGGGTTGTAACATGTTTTGTTAGGACTGTGAGTTGATGATTCGACATTGGATATTTCGTTTACCTATAGCGTCTGAAGGATGACAATGAAACATTTTTGTTTGATATCGATCTATCGTTACAATTGTTAATTTTCAAGAGCAATTTATTTTGAAAGATTATCATTTCTAATATAAATTTTATTTTTGAAAAACCAAGTGTTGCGTTTTCATTGGCACTCAGTATATATCTAATTATATTTTACTCTATTAACAAAATCAATGAAAGTACTGAAAAAAAATACATTCAAAGATCTTATTACAGAGTTATGTATAAGTACATCCTTGCAATAAGTTATAAGATTATAGTTCGACATCCAAGATTTGAATTCTGACATAAAAACTTAATATGAGTCAATATAGCATAAAATGTAGGTCAGAGAGACCTTTTTTTTAATAGGTTGAGGCTTTAATAGTTACCTTTCTCTGTTAATATAATTTATTATACAAGAGACAGATTCCCAGTCACAGAATAACAAATTTATATATAGTCATAATTTAAATGTGGATGTAACACGTCTTCTGATTGGCTGACTTTATTTTGTTATGAGTCCAAAGACATTATTTAGTCATGTGACCATGACATCATCAAGGTTTTTTCATGGTTTTCTACGGTTTAAAATGGAACTTGGAATTAAATTATAAGAAATGACTTTAATATTTTTTCTGTCTATGAAGAAATAACATAAAAAATGTGGTGCACACTGTTAAATAACCTGCAACACGCGTTATTCAGAGTACACCAATTTTTTTATGTTATTTCTTCATAGACAGAAAAAATATTACTGTTATTCCTTAAATATAGTCGTAGATGAGGCGATGTGGCATGCATGCCAATTCATATACACCCTGAATTAAGCAATCAGATTCAGTCATCAGCTTGACGAAACTTTTGAACTTACCTGTTCTACAAAAGACTGAAAGTTTCTCTTGCCTATAAAACATATACCCATACTCTGTAATAAAAAGCAATAAATGTTTAGTATGGTATTTTTCATAGAATAAAACATTCTTATTCTGTTACCTTGATTTATCAATGCATGATCAAGGCGAAAAACTCATAAAGGGAATAAATGGGTGAATGGCTTTCAAATTAACTCTATGAGTTGTTTTGTATCTAAAAGTTTAAGTCAGTTCCTGTGATCATAGTTAGTCAGATGACATGTTGTTCCTTAAATACAATCTTTCTTTTTTTCCCAAATATTGTAGACTATTGCTTATAACATCTGATAACTGACCTAAAAACGAAAACTTAACATTGATTAAAGAACCCGGATCAATATCATGAATTTGAGGTCAAGGTCAAAGAACCCTGTCACAAACTCTAAAGCAAAAATAGTAGACTTATCATTTTGAGTATCAAAGCAACTGATCTAATAATAAAAAAAGGCACCTCAGAAGAGCAACCCAACTTCTTGTTTTTCTCATAGTGTGGACAATGGTGGTTGCCTGTAAGCCAAATATCTTTCTGTTTATAATAATTTCAATTTCTCCACTGTTAATCTATCATATTTTTTTTTCTTAAATATATCTGTTTATTTAGGCTATCACTTCTTGTTTTTCATTACTTACTTCTTTTTTCTTGGCAATTCTATCCAGCCCAATTGACTCTGCAATCTTTTTGACGTCTTTTTTGAGTATATCACCAAGTGGAAAAACAGATTTCTGTAAAGCTCTTTGCGGTATCTGAGAGAGGAAAAGTGTTTGGTCTTTCCACTGATCTAATGGTAACATTAATTTTATACCTAGTTGGAGGGAAAAAACAAAGTTCTATTAAATTTACAAATCTGAGATCATGGTGATTAACTTGAATAATTTTGCAATAAAACTAAAAACACAAGTTTATAAAAACAATTGTTTATGCGTTTTCTTGACACTTGACAGTTAAGTTTGAATGTCATCCTAATCTCCTCGGCAAAGTGTAAATTAAAAGAGAAGAAGGGTATACATTAATAATTTCAACCTGAAAATTTGTTTATTTAAAGTTAGGCACATCGAAATTCCTTCATAGTGTTTGATGTTCAAAATGTTCAATTATTTAGATAACCACAAAATTATACTAAAGTTGGTCTAAAAGTGAAAGACAATATTGAGAGAGTGAAAAATTTCCTGGTCAGGTAAAGCTTAAGGATGATTTATTATCTTCTGATTTTACAAAGCCTGGATAGAGGAGAATCATGCCCTTATACTTTTTTTGAATGTCAACTTCACTTTAATTTACGAATCCAGGTCAAAATGTTTTGATTTCTTTTTTGCTTCTCATCTAATTTTTCTATACTGACTTACTGGGGTTGGACGAGGACTCTCATATATATTATTAATGATGTGAACTGAGAATGTCTCTGTATTTACTACAACCAAAATTGGTTTCTGTTTTTTTGCAATAAGTATATAATATTTTTTTTTGTTCCATTGGTCAATGAATTGTTTCTAACAAATAAACCAAAATACTTACAATCAAAAATGAAACTGATTATGTTTATCAAAAATATCTCATATGCATTGTTATACATGTTATATATCTTTGTCGTGTATATTAGGTCAACCAATATGGCAAGGACAAAGTATTACAAATGATTTAATCACTTCAGATTGACCTTAAAATATACCTTCACTTGTATCAGGATGTTCTAAGTTTTCAAACACACTTGTTTTGACATAATGTCCAGTTGCTATGGCATCAGCTTCAATGTTGTCTATAGCATGATCAAAGAAGTGTTTAAACTTAATGTGCTTGTTGCATAGTACATCTGGATTGGGTGTGTAACCATTCTCATAACCTTTTATCAAAGTACTGAAAAAAGCAGAACATACATGTACATGCTATAACTGAATACTACCAGATATTATGAGATACACTTACGATCTGATTTCATGTATGAACACTTTAATATGTTCATCTATCATCTATAAATAATCATAATCAAAAGAAATTTTCAAAACTTTTTGGCATCACAACTAACATAGTCACATATATGTCATGTACGTACCTCCATTAATGCATTGTGTGTATATTTTCTATCGTTATGAAAACTGATTAAAATAACATCAGATTGTTTTTTCAATTCACAAGAAAATTCAAACTTATATAGAATAACTAATCGAAAAATTCAAATAGAGAAAAATATTCGACAAGTGACTGAACAACACATTAATTCTCAAATGACGTAGCGCATGAGTTAATTATCAATGTTGTTGGGTCATGAGATGAATTTTTTTTTTTATATTTAAATTCTTTAATTAGTTATTCTTTTTATTACATTGGCAAATGACTTTTTTTTAAAGAAATTAATGTTAATCATGTAAGGAACTATATCTTTTTTTCTACGCATTCACAATTTGTTTTGATATACCGTTATCAACATCTTGACAACATCTATTGTTGTATGAAGTCAGAGAGTGAACATGGTGAAATAACCACGTTTATTTCACATGTGAAATTATCGGTTTTTATTTAAGGAGGCTCGCGGGTAAAAACAAATTAGAAAAAAAATAAACATTTATTTTTCATTACAAATTTTATTCATTACCTAAAAGTGGTTGTTACTTTATCATAAGATACAAAAATCTTTTCAAAATATCCATTTGTGTTGGCCCTAGGTGACTTTTAAAATGCAGATATCATTGAAAAAGCTCCAAATTATCTCCCTTTGGTGCAAAAATGCCATTTTTTGGAATTAAAATTGAAATATCTTTTTAAACTAATACATTGTCATAGGTGACCCCAAATTTTTATTGTTTTTTTCGAATAAGCTGAACAAAAACTAAATAATTGTAAAATTAAAGCGATTTCTGTAATTAAGTTCTTTTTTTAAATTTCGTTATTACCTCTATTTCTCCTATTAGTTCAACAGATTTTGATCCGCAAGCCCCCTTAACTGGAAAATCAATGTAATTCATTGCAACCAATGTAATAATTATATATAACTTGTTATTACATCTTATTTGACTCCTGACCCTGTTAATCTAAGAGTATATAAATTTACTTATGCTGAAACTACCCTTGTTGAAATTGACATGTGTGAATTTTTTTTGTCTGATTTTTATGGGCATTGAATAATGACTTAAATATCAAAAATAGATTACACATGACTTTTTAATCAATTTGCACCAAACATGACGAATAATGAGCTTCAACATGTTCAAGCACAAAAGAATGTGAAATAAAAAACAAAAACAATTTGCACAAAAATGCATCTTTATCATGTTTACCACCCCCTTCTATCCTCTTGTATTCTAATCCTAATTTTGATTGACATTATTCCCTCAAATACCTAAAAACTTCATTCCAATATTCTTTAACAAAATTAACATCCTGTAATGGGATCTGCAGACGGTCACAGACATATTGTGCATCTTCTCTATCAGCATCAGAGGAACACTTCCCTTTCTCATCAGCAATGTCCCAGTTCTTCATAAATAATCCAATCACCTCATGTCCTGCAATTAAAAAATTATTAGATATATACATTTTTCTTACCTCCTATACATTTCTAAGAATATGATTGCTTAAAAGTGTCTGATCAGTGACCATGCATATTCCATTTTACATGTAGGTTAGTAGGAAGGTGGGGCTTCAAAACATGGTAACAGATACAATAATGTACTATATTACATGTATTTTGTTGAGTAACATTAGTCAAACTGGGGAGAAGATTTTCAGATAGAGCATAGTCATTTTCTTTATATCAATTTTTTTATTTTTTTTATCGTAGTGCATTTCTGTATTATATTTTTTGCAATATATTTTTATTTTCGTAATATTCTCAAGTCTCATCTACAAACAAAGATGTACAAAAAAATAACTTAGATCATAATAAAAAATTTGTCTCATCTTTCTCAGACAGTTTTTGTTTTATAAAAAACAGTAACTAATAATTGGATACTTCATCAGAAACTTCATCATAGTAATTTGTTTCACCTGCATATTGGCTGTAATGCCTTGTCACAAGCTGTTAAAATGTTAACTGATTTGACTCAATTCATAACATACTAAAACACATATCCAAATCTTATTTTAAGTCTTAAAACAAACAGTTAACAATGCTTATACTAGATAATAAATATCGGACTTTATTGTGTATTTTTAAAAGTCTAGAGGCAATCTAATTAACTATCAAGATGACCTCCAAAAACTACTGACAGTGACAATCAGCATAAACAATACATTGTATAAACATAAATAGCGACCTCATGCAATTAGATTTTTCTATGTTTGTGTGATTTCATGTTTCATGTAATCCTGGTAATAGAGGTTAAAGAAATAGTTAATTTCCATTTTTTGTCGATCAAATCAATCAATCAAATGATTTACTTTTGATTCACTTTCAATTTGACATTTTTTTTTTAATAACTACTATATATATATAATTACAAGCATGACAAGTGAATAATTCAAAATCAATGTTTCTTAGCTTATTGCATGTATATATTGGTTGCTTATTATTTGAATTATTTGTTACTATTTCATATATATATATTCATTAACTATGTAACAAACAAACTTTTTTTTTTACATATCCGGTAGATAGTCACCCTTTAACATGTTTAACCTTCAACACAATCAGTATCATGAGTATGATGATAGTAATATAATTTATTGTAGGGTTATAAATATATTGCTTACACTATATCTGTGTGACCATCTGAAGATCTCATTACAAGACAATATAGACAATATTTATTAGCACAAACACATTTACAGTAAATGGTTATGTATATCAATGTACATACATGTATGTATATGGCTAGTCCAAATAATTACATGTATGACGTCTGGGAAGGATATTTTTTTTTCTGTAACCCCTGGCAAGGCTACATTTTATTTTAATTTTTGGGGGGACGTATTAAGACAATAAACTGACAATTCAATTTCATGGAAGTTCTGTTGGAAGAAGAAGAAGGGCCAAGGAGGCTAGTAAAAAGTGGGCCGATTTGGTAGAATGCTGGGTCGAATTGGTCTATGGCGAGTTGTCATAGATTCTTAAATGGTCAAGCTAAAGTAAGATGACACACCTCTTTTTTTAAGCATATATGCTGCTACTGAACTATCAACCCCTCCTGACATCCCACACACAATTTTTTTTAACCCTGTTCTCATCTTTTACAATTTTTTGGCACGTTTGGCGATTAACATGTGTTTAACCTCACAGTCACATGGAAGGTGATTGTTTGACGTTTGATCGAAAATGATACGAACAATTTCATTGGATACCTTTTTTTCCAGCCTTGAAATTAGCCAGTCAAAACTGTTCTTTCATTTTGCTAACCTCTTGAACCTGGAAAAGTAAATAATGGATGTCCACGAAAACAACAGACCAAAACAAATGTGTTATGTGTGATTTTATGATCAAAGTTTAATGTTATTGACTATGACTTCGTCATCAACCGAAGCAGTTTCTAAAGAAGACATTCACGAATTATTAGAACATAGTGTCAAAAACACGCACAAAGTGAAAGATGGAGACATCAAGGTTTGAACAGATGACACTTTTTCCAGGATGTTTATATTTTGATATACAGGAAATATGATTTCATTTCGATTTCAAGCAGGGGTTAACTATGTAAAAAGCATGGTTTTCATGGAATTAATGTTCTTTTATAAGATTTGCATGATGACATTCCTGATTATAATTTATTTCAACCCCCAACATTCTTTATTTTGAATACAGAATCTTGAGTACTTTTGCTTGCAATGATCTGAAAATGCTTTGTTTTACTTTCTGTTTAATAGACAGTATTGGAATCCTCTGGTCTGTTGTTATAATAAACACCTACAAAAATGTGTAGGCATGCATTTCATTTGCCGATGTACATGTAATAAATATGTATACTGAAAGAGAAAGTTCAAATAATAAATACTAGCTGTACAAGATGTCATAATTATCATGATATAAAAATTCAATGTATAGAAGAAAGCTCTCTACCAAAAATATTGAAAAGCTTTTAGTTTGGCTATTAAACTTATCTAAATAATAGGGTTTGTTGTAGACTTTATATGTATGTCATGCATCATGTAATTAGATAAGAATATAATGAGTGCTGAATTTTTAGTAATGTCATGATCAATGATATTGACCAAATCTAAATAACAAAGTTGTCATAATATTTGTAATTGCAAAAGTTTTAT
Organism: Mytilus trossulus; assembly: GCF_036588685.1. Lineage (NCBI taxonomy): Eukaryota > Metazoa > Mollusca > Bivalvia > Mytilida > Mytilidae > Mytilus > Mytilus trossulus. The sequence continues at coordinate 24,726,402 of NC_086373.1, read as the reverse complement.
ATAAATGTATGCAGGAATTTAAAATTTTCAAAATTTTTCTCATTCTTATTCATGTTATTTCTTATTTTAATTTGCATTTTTTTGTCTCATAAATTAAGATAATGTTTTACACATGTCACACATGTATACATCTCAGTGTTCTAGCTACAAAGTTTGAACAGAGCGCAGCGCCCACCCTTTTTTATTGACACCCTTGCCTTTTTCTGTTGTTTCACATGTGCCCTGCCTTTTTTATGGTGAAAGTCTGGGCATTTCTGTCTTTGAACATTTTCTGTAGTGCTATAATGAATATGCAATAATAATTATTTCTTGACTATAAATTGAACAAATATCAATGGTCATTGGATATGGAAAATTACAAAAAAAAATACAAAAAGCTGTGTGCGTTAAATATTCCTCCATCCATTATTTCTCTAAATTACTTAAGCTTCAACCACTCAATCTTTGTTAACAAGTTTTATTCTTTTATTGCAGGGAGATTTCATCATGGAAAAATGTCTGTTGTTGTTTTCGAAAGATTACAAATATTCTGTAAGTATTCTTTTATAAACTCATAGTTAGAATAACATGAGAAATGTCTTTTCAGTTGTGTCTTTTGTTGTTTTCCAAAGATTACACATATTCTGTAAAGTATTCCATTTTAAACATGATAAACGTTAACTCATAGTAAGAATAACATTAGAATTGATTTTATGTTGTTTTTCAAAAGATAACGCATACAACAGATACAATGTATTTTGTAAATATTCTATTATCTCGTGTTTGGGACAAATTGAAAATGAATCTTCATTATCATAATTATCATTGATTCTAACATGATGTCCTTCAAATGCTTTGAGTACACACCCGTGGTAAAATATGAATATATTGCTTGGGCTGTTCCAATCGTAATGACTTAATAATAGACATTTTACGAGAAAATACATGCTTGTGAAACCGAAAATCATCACAAGGAAACGTAAACAAACGATGCTAAAATCTGGTATTAGCTGATTATTTTTATACATATCATACATTTAGTAAATTATCATTTAAATTCATCCTAAACTATCTAAATACGTTATTGAAAACAGTTTAAGCATGTCACTTATTCATTTTGTTCTGTTCTTTTACACCAATTTAATATTGCGTTCATTTATGGGAAGGGCAAATATTGTCCTCCACCTAGAGCACTTCAATCCAAAATAATTACCGTATTTGTTCTATTAGAATTGAAATAATTCATGGGGGCTTGAATACAATGTATATCGTGATTTTACCATGGGTTGTCCTTTTATGCCGATATTTGACCCCTTGCTATCGCTCAGGGTAAAATATTTGTCATAAAGGGCCAACCCGTCGGAAAATCACAATATATTCAAGCCCCCATGAATTATTTCTTAATTATAATTGAAGTTTCCATATTTAAGTCCAATCTTTTTTTTTTAAATTAAAGTGTTTGATTTGTCCCAACTTCTCATTTAAAAGATGTGGTATGAGTGCCAAGGAGATAACTCTCACAAATTGTAAAATAAACCATTATAGGTCAAAGTGCGATCTTCAACACAGAGCCTTGCATGAAACACACCAAACAACAAACTATATGATAAAGGGTCCATAAATGACTAGCATGACTAATGACTGTGTAATACCATTGAGCATTCAAACTGGAAAACCAATGGTCTAATCTACATAAAAAAACAAAGAAACACTAATGAACCACATCAACAGACAACAACCACTCAACGTCAGGTCCCTGACTTAGGACAGGTGTAAATAAATGCTGCAGGTTTAAAGTAAAACCATTTAATAGGTACCAAACTACCAACCTTTGCCCTAAACTGAACCAAGTGTAATATCACTGCGTAGAAAGACACAGGAAGTCTTGTTATTGCACTTTCCATAGTCATACACATTTTCTGTAGAAATAGGCTGAATTTGATCAATTATTCACTTTAAAGAAAACAATTATCACGATTATACAGCAACAAGAAATATTCTTTTACCAATTAGTAGTATGAAGTACGCTTAATTAGTAATATAATTACTGTACATCTTCCTAATTTTTATTTCTACACTATCTATGTTTCAGGTGATAACTAATTTTAACGGAGAACTCTGTGGACATTATCCTTCCAAAATAATATTATTAGAATACCAATTAACTGAAGGTGACCAGAAAAAAGATAATTTTCATGGGTAAGAAATATTGAATAAGCAGACAAAATGTACAGATTTGAAACATTAATTTCATTGCTCACAGTTGTACCACAGCAGCATTTAAGGTTACAGTCTAAAATAAAGAGTTTTTATTTGCTTTTTTCAGCTTTAGAAATTGAGTATTTTATATTACTAACATTCTTAATTGATAGACCCAGCTGCAATTGTGGCTACTGGCTAGTGTACATATAAAAAAGAAGATGTGGTATGATTGCCAATGGCACAACTCTTCATAAGAAACCAAATGACACAGAAATTAACACTTTTAGATGACTGTACAGATTACAACACTGAACAACACAGGGGGAAGACGGGTTTGGAAGGCATTTTCTATCTAACTTTGCCAAGCCAATTTTTTTTTAATTTATTATCTTATACATTTGTTAAGGCTACCTTTCTTAAATAACCATCACCCGTTGTATTCAATAAACAAACCAGTCTGTCTTTTGATTCCCTTTCTAATTGATTTAGGAAAAGTCGGGCGATGAAAACAACACAAATTAATAAAATAGTAGTCTAAAGGTCGTCATTCAATCTTTTAACAAATTGGTCATTTCTCCAGTTTTCATTTTGCAATATTGCTTTATTCTTTTAAAGAATATATAACACTCAAAACTGCATTTACACACAGCAAAATGTACAATTGATGAAAAGATTTTCCTTTATCATGTTTATTGACAGAAAGTTGTGGAGTTTTCTGATGTTTTTATTTATATTCTGCAAATTATATTTTTCAGAGTTGAGAGTGTGTATGATACAACACAGATGAGAGAATTAATTAAACAAGCAAGATATGCTAGATGTAGATCTAGATTTGCTGTGCCTGTTATTATGTATGAAGGAAAGGTATGCCATAAGAACTTTAAAAAAGATGTCCAAATACATTTGATACTTGCCGTACAATGTATTTCACTGTAATTTGAATAGGAGTTACACATAGGTTAGATATCTTTGTCACTTTGAATTCATAAATAAAACGTGGAGCTATTATCACAAATAATTTATGGTAAAGACATTTATAATTCAATATGGTTTTCTATTTTACTCGTGGTAATTAACTTCAAAGGGTAGTAATCTGTTTCTTAAAATTTTTCATATAAAATAATTCTAAAAGTAAGTTTACACATGTTTGTTTTATAATGAAGCGATTGATTTTCTATAACATTTTGGCCTCATCAAATTAAAATGGCTGCCTTTTGAACCCATATCATAGGTCTGCATTGAAGTGCCAACGCTTTCCTATCAGAATAATTCTATCATTCCATGCTCTATGCAAATTTTAACATGGATAGGCATTATATATTTGTCAACATTTTACACAATTATTTCACCTGCTATAAAGATATTGACAAATTTAATGGCTACCCATGTTAAAATGAGCATATAGCAAGGCATGAAAGAATTATTTCTTAAATAAATCTGTCGTATTGATAAATTAGTCACTGTTTTATCAAGGACCTCTTTACATGTAGGTAAAGATTGATGAGTGTCCGTTTTAACTTTCGAGAACTCAACAGTAAATCAAAAATAATTTCAAGGCATCATATTGAGATAAAAAAAAATATGATGGCATTACAAAATTTTAGCTGACCTTGATGTGCATCAACTTAAAGTAACCTGTAATATCCAAACATTATCCAAATGTTTAGGGGCCAGCTGAAGGACGCCTCCTGGTGCGGGAGTTTCTCTCTGCATTGAAGACCTGTTGCTGACCTTCTGCTGTTGTTTTTTCTATGGTCAGGTTGTTGCCTTTTTGACACATTCCCCATTTCCATTTTCAATTTTATTAAATCATTAAATATTAGCACTTCACACAAAGTACTTAAGCTATCTTATAAAATATTTCTTTGTGTATTTCAGCATGTATGTAGATCAGCTACATTGGCCAGTGGTGCAGAGATGTATGGTAGATCTGGGTTAGATTTCCTCTTCTCAGGTACTTGTATGTTACATATATATCGGTAAACTGAAGCTCATGATTGAGGTAGACATTTTTAAAAATGATCCAACATTGATGGTTCCATGAGAGTTTTATCTTTAGTTAAAACGAAAATAGCACTACAGTTATTTGTATATAAATTCAGGGATATTGTGGTATATGTTAAAGAGAAAGCAACTCAAAAACCCAATCAATCCTGAAAAAATTTAGAGGACATCAAATAGTCTTCAACAATAAATACTAAATCACCATGTGTCTTAAAAATGTTTTGAATAATTCAGACTAAAAAAATATCTGCCAAAACACCAAATTCTCTTATAAAAGACAAAAAAAAACAAAAAGTAATATAACAATTACTGCTAACATTCTCTTTTATTAGTCTTAACAGTATAATAATTTCATGTGGGCACGATATTTACTTTTGAGAAAATTTTTAGATTTATGGCACATGTGGAAAATTTCTTATTTATCAACATACTGTTATATTTTAGCAAGAAAAGTATAATCATGTAACATGATCGCCCCCGGATTTTGGGACAGCACTAGGGTAAATTGAGTCGACAGCGTGAGGAAATGATTCGTTCAATATGTTGTGTATTGCATTGCTTATTATCCCCACTGTCATAGCAGAGAGGGTTTTAAGTTTTACCCTTGTCTGTCTGTATGTATGTCTGACATACGTACCAAAGTTGGTTTCCGTCCTCTAACTTTTGCCTCAACCAAATGTTATGAAACTTATACACAATGCTTATTACCATGATTTCCACTAAATACAGATCAGGAATGAAATTTGGTGGCATCACTTTTACCGTGTTATTCTTTTTTTAAAGGGAATTTTATGCAAAATTAATTGACTTGTTTAAATTTTCATTTGTCAAGCTTTGTGAAACCTTTAACAGAACATTTTGTGAACTATTGTAGGTCCTGAGGCAAGCTTAGGGCCCATGTCTAGTCCAGAGGAAGAAGAACCAGAGCTACAGATGTTTGACAGACTTCGTGGACAAGATAAAAAATTATTAAGAAATCTCTCTGTAAAATATATCTGTGATTTAATGGTCGAAAAGAAAAAGGTCAAATTTGGAATGAAGTAAGACTTTGTGAATAATTGGGTAAATTTAAAGTTGAAGCAAATGACCGGAGCACATGCCATAATGAAATACAGTAATCAGGAGTGTATTATCCATATTAGTACTTAATAATTTGTAATGAATTTTAGATTTTCATATTTATCAGTTAATATTGGATTTTTTAATTAAAACTGCATATTACAATTTGATTAGGTAAATTATTTTTAAGTACTCAAAATGAAACTCAAAAACACCCCTGTCCGCCAATTTAATTTTGAGTAAGGAGTGAACGACTGCATACAATACACAGCCAAACTGAGGACATTGAAATAACCCAACCTAGACTATATCATTTCAATTTCAATTATAGGGAGCTGTTTATTTTTACTGAAAACAGATTAGTTCAGGCAGTAATTATGTTTATATATTGTGAAGATAGCTCATGCAGTTACAATTTCAGCAAGTACATGTAACAGGTTTATAATTTTAAATATATCTCAAATTATCTTTATAAAATTGTTAATGCACTGTCTGTTTTCAAAACAATTGCATTTATTTAATATTATTCTGTAAGTGCAGCAGACAACTGTCTGTGCTGAGATCCATGTCGGGAATATACCTTTATAAATTTAAAGCAATTAAGGGAATTTTTGCAGATTTTAACATTTTTTCCCATACCCAGGGAGTTTATATTTCTGAAGTGAACCCCATCCAACCTTTCAATGATGAATTCATATGTTTTGTTACCTGTGAAAAGAGATCATAGCAAATATAAAAAATAAAAATTCAAGGATTTTACTGGCAGAGTGAAACTATTCAGCCTATTATAAGATACTATTTCATTGTGATATCAAAAAGTGGTTTTTTTCAATAAATTAATTATTCCAAAAGAGATCATTTGCTGACTGCATAGTCATGATAGTGTACATTTTCATAAGTTACAAATAAAGATAATTCCAAAAATTTGTTCTTTCAGCATAACATCTTCTGAAAAAGTGGACAAAGAGAACAGATATGCAGATTTCCATATTTTAACAACACCATATCCAGGTAATTGATAGCCGAATTCACACTTACCAAATAGATAGCTGAGTTTGTTGTTTTTCTGCTATGAATCTCTGTTGCATTTTAAAAGAAGAAAAAATACAATTTTTTGCTGCAAAAAGAAGTATATACATTTGTTACTACACCTAAATACAGTCCTTATATCAGTATAAAATGCTCTTGTCTCCTGCCTTTTGTATGCCCCCACCGTTGCAGAGGTGACATGAAGTATTACCCTTGTCTGTCTGTATGTCCAAAAATTGGTTTCCATTCTATTACTTTAGTTGGCCTCAACCAAATGATATGAAACTTATGCTTATTACCGCAAAACACAGATAAATTTTAAATTTACATAATTTGTTATTTTATCATTCTAGAAATATGCCTCTTTACAAATGGAAAATTTGCTAAATTTGTTGTTTCTGTTCTCACGCTTCAGCTTTTGTATATATTTACTTTATCAACAAAATCTTGAAAAAATACATGTTATCATCTAGTCAAATCCTCATTAACACTTAACTTTTGGTAACTCATACAGGCCTGATAATTTTATTGCTTTTTCCTATGTTATCACTTTATTTTTGTCAATATTTACATATTTGAATTTCACCAAACAGCTCAGAGCTAATGGGAATCCTGTCTACTTTGACATCACAAAATGCTATATTTCTTTCATATCCTGATAGAAGTGTTCAATTTAGAAATAATTGTTAAAGCAGTGTTTAGACCGGTTTCTGGTTAAATCAATACACATAATTCAAACTTTATTGCTAGAATTTGTATATATATTGGAATCCTACCATAATCCTAAGAGGTTTAAAGATAGAAAATTATTGGTATACACAAAAATAAAGAAACCACAGTAATCTGTAAATTCTGTTTGCTGTTCTTTCAGAATACTGCTAACCTTCTATCTATCTAATATGATAGTACTTTTCAGGTTGTGAATTCTTCAAAGAATGGAAAGATAACAGCTATACAGGGGAGACAATGATGTTTGATTGGAGTCAGGTTGGTATAAGATATCAATCTGAGAAAACAGTATATAAGGATCTTTACTAATGAATTGAAAGTCTCTACAATGTGCAACTGACTATTTGGTCATATAGAATCAAGGGCAATGGCTATTATTATAAAAAAATAAGGAGCTGTTGTATGTTTGGCAATGATACAGTTATCCATCAAGATCAAGGGACAATGATGTTAGCAATTTCATGTGTCTTATGGCCTTCACCAAAGAGAAAAACCGTTACAGCATAGAAAGCTCTAAAAGGTCCATACATGATATAATTCAAAAGAAAATAGCAAGTGTCTGATTTATAGTACAACAAAATAAACTACAAACAGTTACAACATAACCTATCAACAACAACCATCGGATATAACAGGCTTCTGGCTTAAGACAAACAAATTTAGAATGATGTATAGCTAAAAATGTTTGTGAACGCTTAAGGTGGCTCGGGACTATTCGATTGCGCATTATTTCACTCATGAATTACAAAAGTATTTGTCGTTAATCGATGTAATTTTTTTTAATATTTTGATTGATTAGAAATGTTAATTCATTGTAGTTATGTAATTAATAGAATGTTTTCATTATTATCGGCTTTTTTTAAAGGGTCAAAATGACAATTGTCCCATTTTCCCACCAAAATTTGGGTTTATAAGGCAAAATAAATTTTTTCCTTATCGGTGACCTATGTTTTTTATTGGGTCATTCTTTGAAGCTATATTCCCGTTTTTCATATTACAGTTTTGGACCAATTGTCATAGAACGTTTTTTTGATATTCCGAAAAAAATATGTCAACACCTCTATTTCCCCTATCATTTCATTGAAAAATGGTCCCTTTTACATACCTGTTTAAAAGTAAAATTTTGAGCTTAAATGGTCCGTGACCCCCTTTTTTTTACCAATTTGATTCATTTTCTTTAAAGAATAAAATAACCAAAAATACGGCACTTCTGATAGAAACTTCGAAAACGCCCGAGCCACCTTAACCCTCCCATTATCTGGGATTGTTGTGTAACAAGAGATCATAGCTGATTATAAGATGTTATATTTTTGTTCTGTGGATTCATCTATTTTTGTGGGTACAGATTTCTGTAGATGATTGATTTTATGGTTTTGCCTGTCTGCATTCAAGCCTATTGAAATTCATTGTTTACCTTTAACCATGAAGTTCCTCTAAATTGGTATCCCATGAATTATAATGAATCCTCAGTAGTTTGCAAAAAAAGTTTATGACCTAACCCAATGTATTTAATTTAATTACAGGATTTTGTGGATGCAGTGTTAGATGTTCCAGATGATCCATTGTTTGCACAGTTAGGTTTAGATTGGACTAAGTACAGAGTAAATATTTTTAGAATTAAGATAACATTAATAGTATGGTGAACTACCATATTTATCTATAATTATTGTTCTAACTTTTCGTCTATAGAGAACTAATTATTTTGTCGGTTATTAATTTTAGTAGATTTAGTGTGTATTTTTGTATTATTGGTTATGATTAATGAATAATGGGTTTTTTTTCCAATTCGTAGCCACTATAGACTCCTATCAGTTGATTATTTTTATCCCCCTGCTTTAAAAAGAAAGTGGGGGTATACTGTTTTACTTCTGTCTCTCCATCCATCCGTTAGTCCATCGGTCTGTTTGCCAGTTCATCCATCCATCCCATGAATATATTTTACAGCATCCTTCTCAGGAACTACATTACAAAGATTTCTTAAATTTGGGTTTAGGGTATATATGAGTCAACTAAATCATGTGAGTCGTTTTCGGAGTCATCACTCAAAAACTTCCTGTTTTCCTTATACTTTTATACTTTTAGTGGGCAGGGGTATCATTAGAAAGCAGTTGCTCACAGATTCACTTGTTTGATAATCAAGTAGATTCTTTTCTCGAATCTGCATGGGTCAAAATTCAAATATGATATAAAAGTTTCTGATTTGCCATTGTGATTCAATTATAGTCCACTGAATTGGAAACAGCTGCCTAGTGATTTACGTAAATGAGGTAAACCAGCTTATGGTAAGTCATTGATATTTGGAGTGCAGCTGTATCAGCATTGGCGCATCACGTTTAAGAGGAGATTTTTTTAATCTGCCCTTTCAGTCATGGTCCAAAGAATAGTTTATATGTTAACAAAAAATGATATTTATACTTCATTTGCAGCATACTGTAGAAATAACACTTTATGAATTGTACATTTTTTGTAGGTTAATGTCATCAACGTTTAACATAAGTATGTATAAATCTGCTGGTTCAAATGTTTGATAGTTTACATGTAAGTAATTAAATTACAAAATCTGGACAAATACACTAACATTTTCTTCTCTTTTTTTTTTTGCAGAACTGGGATATTATGCAATTAACACAGAATTATTTGTTATTACAGTTACATATTTTAAAAGAAGGTAAAGTATATTTTGTCTTATTATACCTTACATATATTTTAAACAATTCTATTGGGTGAAACGTTGTCACGTGATATGGAATAATTCAGTTGTTTTTCATTCAATTGCAAGGAAGGACGAATAACCCTTAAAATTTCCACCAGCGGTGAATAACCCTATTATTCACCGGCGAATAACCATTTGAGATTGTTGATTTGTACTTGAGTTATCTCCCATGATTATGACGTCACAGACGTAAATAAACAAAATGGCAGCGTTCACGTTACAGTTGAAGCAGTCACCGAGACTCAGAGACGAAGAAGAAAAAGAGACGAGGAAATAAGGCATTACACATGAATAGAGTGACAGGAGCTGATGATAGCTCTTATAGAGTAACGGTCCTTTTCAGGGCCATCAATATTTTACAAAAAGATTCTACTTTTGTTGTACAATCTAGAAATTCTAGAACACAAATGTATTTTCATCTGACGTCAACTTGTCTTTGACTTTGTTATAAAAACTTTCCACTGTTAGTTCGGTATAATAAATCAATTGTGGCCCCTTAGAATCGATGAATATCCAAAATTGTCAACCCTTGAAAGTTATTTCACTTCGGGCTGCGCCCTCATTGAAATAACCTTCTCGTGTTGACAATTTTGAATATTCACCTCTTCAACGGGCCATAATTGTATATTGTTATTTAACCTTACAATAACTAATAGTAACCTTTTTGCTTATTATTTTGACTAAAATTTCAATTTTTATTATCATTGTTTAAAAACAATACTTGGTCAAGCTCATGGTATCTTAAATTATATATTAAAGTAAAATTCTCATTTATTAATATTGGTTATTTTACTTTAAGGATTGCATTTATTCAAAATGTATCAACATTTTTTCAACATTATTTCATTGGTTTTGATTAGGGTATGTTCAATGCATTTACTTTTAACTACAATATGTGATTTACTGATTTTGATTTTAAAATGAAAAAACTCTATAATCTTTATATGATCTTTTTTAGGAGACAGTGGTCTATTAGTTCATTGTATATCTGGCTGGGACAGAACGCCAATGTTCATATCACTACTGCGTCTTTCATTATGGGCTGATGGGATTATTCATGCCTCCTTAACGCCCACAGAAATATTATACCTCACACTTGCCTATGACTGGTACTTGTTTGGGTAAGTAAAACAATGAAATAATGGGTTTTTAGCAAAATTTTCTTTATTTTACTATTTTACACATTTTTTGTTGGCTTAATTATCTTGATGCTGGTTAGAGATGTGTACATCCAAAATTCATTTTTATTAAAATTCAAATATATGAAAAGCTATTTTATATATAGCTTTTAAATGAGAAAGAAAAGCTTAATTTATTTTGGAGGAAAATGTTTGCCTGTGAAAAAATCAGAGAGGTACAATTCACATATGTGTACTATTCTATTAAAACACCTAGTATTTTATTCAGATTTTCAAAAATTCTGTCAAGCATAAAACTATTTAAAGAATGCTTTTATTTGCAGACACAATCTTCCAGACAGAGTCCATAAAGGAGAAGAGGTAGGAATGAAATTTTGTCCATTAATTATAAATTGGAAACATTACAAGAAGTACTGGTATGATTGCAAATTAGACATATATATATATATTCATCCGAGACCAAATGACTTGGATCTTAACAATTGACCAGTCCACCAAAACACAAATTAAAGAAGGTTATATCATTTTCATACATTTATATTTATCTATAAATGGCAAATATAAGTTCTATTCCCTCATAAAAAGTAACACACAAAAAATGAAAATACATGTATAATATCTACCAGTAAACAGCTGTGCCATGAGCGCATGATACGCCCATCGTCTTGTGTGAAAGTTTAATGCAATAATCATTAATAATTTCTGAGAAAGTTTTAAGCAATAACCATATATTGTTTTTGAGATAGGGAGGGACATGTAAACCCCCCCCCCTCTTTTAAAAAAAAATAAAATAAATATCACTAAAATAAAATTTTGAATCAAAACCAAAAAGTATACAGATCTTAATATTAATGTAACAAATAAGTGTGTAAAGTTTTAAGCCATAATCTATTAATGTAACAAAAAAGTGTGTAAAGTTTTGAGCCATAATCATAAATTGATTTTGAGATACGGCGTGACATGTAAAAATACCCTCCCTCTTTTATACAAATTACTAAATAACTGAAAAATGAAATTTTAAATCATCACCAAAAAGTATACAGATCTTAAGATTAATATAACAAAGAAGTGTGTAAAGTTTTAAGCAATAATCATAAATCGTTTTTGAGATACAGCGCGACATGTAAAAATACCCTCCCCCTTTTTTACAAAATACTAAATAACTGAAAAATGAAATTTTAAATCATCACCACAAAGTATACAGATCTTAAGATTAATATAACAAAGAAGTGTGTAAAGTTTAAAGCAATAATAATAAATAATTTTTGAGATACAGTGCGACATGTAAAAAAACCCTCCCCCTTTTTTACAAAATACTCAATAACTCAAATATGAAATTTTGAATCATCACCAAAAAGTATACAGATATTAAGATTAATATAACTTAGAAGTGTTTAAAGTTTTAAGCTATAATCAAGAATTGTTTTAGAGATACGGTGTGACATGTGAAAAAGCCACACCCCTGTTTAAGTTACAATGTGCCGTAACTCAAAAAGTTTTAATCTTATTTTCACCAAAGAGTATACAGATCATTTGACCATCATAAGAAACATCTATATCAAGTTTTATGAAACTTGGATAAGTCGTTCTCAAGTTTCGGTGCGACATGTTTACGCCGGACAGACAGACGGATGGACGGACACCGGACATTTGTATACCACAATACGTCCCGTCTTTGACGGACGTATAAAAACTGATAGTAAGATTGCTCTGAGTTTTATAAAGAAGCAAGTGCAGCAGATCTTTTGAAATACATGTGATACTTTGAGTGGGACAGAAAGTAATATGGACACATCATTCTTTTTAAGGAGAAAAACAACCAAATATATCTAAGTTCTAAATGGAGACATCATTCCAAACCTTGATCGTTTTACAATGCTTACAAAATACAAAAACCATCTAACACACAACTTTATATCATTGTTTGTCTAAGATTTATTTATATTCAATTTGATGTGCCTTTCAAAATGTAGGTATGAGATATTATTTTCTGTTAGTTAAATTAGACTTAATATTTCTCCTTCAGACTAGTTCCTTTAGTAAGACTAAGAAATTATCTGTTTAATTTAGTTAAATGTATACTGATTAACATAAAACAAAATTTTGTTTTCTCTATTCCAGATTTTATTTTTCTGTTTTAATTTTCTGACTCACATTGCATCAGATGATTTTTCTGCAATCAAGAAAAGGTAATTTACTGAACTGTATATTTTCAATTCTCTTCTGTAAAGATAATGAATAAAAAAAATAATCAATTCTGAAATGAACTTCTGTTTTATTTAAAAAAGTATTTTATTTTTCAAAAAGTGCACGAAATATATTTATACAATATAAATACAGGGATTCGTAAACAAGAAAAAATTAAATAAATCCGTCTCTCTTGAAAAGTTAATTTTAATCTGCTTAGAAAGATTGTCAAACTCCTTATGGTGGGACCTCATAGTGTGGGACCTAACACTACAGGGAGATAACTCTGTAAAATTAGCTAAACGTTTTAATTACGTTGTGTTGTTTTGGGAATATTCTTCAATTTAATTTCTCAATGATCAAAATGAGTATTTGTTAAACTGCTATATAACCAGTGTAATTTTTCTGATAAATTGGTTGGTTCAATTTTTGTCGAGCCTGCAACTTTTGTTGCAGAAAGCTCGACATAGGGATAGTGATCCGGTGGCGGCTGCGGCGGCTGCAGCGGTGTTAGCTCACTTCTTAAAAGCTTTATATTTTAGAAGGTAGAAGACCTGGATGCTTCATACTTTGTATATAGATTCCTCATGTTACGAACTATCCATCAGTCACATGTCCAATGTCCTTGACCTCATTTTCATGGTTCAGTGACTACTTGAAAAAAAAGTTAAGATTTTTTGTAATGTTAAATTCTCTCTTATTATAAGTAATTGGATAACTATATTTGGTATGTGCGTACCTTTCAAGGTCCTAATGCCTGTCAGACAGTTTTCACTTGACCTCGACCTCATTTCATGGATCAGTGAAAAAGGTTAAGTTTTGGTGGTCAAGTCCATATCTCGGATACTATAAGCAATAGGTCTTGTATATTCGGTGTATGGAAGGACTGTAAGGTGTACATGTCCAACTGGCAGGTGTCATCTGACCTTGACCTAATTTTCATGGTTCAGTGGTTATAGTTAAGTTTTTGTGTTTTGGTCTGTTTTTCTTATACTATATGCAATAGGTCTACTATAATTGGTGTATGGAATGATTGTAAGGTGTACAGGTCTAGCTGACAGGTGTCATCTGAACTTGACCTCATTTTCATGGTTCAGTGGTTATAGTTAAGTTTTTGTGTTTTGGTCTGTTTTTCTTATACTATATGCAATAGGTCTACTATATTTGGTGTATGGACATATTTTATGATCTTTATGTCGGTTACGCTGGTTTTATTTGACTTTGACCTCATTTTCACGGTCCATTGCTAAGTTTTAAGTATTTGTGTGTTTTGGTCTGTTTTTCTTTATTAATAAGCAATAAGTCAACTATATTTGTTGTATTGAAGAATTGTTAGTTCATGGTTGATTGATCAATGTTTCCTTTTCTTGGTTAATGTTGAGTTTATGTGACAGTTGTAATAAATCTTTATATTTAGGTCTATCAAGATAGTATCAAGGATTAGTAAAGAAGGCGAGACATTTAAGTGTGTGCACTTTTGTTTGAAATTTTTTATATTTTTATCAAGGGGTCAAAGTAAATATTTTGTCAAAATTTTATGAAAATTAAAACAAGCCAAATAAAATGTTATCCAAGGTGTTGGGTACCACCTTATACAAAAGATATCCATAAACCTCAAATTCTAATATAACTTCTCTTCAAGTACACACGCAATTTAGATTTAGGATAATCTGATTTGGTACAAGAGCAATCTAGGTAGGGATATTATCAATTCAATGGAAATAACTCAATGTTGAAGGTAAATCTTACACATACTGGTTTTGATTGAATTGGGATGAGAGGCTGGAAGTATTAGCTGTCTCTTCAAGTTAACATGTGTTGTTGGTTGTCTTAGTGATATCTACTTTAAAAAAAAATTGTGATTTCAGAGAACCAAAACATGTTTCTAGGAATGTTTCCAGACACAATTCAGAGTGCAATATAGAGGGGGTTTTATTAGGTAAGCTTAGAGTTTTAGAAATTGTTTTATTTGAGAAAAATCCAAACTTTTGCCATTGCTATAAAGTTTGAAGTTGGTGGTAAGTCATCTGAACCAGAACCACACATGTTAAGGGTGTACAATACAGGAAATATCTCTCATTGATTCTGTCTTTAAATTTAGACAAAAGTTCAAATTCATAGACAGAGAAATGTTTTTCTCTTGTTTTAAAAAATAAAAAGTGATTTCAACGTCTACTGTAAAATAAAATTTTGCTTATCACTAAATATAGTTATTTGAGAGTTGTATTTATTATTTCAGATAATGATCCTCGACGACTAAGTTATAGAGGTAGTAACACAAGTATAAGTAGCATTGGAAGCAGTAGTGTAGAGGGCGCTCCTACATTTTTCTCAACTAATGAATCTGATGATGATTCTGCCAAAACAAATGGGTTAGTAGAAAGAATTTATTCTGATACGAAAAGTTTGTTTTTTGTTTGAATACTTGGTTAAAAGTATCAATATATATCTAAACAAATGTAATTTATTTAAGATTTATTAGCCTAAGCAAAATCATTAAAACAAATATGATACCATCCCACTGACACAGAAAGATTTTTACAGAAAGTATGCTATTGACAATGTCATCTTTGAATGGCAGCAATGCCTCATATAATATGAAAACAAAGATTGCAGTTTGATCTATTGGAGACAAAAATCATGTATTTGCCATAGAAATCTCCAAACTTATGTAACAACTAAACTAAAACATATATTGATTGGACTTTCAACACTGTTGTGCATTTTGTGTCAGTCAGTTTTTATTGGTGGAGAAATCCTGAGTGCCCTCAAAGAACAATTGACCTTTAGTAGAAAAACTAACACTCCTAGTCTTGGAGTCGAGTGCACATTTCCTGTGAAGGATTTGAACTCTCAACCTCCGTCTTGTTGGTACTGATACAGTTGTTTGACTACTTAATTAGACCACTGAACCACCCAGGCCCCCTAAACTAAAACAATTTACTTTCTTATATGATCATAGTTACATGAAGACATATCTCATGCATGCTTTTTTTATAATCCTTTATCTTTATTCATTATTTTAAACAAACTTTTTTCCGACACAATATTTTCAGGAAAAATATATAATGCACATTTGTGGTCAGTGGGATGTGCGTTCACTAAAATTATTAGCATGGTTTGTATAATTCATATGTTTGATCATAATTTTTCTTTTTTTATAGTTGATATAACATGCTTGTTTATGCTTTTGCTTGTGATAAGTGGACATTTTGTAGAATACTGATTTTTCACTGAGAAAATTTTTCAACCATTATACAAGAAAGATCTTTAGAAATCACTTTTGCAAGTCAATTAAGAGATTTTCTATTTGTTAATTAGTGAAGATTTTCATTATTTGTTCTATAAACATGATAAATGTTGTCTGTATTTAATTTTTGCAAAGATATCACAATAATGGAAACAATTTTTTTCCTAGCAAAAATTATATATAAATTCAACATGAGTCAACATATGTCCTAACTAACTAAACTAGTACTACATTATTTTTCGTTAATTATAAAATTCAAGAGAAGTCAATATATGTACTAATTTATTAGTCCCAACTAACTAACTAGTACTACATTGCTTATACCTAACAGAATCTCCACTTTGTACTAATGTATAGCCTATTTTTCTAGGAATCCTAGTGTGATGATTGGTCAACAATCAAGACATAAAATGCCTGTAGAAAGTCCCATCCATTTTAACATCAGTCATTACAACAATACACCATCATCATCTAGTCCAATGGCAGTACCAAATAATCTCAGAAAATACTCAACCATGTCAACAGGTTCTCCTGCATGTGGAAGGTGTGTTAACTGGCAGACAAGAGTTTAGCTGAATATAGCAATTGATTATCTTACGTTAATTGAAAAAAATCATCAGGCATAGCGTGGCTGTAGCAACCAAGCATAGAAAATGAGCGAGACTTCATAAAATTTGATTGCAGTCTTTCAAACCATTTTTTTAGAGCTGATAAGATGACCTGGAATTGAAATATCTTATCATCTTTATATGTAGCAAAGTTTTGTTCTTTTGCAGCTGAGCATAGTCAGGTTTTCGCCAGCCAAGCTTATTTATAAAAAAAAAATAGCCATCTTTTATAGAAAAAAATAGTATTTTCTTGGTTCCCTTCTGCAGCAAACAGAAAAAGTGCTTAAATTATTATTTATAAACTTTGCTTAAGGTCTTTATTTGTAACGAATTTTAAAAAGTTTCTATGAATATGTTTATGTCTATACATGTATCTATTGGTTCTGCTCAAATATCATCATATGCTTCATTTCTTTCAATATATCAAATATTAAATAATATTCATCCAACCTTTGTTTACTGCAGTCAACCTTTGGGGTGATAGAGATTCAAAATGTATTATTCCACTGTTTATACATATTGATAGTTTATATGGTATTTGATTGGTTCAGACTAATATTTTATGTTCAGCATATGGGCAGTGGAATAAACCATTCATTTCCCTTGGATTTGAGAGACATGAAGATTTGCTACCCCTCAAAAATCACATTTCCCTCAGGCAAAGCCCTCGTGAAATATGAATATTCTTGGGTGAACAAATCTTCATATCGCCCTCATGCACTGAACATAAATGTTTATTATTTCTCCCAGTTTTTTTGCACACACATTCATAACCTTATTAAATTAAGTTCATTCATACCAGTGAAATAAACTCCAAATAGAAAAATATCCTGCAATAGTATTTCCACTGGAACAAATGTTACAGAATTTGCTCCTTACAGAACAAAGGGTATATAATATTATTTAAAAATGCATTATCCTCATTGCCAAAAGGTTTTTTTTACATTTATAACATAACTTGTACCTGTTACAGTTGGCAAGTAGTATCCAGTACAGGCAGTCTGAGGGGACTTGTATCATCTCATGATTCTCCACTGTCAGACAGTAACAGTAGTGGTGGACATGGTTCAAGTCGGCCGAGTTCGTAAGTTTGTTACAAGACTCCCATTATCTGATAAGCAAAGTTTTAATTCCAGTTAACTCAACATTGTGAGTTTCATAATGTTTTTTATGCCCTGCCATAGCAGAAGGGGGCATTACGTTTTACCCATTTCATCTGTAATTCCTTCTATGCATCCCAAAATTGTTTCCTTTCTCAAACTTTTTTTCCTCTTCCAAATATTATAAAACTGATACACAATGCTTATTACAACAAAACACAGATTAAATCTGAATTTGGTTGGTTTAACTTTTACGGTTCTATGGTTATGCCTCTTTACAAATGGCAAAAATGGTGATTTTTTTGTTTCCATCTTCTAACTTAAGTTTGCTTTGAGCAAATGTTAGAAACTAATACACAATGCTTATTACCACAAAACTCAGATCAAGTAGGAGTTTGGGTAGAGTCACTTAAATGTTTTTGAGATATGTTCTTTTATAAAGTTATATGCAAGGGTGGGCATCATCTGTCTTGTGGACACATTCCCCATTTATTTTTGAAAAAAACTTCAATTGAAAGGACTCATAGTAGCAGGGCTGTAACTAGCCTCTTCTAGTAGTGAGGCAAATATATATAAGCCGAGCGGAGCGAGGCAACAATTTTTGGCGAGGAGTCTGGGGGCAGCTAAAGGCCCCCAGAAGCTCTGAGAAAAATAACGCAAACTCATGCATTCTGAGCGTTTTCCGGACTCTTTCTAACATCGAAACGCAATTAATATTTAGCTAATTTTCTGATAATATTCTGGTCTCAAAGCAAAAACATAGATTCATTTCAATTTAAGACTTTTTGGTTTTTTGGACAACATTAAAAGACCGATATAAAATTGAGAATGGAAATGGGGAATGTGTCAAAGAGACAACAACCTGACCATAGAACAGACAACAGCAGAAGTTCACCAACAGGTCTTCAATGCAGCGAGAGATTCCCGCACCCGGAGGCGTCTTTCAGCTGGCCCCTAAACAAATATATGTACTAGTTCAGTGATAATAAACGCCATACTAAACTCCAAATTGTTCACAAGAAACTAAATTTTAAAATAATACAAGACTAACAAAGGCTAGAGGCTCCCGACTTGGGACAGGCGCAAAAATGCGGCGGGGTTTAACATGTTTATGAGATCTCAACCCTCCCCCTATACCTCTAGTCAATGTAGAAAAGTAGGATAAAGCAAAAATCTTAATTCTCAAAACCATTAATTCAGGATCTGTCTGTCTGTTCTTGTCTTATATTATACTTAGACTTCGGTGATTTTTTTATGACTAGATTTAAATATAGTGACAGTGCATGCGCAGTATCATACTTTAAGTACTAGTATACTGCTTAAGTCAACACTAGAGACCATCTTGACCCTGTTTTACAGTATTGATGATTCTTTTATTGTTGAAGACCCTCTAGCAACTTTAACCATTGATCATTAGTATTTTTCCTATGCATTAACTTTGTGTGCGATTAGGTTTCGTGCACATTTACTCAATATTCCTTTATTTTCTGTTAAAATGGTCTGAAAATGGCTTAATGCAAGTTTAACCCTTCAATGTAAAAAGTCATATGGCAGTATACATGATTGGTTTTTTTTCAAATTATTTGATATCGGGAAATTGGTGACCTTACTTCAATTTAAACCATGTCAGCTATTTAGTTTTATCTACCAAAAAAAATCAGTTTTTTATTCTTTGATATCAAGTTCAATTCTCCATGCAGACACGACCATTTTGTTCTGTGTCTTGTAGCATCGTATATTCTTAAAATATTTTCTCACACAATATCTGGACATCGGTGGACATGCAACATTGCAAAACCACACGTTTACAAAGGAAAATCAACACTCAGACTATATTCATAAAGTAGGACAATAAATGAACAAATGACAAACCCGGGACAGAGACTGAGTACAAACAATAGACCATCAACTCAGAAAACTAAAAGTAAAAAAGAAACATGGATCACAAAAAACATGCAGGGGCGACACCAGAGAGTGAAGAGAACTTGCTTCTCGTTAGACACTTTCCGTGAAAACAATTCGATATTAAGACAATCTTTTGTTTCAGTTTGGTTTTTTTAAATTTCTAACATGAGGCATTTGCCTCATTTGCCTCAATGTAGTTACGGCCCTGATAGTAGTCAAAATACAAGATTCAACATTTAGTTACTCTAATGTTTTACTGTAGGACATATTTTCATTAAGATGAAATAGAATTAAAAATATCTGTTAGATATTACCATGAATTTGGGAAGTGACTATAATTAGCAGTTTTGGTAACATGGAATTAAAAAAAAATATGAATTATGTTTTACGATTTACAGTCTGAAATAATTGCCATTGATAATGAGAATATAAGATTTGATTTTTACAGGACGATAGACTAACGATTTCATTCAAACTCTTAGCTCAAAAAGAAATCGATAATAGCAAAATCAAAAATGACTAAAATCATACAACAGTACATTGTAAACAAAACACAACATAGAAAACTAAAGCCTGAGCAACACGAATCCCACCAAAACATGCATTTCACAGTTGAAACAAATTCAAGAGTTTATTTTTACTATTAGGATATATATTCTTATAAATAATGTTCTTTGCAAAAGAAAGAAACTGCCTGTATAAAATGTATACCAGTACTAGTTTTCTAAACATTTTGTTCTGCCTAACAGTATTTTTTATTTTAATTTAGGTGCCAAGAAGCCACAGAGACTGTTATCCCTGAAAGTCAAAGGTGGAACAAACTTGACTCTGTTAGGAGAATATTTCATAATGCATATACAAATAAAATCATTGCTTCCAATGGCAGAAAAGGAGGCATATCAAATTTGTTGGACCAGTTTGCAGAAAAAGTTGGATTTAAGTCTGGGAAAACTTGAAACCATAGACAATGAAAAGACAATATACAACAAAACCAATTGTGATAAAAATGAAAATAATATATTACATTTTAAAGGGAGTATTGTGTGTTGCCTTTCTTTACTTCACATATAGAATAAGAGCAGCTGGATTAGTCAGAATTACCAATTCTAATTTACTTTCTTTCCCATTAAGATTTGTATTTTAAGAAAATCTTATAAAAAAAACATTAACTTGTAACATTTATAGTATTTAATTTCTACCTCATATTTTTTTTTTACAAAAAGAAATAATAAGCTTTATTATATATTAAAGCTTCCATAAAAAAGAATGTTCTACACAGCTACTTTTGCATAGGTACTATTTCTGTACCAAAAATCTGTAGTACTAGAAATCTACTTTTGATATTCAGTACTTATTTGTTACTTTAAAATTATTGTAATATTTAGGTACCTATATTTTACAGTACTTGATTTGTACTTAAAATGAAATTTAAGTACGACAGATTTTTGGTTGCACAGTTACATTTTCAGCATTTTGAAAGTTTGTCCTTTTCAAATCTCATAAAGTTATGATGTTCAAACATGTAATACTGCGATCATTGGTGGTATTATTTTGTACCAATATTTCAAGTACAAACCAAGTACTGGAAAATACAAGTACCTAAATTTTACCAAAAGTAAAGAAATAGTACTAAATATTAAAAGTAAGTTTCCAGTACTGCAGATTTTAAGTACAGAAATAGTACCTATGCAAAAGTAGCTTTGTTGGAAAATTTTATACATGCATCATATTGCAGTAACTGCTGATTTGAACATAAAAGATTTTTTTTTAAAACCTATGATTAAACAGATAATTTATCAACAATAAATGAATTTCTTAAATAATAAAAAAAACATGGATGTGCGGGCCAGGTGTAATGTGTCTGCCATGATGATTTTAATATAATATAACTAATTTTTACAATATGACATAAAATCAGTAGTATATATCATTGATATATAACTATGGATGTGTCTTTAATAGAAGAACTTAAATGTGAGACATAAGAATTGAAGACTTGCAATTATGAAAAATAGATAATATTGACCTAGTTTCATTTTAAATACATTCATTGAAACTTCATAGTTTATACAGATGTAATATTTTATAAATTTTGACATTGGTTCCTGAGAAATTGACTTTAAGACAATTTATAGATAACTATGCTTAATCCAGGAAGCTGAAGTAATTCTAGCATAATAGCTATAAAACAAAGCTTGACTTTGAGGCAAAAGTGTAAATTTATTATATGTTCCAGCAAAAATCATAGCTTGTCCCATTTATACTTTTAAATGATCATTAGTTTTTATCAAACCAGGGTTCTCACTTATCTAAAGATGGTATGCATAGAAGCAATGTTATACAGAATGCTAGCAATCTTTATTTCATATTTAAAAAATCAAAATAAAGGAACTTATATATATTTCACAAGTACCACATAAGAACAACAACCAACTTGTCTATTCTTAGCTAAATAAGTCTAGATTCAAAATGTGTTTGAGGTTGGTGGTCATAGGGACTACTAAGACTGCAAATACGGTTGTCCCAGTAAAATTTGTTGGTTTTGTATTTGCAGGAATTGTTTGCTATCAGTTATTTTTATATGTGTAGATATATATATAAAATCAGTATATGTGCACAATAATTATATAATATCAAGTGTAAATGTCATCAGTACCAACTAATTATAATATCACCTAAAGTGTCATCAGTATCAACTAATTATAAGATCACCTAAAGTGTCATCAGTATCAACTAATTATAAGATCACCTAAGGTAGAGGATAAGTCTTATCTAACCTGTTTCTACTTTAGTTTTAGAAATCATGTAAAAAAATACTTAGATTTTAATCACCTATACCGTAATAGTGATTGAGGTCAATTTGATTTAATATTGGCCCTGTAATTCGATAAAAAAAAAAGATAATAAAGAAAACTGGTGGCCATCTTGAACAGTAAATCACTTAAGGTTCATGTGGACCCTATGGCTAAAATGGCTGTATTTTCACCTCAAAATTTTCTCTGAGTACAGGCGAACCTGTGCAACTGGAAAAGTTTTAAGGCATAGCATGCCCTAGATAAATAGAATTTAAATGGATTGCATGATTTAGAAAATTCATAACTTAACTGGATTTTGCCGTACATTTTTTTTCGTCTCTGCAGAAGATGATAAAATTAACAAACAGTTGAGTTTACCTTGATATGGTCCACTTAGGTACACAGTTTAAATAACCAATTATTGTCAGGTATCTATTGTCCATCTAATGTCCATTTCAATTAAAAATGCTCACTTAAATATTACCTGTGGGGAAGTTCTCAAACCTGTTTCACAACTTAGTTTATTTTGGCACCTTCTGTAGGAAGGAAAAAAAAGTGCACGGCAAAATCCTGGTAAGTTTTTATTTTTCTAAAACATAAAACATACTTAAAATTCATTTATCTAGGGCATGCTATGCCGGATTTTTTTTTTACAGATGCGCAGGTATGTCTGTACTCAGAGTAAACTTTGAGGTGAAAATACGTCCATTTTAGTCATAGGGTCCACATGAACCTTAATATTTCATCAGCACCTCATAAGGAACATTTATGCCATGTTTGGTTTCATTCCATCCAGTTCATTTCTGGAAAAAGCGTTTGTAGGTATTTCCCATAGGGTCTTATGTTAATTAAGTCCCTTCTGGCAGCCATCTTGGATGATGGTTCGGCTACAAAGTAACAGCACTTGTTCAGCACCTCATTATGGACATTCATGCCATGCTTGGTTTCATTCTATTTAGTAGAAGAAAACATTTGTATGTGTGTCCTATAGGATCCTTTTTTAAAGGCAGTGCTTTAAGGCCTGACTTTTAAGTCATGAGGTTCATCTTTTCATACGCAATCTTTGCTGGGGGTCTTTTGGCCAGAAATAGATCCGAAAATGTTCGAATTTCTCCTCTTCTTTTTATGGTATGATATGGTTTTTGTTTCTTTCATTTACATTGGGGACTAAAGAAACGATCAGTGTGTATTGTTCGTTTTATAGAACTTGTTAATAGTGTGTATTTTGCATTATAAGCAGTCAACCTGACTACAAACTATCATTATTTGTATATTCCGTGTGGAAAGAGGTCGGGTCAATTTCAAGTGTTATCTGACATCTAAAGATTCTTTAATTAGTTCAGACGTTGATATAACAATGAAAAGTCGACTGAACATGATTAATATTGCATCTTCTATAATTCAAAGCGGAATTCGGTTTATGAACGAGAAACTGTAAAGCGTTTTCAATTTCGGTATTAGTTATGTATGTTGTCTACGTATTATCCTGGTTCCCGGTACTATGTTCCGGGTATTAGCTATTTGATATATTTGATGTGTAACATTACAATCGGGTACCAGCCAATCTACGTGTGTATGTGTACATGATTTTCCGCCAAAATGACCGACTTAAAAAATAGTCCATAAACGTTCCGTATAATGATATGCAAATCCATAATTAATCGTAACTTTTTTTTATCTTTGTATAATTAATATAACAAAATGGATTCCACAAAATTGAAAATAGCATTATTTTACGAGGATTTCTCATATTTTTTTCACTTCCGGGCGCAGTAATACGTATGTTTTGAAGAAGCTCGAAGAATTTGACAAAATTGAGAAGGAAACGGATAGATATACGTCCTTGCTATCAGGTAAAACAATTTAAATGTTCAGAACAAACACATTTACTTCACACAAATAGTACAGGCTTAAGCTTTTTATTGTCTAGCTTATACACGACTGTAATCAAGTGTTTAAACGACGGCGGGGACCTACAAGGTACGGGTCATACTGGGTCAAGTCTAAATATGTAAACATATCCACGTGCTATTAGGTAGAACGCATCGTAATGCAATATCTACAATTTTTTCCTCCTTTATACATCGTTTAACCAGATATATTTCTCCTTTTTACATCGTTTTACCAGATTTATTTCTCTTTCAAATACACTTAAACACGGGTTGTATGTACGTATCTTTTCTAGTGTTTTCTTTTCCTTATTAAAGTTCATTTGTTGATGTTTAAATATTTTTGAACGACTGAACACAGGAGTGAATGAATGCAACAATTATATATACTGAAGACTTGGGCTGTACAATGATAGTGTACGTATATCATACTGATAATTATTCTAGCAGTAATTATGTTAATTTAGGATGTAATGTCTAATGACAGGAATTTATGAGCTATGCCTCAGGCTTTCTGAAAAAATATCAATGACAATGTAAACAGGAACAAAACATTGACACGAATGATGCTCTCTTCTATGTTATATAGTTATTTAGGTATATGTGTTGCACAAGTTTCAATTAAACTTAAGTTATAAAACTTTTTTTCAGGGCACACACCCACTTTAAAGAGACATGTCTACTGCCATATCCATCCTATTTTCATGCACCATTTGAAAGCAAGAGACTGAATGGTTTGCAAAATTATAAATCAGGACGGTGTCCAATTAAAACAAAAGAACTAAACTGGATGAATATTGTAGGAAAAATCTAGAGCCAGAGGAAAGTTTTGATTTGTGAAATTGGTTTTCCTGAAAAGTCATTCATCCTAGCCTGCAGAAAGGAACTATAACTGTCCACCACCAACTGACGAGCTAATGTTGAGCTACATATATGGAATTACTCAAATACCATCAATGTCTATGTTTTCAGCACAGATTTCACAATTTATGACACAGCTGTGCTTTTTTTTATACCTGTTAAAGAGTTGTATACTAAATTTTATTTTTTTTATCAATAAATATATATTATATTAATTGTGTCATCTAAGAACTTGTATTTTGCCAAAAGATGCATACTAGTGAATGAAAGTGGTGCAGTTCATTTTGCTTTGGTATATAGAATTGAATTACAATTGTTCATGTTATTGGAATGCATATAAAATAAGGAGATGTGGTACAATGTATATGATATTTAGTGAGTTTATCAAGCAAAAGTGAATAAGAAATAGGTATAAGCAGTTACAGGTACTACTGTACAATATCGAACAATGAGAAAAACTCATACCGTAAAGAGAATTTCATATTTACAAGTAAGTTTTATTTTTGCGTTGAATAATTTTCTTCTATTGTTTTAATTGCAAATATGGGAAGTGGTTAAAATGCTAATGAGACAGCTGTTATGGCCACAGAGCCTTAATTGAAAACTTCTTTTTCATTCATAACGGTAGATTTTGCCTGGAGTTAGAAACATACATTTGTATCTGCCAACTTTTCAAAATGCACATGGGGGTTTTACGTGAAAGATGGTTCATACAGTAATACAAAACCTTCAAGGGGGCCTTCAAATGGAAGCAGGACAAGTCGCCCCACTTTTTAAAAAAACACCACAAACTGATTTATCAAATCGCCCCACATGTGAAATTGGTTAAATCATGTTTAATATTACTCCTGCCAACTCGCCCCACATGTGAAATTGGTTAAATCATGTTAAATCGGGGTTCTCGCTAAGGATTTTTGAAGGCGAGTCCAGGGACTCGTCATTTTTGGCGACGGTGAGTCATGGTAACTGTGTTCAGTTTATACAAAATATTTCAATATTGATGTATTTGTGGACTCACCAGTTTTGAAAATGGTGAGTCCAGACAGATTTTGATGAGTCCTGGACTCATGGATTCGCCTTAGCTGGAACCCTGTTTAATATTACTCCTGCCAACTCGCCCTACTTATAAAAAAACGGTAATTTTTTATCAATATATATATATATAATTAAAAATAAAACTCGCACCACTTTAATGAAAACTAATCTACACAGAATACAAACAAACGGAAAATTAATTTAATTACTATTATTGATATATACTGAAATTATAATTCTAAAAAAAAACTGATTGTTGAAGAATAAATGTAAGTTTTGAAGCTTAGTTATTTGCATAACAATTGAAAAGAAACCTGTTAATTGTATCATAATGCAATATAAGGAATTGAACTTATATTCAATGGGATAACATCTTTTTCCATACGTGGGGCGAGTTGGCATTACTAAATTCTTCCTGGTTAATAATATATTTATCTAGATATTATCGTTTTCTATTAGATGGGGCGAGTTGGCAACACAGTTCACAAGTGGGGCAATTTGGTAATCCAGGTTGGGGCAGATTTTTTATAAAGTGGGGCGAGTTAGTGAAAAAGTGGGTCTATTTGCTAATGGGGCGATTGTCATGGATTCCCTTCAAATATATTCTAATGTGGTTTTTAGCTTCTACTTGCATTAACAAGCTTATAGCCATTGTTGAATTAATTGTCTTCTTTAAATAGTCGACAAAATTGCTCTTACAAAATTTCCATATGGGAGCCTCGAGCTCGATGGGGGAAATACTCTGCAAATACTGACAGTTGGCAGGTATGGTCATCAAAAAAGTTCACATGTTACTATGTACATTTACCATTATGTTACTTGATGTTCTTGCTATACACACATGCAGTACAGAGACTAGTCAATCTTTGTGAACTATTTTTTATGGGAGTCATAGAATATGTGTATACAATTAATAATTAAAAATAGTCTATTTATATTGAAAAGGAAAAGTTCTTATATGTCTAAAGAAGAGGGACGAAAGACACCAAAGGGACAGTCAAACTCATAAATTTAAAGCAAACTGACAAGGCCATGGCTTTAAAATGCATTTCATGGCGAGGCACAGAAAATATACTGTAAACAGTAGACTATAGATATAGGTGAACTAGGTACAAAAGAACTCTAAATCTTAAATTCTACAAACCACCTCTGTTCTATGGAACATAATGATATAACTGGACTAGAAATACACACAACCTGTAATTAACTGCCTTTACAGCGCCTTCGCGCTTTGATTAAATCAAGTCCCCCACAGGCCGCCATCTTGGATTATGGATCGTCTTGAAAGTTACAACGCTTGGTCACCACCTTATAAGAAACATTCATGCTATGTTTGGTTACATTCCATTCAGTGGTTCTCTAAAAGAGGACAATTTTATGTATTGTCAAAATGATCCTATGTTAATAAACGAAGTCTCCTGCTGGCGATCATCTTGGATGCTGGATTGGCTTAAAAGTAACAACCCATGTTTAGCACCTCATA
Organism: Mytilus trossulus; assembly: GCF_036588685.1. Taxonomy (NCBI): domain Eukaryota; kingdom Metazoa; phylum Mollusca; class Bivalvia; order Mytilida; family Mytilidae; genus Mytilus; species Mytilus trossulus. Next base: position 24,698,435 of record NC_086373.1, on the reverse strand, counting down.
AGGAACATTCATGCTATGTTTGGTTACATTCCATTCAGTGGCTCTCTAAAAGAAGACATGTGTATGTTTTGTCCAAAGAGTCCTACATGTATGTTAATCAAAGTCCCCCGCTGCATACTGGCTGATAAATCGACTTCAAAGTAACAACACTTGGTCAGCACTTTATAAGAAACACTCGTGTCATGTTTAGTTTCACTCCATTCAGTGTTTCTCTAAAAGAAGACATGTGTATGTATTGTCAATAGGGTCATACATTGTATACAGAGTACACATCCAAATATATCGAACTTAAAAATCAAATGGTAGCTCCCTTAGTTCACCTGGACAGAGGGCTCAAGTGAGCTTTTCTCATCACTTGGCGCCCATTGTTCGTCGTCGTCGTTCCATTTTTCATTTTGAACTTCTTCTTTAGAACTACTCAAATAGAATGAAACCAAACACGGAATGATTGTACTTCATTAGGTGCTGGCCAAGTCTTGTTACTATTGTCCTATTTGCTTTCTGACAGATGTTGTTTAAATGAGCACCCCACTTTAGACCAGATTTTATGGTGACGCCTAGATATTTGGCTATTAATGAAACATATTCCAAGTTGTGGTCAGTTTGTGTATTGATTCCTTCTTTTTGGTAATTGGCAGAACTACACATTTGTCCGATTATGAACCTGCATCACCCATTTTTATCATCACTTGGCGTCCATCGTCGTTGTTAACTTTTTACATTTTGAACTTCTTCTAGAGAACCACTGAATAGAATGAAACCAAACATAGCATGAATGTTCCTTGTGAGGTGCTGACCACGTGTTGTTACTTTGTAGCCGATCCATCATCCAAGATTGCCGCCAGCGGGGGACTGTGTTTAACATGGCACCCTATGAGAAATGCATACAAATGAATTCTTTTAGAGAACCACTGAATTGGATGAAACCAAACATAGCATGAATGTTCCTTGTGAGGTGCTGACCAAGTTTTGTTACTTTGTAGCCTATCCATCATCCAAGATGGCCCCCAGCGGGGGACTTAGTTTAACATAGGACCCTTTGGCAAATGCATACAACTGACTTCTTTTAGAGAACCATTGAATGGAATGAAACCAAACATAGCATGAATGTTACTTATGAGGCGCTGACCAAGTGTTGTTACTTTATAGCCGATTCATCATCCAAGATGGCCACCAGCGGGGGCTTGGTTTAACATAGAACCCTATGGGAAATGCATACAAAAGTCGTCTTCTAGAGAACCACTGAATTGAATAAAATCAAACAGCATGCATGTTCCTTTCCTTATGAGGTGACTTTGTAGTCAAATTTTATCTTTTTTTAAATGATTCCAAAAACCCAAGTAGAGTCAGGTGAGCGATACAGGCTCTTGTGAGCCTCTAGTTGTCTTCCCACGTGGCTATCTTGTTTAGGTTGTCTTGTAGAATGTTGCTTTCTGATGATACAGTGAGGTATGAAATGGCGTCATCTGCAAATAGCCTCATTAGTGATGAAATATTTTCCGGCATGTCATTGAGGTAGAAAAGGAAGATGATAGGTCCCAGTACTGATCCTTGAGGAACTCTGGACTCTACATTTATGATGTCAGACTTCTCCCCTTCTATGACAACGCGCTGCATGGGTTCTATAAGAGAGAATGCATTTCATCCAAGCATTTTTCCCCTTTGATTCCATAATGGTTGAGTTTATGGATTAAGAGACTGTGGCTTAATTTGTCGAATGCTTTCGAGAAATCCATGATGAGACAGCTAGTCTGGCTGTTTGTTTCCTTTAAAAATGTCCTGTACCAAGTCAGGAAGATGGCCATTGTTATATTATTGTTCGTTTCTGTGTGTGTTACATTTTAACGTTGCGTCGTTTGTTTTCTCTTATTTTTTTAGTGTAAATTCACATTGCGATAAGACGTGTCACGGTACTTGTCTATCCCAAATTCATGTATTTGGTTTTGATGTTATGTTTGTCAAGTTATTCTCGTGGGATTTTGTCTGATGCTTAGTCCGTTTCTGTGTGTGTTACATTTCAGTGTTGTGTCGTTGTTCTCCTCTTATGTTTAATGCGTTTCCCTCGGTTTTAGTTTGTTACCCCGATTTTGTTTTTGTCCATGGATTTATGAGTTTTGAACAGCGGTAGACCACTGTTGCCTTTTTTTGTCCATTGTCAAGGTCCCTCGTGGTGTCGTCGATGAACTCCACTAGTTGATTCTCATCTCTGGATTGTTTTCTAAATCCATGCTGCATTTTGTATGCAGCATGGGTTTAGAAAATATGTATGCAATATGTATGCCAGTTTTTTTTGGGTTTTGTTGGCTTCGCATCACGGTGCGGATCTATTACTTTCAGTCGACATATACGCCATCTTGAATTATTTTTATCACCTATAGATTCCATTTGGTTGCATTATGATACGGCTGAGATACAGCAACATCTATTGGGTTTAATGGGATAAAGAATTGCAGATTTTTATCGTCTCAAGATACTTAAGACATCAAATGCAGGAAATGAACTATGTGTATTTCAGTTCTGATCAACTGTCATTATTCTATATTCGTTTTTGTCGAGCCTTCGACTTTTTATCGAAAAAGTGGAACATAGCGATTCTATATTCCTACGTCGTCGGCGTTCACAAATATTCACTCTGTGGTTAAAGTTTTTGAAATTCAAATTTCCTAAACTATCCTGAATTTGTACCAAACTTGGACAAAAGCTTGTTTATGATAAAAAAAAAAAAAAAAAAAAAGCTAGTATCTAGAAGGAAATTTTATTAAAAGTTTGTTCATTTTTTTACGTGCTGAACTTATAAATGGACTTTTCTTTCAGTAAACATTTCACACAGTCTGCAGTTAAAGTTTTTAAAACATTTATTAGATTCATAAACTATCCTGGAGTTTTACTAAACTTGGACAGTAGCTACTTACAATCAAAAGATAATGTCAAGAGAAATATTTTAATAACTGATTTTTTTTCATTTTTGTTTAGCCTGCGATTAACAGCAAAAGATGGCGAGACACTGGGTTCCATGGAACCCTTACAAATTTTATTATTCATATATTTCAACCCCCCTGTTTTCACAGATGAATTCAATATTGAAATATCAATCATTAGAAACGTGTGTCATGATTTGCTTTGTTAATCTTCAATATGCACGATTTGCTATGCTTATGTTCCTATACTATGTTAAGATAAAAATGCATTATCTGTATTTTATAACTTCTGATAATCTAGGTTCACCTTAAGAGTCCTGTCTATTTGTAATTGTTTAAATTATGGCAAGCCGTTGTGGAATTTATTCCCTATTTATTAATATTAAAAAATCATTTATTAATATTAATAAATGATTTTTTAATATTAAAAAATCATTTTTTAATATTAATAAATCGAATTTTTAATATTAAATAATACGCTGATTTTTTAATATTAATAAATGAATATTTAATATTAAAAAATCATTTATTAATATTAAAAAATCATTTTTTAATATTAAATATTCAGTCTGATTTTTTAATATTAATAAATGAATTTTTAATATTAAATAATACGCTGATTTTTTAATATTAAAAAATCATTTATTAATATTAAAAAATCAACATCAATGTAACCTTAGCGTTTAATATAAGGCAAATCAATCATTATCTGTCAAACGCTTTAATGATGATTATTAGACAAGTCGGTCCGTAGAAATTTTGGAGACTAGTCTATGTTAAGTTAACTCGGACCATCTTATATCGACCCTGACAAGTATTTTAGGAAAGTTTGAACTATTTAATGATTATAAACTATTAAATATTAAATGTTTAATTAAATTTTCTTTTAATAGTTTCTGAACTTGCCAAAATAAAAGCGTTTTAGGGACAAAACAAATTGACAATGACCGATATTTGGCAAACATACCACAGTACCGTGGTTCAATATTCTGCATTGCCCCTATCAGAGCTTTGAAAAGATCTATTCATATCAATATTTAAGTTCGTGAAAAAATCAAAACATAATTAATGTCACATTCAAGGATCTTCAAGTGTACCACTGACTAAATTCTCGATCAATTTATTTACTTGGGTCGACAATTCGACATAAGCGATTTGTAATTTTTTTTTATCATGTATACACTAGTAAGCATTAGTGAATGGAGTATTGGATATAATAATATGTCATCATATCTCCCTTTATATAGAAAATATAACTAGAACTTTCGTTCAGATCATTTCGCTTCTATCAACAAATGCTAGAATAAACCTCAACTTAGTTATAAGTAAATGAGCTGTAATGACAAATTATTCGCCAAAAGAGAAGCTGTTCATGTCCCTCTCTGGAACGCGGCGTAAATTTAAATTTTACGTAACGGGACTTATTGAAACCTCAATTACACACATGATTTTTTGTTAATTAGTTGCTGGTTTTCAATTAGCTTCCCACTTGGTCTTCATTCTACCTATATAAAACCGTGCCAAAGTTGGGCGTCCGTTTGGCTGTAAAGGATGTATACAGACGCAGTCAATTCAGGTCAAAATGGTGATGTTAAATCGGATGCATGACGGAGAGAGAATGCCACGCTCTCTACACGTTAAGAAACTTGCAACAACTCTTTGAGGGGTTCGTAGGCCAGTGGTCTACTGAAATTCTACATTTCTGTTCCTATCCATTAAACCCTCATTTGCCAATGCATGGGATTTCCAAATTCCCAGACCTTCGTCCTCAACGACCCCTATTGCAGGACTTAGCTTACTGTTATATTTATCATTATTTGGATTTTGTCCTGAACATGCATGAACTATTTGCCACTGGACGTTAAACAATCCACCAATCAATCAAGCTTTCTTAAATTTTGTTCGAAAGTATAAACAGAACTAACGAGGCATTGACTGTGTGTATATCATTAGTATGTGTTTGTGTAGCCAGGGTCAAGATCGTCAATATACATGTACTTTCAATTGACGTATATTACTTATTCACAATCAGAAAGAAAAAGATGTGAAAATACTGTATAAGTTATGCTGCTTAATAAAGGGCTTATATTAATAAAGAAAATGTTGTATGATAACCAATGAGACAACTCTCCATAATTGTAAAAAAGAAGACGTGGTGTAATTGCCAATGAGACAACTCGCCACAAGAGACCAAATGACACAGGAAATAACAACTATAGGTCACCGTATGGCTTTCAACAATGAGCAAAGCCCATACTGCATAGTCAGCTACTCGCACTGGACAACACATATTGTAGATATTTTTATTGCACTGGCTACATCTAAATTACAAAAACATTAGTGTTACATTGGAGACTACTAGTAGTTGCCGGAATAAATGGTTGGGTAGGGATCTGAATAATTACAAATGTAACATATTTTATAGGTCTACGGCTATCATGTTACATTGCGTTATTGTTACATTAATGCACTTCAATGTAACAATAATTTGTATACGACCGCAAAAAAAATTTGCAGTCGTATTGTGGTATCATGTCGTCGTCGTTTGCGTCGTCCGAAGACATTTAGTTTCCAGACAATAATTTTAGTTTAAGTAAATGGATCTCTATGAAACCACAAAAAGAAGGTTGTGATTGATTTTGGGGGTTATGGTCACAAGTTTAAGAATTTTAAAAGGACCTAAAAAGCGGTCCAAATAAGCATTTTTTGAGTTTCCAGACACTAACTTGTGTGTAAGTGTATAGATCTTTCTGAAATTGTACCATAAGGTTCCATACCGGAAAAGGAAGGTTGGGATGCATTTTGGCGGTTATGGCCCTAACTGTTTAGGAATTAGAGGCCAATCACGGTACAGAAACAATTCATTTCTAATACTATGTATAAATTGCTTATTTCATGACAAAATATCGTAGTAGGTACTTGTTGAATTTCATCTAGTTATATCAGGTGTTTGTTGAATGTCCTAATGGTATAGTAAGTCCTTGTTGAATATCCTACAGTATGTACTTGTTGGATATCCTATTGGTATAGAATGTTCTTGTTGAATGTCCTACATTATAGTAAGTTCTTGTTGAATGTCCTACAGAATGTTCGGTACTTGTTGAATGTCCTAATGCTATAGTAGGTTCTTGTTGAATGTCCAACAGTATGACAGATTCTTGTTGAATGTCCTATTGGTATAGTAGATTCTTGTTGAATGTCATACAGTATGACAGGTACTTGTTGGATATCCTATTGGTATAGTAGGTTCTTGTTGAATGTCCTTCAGTATAATAGGTACTTGTTGGATGTCCTATAGTATGTTAGGTACTTGTTGGATGTCCTACAGTATGACAGGTACTTGTTGGATATCCTATTGGTATAGTATGTTCCTGTTGAATGTCCTACATTATAATAGCTACTTGTTGAAAGTCCTACAGTATGACAAGTTCTTGTTGAATGTCCTATTGGTATAGTAGGTTCTTGTTGAAGGTCATACAGTATGACAGGTACTTGTTGGTTATCCTATTGGTATATAATGTTCTTGTTGAATGTCCTACAGTATAATAGGTACTTGTTGGATGTCCTACAGTATGAGAGGTAATTGTTGGAATTCCTATTGGTATAGAAGGTTCTTGTTGAAAGTCCTACAGTATGAAAGGTACTTGTTGATTGTCCTACAGTATAGTAGGTTCTTGTTGAATGTCCTACAGTATGACAGGTACTTGTTGGATATCCTATTGGTATAGTAGGTTCTTGTTGAATGTCCTTCAGTATAATAGGTACTTGTTGGATGTCCTACAGTATGTGAGGAGGTTCTTGTTGAATGTCCTATTGGTATAGAAGGTTCTTGTTGAATGTCCTACAGTATGACAGGTACTTGTTGGATATCTATTGGTATAGTAGGTTCTTGTTGATTGCCCTTCAGTAACACAGTTACCTGTTGAATGTCATATTGGTGTAGTAGGTTCTTGTTGAATGTCCTACAGTATGACCGGTACTTGTTGGATATCCTATTTGTATAGTAGGTTCTTGTTGAATGACCTACAGTATGATAGGTACTTGTTGAATGTCCTACAGTATGACATGTTCTTGTTGAATGTCCTCTTGGTATAGTAGGTTCGTATTTAATGTCCTACAGTACGATAGGTATTTTTTGTATGTCCTATAGTATGACTGGTTCTTGTTGAATGTCCTATTGGTATAGTATGTTCTTGTTGAATGTCATACAGTATGACAGGTACTTGTTGGTTATTATATTGGTATAGAATGTTCTTGTTGAATGTCCTACATTATAGTAGGTTCTTGTTGAATATCCTACAGTATGACAGGTACTTGTTGAATGTCCTAATGGTATAGTAGGTTCTTGTTGAATGTCCAACAGTATGATAGGTACTGGTTGAATGTCCAACAGTATGAGAGGTAATTTTTGGATATCCTATTGGTATAGAAGGTTCTTGTTGAAAGTCCTACAGTGTGAAAGGTACATGTTGATTGTCCTACAGTATAGTAGGTTCTTGTTGAATGTCCTACATTATGACAGGTTCTTGTTGAATGTCCTATTGGTATAGTAGGTTCTTGTTGAATGTCATACAGTATGACAGGTACTTGTTGGATATCCTATTGGTATAGTAGGTTCTTGTTGAATGTCCTTCAGTAAAATAGGTACTTGTTGGATGTCCTACTGTATGAGAGGTAATTGTTGGATATCCTATTGGTATAGAAGGTTCTTGTTGAAAGTTCTACAGTATGAAAGGTACTTGTTGATTGTCCTACAGTATAGTAGGTTCTTGTTGAATGTCCGATAGTATGACAGGTTCTTGTTGAATGTCCTATTGGTATAGTAGGTTCTTGTTGAATGTCATACAGTATGACAGGTACTTGTTGCATATCATATTGGTATAGTAGGTTCTTGTTGAATGTCCTTCAGTATAATAGATACTTGTTGGATGTCCTACAGTATGAGATGTACTTGTTGGATATCCTATTGGTATAGTAGATTCTTGATGAAAGAACTACAGTATGAAAGGTACTTTTTGATTGTTCTATAGTATAGTAGGTTCTTGTTGGATGTTCTACAGTATGACAGGTTTTTGTTGAATGTCATATTGGTATAGAAGGTTCTTGTTGAATGTCCTGCAGTATGACAGGTAATTGTTAGATATCCTATTGGTATAGAAGGTTCTTGTTGAATATCCTACAGTATGACTGGTACTTGTTGGATATCATGTTGGTATAGTATGTTCTTGTTGAAGGTCCTACAGTATGAAAGGTACTTGTTGAATGTCCTACAGTATAGTAGGTTCTTGTTGAATGCCCTACAGTATGACAGGTTCTTGTTGAATGTCCTATTGGTATAGAAGGTTCTTGTTGAATGTCCTACAGTATGACAGGTACTTGTTGGATATCTATTGGTATAGTAGGTTCTTGTTGAAAGAACTACAGTATGAAAGGTACTTTTTGATTGTTCTACAGTATAGTAGGTTCTTGTTGGATGTCCTACAGTATGACAGGTTTTTGTTGAATGTCATATTGGTATAGAAGGTTCTTGTTGAATGTCCTGCAGTATGACAGGTAATTGTTAGATATCCTATTGGTATAGAAGGTTCTTGTTGAATATCCTACAGTATGACTGGTACTTGTTGGATATCATGTTGGTATAGTATGTTCTTGTTGAAGGTCCTACAGTATGAAAGGTACTTGTTGAATGTCCTACAGTATAGTAGGTTCTTGTTGAATGCCCTACAGTATGACAGGTTCTTGTTGAATGTCCTATTGGTATAGAAGGTTCTTGTTGAATGTCCTACAGTATGACAGGTACTTGTTGGATATCTATTGGTATAGTAGGTTCTTGTTGATTGCCCTTCAGTATGACAGTTACTTGTTGAATGTCATATTGGTGTAGTAGGTTCTTGTTGAATGTCCTACAGAATGACAGGTACTTGTTGGATATCCTATTGGTATAGTAGGTTCTTGTTGAATGTCCTACAGTATGATAGGTACTTGTTGAATGTCCTACAGTATGACAGGTTCTTGTTGAATGTCCTATTGGTATAGTAGGTTCTTGTTGAATGTCCTACAGTATGACAGGTACTTGTTGGATATCTCATTGGTATAGTAGGTTCGTATTTAATGTCCTTCAGTACGATAGGTACTTGTTGAATGTCCTACAAGATGACAGGTTCTTGTTGAATGTCGTATCGGTATAGTAGGTTCTTGTTGAATGTCATACAGTATGACAGGTACTTGTTGGTTATTATATTGGTATAAAATATTCTTGTTGAATGTCCTACATTATAGTAGGTTCTTGTTGAATGTCCTACAGTATGTTCGGTACTTGTTGAATGTCCTAATGCTATAGTAGGTTCTTGTTGAATGTCCAACAGTATGACAGGTTCTTGTTGAATGTCCTATTGGTATAGTAGATTCTTGTTGAATGTCATACAGTATGACAGGTACTTGTTGGATATCCTATTGGTATAGTAGGTTCTTGTTGAATGTCCTTCAGTATAATAGGTACTTGTTGGATGTCCTATAGTATGTTAGGTACTTGTTGGATGTCCTACAGTATGACAGGTACTTGTTGGATATCCTATTGGTATAGTATGTTCCTGTTGAATGTCCTACATTATAATAGCTACTTGTTGAAAGTCCTACAGTATGACAGGTTCTTGTTGAATGTCCTATTGGTATAGTAGGTTCTTGTTGAAGGTCATACAGTATGACAGGTACTTGTTGGTTATCCTATTGGTATATAATGTTCTTGTTGAATGTCCTACAGTATAATAGGTACTTGTTGGATGTCCTACAGTATGAGAGGTAATTGTTGGAATTCCTATTGGTATGGAAGGTTCTTGTTGAAAGTCCTACAGTATGAAAGGTACTTGTTGATTGTCCTACAGTATAGTAGGTTCTTGTTGAATGTCCTACAGTATGACAGGTACTTGTTGGATATCCTATTGGTATAGTAGGTTCTTGTTGAATGTCCTTCAGTATAATAGGTACTTGTTGGATGTCCTACAGTATGTGAGGAGGTTCTTGTTGAATGTCCTATTGGTATAGAAGGTTCTTGTTGAATGTCCTACAGTATGACAGGTACTTGTTGGATATCTATTGGTATAGTAGGTTCTTGTTGATTGCCCTTCAGTAACACAGTTACTTGTTGAATGTCATATTGGTGTAGTAGGTTCTTGTTGAATGTCCTACAGTATGACCGGTACTTGTTGGATATCCTATTTGTATAGTAGGTTCTTGTTGAATGACCTACAGTATGATAGGTACTTGTTGAATGTCCTACAGTATGACATGTTCTTGTTGAATGTCCTCTTGGTATAGTAGGTTCGTATTTAATGTCCTACAGTACGATAGGTATTTTTTGTATGTCCTATAGTATGACTGGTTCTTGTTGAATGTCCTATTGGTATAGTATGTTCTTGTTGAATGTCATACAGTATGACAGGTACTTGTTGGTTATTATATTGGTATAGAATGTTCTTGTTGAATGTCCTACATTATAGTAGGTTCTTGTTGAATATCCTACAGTATGACAGGTACTTGTTGAATGTCCTAATGGTATAGTAGGTTCTTGTTGAATGTCCAACAGTATGATAGGTACTTGTTGAATGTCCAACAGTATGAGAGGTAATTTTTGGATATCCTATTGGTATAGAAGGTTCTTGTTGAAAGTCCTACAGTGTGAAAGGTACATGTTGATTGTCCTACAGTATAGTAGGTTCTTGTTGAATGTCCTACATTATGACAGGTTCTTGTTGAATGTCCTATTGGTATAGTAGGTTCTTGTTGAATGTCATACAGTATGACAGGTACTTGTTGGATATCCTATTGGTATAGTAGGTTCTTGTTGAATGTCCTTCAGTAAAATAGGTACTTGTTGGATGTCCTACTGTATGAGAGGTAATTGTTGGATATCCTATTGGTATAGAAGGTTCTTGTTGAAAGTTCTACAGTATGAAAGGTACTTGTTGATTGTCCTACAGTATAGTAGGTTCTTGTTGAATGTCCGATAGTATGACAGGTTCTTGTTGAATGTCCTATTGGTATAGTAGGTTCTTGTTGAATGTCATACAGTATGACAGGTACTTGTTGCATATCATATTGGTATAGTAGGTTCTTGTTGAATGTCCTTCAGTATAATAGATACTTGTTGGATGTCCTACAGTATGAGATGTACTTGTTGGATATCCTATTGGTATAGTAGATTCTTGTTGAAAGAACTACAGTATGAAAGGTACTTTTTGATTGTTCTACAGTATAGTAGGTTCTTGTTGGATGTCCTACAGTATGACAGGTTTTTGTTGAATGTCATATTGGTATAGAAGGTTCTTGTTGAATGTCCTGCAGTATGACAGGTAATTGTTAGATATCCTATTGGTATAGAAGGTTCTTGTTGAATATCCTACAGTATGACTGGTACTTGTTGGATATCATGTTGGTATAGTATGTTCTTGTTGAAGGTCCTACAGTATGAAAGGTACTTGTTGAATGTCCTACAGTATAGTAGGTTCTTGTTGAATGCCCTACAGTATGACAGGTTCTTGTTGAATGTCCTATTGGTATAGAAGGTTCTTGTTGAATGTCCTACAGTATGACAGGTACTTGTTGGATATCTATTGGTATAGTAGGTTCTTGTTGATTGCCCTTCAGTATGACAGTTACTTGTTGAATGTCATATTGGTGTAGTAGGTTCTTGTTGGATGTCCTACAGAATGACAGGTACTTGTTGGATATCCTATTGGTATAGTAGATTCTTGTTGAAAGAACTACAGTATGAAAGGTACTTTTTGATTGTTCTACAGTATAGTAGGTTCTTGTTGGATGTCCTACAGTATGACAGGTTTTTGTTGAATGTCATATTGGTATAGAAGGTTCTTGTTGAATGTCCTGCAGTATGACAGGTAATTGTTAGATATCCTATTGGTATAGAAGGTTCTTGTTGAATATCCTACAGTATGACTGGTACTTGTTGGATATCATGTTGGTATAGTATGTTCTTGTTGAAGGTCCTACAGTATGAAAGGTACTTGTTGAATGTCCTACAGTATAGTAGGTTCTTGTTGAATGCCCTACAGTATGACAGGTTCTTGTTGAATGTCCTATTGGTATAGAAGGTTCTTGTTGAATGTCCTACAGTATGACAGGTACTTGTTGGATATCTATTGGTATAGTAGGTTCTTGTTGATTGCCCTTCAGTATGACAGTTACTTGTTGAATGTCATATTGGTGTAGTAGGTTCTTGTTGAATGTCCTACAGAATGACAGGTACTTGTTGGATATCCTATTGGTATAGTAGGTTCTTGTTGAATGTCCTACAGTATGATAGGTACTTGTTGAATGTCCTACAGTATGACAGGTTCTTGTTGAATGTCCTATTGGTATAGTAGGTTCTTGTTGAATGTCCTACAGTATGACAGGTACTTGTTGGATATCTCATTGGTAAAGTAGGTTCGTATTTAATGTCCTTCAGTACGATAGGTACTTGTTGAATGTCCTACAAGATGACAGGTTCTTGTTGAATGTCGTATCGGTATAGTAGGTTCTTGTTGAATGTCATACAGTATGACAGGTACTTGTTGGTTATTATATTGGTATAAAATATTCTTGTTGAATGTCCTACATTATAGTAGGTTCTTGTTGAATGTCCTACAGTATGTTCGGTACTTGTTGAATGTCCTAATGGTATAGTAGGTTCTTGTTGAATGTCCAACAGTATGATAGGTACTTGTTGAATGTCCTACAGTATGACAGGTTCTTGTTGAATGTCCTATTGGTATAGTAGGTTCTTGTTGAATTTCAAACAGTATGACAGGTACTTGTTGGATATCCTATTGGTATAGTAGGTTCTTGTTGAATGTCCTTCAGTATAATAGGTACTTGTTGGATGTCCTACAGTATGAGAGGTACTTGTTGGATATTCTATTGGTAAAGTAGGTTCTTGTTGAAAGTCCTACAGTATGAAAGGTACTTTTTAATTGTCCTACAGTATAGTAGGTTCTTGTTGGATGTCCTACAGTATGACAGGTTCGTGGTGAATGTCATATTAGTATAGAAGGTTCTTGTTGAATGTCCTGCAGTATGACAGGTACTTGTTGGATATCCTATTGGTATAGAAGGTTCTTGTTGAATATCCTACAGTATGACAGCTACTTGTTGGATATTCTGTTGGAATAGTATGTTCTTGTTGAAAGTCCTACAGTATGAAAGGTACTTGTTGAATGTCCTACAGTATAGTAGGTTCTTGTTGAATGCCCTACAGTATGACAGGTTCTTGTTGAATGTCCTATTGGTATAGAAGGTTCTTGTTGAATGTCCTACAGTATGACAGGTACTTGTTGGATATATCTATTGGTGTAGTAGGTTCTTGATGAATGTCCTACAGTATGACAGGTACTTGTTGGATATCCTATTGGTATAGTAGGTTCTTGTTGAATGTCCTACAGTATGATAGGTACTTGTTGAATGTCCTACAGTATGACAGGTTCTTGTTGAATGTCCTATTGGTATAGTAGGTTCTTGTTGAATGTCCTACAGTATGACTATGACTGGTACTTATTGGATATCCTATTGGTATAGAAGGTTCTTGTTGAATGTCCTACAGTATGACAGGTACTTGTTGGATATATCTATTGGTGTAGTAGGTTCTTGATGAATGTCCTACAGTATGACAGGTACTTGTTGGATATCCTATTGGTATAGTAGGTTCTTGTTGAATGTCCTACCGTATGATAAGTACTTGTTGAATGTCCTACAGTATGACAGGTTCTTGTTGAATGTCCTATTGGTATAGTAGGTTCTTGTTGAATGTCCTACAGTATGACTGGTACTTATTGGATATCCTATTGGTATAGTAGGTTCGTATTTAATGTCCTACAGTACGATAGGTACTTGTTGAATGTCCTACAGTATGACAGGTTCTTGTTGAATGTCGTATCGGTATAGTAGGTTCTTGTTGAATGTCCTACAGTATGATAGGTACCTGTTGGATGTCCTACAGTATGACAAGTACTTGTTGGATATCCTATTGGTATAGTAGGTTCGTATTTAATGTCCTACAGTACGATAGGTACTTGTTGAATGTCCTACAGTATGACAGGTACTTGTTGAATGTCCTACAGTATGACTGGTACTTGTTGTATATCCTATTGGTATAGTAGGTTCTTATTTAATGTCCTACAGTACGGTAGGTACTTTTTGTATGTCCTACACTATGACTGGTTCTTGTTGAATGTCCTATAGGTATAGTAGGTTCTTGTTGAATGTCATACAGTATGACAGGTACTTGTTGGTTATTATATTGGTATAGTAGGTTCTTGTTGACTGTCCTACATTATAGTAGGTTCTTGTTGAATGTCCTACAGTTTGTTCGGTACTTGTTGAATGTCCTAATGGTATAGTAGGTTCTTGTTGAATGTCCAACAGTATGATAGGTACTTATTGAATGTCCTTTTGGTATAGTAGGTTCTTGTTGAAAGTCCTACAGTATGAAAGGTACTTGTTGATTGTCCTACAGTATAGTAGGTTCTTGTTGAATGTCCTACAGTATGACAGGTTCTTGTTGAATGTCATATTGGTATAGAAGGTTCTTATTGAATGTCCTACAGTATGACAGGTACTTGTTGGATATCCTATTGGTATAGAAGGTTCTTGTTTAATGTCCTACAGTATGACAGGTCTTGCTTCAAAAATTTATTTCAGTGATATTTAGTTTTTTGTAAAAAAAAAAACAGGGTTGGGGGTTTTACATGTCCCGGCGTGTCTCAAAAACAATACATGGTTATTGCTTAAAACTTTCTCAGAAACTATTTATGATTATTGCATAAAACCTCCACAAAACGTCGGGCGTATCATGCGCTCATGGCGCAGCTGTTTATTAATACATATATTCATATTAAATTATAAATGTGTAAAAATATGTTTATATGTATATAGTATATCTTCAAAGTCTCTCATAAATATTTTTAAGATTGGTGCATGCAATGCAAATGTTTTAATGTTTTACATCTATGTATGTGAATCTCATTTTATGTTTGTATGTGGTGAGACTATAATAAAATATTGAATCTGAATCTGAATCTGTCTAATTGGTAATTTCTTACTTTACAAATCATAAATTGCTATGAGGAACAATAAGAGCATATGGTGCAATAAAAAAAAAGGTGTAGTAAAAACGGACTGCACAGCTGTCTTTTGGGTTCTAGTAGATGTTTCGTTGGGCTGTTTGATGAAATTGAAATATAGCTGTTGCAGTCTAGATAGTTCCGATACGTAATTGTAATAAAAGTGTATCATCATGCCGTGAAATGTATGGCCTTGTAGAATGTATTATAAAAAAAACTCTTGGCTTATTTTATACCCTCTGATAAAATTTAGTATGAAATGGTTTCTGTTTCTCTTTTTTTACATCAATAAACGATGACCGATGTCTTTGGTCACCGCTTGTGTGGTCTAGACTTAGAAAACTTGTATATTTTGCATACATTTCTTTATTCTACATTGGCTTGAGGTATAGGGAAGGGTTGATATCAGATCTCACAATACATTCAGGTATCGCATCTCAAATTTATTTGTTCATAGTGTGTTAAATTAATCTACGTATTTTTATTGAGTTAAGCCTCCCAATTGATCATGTGTTTTTCTATGTTGTGATGTTATACTATTGTCTCAGTAAAAGGGAGAAGGTTTGGTACTATTAAAACGTGTAATCCCGCTGCAAATGTTTGCACCTGTCCTAAGTCAGGAATCTGATGTACAGTAGCTGCCGTTTGTTTATGTAATTTATACATGTTTCTCGTCTCTCGTTTTTTTAAATAAAGATTAGACCGTTGGTTTTCCCGTTTGGATAGTTTTACACTTGTAATTGTGGTGCCCTTTATTATGCTTTATAGTTTGTTGTTTGGTGTGAGCCAAGGCTCTGTGTTGAAGGCCGTACCTTGACCTATAATTCTTTACCTTAATAAATTGTTATTTGGATGGAGAGGTGTCTCATTGGCATCCATACCATATCTTCCTATACCGATTAACCCCATGGCATTTGTGTGTCTGTCCTAAATAATGAACCTCTGGCATTTGTTACTGAGTCGTGTATGGTTGTTTTTTTTTAAATTTTATTTCATTTATATGTTTTGGAGTTTAGTATGAAGTCCATTTTCACTGAACTTTCTATTCTAAGTGTTCTTCGACTATTTTGAAGAGCTATTTATTATTGTAGAAAGATTATTTCCTATGACCTGGTAAATGGACAGAAAGTCACAGGACAAAAAGTCACAGGAAATAAAGTCACAAATTTGGTAGGACAAAAAGTCACAAATAATTTGTTGACAATTGTTTGAATATATAAGAGAAATATCTTGAAATATTTACTTTTTAATACATATATTCAAATTAAAGTTTAGGAAATGTGTCATTATACTTGAAAAATCAAGATTTATTTAATTTTAATAATGCAAAAAATATATCTCTTGGCACCATGAAGCCATTTAAGTTCCAAGCCACTTTGACATTTTGTTTTTTTAACAATTATTTGATTATCTTTGATATATTTTTGATAATTTTTGTTTACAAATAGATAAAGGAAGATGTGGTGTGAGTGCCAATGAGTTGGTATATATACAATAGTTCAAGAAAAATTCAAAAATATTTTTGTAGAAATAAGCTGTTTTTCTTTACAGAAAATAATCAGAAAAAATGAACTGTGACTTTTTGTCCTGTGACTTTTTGTCCTGTCACTCTCTGTCCTACATTCTTTTATTGTTTATCATTTATGTCTATGAAATGGACAGCTTTTATTGATATGTTCATGTTTAGTAATATTTTTAACAGTAATTTCATTAAATATAATAAACAAAATGTTTTATAGATTTCCGTATAAAAAAAATGAGTGTCTAAAAAGATATGTACCTTCTTTAATCTAATCAAACGAAACAGTTTTCTTATCACTGGATTGTGTCTTGCAAGTTTTCAAGTAAAAAGGTTATTATCAGAATAAAAGATTAGAGAAAAAGATAAAACAACAACCGTATAAGAATATAAATCTTTCAAAATTTCTTTTTCGTGCACGAATTAAATTATAATTGTTTTGAACAGTCATGAAAATAACTTTTATTGCCTTTTTCCTGTTATTATGGTTATGTCAACATTTATTGGGGGCAGTTGTTATAGAAATTAAACGTCAGTCATATATCACAAGTAAACCTTTGATAATTTGGTCACCTGAAATTACATAATCATTTACCTGTTAAAATCACACATTTTTGTTCCGGGAAGATTTAGAAACAGAACAAATAGCTACTCTAGCCGTGGTTTTCTCTTCTTTCTCAGCGAGAACACATACATTTAGTATTTCCGACAATGTACATCAATTGTTTATATTCTACAATTTAATTTACAACTGAGGCTTTAAAGTTTATTTTTTAAATCCAAGTCTCTGATTCTTAACATTTTTCAAAGAAATCTACATAGTTTAAACGCAGACCGCGAAGTGGTCACGGCAGAAACAAAAATATTCTCATTACCGTTTGCTGATCTTTGCTCAATATGGAGTTGGAGTAACAAGAGACTTTATTTGTACATTTAAGAAAAAACAAAACTTTATTTTTCAACTTGTTATTTTTACAATAATTGGCTGATTGTCGGATAAAAGCAGGTGTTTCGTAGATGTTTTTGTTATTCATATTTTCCACCGATCTAGTTCAGCTACATGCTTGCAGTAAGGTATGATCATTGTAAATAAAAGCGCTCAAACAACTCTTATATATAGGTGGCGTATTTATTAATATTAGAAAATGATTTTTTAATATTAAAAAATCAACCTGAATATTTAATATTAAATATTCATTTTTTAATATTAAAAAATAAGACCATTTATTAATATTAGAAAATGATTTTTTAATATTAAAAAATGATTTATAAATATTAAAAAATGAATATTTAATATTAATAAATAGGATCTATTTTTTAATATTAAATATTATTTTTTAATATTAATAAATCGAATATTTAATATTAAAAAATGATTTTTTTAATATTAGAAAATAAAACCTATTTATTAATATTAAAAAATGACTATTTTCTAATATTTAAAAATATTTATTAATATTAAATATTCGATTTATTAATATTAAAAAATAATATTTAATATTAATAAATGATTTTTTAATATTAATAAATAGGGAATAAATTCCACAACGGCTTGCCATATTAAATTTTATAGTATCCCAGGGGAGGCTCCAGTCATGCTTCAGTGATTCCCTATATGAAAGGGGTTGCCCGGGCGCCCAGGGCCCCCTGGATCTGCCTATGCCGCATTTCCAATAATAAATTAACAACCACATGCACACCTAATAAATAAGAATAAAGCGAAGCAGTCCATAGCTTTTTAGAAAGTTCAAACTTGTGTAATTATGGTCCCACTATTTTTTTATGACGTAATGGCGGGAAAATAGAATTAGCTCCCCTTTGCCTTTCGAATGCTTCTAGGTTCAACATTCGAGTAGAGCAAAGCACCAAGTAAACATTGTTTTTGTGGGAAAATGGCGGAAGTTGACTTGATAATTGGTGTTTTGATCATTTTTGTTGTATTTCTATTACTTCTAACAATTATTGCATTGCTTTATGTATCTGGGCTTTTCCACACTATTGAAATAGGCACAGGAAAACCACCAATAGGACAAGTCACTATAGCATACAAGTTTGTTCGAGGACCTTACAAAGATTCTGGACAATTTTTTACAGAACTTTCAAGTCATTTGAAACCAGAACAACACTGTTTAGGCATTTTCTATGACGACCCGAAAGTGGTAAGCAGAAAATACTAAAATCAATGGAAAAGAAAAATACTGCAATTGTGACCTAAGCTGAGTTTATTGTACAGTTAACTTTGACTGAAGTGAAACAGTGCCAGTGGTATTCTAAAAAAAATGTGGGGCAAGGGAAAGGATAAAACAATTATATATATAAATTACTTTGTTGACAATCTCACAAAATTGGAAAAAAAAACACATAGACAATATTGTTATCTCCGCAGTAAGAGATGTCCCATGGTGTATAAAAATATATATTAGTCCCCAAAAATCTTCAAAAATTCCTTCTTCCAAAAAAGGTATATTTACAGACCCCTTATCGACCCAAATAATATTTCCTAAGAAACTGAGAGCCAACCCTAACTTTAAACTAAACTAAGCAAAATTACCTTTCACTCAGGTATTCATTACTAATCTCACATACACAAAATCATGTGCATATGTAATAACAGCATTAAAAATTTGACTATCTCCTAATGTACATGTAGTATATTCCTTTTATGTACAATGTTGAATGTAGCTTCATTATCAGCTTAGCTCTTGAAATCATAGAAATAGCAATGTGAAATTAGAAAGTTGGAGGTTGCTGTTCAGTGTGAGCCAAGACTGCGTTGAAGACCGTACTATGACCTACATGTATAATGGTTTGCAAATTGTGACTTGAATGAAGTCTCATTTGAAATGATTGGCACTTACACACAAAATGTATATCACATCTTCTTAAATCTATAAACAACAACAAATATTATGGGGGATAACATGTGAAATGGTGTTTACAAGTATTTATAACTATATACATGTATATATATAACATGTTTTTTATTCTTGAAGACTTGATGGTGTTTTTCAGGTACCAAAAGATGAATGCCGATATGCAGTTGGTGGGATGATAGCTAAGAACGATGATACTCCAGATGAAGAACAAAAGAAATACCTTATTGGCGAAGGATACAAAATATTTAAATTGCCTACAGTCTCCTATGCTGTTAAAACAGATTTTCCATACATAAGCTACATGTCGATAATTCTTGCAGTGTTTAGAGTTTATCCTAAACTTTCAAAATATGTTAAGGTATATTTATATGTAACATACATGCTTATTCACCATGAATCATCACCACCCTATATGTGTACCCCTGAATCAAATAAATAACGATAGAACTTCAAGTATCTATTCTATTCCTTGCAGTAAAAAACTATTCATTGTGTAATTTTTCTTCTTTATTAAGATGAATATTTTCCATCTGGTTAAGCCAATTAATAAGCATAATTGGACCTAAATAGTTGCTACTTCTTTAAAGAATCAGTATTACAAAACTTGACTTGTAATTTACAAAAAATAAAATGTAATGAAAATAAGAAGATTTAGACCCTACCTGACTACACACGTTTGTTTTTTCCACCACTTTGGGGGTACATACATGATGGTGATGCTACACTTTTTTAATATTAAGGAATACTTTACAATACATTATTCTTTATACTGTAAATTCAGAAATTATTAGGATGCTTTTATTATTGGGAAAAATGCAACAGGGTAAACATTGCAAGTATACACTTGCATTTTGAAATTTTTGAAAGGAATTTAACAGGACTTTCTCAATATCGCAAAAAATAAAAATCACATTATAGTCTAAATGCACACAATAATTTCTGAATTTACAGTATTTAGTTGGTCCGTATTCTATTGGGTATAACTGTGTTTATTCCTATATTGGTTATTTTATATTGGTCCAGTTCAGTCGTGGGCAGTTCACTGGTCCCACTGTCTAGTGAACAATTAATATTTACTGGTCTGGATAATAATTAATATACTATAAATTCCTAATCATTATCAAACATTCTGTGCTGTTAACTGTCATGCTTGTGTGACAATCATTTTACTTGTTTTCATTGGCAAATTGGTTAAACACTCGGACTCCAAAGGTTATATAGCATAAGGATACTGCAATTACTAATTTTTACACTGGCTTTGAAGGCTGGATAAGTAGTTGATACTTTTAAATATTTTTACATGTATGTTCAAGCTTAACTAAAATTTTAATTTTTGAATGTCTTAAAATAACTTATTTAGAATTCAATGAAAATTCTAAACATATTTTTTTTTACCTAATTTCATTGGTTTTCAATATACCTGCTGATCATTGATGTGGATATTTTTCATTCAATTTAGGAAAAGAAATTATGCGCCCATCCATTTCTAGAAATATATGAAGATTCAAAAATCCATTTTATGGCACCATTAGCCAAACAGAATGAGTTTTACGTGGAAGAGGCAGCAGAAGTAACCATGGAAGATGGAGAGGATCTTGATGATTCAATGTCAGCAGACAACAGCTCATACGGAGGAAGTGTATCTCGCAGTGAATTCTCCGTGGCAACGAGTTATATGGGAAGTATAATTGAGGATTCTGATGATGAAGATGAGGATCTTTTGAGATTGGATGAAGTTAAGGAAGAACCATCAGAAACACCTATTAAAGAAATAGATGTAAATGATTCTGCCGATTCTGCTGAAAGGGAGGTTACTCTTGATGATATTCAGAAAGTTGTCTTGCCAGAGTTGTCTTTACCTGAAGATATCACAACAAGCATGGCCAGCTTTCCTGATTCTGGTTTTAGCTCTGAACAAGTTATATCCCCTGAAATTAGTCCCATGAAAAAGGAGGAAGTTGCTGATGCCAAGATTGGCGATGTTCAAAACTTAAATGCCATGAAAATAGATTCCATGAAAAAAGAGCCTAGTCAAGAATCTTTAGATGGAAATGATTCTTCTTCCTCATTTGAAGTTATAGATGATAAAACTGAGTTGTGATTAATGTTTATTAATTGTTTATTTTGTTGATTTGGGAACATGATTTATGTACTGGTTGATTAATTTATGCATTGATTTCATTTTGTTTACACATTTTTATGTATTTTTTTTTGGAAATTTGAAAGAAATAAGATTAAAATTGTAAACTATTATTAAGGAACATGTTTGTTGCAAGATCTTTTGAAGTATCCACAAAAAAATAAGATCTGTATTGTACTACCGGTAATACATATATATGTTCACATCAGAGGATTATTGTGGTAAATTCTGCCAGAGTTTGTATCAAATGTATTCTTTTCCCTTTGTTTATTAACTTTTTTTTATGTACAATAACATTATACAGAAGCAGGGTATCAAAAATTTGATTTGGGCAGGCACTTGAGTATGTTAAAATGTAGCTTTTTGAAAGAATAGAAAAGAAATAATCTTGTTAAGTATGATACAATGTAGCATTGGTCCTATCAAAGTCCTTATATTGCAGACATTTAGACCAAAGGTGTTAAGATTTTGTCATGATTCCATTCATATTTGAAATGAAGTGCATTCATAGTTAAAACACAGTGCATCCCTTGTTCAAATAAAGTGCATTCAAAGTTAAAATAAAGTTACCAAATTTTGAGTGCTGTGTCTTCCTGTTTGAGAAAAAAAGTATGTTCAAGATTACTTATTAGTAAATTATAATCATAATAATAGATATGTACATGTAACATATGTTATTATTAGGTAGTAGTCGGAAAAGATATATAGGGCAAGGTTTTTAAAAGAGATAAATTTTTAAAAGAAAAATGAGAATACCTTTTTTTTCTTATATTCAATTAAAGTGTAAAAAAAGTGGTTGATTTGCAATAATATCAAAGTAATATTAGTTGAATAAATGTAAATGTATGGGCTTAAGCTACATTGTACCTACCTTGATCAAATCACAGATTCAGTGAGTCATGAATTATTCTTTTATATTTCTGAATTATTTTATAACATGCCTGGCCAGAAGTTAGAAACCTTGTTATTGGTGTTCCTTGTCATATTGTGATGTGATTTTTGTCATTTGGGGTAATTTTGTGTTTATGGTACATGCAAATTGTTGATAGTTTCTGCTAGATTACTTTTTCCAAGACTCAATGATTAAGAGCTTGATTTATTGTATAGACACCTGTTGTGTGTTGACCTCTAGATGTGTATCTAATTGTTTTTGTGTTGCTCAGTTGTTGTCTGATTTATGTTGGTCCCATTGCAACATCTTCTTTTATTTATATTTGAATAATAACATTAGATAATATCTTTGATATTTCCAGATTTGATACTTGATTAGTACTGAAAAATAAAATAAGCAAATTGTCAAAGAATGCTCTTTTGTATGCTAAATTAACAATGGTTTTCTACCCTAATTTTTTCCTCAAGACTAAGAGGATGTTATTTATGCATGATTATATTCAGTTTAATTTATGGTCTTTGAAATTATGATAAATAAGATTACCTCCCCATTCCCCAACATGGTTTTAAAACATATCTACTATTAACAGATCAACATTAAGTTCAAGTGCCATGTTGTATTTTCATTTATTAAGTGTTGTGGCAGTAAGATATTTTTTGCAGAACAGTTGTTTGCAAGAGGGTAAAAAAGCTTATCATTCTGACATTGTTTTATACCATTCTATAAGTTATTACAGGGAGTGCAAAAAAAAATTCTCTTGTTTTGATTTCGAAGTATATATGTTTAATAACCTTTCGCCTCTTCCATCACAATTTGCAATCTCATATTAATAGTCAGGGACAGATCCAGCCATTTTAAAAAGGGGGGTTCCTAACCCAGGACAAAGAGAGGTTCCAACCCCACCCCCTTGGATCCACCACTGATAGTCACTGGCTAGTTACCTGGTTTGTTTATTTCAGACATTGTTCCCTACCTATGTATTTGGAGAACACACATTGAATTTAGATGTATATTCTCTAGATCCTATTTATACCCTTATCCATGAAATTATTTTGTGTATGTGTATCCTAAAACTTGTGAAGATGGCCATGTTATTCAAAATTACACACTAGTTGTAAAAGATGGTGAAGGTGCATAAATATATCTGTTCTACTTTTAATTGTGGACAAAGAGAGATAACCCAACTCAAAATTTCAGCTTCATTTGTTTCTTTGCTTGATACTATGTATTGTTTTATCATATGTTCACAGATCATGATTAAAGAATTCTTTTCAGCCTGGGCACTTACAAGCACTTTGAAGTTCTTTTGGTATCATTAACTGTTTATTATTTTTCAATTAATTATTTAGATTTATATATATATATAAGATTGTATTTCATATTATATGTCTAGCATTTAGTATACTTGGTATGTGGATTATTTTTCATATGGGTTTACATGTTTTATTATAGATGTACATGTATTGACATTTATCCTCACCAAGTATTTGTTATTATAGCCTTTATCCTATTTTTGTGATTGTTTTATATATAAAAGAATTCTGGAAATTCACATTAATTTTATTGCTATACATGTTCCAAATAGATATATTTGATAAATATGGGAAATTTTGGAGTAAAAATATTATTCTTAATTTTTGTCTTGATTAAGTCAAACTTTGAATATTTTGCATATATGTTTTACATGTCAAACAATCTATCATCATCAATGAGTATTGCTATTTTAAAATCAACATTTGCAAATAACTATCAAAATTACATACACAGTTAAGACATGTCTCAATGTCTAAAGATTATTTTTCCAGCATTTTTCAAACATGCTGCCATGTCCAAATATAGGAATTGTTAATTGACAATTTGTTTAGGTTTTGAATTTTGAAAATATGAATTTGTAAATGATAACTGAATTTCTAAAGATGTGATAAAATATTATGCAGTAGCTCTTATGTTTATGTGGGATAATGTGTGTTTTTGGATAGCTAGAAGCTTTTCACATTTTATCTTGCAAAATAATAAATGTTAATTATTTATTTGATGAAATAGACAGTCTGGTTACAGACCATACTTTTATTCACACTTTCCTTGTTATCCAAAGTATCAGTTTGATCAGTAGTAAGAATTCAAAGTAAGAAAATTGTTATTCTTTAATAACAAAAGTTGTTCTAATTCTGAATTTAAAAGTGAAGGAACATCAGATAATAAATACAAAGTACCGGTATTATGTTA
Source organism: Mytilus trossulus (assembly GCF_036588685.1). NCBI lineage: Eukaryota > Metazoa > Mollusca > Bivalvia > Mytilida > Mytilidae > Mytilus > Mytilus trossulus. Next base: position 24,673,751 of record NC_086373.1, on the reverse strand, counting down.
TTTGAAAATATAAATTGAAATACTGTTTCAATAGATTCAGAAATCATGCAAAGATAATACCTTGAGTAAATAAGTAAATATTTTAAATTGAAATTCTTTGTTAACTGGAAACCTGTCTAAATTGAACTCCTATGTATCAGGAACACATTATTATTTAACAAGTGTATATTTATTCACAGGTTTCTACCATCAGGTGCTTCTATACTTCAGAGATTTTATTTTAAACTAGTCAAAAGCTATGCTTTTAGAATTTACTTTAAATCAAAATTAATAACAATTACAAATTGATCTGTTGATAATTAGTTACCATTTTGAGTTCATTATAATATATACCAATTGTTACTTAATTATTTAATTTTGGAATAAAATGATTAAAATTAATGTATTCTTATTTTGTAGGGATTTAAATTAAGTTCTAACACCACATTGATTATGTGTCAGAAACCTGTGTTGTGTCAACTATTTAATCACAATCCAAATTCAGAGCTGTATCAATCTTGAATGTTGTGTCCATACTTGCCCCAATGTTCAGGGTTCGAACTCTGCGGTCTTATAAAGCTGTGCCCTGCGGAGCATCTGGTTTTAAGGTGTAATGATGGATATGCTGACATTTGCTATTTCTTGAGAGCTGATGTATGCTCTTTAAGAATGCATGAAGTTTAGTTCGATACAGCACCAGAACACAGATAAAAGATGAACCATAAATAGCTCCTATCAGATGCTGGTGAAGATATACAGGGCACACTTTAAGTTTGATGATATTTCATAAAAAAACAAAGATGCTTTTGTAAAATCATTGCATTGAGCCAACAATACTTGTCAAATGATTATGTGTAGTAAAGCTGGTTTTATGTCTGAAGTGTCCAACAGACCTAGTTTCCTATGATAGATGCATCATTGCTCTCCTGTGACAAAAGTTGCAGTATGTGAGACAGAGGTATCACCCAGTTCTATATGGTGGTAATGTAAATTATCTTTATAAAGCTTTATATTTCAGAAGGTAGAAGACCTTGATGCTTTAAAATATCTTGTATGCAGATACCTTATGTTAAGAAGTTGCAGTACTTTACCTTATATTCACAGTTAAGCAACTGCTAGAAAAGAAAATGTCTCATGTAAATTTTTCACTTATTATTGCTATGTTTGGTTCCTTGCGATTTCAGCATAGTGTCAGACAGAGTTCATGGGGTGTATGGAATGATTGAAAGGGGAACATGTTAGTCTGACTTCAGTCATGGTACAATGCTTAATGTTAAGATTTTGTGTTGTGGTCTATTTGTCCACTATTATAAGCAGTAGGTCAACTATATCTGATGTATAGAACGATTGTAAGGTGTACATGTCTGTCTGGTAGGTATCATCCGACCATGGCCTCATTTTCATGGTTCATTAGTCAATGCAAAGGTTTGTGTTTTGGTCTGTTTTCGTTTACCATGGGCGATAGTTTAACTAAATTTGATGTATGAAATAATTGCAAGTTGTTCATATCTGTCTGACAAGATTTGTTTGATCTTGAACTCATTGTTGTGAATCTGTAAAGATATTAAGTTTATCTGATACTTCTTATACCTTTATCTTCAAGACTCTCAACATAAAATTGATGGTAAGTAAAACAGGTAAAACATTTCGGTGTGTGCAATCTTGTAAAGTGAAGATGACTGTCTTATTAACAATTACTGTATAGTATCTATTTTTATTGCTTTATACAACAACACTGCACGTCTGTAAAACTTTTGTTTTATTCGATTTCTGAAATGTCTTTGGCATGTACCACAACAACACTGCATGTCTGTAAAATGTTTGTTTTATTCGATTTCTGAAATGTCTTTGGCATGTACCTAAAATGTTTGTTTTATTCCGGTTCTATTTCTGAAATGTCTTTGGCATGTACCACAACAACACTGCATGTCTGTAAAATGTTTGTTTTATTCGATTTCTGAAATGTCTTTGGCATGTACCTAAAATGTTTGTTGTATTCCCGTTCTATATCTGAAATGTCTTTGGCATGTTCCGGTTCTATTTCCGAAATGTCTTTGGCATGTACCTAAAATGACATTTTGGTCATTTAGCTTTTCTATTATTTTTTAACATACTTGGCTTTAAGCTTTTAAGGTTTTAAAACTTTCCTGATGAAGGTAAATCATGAAAAGAGCGTTAGAGGAACTAAATTTTAAAATATGATTTTCCCATATCGAATACAGTAATAAGAAACATAGACGAATTTCCCTTTACAGTAGCCTCTGTTATGTTTTAAATTAATTATTATTTCATAATGTACAGTTTCCTTGTCAGGAAGTTTCAGATATTGATTTCATTTTAAAGGGAAGGTGTTAATTGAAATTTTCTTTGTAAAGTTCAGTTAGTAATATAACGTCATGTGATGGTTTCCATTAGTATAACAGGGAATATAAATTAGTTTAAACATATTTATTTATAGTGGATTGGGAAACAAGTTTTGCAACTTGTATTAATCCCTTTCCACTTTGCGGGTGCGAGTGCTGTCTTGTAGCGGCATTAGCCTACTCTTTTTCGAAATCTACAAGGGTGTCTTTAACGTGCAAGAGATGTGGCTCTCTCTTAACACGGGTCAGCCATTTATCGTCCCTTTCCGACGGACTATCATCGTTTCCTCAAGACCATACTCGCAGATGGTGTCAAGGGAGAGCCGAAAATTGAGTTCCTGGAATATAAATTATAGATAATGTAAACTTTATGCATTGTGACTGCATCTATTTAATTGTATCTATTTGACTATTATATAACTCTCTTCTTCAATAAATTAATAAAAGTACACATTGGGTAAACATTGAAGGGACAGTACCCCAACAATAAAAGATAAAAAGGGGGTAAAACATCTATAGATGTCAACTTCTGTTATTCAATGTCTATTTGGTTTTGAATTTCCAAATAATTTGATTCTTTTGAACATGCATGAAATATTTGCCACTGGAAGATAAGGAACCAACAATCAATCAAATAGTTTGGCCTCGATGTCGAGTATAGCTAAAGAGACATTAATTGCAGAATGCACATCTGATGAATACAACTGGTACAGTTAAATGCTATTTGCAATACTAACTACATTTGACGTTAACAGACTAAGTTGTCTATTATTTAATCACTTCATGGTTAAAGTAATTTCTAAAAACATTATCATTATTTTTTGGGAATTTGATTTCATGGCATGTGAGTGTTTATGATCCAGAACTTATCTCAATGCAACTGAAAAGAGTTTTTGGAATAACCATCAAGTACGCTTTATACCCAATTCTCAACACCAGTAGTGCATCCAAATATCCAAAATCCAAAATATTGACATACTAGTAATGTAAAATGAGAAAAGTTACTGTAAGAATATGGCAGTTTAAAAAGACTGGAGAAGTGGCAGCTCTGTGTGCGTTAATTTGAGTCCTCCATAAACCGATTTTTTTACTTTATGTAGTGTCCCACCAATCTTAAATCTGAAATCATGTTCTAAGGTGTTTTGGACAGATATGGAGGGTCCAAAAATAGCTGATAGCATTATATCACATGAAATTATGCTTGTTCATAGAGAGAAAAGCTAAACGTGTTTACTTATAATAAGTTCTATCGTGTATCATCTCTGAACTACTTCCTTTCATTGCAAATAATGTACATGAATTCTAAACTCATCAATATACAATCGAATTTTAATTTAATGTTTACATGAATTTTATATTAAGTATTTTTGAATGAATACTTATAGATATCGGTTTATCAAAACACTTTAAATTTAGATAGATAAATGAATAATTCATCAATTATGTTGTTTGTGTTTTCAAAGCGTTAAACATAAACATTTATTATATACAGGAGTTTTCTCATTGGCAATCATTTCACATCTTCATTTTTATATTTGATTATTTTGACGGTCAACAAATATATGCATTTGCATGCTTATATATACTATTTGCAGTGAAGTATTAAATTGTCTATCGCTTATATATACTCTTTGCAGTGAAGTATTAAATTTTCTATCTTATCATATGCATACATGTTTGATCTTTAGTACTTTCCATGTAGATTTTAAAGACTGTAAAACATTTAAATATTACATAATAAATAAGTAAACAGTCATGGGTTTGAATGACAGACATAACTAAGTAGAATTTTATTAGTATACACACACCAAAGTGTATTGATATAAGACAGAGACATACGGATACGTGTCTCTGTATAGAAAATACATTGAATTTTATCTATAGAAATTCACTAAAATTAATTGATATTGGCAAAAACCTTATTTGCACGTCAACTTGTTATTTGAAAAATATAAATATAAGAACTAGGTAAAATCATTACGAATGCTGCACTTGGATGTTATTCAAAGTGATCCACTAAATTGTTTAATAGTAAGAGTCTTTGCATTGATTGAAAAATATGGGGGAAATAAGCTATCAGTCCAGATTCTTGTTTGAATATGTATATATAGGATAGAACTTATGGTTAAACGAATGTATTGCTTTTATATTTACCTACCAATAGAATAAATAATGGTTTTTAATCATCTTGAAGTCTACTTACAATATTATTTTATTTATTTAGTTAGCACAAAAGATTGACCTTGTTAATATTACATTTTGAAATCAAGTGTTCAAATATTTTTATTTATGCCTAGACATTTTGGACTATGCAGTCCCAAGTACAAGTTTTAATAAAAAAAAAAAGTATGGAATTTAAAAGGAGTTGATATAATTTCAGAAGCTAATCAATTTTTCTTTCTATTAATATTTTTTTTTAAACCGTAGGTGGTCTCATGTGCTCTGGGAGAGTAAGCAGATCCTTCTCCACCTGTGCCCCCATCGTGTTACTCCTAAGAAATTTCGAATTTGTTAAATCAAGTGATTAGGTAGCACACAATAGCCTACCGGTAATTGACCTACCAGTAATTGACTCTCGTCAAAAGACATACCAAATTTTAAACCATCGGTCATGTAAAGGTTCCAATCCTGAAATATGACCGAATGTGAAATTTATAAATTGAAAACTGATTTTTATGACAAAAGAAAGATATACAAGACTGTTACCATTATAAAGAAAACCAGAAAAAAATAGTGTTGAATTTTTCGAGGATTTTCTATCATGGTAATCAACTACCTTAGGTGCATTTGTCAACACTTTTCGAAATTGTGTATTTTCAATTCTCTTTCACTTATTTTTTTTTTAGCTTACCTGAACCGTTAAACAAAGGCCAAGTGAGCTTTTCTCAATACTTGGCTTCCGTCGTTAACTTTTTTAAGAAAATCATCTATGTGAAACTACAGATCAAAATTGAAGCAAACTCGGTCTCAATCGTCATAAGTGTATTTAGTTTTGAAAATATGTCCCGATGTTACCGTTTGCCAACCAAGATGGCCGACATGGCTGAAAATATGACATAGGGATATGATGCAAGTTTTTTTTCCCTCTCGAAAACCACAATACTAATAGAGAAAATAAGACATGCAGAAAATGCTTAGAATAATGAGACCTATGCCTATTTTCTATTTAATTCAATAGTAACAGACATTTTTATTTTTATTGCCCCAATAACGAATTTTACTATGCTTTTTATTTATGCCTATTATCTTGAAATTTATAACAGATAGGGAACTTTAAGTTGCAAGAATTATTAGGAAGACAAGATCTACAAATTAGTCAACATAGTTAAAATCTTCAGACGATGTTTTGTAGGAGTTATTGCCCTTAAATGTACTTTTTTTTCTCAATTTCCCCCTTATATTACACTATTATGGTAGATTTACCAACCAGAACTATGAGATGATCACACATTGGTGAGAACGCTTTGTCGAATACAACTAAGCTAACATGAATTAATAATCGAATGTTAATAGTAAGTATACTAACCTCCGCCCATCAAATAACGTTGGACTATACGCAGAAGATAATGGGGATCTCTGGACCAGTTTAAACATGCATATCATCTTCCTACAAGTTTGGTGTATTTTGTTTAATCAAACCAAAAGCTGTAACAGGTAAAAAGGATAAGAAGTTTGATCACACGAAATGGATTAAATTACATTTGAAATAATAATGTCCCTAAGAAGTTTGATCCCCCTGTTTGTTCTTTTCCTTCATTCATAAAATTATACAATCGTTGAAAGATTTGAAGTGTCATATCAAACGTTGCTGATTAAACATCTTTTAATGATCGAATCAATTGACAAAAACAAGTAGGCCATACATGTAGGTCGGGTTACACAGAAACACGCAATGCCAATCAAAAATGTATTTAAACTCAAATGACCCGGACATTTCGTGAACTAATATGTTATTCTTTGCTGTATATATATATAAAATATATCCCTTATATAATATCAAAATCTGACCTTTTAATGTTTAATCTGTTTTTTAATCGAACTTTAAGTCACAACTGATCTGAACTGCTTTATGGATCGTTAACGAAAATCTTGGGCGAGGACAATGTGATTTATGTCAGAGTTTAACCCGCTCTTATATGAGGAATTTCCAGCAATAATCCAGTACTATTTGCCAAAAGTTCTGAATACAGCCCACGCGATGTTATAAATCTCCGTTATTGGCACGTTCAAAAACTACGTAATGGTTTCAACTTTGAGTATTTGTCTCCAATTTTCGAAGATCACGACTTGGATCTATATCGTTATGTAGTATAAAAGTAAAGTTCTTAAGATGTTAGAGGAGATAAAACTTATACGAACAACATTATTATAGGAGCTTATACTCTTTATCTACTGCGGATATTTTAAAATCTACAGACATCGCCTATAAACATATATGAACTTTTAACAACGTGCAAATAACATGAAGATGGAATTTCACTTAATATGTCGCTCTGCATGGATACACAATTATTTCAGTATCTTAAGAATTAAATGACAAAGAAAAATCAATCATTCAACTTTACTTTATATATATGACAGAGAAACTATTCATCTCACCTGAACAACTACTATTTGGATCTTTTAAACGGAAAAATATTTTAGACTTACGCATATACAAAAATTAAATGGCAAGCGAGATTATAATTATACATAACCACGATTTGCAGCTTTTAATATTAAATGTATAACTTGTTCATACAAGTTGGAAATATTATTTATTTATTTCAAACCAAATCAAATTAAAAAGTAAATGGACTGGACTTGTATTTGAATTTAAAGTGTGCTTTGTGTATGTTCAAATATCAAACAGGATATGGAATCAGGAATTTAATATATGGGATCTATAAATTTTAAGTGAAAAATCAACTGTTATCTGCAGTTTATTATGCAACCGTTATAAAAGTGTATTGCCTACATATATATCCGAGAAATACACAATTGTCAACAAATCGATCTTTAATATGTACCTGAAAATAACAGGTATACAGATCGATATTGGATCTTCTCAGTGTTAGATTAATGGCGAGGGATGAACTATATGTAATGGCTGTAAGTGGAATTTATGGATATCACGCAACTAAAACTGGTTCGAAATGTTCCTTAGTGTGGATGGCCAGCTGTTTCGTCATCCCATCGTCTGTACAATGTCGAACTATAGGAACTTGGGATGATATATCCGATGATCTTCATCGTCTTGAATATGTTGACAGTGAAAGTGACCATGTTATGCCTAGGATGCTAACGCATGCAGATTTACACAGCGAATCGCAAAACAATGTTCATGAAATCTATCGGTTATCCCCTGAACCTTACCGGAATGAAGGGGATGGGAATTCTCGTGAAACAGAACGAAGTTTCGAACAGGAAGACCCGATTGATGACTATCTTGCCGAATATGCTCAAATTATTTCATCTAAGGAGGAAGAAGAAGAGGAAAACAATACAGAGGAATATATTAGACCGTCAGAGACAAGTAGTCAGACTCATGATGAGAAAAGACAGATATTTGCTCGTCGGAAAAGTTGTTCGGATGTAAGTAAAAAAGCAGGTTTATCATTGGGTTTAAGTATTCCGAAAGACCAATCGGCAGATGATTTTCATGTATCGTCTGCTGCAAGATCTCCTAATAAGCCAGACAAGTTCGATTTTAAAAGTATAACAGCAATGGCTCGACGAATGTCTATTCCCATTTTAGACAAATCTGAAGACGTTGACCACGGAACAAAAATTTACGGTGAAAAGTTGATCAAGAAAAGTAGAACGACAAAACAATTTCGAGAGGCCTTTTCAGAGGAAACTGATGATTATATTCCTCACAGAGCTCCCAAAACATTATCAAAATCCTTAACCACTAGCGAAATAGAAAATGCATGTGATGAATTAAAGAATGAAAAGCCAGGAAGTATGAAAAATATTGTTGCCGAGTTAAAACTAAGAGGTCAAAATTACAATGAAAGTAAGCATAGGAATGAAGATAATAACAACCAAGACAATAATTCATATCAGAAAATGTCGAAATCTTTAACAATGTCCGAAATAGAAAAAGCAAGCGACGATTATAAAATAGAATCCCCGGTTCAATTCAGGTGTGTAGTGAAAGAACTCCAGCAACGCAGCGAGGACCTACCTGAAGACGGATATCATCATGACGAATCGTTCGGAAGCAACAGCCTTGATCAGTCTTTTACTGGGTCATATACATCGGATAGCTCCCATACAAATAGTCTACGCAGAAATAGATCTGACGACAGTCGCAGAATGGAAAAAAATAATTACAAGGCAAATAGATCAAGTGATCCAGTCCGAGGATACTCTAACACTTTACCAAGCAATAGGGCGCACAATTCTCGTTCTACCGAAATTCGCAATAATCACACAAACAGACTTAGCGACTCAATGCGGGATAGTCATTTTTCCAAGACACTTCCTGCTAATTTTGACGGAAATATCAGTGGTGCTAGCACTCCACGGAATTATCGCGATGAACACAATTCTAAAATAAATTCATCAAGGCAAAAAAGTGAAGAGCCTGCGTCAGATCTTATGAAGAAATTAAACAATCTAACGGCACAAACAAGAATGGCAACGAGACCTAGTCTCGGAAACATAGAAGGATACGAACCTTCATCTTCAACAATGATGCGGTCACAGTCTGTGATGAATGTATCTTCGCCATTATCACCGAGATATGACCGCAACCTATTATCGAGTAGTTTAAGTTCGTCGACTTCTTCTTCTTCGGACATACCTGCAATATCTTACCACAGTGTTGTCGATCCGTGTCACAGATGCTGGAAAACTGTTTATTCATTGGATAAAGTTGGACCAATCAGAAAAGTGCAGTATCATAAACAGTGCTTTCGATGTGTCACGTGCAATACGATGCTTTCACTGAATACTTACAAACAAAATGTGAATGACAAGTCGGACGTGCAAGTTTATTGCAAGAAACACGTCCCGACCCTTGAATCACCTCACATCGACTTGGAGGCGAAAAATTTAAATGTGATGATGCATCATCCGAAATTGGATAGTGTGAATACAAATATCAGAGGAGGGACACTAGAGGATAAACGTAAAAGTAGAAATCTTCACCCATTGCGTATAGGGCGTGCCGTCAGCACTCCTAGGCTAGATTTAATTTGTGGACCAAATGATAACTCCGAATCGTATGATGCTCCTAGTATCGACAAAAATGGCAATGTTAGTCTGCGAGAATTAAAAATGGACGATACACCGAGGTCTGTTTGGTCGAGGTCAACTTTCTCGGCTGCTAAATTGGATCTGACGGTACCAGCTTCTGCACGGACTGGTTCGTCGCTATACCGAACAGTGGACACATGGAATTACCTATGAATATATGGATATAACGCAATATTTAGTACTTATAGTCAATGTGTTCAAATGAAGTTATAATGGATAATATTTATCTCATTTTAATCTTTAATCATTTTTTTCAAAAGTTGGGAGTGCCGGTTTTGTTTCTGGCACACCGAAAAGGCCGTATCATTCATCAATATGTTGGTAAATGCTTCTTCGCCTATAGTCGTAACTTTCAGTTTCTATAACTGGTTACATTATCCTTATAGGCATATAATATATCTACAACCACAGGAAAAACAAAACTTTGATTAAAAAGCCTTCAAATGAGAAACATTAATCGTCAACTATGTATGCTAGTGCCTCAAAACTGTTTATTTTACTTTGAAACAGGTTACTTTGAAATATCATGTAATATATATTTAGGTAACAATATACAAAAAATGTATCAATATTGTCTGGATTAGATCTACGGCTAGTTCACTTGTCCCCTTTTTATTTTTACGATTTTAAAAGTCTTGCCTTTTACTGTGCTAATGTATTTAATTGATACATATATATTGTGGTTTTATGGGTTAAATTGGCATAACACCAAGCATTTAAAATACAAACAAAACAAAAATCACGCCTTAAATGATTCAAGATTCGAAGAATGTTATATTTGTTTAAAATTTTGAATGATCATAACTATGTATGTGACTAACACGATTTCGAATACTTTATGGACATGGCAAATTTATTAATTTTTTTTGTTTTTTTAAAGTTTTTTTATGATGACTAATTATCAATATTTAATTTTGCAGTCAACCCTAAATATTTATTTAACCGATAGCTTTAAGCATATATTACTTGGTCCATTATTTATTTGATCAAATTTAATGTACCTGAGAATGTTATATTGCAATTAAAAAGTACTTATATTTTGTAATAAATATATATGTAGCTAGTCAGTTATTTTTTCCTAATTTAGTAGCCATCTGTGATGCTAATGGCTGGAAAGGGTCTGGATGGGTTTCTAGTATTCTGTTAAAAGTGTTTACAGTTATTACAGAACAGGGAACAATGAGCAAAAGAAGGAAAGTATGGACAAATAGAAAAAAAATATGGAATAATGTTTAAAAAAAGATGGAAAAAAAACGGTCAAAATTTAGGAATAGAGTTTTCCAGGCAATCATATCCGACGACCTCTTTTGCTATAAAAAAAAATATTGTAGGATTATCAGTTTACCCTTTAAGAGGACATTTAATTTTCCCGGTTTCGGTTGGGATAACTTGTTGCTTAAGTCTTTTTTTTTTGGAGGCTGTTGGTAGTTTTTTGCTTGATATTATCAGGTTTTCTTCGACTACGGTTGGGATAACCTAGCCTGTTGCTTTGTCTTTAGTTCGCTGTGTCTTTTTTGTAGGCTGTTGGTAATTTTTTGCTTGATATTATCAGGTTTTCTTCGACTGAAGAATATAACTATTCTTCGGTCCTCCTCAAGATTGGCCATTAAAAGTATTTCAAACTCTATCGAAACAAAAAACAAACTAAATGAAGTATAATAGAGTTTAACAATGAGAGATCACTTTCTGTGACTTTCGTGTCAATAATGTCAGTGGCATCGATTTTTTAAATGACTTTCATACTAGTAATGCTATAACTTTTCATTTATTTGTCATGATGTTTCACGGTTACAAATAAAGTAGACTTTAAAGGAAATTGGTATTATTTGTAATATCCCTTCTGTACTGGTCGTATACGTGAAGCTCATATCATGTTCTCCGTTTTTTTTTACTTTTTATACATCCATCAGTGGCTTTTAAATCATTTGGTCTGAGCGTTCCTGGTGAAGATTAATCGAAAACAGCACTTCGGCCGCACGGAATTTAGACAGTGTTTTTATTTTCATTTAAAGAAGCAAGCATATTGTGCAGACATTATTTTAAAAGTTTTTTTTTCTTCAAAAACGATCAAAATTTGCGTCGTGTATTGGTCTCTCAGACTACATAGATGGTTTCATATTTTGTTGGTTTTTCTACTTACCACAACTAATAAATAGTTTAAAATAGCATGCTAAGTTGACCATTTTGTTGTTATAAAGATAAGTTACAAGAAGTTACCGATAGATTTTTCATAATTTCATAATGGTCTGTTAATTTTTCACAGAAATACACTATTTTGACATTCACAAAATACTCCACACAGTTTTGTTATAGATAAAACTATTGTCCCATTTTTTTATACGATTTTCTTTTTAGTCAATGAGACAACTCTGCACTTACATGTATCAAAGATAGAACGAAGTTGACGATGCAAAACAAAACAAGTTTCAGAAAGGAAAAGACCAACAAACAACACTTTAACAAAAATAGAAAGAAAAGAGCAGGAAAGCAGCAGTTCATAAAATATTAGAATTAGCGACAAGAACTCAATGTAAAACTGGTTGTCAGGAAAGAATCAGCGGTTCTGGATTCCATTCCGTCTCCACATCTCTTGGCTTGTTTCATGGAAATCATGACTACTAAAAAAAATGATTTAAAAAGTTACTAGTTCCATTTTGATATATGTAACATATCGTACTTATTATATGTTCCCAATGTACATTGTACCAAATCAGAGGCTGGTCATATAATTTTTTAACAGTTTTTAATCGGGGTCATCAACGAAGAACTAAGAACTCGTCTTGTTATAGCAGAGTGTAAACACTGTTTGTCCCATATTGAAATTTAACATATAAATTCACAGGATGACAGTAACAAGTGAGCATTTTACTGTAAAAGCATGGACATTTGTATAAAAAAAAATTTCATGGAATCTGTTGATATTGAAAGTTAATGAAGGGTAAAATTACTGAAAACAAGAAAAGTCATATTTTTCTCTCAAACACAGCGAATTGTTTCTGTACTCAAACACGTGGTATACACAGGTTTTTTTTGGAAAATCTAAAAAAAAATACTTTCCATGAAATTCTCAATCCTTACTGTCAGCCCCTCTTAAATATTCTAATACTGAGCTAAATTTTTAAAACATAATTTAGAAAGGAAACACATTTCTAAATCAGGTAATGAGACCACCATCTAAAAGTGGCGGAAACAGAACTTATCATAAAGGGGGGAGTCATGCTTCAGTGATTCTCTATATAACCAACATTTTTTCCCACGAAAGGGTGGGGGAGGCTCCCTGGATCCGCCTATGGTTTACTTGACTAATTATATATACTGTTTGTCTGTTTTCAATTATTCGAATTTAGCCATACCGTCATTGCGTGACCTTCAATTGATGACTTTTAATGTTCCTTTGGAATCTTCTGCCTAGTTTTATAATATAAACGGTACCAATTTAACCGCACAGAATGCACATTTTTGGCAACTAATGCTACTTCAGTGATGCTCAATGCCAAATATTTGAACGTCTGACAAGATACACGTAAACGTTGAATTGCTCGGAAAACCAAATAAAACCAAAACTTGAACCATAATGTGGTCATGAAATAAGAACTATATATTGATGAGTGATGAGATATTTAAATTTAGTTAATCATACATCATTTTTAAAATTATATGATAGCAAAGTTAAACTAAGAAGTGAGTAACTTGTACTATTATTCGTTTTTTCTCCTGACACAGCAGTATAATATTATACACACGACAAAGTTATCCCAAAAGATATAGATATCAAGGGGTATCATACGTCTAATATAAACAGTGAAAGACAACATGGCCAAAAATAAAAACGACGATATTGGGATAATCAACATTAATAAAACATTTTCTCTCTAGTTTTTAATGCTGATGCATTGGGCACTATGATTGGTTTAAAAGAATTACAGGCGAATACAGCCGGGCGTCATTGTCATTGTCTCTCTAAAATCAGAAACATTATCAAAAACCTGGTTTCACCTAAAAATGCAGGAGTCAAAAGTGGCAACTTCTAGTATTTGTTTTATTCACATCTGTTATTTTTTAATCTCCTTTAAATGCTATCATAGATTTAAGGAAGTACTCCACTAATTCATGACCCCATTGCTTTCTATGTTAAATTCCTCCATTTCAAGCAGGCACACCTCTTTTATTTAAAGTTAAAACAAAGTGGCAATCATTGCATGTCAAAGCAACACTTTAAGGTGTCTTGTACTGGAAAAATCAGCATACCTTTAATGACATATAAGAAAAAACTGGTCCCCGGAACTTAGGATGAACCAAAACAGTTACTTCAGATCTGACAAACAGACAAAATGTACCCTTTTTAGCTCACCTGGCCGAAAAGGCCATGTGAGCTTTTCTCATCACTTGGCGTCCATCGCCATCTGACATGGGGGTAAAAATGTTCATTAGGTCAAGATCTATCAGCCCTGAAATTTTCAGATGAATCAAACAAACCATTGTTTGGTTGCTGCAACTTAATTGGTAATTTTAAGGAAATTTTGCAGTCTTTGGTCATTATCTAGAATATTATTATAGATAAAGATAAACTGTAAACAGCACAAATGATCAGCAAAGTAAGATCTACAAATAAGGTAATATGACCAAAATTGTCAATTGACCCCTTAAGGGGTTATTGTCCTTTAATGACAATTTTTCACAATTTGTTCATCATATTTGCTAACTTTAAAAAATCTTCTCCTCTGAAACTCCTGAATGGATTTGGATGAGACTTAGCATGATTGTTCCTTAGATTATCCTGCACAAAGTGTGTGCTTCGATTTTTGATCCGTCAAAAAAAATGGCCGCCGTTACTTAAAATAGAACATAGGGGTCAAATGCAGTTTTTGACTTATATCTCAAAAACGAAAGCATTTAGAGCAAATCTGACGTTAGTTAAAATGTTCATCAGGGTAATATCTATCAGCCCTGAAATTTTCAGATGTATCAAACAACCCTTTGTTGGCTTGCTGCCACCTAATTGGTAATTTTAAGGAAATTTTGCAGTTTTGGGTTATTATCTTGAATATTATTATAGATACAGATAAACTGTTAATAGCAAAAATGTTAAGCAAAGTAAGATCTACAAATAAGTCAATTTTACAAAAATTGTCAATTGACCCCTTAAGGAGTTATTGCCCTTTAAAGACTTTTTTCACAATTTGTTCATCATGTTGACTTTAAAAAATCTTCTCCTTTGAAACTGCTGTATCAATTTCAGCCAAACTTAGGCTAAATGAGTTTCAGAGTATCTAGTATAAATTTTATATTTCATTTCCTTGTATGACAAGAAACATAGCTCCTATGGCTAAAATAGAACATAGGAGAAAATTAATTTTTTTTGCTTTTGAAGAAAATAGGACGATTCAAAGAACATTTAAATAAATTTAAAAGCCAAACTAATCATTGATGAGAGATTTAATCAAAAAAATTAAGGTGGGCGATTCAGGCTCTTGAGAGCCTCTTGTTTTTTAAAGGAGTAGGTTCAGTAACTTAAAAAAGACCCCTCTTTGGCCCCAAAATAGAGCAGTTTTACAAAATTGTGAAAATAAAATCGTTTAGCTATTTATTGGAAAGTAGAATGCTTCTGATACATATATATGAGATGTTTTTAACAATACAATGCACAAATCGGGAACTAGCATCATTATTAAAGTCATGCTAAATTACCGAAATCTTCAGAATTTTAGCATTTTAGTTAAATTTCAGACGGTTTCCGTATTAAATGAAAGTGGCCGCATTCGTGTTCATTCATAATATTGAAACGAAAGTTGTATTTGATGATAATACATAATATATATATATATAAAGATTGAGAATGAACACGGATGCGACCACTTCCACTTTTGAGAAAAAAAACATCTGAAAAGTGACGATTTTTGGCATATTTCATAGATTCTTCATAACTAAGCTTGAATCGGAGCGTTTTAACGACTTTTAAAATCAGTTAAAATCTTTCACATAAATTAAACGAATCATTTGAAATAGAAACTAAAGTGTTTAAAAAGTGTCTAAATTATTTCGTTAGATGAACCTGAAAATTAAGGCCAAAATCGGCCCTTACCGGACCTACTCCTTTGGATATTGATATTTTTAATATTCAAAATTATAAGTCAAAAGGTATTCTGCAATGATCACAAGTCCTTCAGCTTTCATTTGATACAAAAAATGCCTAAATATTCAACATATTTTGAAAGTTACACTCATGCGTAGGAACTATTTTGTGTTAAATATGTACTACTTTCTAGTATGTGCTTTCTGGCCGGGCCCGAATTAGTGGTGTTACACCTATAAGCTAAATTAGAAAAAAACACGGTTTGAATGAGACATCCAAAAATATTCAATAACGGAGCCTTAACTTGCACAATCGACTCAAACCAAACAAATTCAAACCCGCAGTGTTTAAACGCGATTGGTCCGTATTGGGAAACTCATATATTTTAATGTTGTTTGTCAAATTTTAAAATTCATTTGTGTTTACTTAGTTAGAGCAAATTGGTAGTTTCTGTTAAGGCTATCCGCAACTCATCTTCTCTAGGTTTGTTTTAAAGATGCGACATCTAATGACACCGTGGATACGCTTTGGGATTTTACTCTCGTTTTTTGGGTTTGATAACATATTCATGTATACCTAACTCCTTTCTCTTTTCATTCAAATTTGACTGACGAGTTTGTATACCTTATATAGGAAAACTTAAAATGGTTTCTAATTGGAGTATGAAATGTCGGATCATCTCAGTTTCTATGCTAAAATGTGTAGCATTTACCTCTAGTCAAAGACTGTGCTTACCATAGAAGATGTAACACACTATCTGCTATACTGTCAAAATAACTAAAATATTCAAATACTTCAGTTTTGATAATATCACTTAAAGAGAATCCTATAACTTCAAATCTAACTACTACAATCAATCATGTCTTTTTACTTTTAAGTGTCACAAGGACATATCTTTTTATTTATTGTCATAAGTATATGTAATTAATGAATATAATTTTGACAGCAACGATTAAAGAGTAGTCGTCGCCCCTTGAATGATATTTCTAACAATGAACGTATTGCTGTAGGTTCATATGTAGTATATAAGTGATAATTAATGTGCTTAACTATATTTCTCATGTCCAGAGAAAAAAATGAACAATCGTTTATGTCTTAAAGCGTACGTTAATAGTATTTTTTGGTCTTAATTAAATATCTCTTGATATATTTAAGGCTTTACAAAATTCATAAGTACATGTATAACCAGAGATGATTGGAGCAGCAACACGAATTTACGAATCATCATTAAAACTACATGTGTAGCAAGTATGTAAGTATTTTTACAGTACCGTTTAACGATTTTCTATTTTCTGTTCGATCCTTTTCTTTTTTATATTTATCAGAAGGCAGGATTAATTTTGTTTGACGAACCTTATTGGACAACTGAAAACGGTTTCTAATTGGAGTACTAGATATCATTTTTGTATCGGGCAACGCTTGTTTCTATGATTAAATGGTAATCAAAATCAAGGAATGTTTCCTTTGTTTAAATGAGTTCGTTTTCTCAATTGAATTTTTTCACATTTTTATGTCGAGACCTGTTTAATGGTCAAATATACTGTATTGGGGGTTCACATGATTGGAAGCTGTACTTTTGCTATAATTGCTTACGTCCACTTTATTTAAACTTTGGCGGATAAGTCTATCGAAATACTAGTTACTAAACGATAGCAACGAATTTGATTTAGTAAAATTACTAAAGGGAATCATTTTCTTTAATATAATTTGAGACCTGTACGATCGTATATGCTATACTTTCAGTGTCACAATTCAGTTCCTACACGTGAATTTTATTAAGTTATTTTTTCATTTTTTAAATTCGTTCTTATTTTTTAATTCATTTTAATTTTCATTTATTTGTCCTAAGACAATACAAAAAATGGTGTTCTTAAACGAAAATGCTGGTATTAAATCGTGTTGACAAATATTTCGGCTCAACAAATGGCCTTCTTCTTGTGTCACAAGTTATAACAATACTGGTACCTTTTAGGTCTCCATCAGAAGTTGGCAATACTAATCTTACACCATAAATAATTGTGGACTGGATAAATACCAGTAAAGTCATAAGTGAAGTAGAAGAAAATTCTTATATTACTGCTTTGGTAGAATTTGGGACAAGTATAATTAGTGAATTTTCATACTGTTGGCAAAATTCTGACTATAAGAAACATGTTAGAAAATTGCTATAGTTGAACATTTTTAACATTAACTAATTATATATTTTTAATTCTTATCTTTTCTTCTAACTACGGATGGAAGAAACACAAGCTATCCTTGCACTGCAATAGAACTTATTGAAGGGACCCATACATTAGCAAATGAAATAATTAAAATGATTCGAAGGTGGCCTGCCGAATTTTTGAAAAAAGAAAACTGCTGAAATAGCACATTCAATTAGATTAGTTACTTACATCATTCATTATCGTTCAAAACCTTCAATTAACAAAACTGGGCTTAGACCATCTCTTGTAAAAAAAGGTTTATAAAACTTTGTATTCGAAAGTTTGTATAAAGGCAGAAATTACTGTTTTAACAAGGACTTTTCGGCAGTGTATGGACACTTAATCCATATGTAGGTAGGGATATTAACTCATCACCACGCTTAATAAATGAATGGGCGAAGATCATTGAACTACATGCAATAGAATCAGGCGATCAATATCTTTTGGATTAGCGATGTTTGAACATCTACTTAGTACCATGTTCGAAGAATGCAATAACAATGAAAAATATGACAAGACAACTTATCAGAATCTAATTTTACTTTTGATTAATCTATTTTCAGATGACATACTCTCCGTCGTGCTTCGGTTTATGTCGATCCATAGAAGGTGGGATCCTGTGGATTTCCGGATGGAGACAATTGTGGAAGAAAAGTGGGCTATGAAGGAGGAGTTGTCAGAAATTATTAAATTTTCAATAAATAATGACAAGGATCTTCAGGGAAACAATACAAACTTGAAGCCCAGTCGAATACAAAAAAATTGAAGACAATCTCTCAACAGGCTTACCTGATCATCAGTATCAATTGTGATATTAACTGTTCATTTAAACTGTTTGTTATAAATTATAGCAATATACAAATAATTTAACTAATTGTAGTTTGTGTTTCATTTAATGAAAACAAATAATAACCAAATAAAATCAAATTATATAAAACTAACCAATGGAAAATAATCTTAGAAAATTTCAAATTATTATTGTCTTTCCTTGCAGGCCAAGAATGAAAAGAATGACTATGATTATCTTTGTTACTATCTTCATTGGTTTAAGTGGTTCTACTTTCATTCAAGGAAATGTTGTCTGTATGGGCTTTGCTCATCATGTTGAAGGCCGTACAATGACCTATAGTTGTTAATGTTTGTGTCATTTTGGTCTTTTGTGGATAGTTGTCTCATTGGCAATCATACCACATCTTCTTTTTTATATTTCCATAAAGTTAATGAAATGACTACTACGAGGTCTAATTGGTTTGTTACTTTTGTCATTGATCTTGCTCCCTTTGAGAATTTTGTTTATCAACTGTCGAACAATATAGCACAATATTTATACTGGCTCAGAGCCTCAGAGGGCAACTTTATTTTATAGCAAACCAGGGTATGAGATGTATTTTAGAACTTTAACTAATTTAAAAGAAGAATACCGATGGCTTACTGGAATGTATGAAACCATATACACTTAGTGGCCTTCAAGAATACGATAAATTGCAACACCAAAATAAACATTCAGTTCTTCCATTCGTAGAACATATTATGAGTTTTCTTTTCGGAACAGTTTCGGATGAAGGTTTGCGTACTATAAATAACAATATAAGGGTTTTAGCCAACAACCAAAAACGCATTTCACATGTCTTAAGTGAAAGTCTCACCATATTAAATGTTACGAGGGCTCAAGTTGCACGAAATCGGAAAACCGATGATTTTAAAATAGTTTAACAACAGGTTTACATGACGTTGATCTAAAGTTAAGAAATATCACCAACATTTAAAAAAAAAGAAATTGCGGATTTAGAAACTTTTGTTGACATATACGCAAAATTGGATGTTATTACAAGTGAAATGAAATCAATAGTTCTGAGAGCGACATTATATTTTTTTCACCTAAATCAACAGTTGAACATGTAATCATTAGGTCATCTGTCGTCTAGCACCATCAATCAAACATCGTTTAGGTATCGTCTCTTCACAGACATACAATTTCAAGTATTGGCATACCTTAAACATCAAAAAGATCCAACTAAGGGACGACATCAAAAGTTCAATGAAGGATAAAAAACTTAATTCACATAGTTTTTTTACTGACCTGCTCACCCCCCTCTTAGGGAAAAATTGATTGACCCATATGGATATATGTAAAAGTCAATGTAGGATAACCAAATTTTGCAGCAGTTCAACCTCCCCACCCCCAAACTATTTGAATTACGTTTTTCCGACGTAGTCGGTATAGTTTCGGTTTGTGCACTTTGAACTTAAAGACGTTTAACTATGGCAACAGAATATGCATTCTCGAAAATCCTAGCTTTTTTTTTTTTTTTTTAAATATAAAACATATTTTATTAACAATCGCCTGTTACATCAACCCTCAGTTGCCCAGGGGAGCAACTAAGGGGGCCCCAATTGTTACAGTCTCATTTGTCGGGGAAAAATCAAATGAGAAAAAAAACTCCCACTATAAATTATTAACATCAACCCTCAGTAAAAATATTATCTATCCTTGTACAAATGTACATGTACCTGCAAACATTATCGATCTATATATCTTTACCTCTCACCATATATAATTTTTTAAATAAAGTTTGTTTTGTATCTTTATTTCTCACAAAAGCTACCTGTATTTATTAAGCAGTTTCAAAGTTACCGTACATCAAGTCTTTTGATATGTTAATTTCAATTACATTTAAATTCTGGTCATGTGATTATTTACCACGTGCGATTTGTTAAAGGGATGTGTTACAGTAGTTCATTCATAAAAAAATGGATTATTTAATGATTTTTGATTTCCAAAAGGTTTTATTTCAAAGATATGGTGAGTAAATATTTGTTTATGAAATTAACCTGTTGATACAACATGTCTTGTTACAATTAGATGATAAACATGAATTACATACACAATAGAAATTACATGTACATAGGGAGCTGAGAGCAGTATACATATTATTATTCAATCAGTATCAAAGAGGTCATTGCACTGACCTGACCACACAAAATGTATATTTATATACAAAAAATGTCACACATAATAGAAAAGGCTTCGTTTTTTGTATTCGGTTTAAAATATTTGAGCAAAAATTGCATTTCTTGTTTTATCATATTTAAAATCAACGATTTACTTATCTCTTTATTTTGATATTTTGCGATATTTCTAGTTTTCCAGATAACCCATTTCGTGATTAGAAGTACCGTATCTAAAATTTGGGTATAAGATGCATCTGCATTAATGACCCCAAATATTATACTTGTTTCCGATTTTTGTAATTTTTCGATATTTAACTGTGAACAAAAATCCCATATTTTCTTAAAAATCTCCCGCCAAACGTCTTCCACCAGTTTACAATAAATAAAAAGATGAAAAAGTGATTCTTTCTCATTGCAAAAGTGACACTTTCCGTTTGAGCGATTCATTTTTTGTAATTTTTCTTCAGTGTAAATTA
The DNA here is from genome assembly GCF_036588685.1 of Mytilus trossulus. Taxonomy (NCBI): domain Eukaryota; kingdom Metazoa; phylum Mollusca; class Bivalvia; order Mytilida; family Mytilidae; genus Mytilus; species Mytilus trossulus. Next base: position 24,652,459 of record NC_086373.1, on the reverse strand, counting down.
TATTATGTAGTAACTTCCATTGAAGTTGTTTAGTTTTCCTATTAGCTAAATTCTTATTCAAGGTTTCCCAAATGTATTCCCATGGTAGCTCATTCCCAAATTGTAAATTCCACTTAAACTGGCTTTTTGGAGCTGTTTTATTCTCATAGAAGTATCTTATATCTTTAAGGCATAATTTTTTGGCATCGACGACCACTCCATTTTTTATAAATTGACAAGAATTTATTAATTTTATAGGTCTATCAGAGTGACTTTGCATGCTAGAGTCTGTTTTTAAAACGTCAATTTGTTGATGTGTTAGCGAAGATTTAATGCGGCTATATTGTGCAATCCAATTCCTTTTATCTTTAAGACGGTTAAAAATATCAAAAGAAGTTTTAAAGGATTTATTGTCTAAGTCCCATATATCTTTAATTTTTTTTATTCCACTGGCGGCAAAATTTGCATAATATAATGCATGTCCCTTGAACTTAAATTTAAAATTGCCGAATATATTTTCTTCTAAAAGGTCCTCTTTCGTGACCGATGTTTGGATCTTCTGTAAGTCAGACCAGGAAATTAAAAGTTCTTTATAATATTTGGACATTTGTATTTGCCTAAAACATGTAGTGTCCGAACAAGAACATATAAAAAAATCTGTATCATATTTTTCGTCTAGTGACGTTAACCAGTATTTTCCTATTGCATTCCATTTTTGTGTTTTTGAGTTGACAATACTGTACATACTTTTCACCTGTTTTGATTTAATAAAGTCCCTTAAGTTTATCATTCCTATCCCCCCTTTTTCTTTCGGTAAACAGCACACTGTTCTAGCGATTTGGTTTGTTTTCCCATCCCATATAAAGGACCATATAATATTATTTATTTGTTTTTCGTATATCTCCGGGATACCTCTCATTTCAATTTCGTATCCAATGACAGACAGTATAAAGGATTTAATAATTAAAACTTTTCCCGTAAATGTGAGATCTCTTGATTTCCAAACTTCCATACAGCTTTTTATCTTATTTATTTTTTCTAACCAAATTTGATCTAAGTCTATCCCGTATCCATGTTGTACCCCTAATGCTTTCACAGGACGCTTAGACCATTTAATTTTGTTAAATTTTGGTTTTTTATTTCGCCACTTGCCTAAATACATGCCAACAGTCTTATCCATATTCATTTTAGCCCCCGAAGCATTTTCGTACAGTTTTAAAATTTTAAATGTTTCTTCGATAGACTCCTCACTTTTATTAAAGAGTTGAGTATCGTCAGCAAACATATTTAGCTTTGTTTCAATATAGTCCCCCGTTCTAGTAGGAAGTTTTATTCCTTCTATATTAGGATTGTTTCTAATTGAAGCTGCAAGTGGTTCTGCTTGCAGGATATATAGCATCGGGGCTATTGGGCACCCTTGACGAATTGAACGGGTTATGCCTACGAATCTAGAAGTAAACCCATTCGTATGAATACACGTCTTGGCGTTAATGAAAAGCATTTTTACCCAACTCCGGAATTTTTCCCCAAACCCAAATTTTAATAAACAAAAATCGATCCATTCCCATTCCGCCCTATCAAATGCTTTTTGTTGATCCAAAAATAATATTGCACCCTCCTCGTCTTCTAATTCACAAAAATCTATAACATCTTGTAGTAATCTATTGCCTTGAAAAATGTTGCGCCCTTTGACAAACCCTTTTTGATCGAAATCAATTATTTGCGGTAATACATTTTTTAATCTTTCCGCGAGTACTTTGGAAATAATTTTATAGTCCGTGTTCAAGAGCGTTATAGGACGCCAATTTTTTATGTCTTCTCTCTCCCCAGACTTAAACATAAGCGTGATCATACCTCTATATTGAGATTCACAGAGCAAATTGTTGTCAAAGATATCCTTAATAACCGCCACGAAGTCTTCCTTTATCAAATACCAATATATTTTGTAAAATTCATTTACAATTCCGTCTTCCCCAGGGGATTTATCAGGTTTCAAGATTGTAATGGCCTTACTTATTTCATCCAAAGTTATTTCCATTTCACACATTTTTTTATTTTCTTCGGTTAGTTTATGATCTATATTCTGTAATAAATTTTCTGCCGCCTCCCTATCCCACCCCTCGGACGTAAATAATTTTTTGTAGAAAGATACTTGTTCTTCTAAAATAGATTCTATATCATCTTTATACTTTCCGTCTGCACCTTTTATTCTAGACCATAATTTTTCCGCGCCCCTCTTTTTTTCTAGATTAAAGAAGTACCCTGTAGATTTTTCGCCTTTCTCGTACCAATTAACCTTCGACCTAATTCTTACTGCCTCGGCTTTTTTGTCATAATAGTCTTTTATTTTAACTTTTAAATCATTCAATTCGTTTTCATTATTTGTAAGATCGGATCCCGTAATTTTATCCAATTTTTTTTCCCACTCCCTTATTTGTTTTTCTGTAACGTTTAATTGCTTTGCCACTTCTATAGTAAGACTTTTGATTTTTATCTTAGTTTCCTCCCACCATTCAAGACTATTTGCGAACTTATTTTTTTTTAATTTCCAGTTTTCCCAAAAGCTTTCGAAAGTATTTCTAAATAAGTCTGATTGAATAACTGATGAGTTCATTTTCCACGTTCCGGGACCGCGTTCTGGTTCATTTGAAAATCCTAGCTTTGATTGGACAAAATGCTGTCACGGTGAGTGATTTGGTTGTGTTTGAAAAAACGTCTCGAAAATTATATCGTGATGGAAAGCAAGTGAAAAACTATGAATATTTGAACTAGATGTTATAAAGATTTATATTTTTATTAAAATAATTGTTACTCCAATTGGTCATTGCATCCATGAAAGCTGTTTATTCGGGACAATTATATAATTTTTAATGTAAACCTTGTTGTACGAACGTACATGACTTTCATGAACGCACCTACGCATGTGAGATTTCCGCGGGGTTTTGGAGAATGTAAACAGAAAGATATTACTTATAATTCCAATAGTTTTTAGCTTTGTTAATAATGAAATAGGTTTAATGTAAACAGTAGTAAATGTATATCAATTTTGTTTCAATATCCCCAGACTTAGTAAAAAAAATCTTGTAGTTACATTCAGATGGAGATTTTATTAAAGAGGTCCTGCATCATAAATTAAAGTCATTGTGCTTCTGAAGGTTATCAAAATGATAGTTTTAAACATATACTCTAAATTGAGAATGGTAATGGGAATGTGTCGAAGAGACAACAACCCGACCAAATAAAAAAACAACAGCAGAAGGTCACCAACAGGTCTTCAATCATGATGTAGCGAGAAATTCCCGCACCAGGAGGCGTTCTTCAGCTGGCCGCTAAACAAATATATACTAGTTCAGTGATAATGAACGCCATACTAATTTCCAAATTGTACACAAGAAACTAAAATTAAAATAATACAAGACTAACAAAGGCCAGAGGTTCCTGACTTGGGACAGGCGCAAAAATGCGGCGGGGTTAAACATGTTTGTGAGATCTCAACCCTCCCCCTATACCTCTAACCAATGTAGAAAAATAAACGCATAACAATACGCACATTAAAATTCAGTTCAAGAGAAGTCCGAGTCTGATGTCAGAAGATGTAACCAAAGAAAATAAACAAAATGACAATAATACATAAATAACAACAGACTACTAGCAGTTAACTGATATGCCAGCTCCAGACTTCAATTAAACTGACTGAAAGATTATGATTTCATCATATGAACATCAGGCACAATCCTTCCCATTAGGGGTTTAGTATAATACCATCATAACATATATGAGAAGAACATAACCCGTGTCATGCCAACAACTGTTTTTAGAATAAATGTCTTTAGTTCCGACGCAAAGACCTTATCAGTGACTCAATATTAACGCCAAAATATGCAATCTTTAATGACTTGACAACAGTATCGTAATTATATCCCTTCTTAATCAGTCTATTTAAAGGTATTGTAAGTTTCTGAGGTGAATACTGACACCTTTGTGCTTTATAAAGAATATTTCCATAAAAAATTGGATGTGAAATACCTGAACGTATTAAAAGTCTGCATGTTGAGCTATATTTACGAATGATGTATTTATACCGATGATAAAATTTAGTAAATGTTTTAACTAGTTTGTGATACCGAAAACCCTGGTGTTATAATTTTTCAGTAATACATAAATTTCTCTCGTTAAAATCTAAAACATTGTTACATACACGAGCGAATCGTACAAGTTGAGATATATAAACACCGTAAGATGATGACAAGGGAACGTCACTAAATTTAAATACGTCGGATATTTTTTTTAAAGATATTTCTTGTTTATCTTACATTGATCTTTTGATGTCGTTCATAAAGATCTTTGGGCATTTTATACATTTTTAACCTGCACTCCTTTGATCTTTGAGAGGAAGATTTTTGTTGTAATTTCTGTTTCAATTTAAGCCTACAATTATAAACTTGTACTATATAAAGTGCTGAAGTTAAAAAGAACCAATGCAATTAATTAAAACAAATAAAAACATGGTTGCTAATTTCCATCTATAATCAGAATATACTGCCGTTAATACCGAAAGGTCCAAATAAATATTTGATCAAATGAAATAATACAATGCACTCATCCTTTAGTACTATATTGTGCTGTAAGTAGTCCAACATATCCAATCAGTAATCTATTCATCACAACCGTGTTAATGAAAAAATGAAGGAGACTATTGGTTCGATTGTCAGACACTAGTTAAACAATTTGCCGTCTTTTCTAGGGCAAAATATATCTCATCCGGTTCAATCACAACTACAAGGATACCTTTACAGCCGGTTACAATGAGTGTAGGCAAATGTTATATCTTTGGTTTGGCTAGCTGAACAGTGAAAATTTAATCATTGTTAGGTAAGTAAACTATCCTCCTTTAAGAGAAGACTAGTCCGACAGATAACCAATCTATCTGTCTGTAGGACTATGTTTCTTCGAAAAGAGGTTAGTATGCCTTACCTAACAATGACTTCACGGTTCAGCTAGCAAGCAAGCTAACCAAAGATATTATCTTTAGCTACAAACTCATTGAAATCGGCTGTAAAATTTGCAATAGCTTAAAGATGTGCAGATCAGAAAATGACTTCTAGTACAGTGCCAATTTTAACTTTGAATGATCAATTGTAACACGACAGGTGCTACTCTGGGAGCAGGATCTACCGCATATTTTGTACACATGAGATCACACCAGTTTTGGCGGGGATCGTGATGTATACATGTCTAGTCAATGTTTAGAAGACCTCTTTGATTTTCGTTTTGGTCATTATGTTGTCGGTTATTGTTTTGACTTATAATTTTCAATAGTCCCCTGATTTAGACTTCAAAAGTATTAACCAACCCCAAACGTCAAACATAAAACAAAAATAAAGACATAAATTCATAAAATTGTGTTGAATGGAAAAAACAACTACATCGAAATCGTGAAGTTTTGAAGTCCGTATGGGTTCTTCAAGCGCCCATATAATAATAAAGAAATTGTATTATATTAAAGAAATATTAGTAAAATTACAAGGGTCATTAAAAAAACTTCCAATGTAATTGCATTATCTACAGAATTTTCAAAATGGAGTATCGGAAAGAGTGTCTTTCGACATGAAACTTAGCAAGAAATGTCCCGTTTAGCTAGTTGTGTCATTTTCCTGAACGTCATATTTATCCTAACGTTCATTAATCTTTTTCTTTGTGGTAATGAGTGATACCAAAACTTATTGGTTGGATTGTTCATCATAAGTAAACTTCCGTGTTGTAGCTCTACTGTAATTGAATCAATTTTTCGTTTAGCATGTTTGCCCCTGGAGTCTGCGTGTCTAAAAACAAAGTCACGTGGTTGTCCGAGTGACAGTGAGGCTATAGGATGTCCTGGTACCAAGTCCTCTTCATCGTCTCTGTGTTCTCCCATATGATCATGGCCATCTTTGTATCTGAGAAACAATATTGTAAAAAATGTTTTAGAAATAAACCCGACTTCGTTTTGAAATTCTGCAAAAATTAAATTAAAACTAAATTTTAGCTCGAGCCTGTAAAGTTGACCATACTGCATAGACGATTTTGGTTGTTCTCTTAAAAAGGTATTTTTTCTGTTCAGATCTTTTTGATGTCCCGAATTTTTTTTTTTAATTTGATTATCTAAGAAACGTGTCATTCGATTAAAATACTGATCACGTATCTATTTAATCCTTTTACTACTTGTTTAATTGTTATCTCTGTTCATTGTGTTAAACCAAATGCTCGCTTGTTTTATTTCCCGTTTTCATGCCTTGCTTACGAAGGTTACTGTCTGCATACTTTCCGGTCTGTAGGTATTTTATTTCGTTGTCGACGATATATCGTCGGTTATTTTTAGTAGAGAGCGGAACGGCATAGTATACAGTACACTTTGACACTTTGCAAACTAAAGAGCAATGTTAGGAACATGTACCTGTTGATGAGAACAAAGTTGAATTCATGTTTTGTTACTTCACTTATTTTATCACGGATTTCTTTTAGAAATGGTATCCATGGTCGTGCAGGAACAATTGTGCTTGAAAACTTGTATGATAAAAAACTTGTATGATAAACCAGAATCTCCATAAGCAACCTTAAATTAAATAGAAAACAAATTAAAAAATAAAATCATTATTTAAACAGTTTTAATAAACGTTTTCAAAACGCTTTCGTGAAGGAATATTTATCTAAATAAACAGAAGAAAAGAAAGGAAGATACAAATGAGGCATATAAAACACAAGTCCAATAAAAAACAGCCAACATCTTGGAGAAAAAGACCAAACAAATCGAAAAAAAGGAGCTCCGCAAAATCGTGAATGAATCATTATAAGTTGTATCTACAACAAAGGCTACGGATATCTGAATTTAGTCTTTCTAAAAAAAATACATCTTTATTAAGTGCCAATGTATAAGGAAACGCAACCCCTTCATGCATTTTCTTTTTCTTAAATGTCAGTTGGGTCTTCTTTGTAAGATAAAAAAAATCGTAATAATATGGGACACAGAACTTTTATAGCAATTTTCAGAGTTTTTTCCATTTCAGATTTTAAAGGTTACATATTTTTAATGCTTAAAAACACCCTTCATCTTAACTAAAACTTGAAATGTACACATTTGTGATAATTTGAATCATAATGGACCTTTAAAGCTCTACTAGGATATTAAGATATAATACAGAATTGGCAATTGTCCGTCTGCATTTGAATGTGAGCTAGTTAAAAGTTTCTGAACTAACTATAAAGGGGTCAAAGTAAGTTAATGAACTGGAATATGAGGTGTTTCGTTTCTATATGCGTTCAGCATATATAAAAGTCACACTCGTTCAAGTTAAATCAAGAGAGTAATGCATTGAACATATAGTCTGAAGTGTTAATGGAATGCCTTTTAAACAACCTTTTTTCTTATACATGTATGCAGGTCGTATGTATACAGAATAGAGAACAATGAAAAAATGACGGATAAAATAGGCACACCACATCTTCCTATATCTATTTATAATTTCAGAAACAATATTAAAGTAAGAATTATAATAATGAAAATGGCCTGAAACAATAACTGATTTTTTAAACTGGAACACGAACATGACGAATGTTTCATTGAAAAAAATCAATTATTGTTTTACCACAGTTTGTAAATTTAACTTTGAAAATGACAAAAGTAACTTATAGAATTATCTCCCATATCAGTGACATACCTGTTTTCGCGGAATATCATGCCATTTACCAAACACTTTCACCTTCGCTAACTGGCCTGTGTTGTATTCTAATAGTTCAGCACATTTGATTAGAAGTTCATCTGCCTCTTCCTTGCTATACAATACAATATAATCACAATCCAAATTCTCACCAGAAAGCTTTCGCCACTTCAATTTGTTTAGTTTCGCGAGTTTATTTTTATCTTCGCTTTCTCTTTCACTTTCGTCCCTCTTACGTTTTGTCCGCAGAACGAATGCATCCATAAAGATAAGATTGGGAATTTATGAACAATTATATCTAAACGATAAAAACACCTTATATAACTGTCATAAGCTACAGAAGCATGAAAAGGTGGAAATTGAAAGTAGAAACACGGTTGTTTCCCTTGAAATGTTTTCTTAGCGCGAAAATTTGATCTTGACAGTATACACGGGGCGCCGAATGGGACTCTTGTGGTTTTGTACAAAATTCAATTCTGTCATAACAAAATCATTTTTGTCTTACAAAACTATGTGCTACATACTTGCTTTGTGAGAACTTCAATTTTGTGATGACAAAATTCATTTGTGTAGACAAAATTCATTTTTGTAGACAAAATTCATTTTTGTAGACAAAATTCATTTTTGTAGACAAAATTCATATTTGTCATGACAAAGGTCAATTTTGTCTAAAAGGTATGCAAATATAAACATATTTGCATACAAAATTGACTTTTGTTACCTGATATGGAAATTAAATCACAAAAGTCAATTGTGTGAGATAAGATTCAATTTTGTGAGACAAAATTGACCTTTGTGAAACAAAATTAACTTTTGTGAGACAAAATTAACTTTTGTGAGACAAAATTGACTTTTGTGAGACAAAATTCAATTTTGTCATTTTTGTTGAGACAAAATTCAATTTTGTCATTTTTGTTGAGACAAAAGTCAATTTTGTCAATTTTGTTGAGACAAAAGTCAATTTTGTTAATTTTGTTGAGACAAAAGTCAATTTTGTCAATTTTGTTGAGACAAAATTCAATTTTGTCAATTTTGTAGAGACAAAAGTCAATTTTGTGACGACAAAATTCATTTTTGTGACGACAAAATTCAGTTTTGTAACAACAAAATTGGCTTTTATGAGACAAAATTGACTTTCGTGAGACAAAAGTCAATTTTGTCTCACCAAAGTCAATTTTGTCTCACCAAAGTCAATTTTGTGTAACAAAAGTCAATTTTGTGTAACAAAAGTCAATTTTGTGTAACAAAAGTCAATTTTGTGTAACAAAAGTCAATTTTGTGTAACAAAAGTCAATTTTGTGTAACAAAAGTCAATTTTGTGTAACAAAAGTCAATTTTGTGTAACAAAAGTCGATTTTGTATGCAAATTAGTTCACAGAAACCAAACTAAACTAATTTGAAAACAAAATTGACTTTTGTCGCTCAATTTTCAAATTAGTACAACAAAAGTCAAGTCTGTGTAACAAAATTGAATTTTGTCATGACAAAAGTGACTTTTGTCCGCCGATAGATAATTTTGTATGACAAAATTTTAAATTTCTAGTATGATACAAATTTTGTTAAACTGAACTCATTTTTGTTGAACAAAAGTCACTTTTGTCCGTACAAAATTGAATTTTGAGTACAAAACCACAAGAGTCCCATTCGGCGCCCCGTAGTATAGGTATCGAGCATTTTAAGTCTAGATTTTTTCGCACCAATTTGAAAGTCTGTACTGTGGTATTTATGGAACACCGTATTTGTCTTATGTAGCACTCTGATGTTACTTTATGTTGTTAAAATATTATTACTTGATAAAGTAAGAATTAAGTATGGTATACGGTCTTTAGTTCCAATGACTTTTTAGGAACTTGGATGTTCCATTTTTCTTTTTATAAATGTTTTACGTGTAATAACTATAAGCCATATGTAAAAGTCTAAATACTTATTTTTTCAATAGTCTTTGAGCACTTAAACTTTTCAATGATAAAGCTATGAAAAATTAAGAGAGAACATTTTCTCGCCAAAACTTCAACGGCTTATGATATCTCGAAAACAAGTACATTGACCTATACTTCTTTTGCTCTTTTTGGTTCCTTTGATAATCCCCTATCAATATACACTAGTATTATGAAAAGCTTGTTATTCTGAAACTGAGTAGGGAACCTCTTTAAGATAAGACTCCAAATTATAAGGCAAATTGTTTCTCAACTTCCTATATAAAAATTCACCAATATATTAAATAAGATGTTGAACAAACCTTTAAAAGGCAGATTTTACATCAACATTTAGATGACACAAATATATACGTCTCATATATATGTTTGCATTTTACTATAATTTAATTTTGGATGCAACCGTGAAGTCAACAAAGTTTTTTCATGGTTTACTCCTGTTTAAAATGGAATTTAGAATAAAATTACAAGAAATAACTGTTATTTTTTTCTGTCTATTCGAAATAACATTAAAAATGTGGTGCACACTGTTAAATAACCTGGTGTACACCACATGTTTTATGCTAATATTTCGAATAGATAATTAATTTTGTTTATTATTACTTTATATTTTGTTATTTACTGCACAGCTAGAACAGAGTTTTTGGGGGACGTATTGCATTGTATATTTAAGGAATAACTGCATATTAGAAAGTTTGCAGCACATTTATTAATGATAATGATAAATTTTATTTTAGATTTTATCTATGAATGTCCATTTTAAAGCAACCAAATGATGATTGTAGCCAAGTTTAATTCCAATGTGACCAGCAGTTTCAGAGAAGAAGAATACTCGACTACAACGACGACGACAGACAACAGACACCAGAGGCGGATTGAGGGGGGTCCCCCTTTTTCGGAAAAAAATTGTTTGCTTATATAGGGAATCACTGAAGCGTGACTGGAGCGGCCCCCCTCTAAGGCCAGTCAGTGGGCCCCCACTTATGAAAATTTCTAGATCCGCCACTAGACACCAATTGAACAGAATTGCTCATTGGACCCTTTATGTCAGGTTAGCTAAACAAAAAAGTAAATGTATTTTGACATTGACCTTAAATACTTTCTTTTAGAATGTTCATGTTTTGATCTTTGACAATGGTGCTTCTAATGCATTATCTTATGAAAAAATCTGTTTCTATTTTACCACAAATATTAAACTATTCAGCGTTGCCAATTAATGTGATTATATTTTATTTATATATAATATGAATATATAATAAATGCACGAACCTTATATTTGTGCTTTCGTTAGCCAGTTATCGTTTTCGGAGATTACATTTAAAAGTAACATAGGCTATTATTAATAGTTTTTATTACGGCATTCTACTCCTACGTCTTTAAATTTGTATAAGCGAGTGTAATGTTCCTAATTTCTTTTTCTAAATCATCAACACCAATATCAGTTTTATTCAATTGTGTCAATAACCTGGATAACGAATATTTCAATGCATTTGGGAAAAATTTCGGTTTTAACAAAACCTGGAAGAAGATATTGTTTATTTTTTGTAGATTATATTTTACATTTGTACCTCGACCTCGACAAACTCCAACATCACACTTGACTGTTTGACACGTGGTATACCGCATTTCAATTTCAGTAAGTTCTTGACAACTCAGAAAATCCAATATTTATCGTAGTTGTATGATTTAACAGTGTGAACTATCGAGGCAACAAGACAAATTTTCAAAAGCATTTGGAAGGGAGAAGATCAAAATTTAAACTATTCCAAATGGAATATTTATATTTCTAAATATATGAGACATTACTACAAAGACCCACACTTTTAGTATCATGAACTTAAAGTAATATTCCATTGATTCCAGAAAGCCCCTATGCATTTCTATACAATTTACTTGGGCTTGATACGGGTGATGTGTGACGTCACAAAAGTCACGTGATGACTGCTATAGTTGGATATGGATGTTGAAAGGACACGACTTGAAATTTTTATGTGAGGTAGACAATGTCAAATAGCATGTTGATTCAACATTGTTCATATGATCCAAATCTATCAGTTTTATTTTACCATTCACCATTTTAAAAATGTGCGGGCTTGATGTCGAAATCTGTCAAAGACCCTAAAGGTGAATAATACAGGTATGACAACAAACTAGCAAGGTCAGCAGCATGATTCAGTCTCTCTGCTATTGTAAGATTCAATGTATTTAGGTCTAACCCTATACCACCATATTCATAAACAACAGACACATCTCCAAAATAAGAATTGTATTCGTAACCGGCTTCACCTTTCTTATGTCGAAAGCAGTATCCTAAAACTTTAACTAGCGAGGGGTGGTCCAATTGATCACTCATTAGTAGATTTTTCAAAACAATGTTCAATCTAAAGTCTTGATCTCCTGCTCCTGGTTTAGGTCTCAACCTTTGAATGACCACCTTTTGACCTTCAAATGTACCAATGTCGACATGTTTTGACCAACCTCCTTCACTTCCGTTATACTTTAATATCTGTATTTCATTCATATTTGAACAGTTAAATCTGTATCTTTTGTTTATATTCCATGGCCGATCATAGCTATTACTTTTATTTTTATGCATTACGAAAGTTCTAGTTATCGTAATTGGAATTGCTTTGAACCTTCTGTGAATATTGAAATCAAAATTTAGATACACGAATGAAGTTTGTTGAAAGATTAAAATGACAACAGCGGTCATACAGATACTTTTCACCTTTAAAGGCGTAAACATGACAGATTTCAGTATTTCCCGAAAATCCCCTGGCTTCAAATGTTAGTTGATATAATTATAGCCTGAAAATATAAAAGTAGAAATTCTAATTGTGAATTGCAATAATCAGCTGTGGGTAAAAAGCCATGTAGCTTATAACGAATATAGGGTTGTTCACTTTTATAAACGTCTATTCATCGTGAAAAAGCTAATGAAAAGGTAAATAGGTGTATATGTTACAGTGAATTTGTATAATCAGTGATGATGTAATATCCCTGAATTTTTCAGTGATTATGTAGAATCACTGGCCAGTTTAGGGATTATATATAATCACTAAAATTTTAAGGGATTATGTATAATCCCTAGAAAAAACGTCAGGGATTATACATAATAACTAAAATGATGAAATAGTTTTATTTATTAAGAAAATTAAAAATTTTGAATAATTTATGCTATAAAATCATATTAAAACAGCATTACACTGTAGACATAAATTGTAAAATGTTAAGCACAAAATATCAAAATGATTACCCTATTTAATTAAGAAATGTTAGGCACAATACATTAAAATAATATGCTTCACATCTGTTTTTACCACAATATCCACATTTAAGAAAACATTTTCCTTCACATATCGAATCAGATTGTATTACCCGCCTAAGAGAAATAAAGTGTTCAGTAAAAACATCTGAAGGTACCCCCCGAAAAAAGGGAATTAGCAATCTCGAACTGGTTCGAGCAAGATACCATTGTTGTTGAGCATTTCAACTTTAGTCGTAAAAGCAAGACATTAGCGATCTTACATTCTGTCGGCGGCGTCGTCGGTGGCGTCCACAAATATTCACTCTGCGGTTAAAGTATTTGAAAATTTAATAACTTTCTTGAATTGTACAAAAACAAAATGTACCTAACTTTGATAGAAGCTTGTTTATGATCATGAGATAGTATCCAGAAGTAAATTTTGTTAGAATAAAATTCCAATTTTTCTATATTCAAATTATAAATGGACTTAGTTTTTCTGCCAAGAAACATTACATTCACTTTGTGGTTACTTTTTTTTTAAATTTTGATAACTTTCTTAAACTATCTTAGATTTGTACCAAACTTGGATAGAAGCATGTTTCTAATGATAAAGATAGCATCCAGAGGTAAATTTTGTAAAAAAAAAAATCAATTTCTACCGTTTTTTACTTATAAATGGACTTGGTTTTTCTTCCAGTTAACATAACATACAGTCCGAAGTAAAAGTTTTAAAGATTCTTAAACTACCCTGGATATTTACCAAACTTGGACAGAAGCTTCTGACAATTTAATCAAAAGATAGTATCGAAAGGAATATTTTCATTGATTTTTTTTCATCCTTTATGTGAAGTGTGTGATTAACAGCAAAAGTAGGCGAGACACTGGGTTCCGTGGAACCCTTACAATTTTTTTAGGCCAGGCGATATCCTTTTTCAGACTTTTGGTGAACAATTACCATTATGTTTTTGGGGATTCCCTTCCCTTTTTTACTGTGTGGAATTGCTATGAGAATATTTTGGAACACCTAATGCTAGCTTTCTTTTAAATATTTTGTTCTAATTGTCAATCCTTTGTTTTTCTATACATGTTGATGCGAATTAGTTCTCTCTGTTTGAATTTCTTGTTCATCTTCAAAAAAACAAAACAAAACAAAAAAAAATAATTTAGAAATGTTCCATAATCTTCTTCACCATTTTTTTTTTACATGTATCACAAATAATATGCTATGCAGATTGACAAATAGGACATGACTGTCCGTTTGACGATGGCTTCTTAAAATAAACAATTCATGTAAAGTTATCGCTATAATGGGAATCTTGATACTTTTAATTTTGAAGTCTTCAACTTTATCTGAAACCCTCTGTTGGTTATATCTTTAAGATCATCCCTGTGTTTAAAAGCAAAATTATTTCACCTGGCAAGGAAATTAAACTGGAATATGAAGGTAAAATGATAACTTCTCTATATCTATTATAAAGTGAGCGATTCTGTTGATGGGATTTTATGGATACGTTTCTCCGAAAAAAACAACCCGGACTCGTCCTTTTATACATGTGTAATATATTTGCCTCCAGAAAACTCCGCACGATCGGTGAATATTTATGAATTTTTAGACTCGCTTTCTTCCGATATATATACAATCCCGAATGGAAGCCCATTTTATTTGTTTGGAGATTGGAACAGTCGAGTATCCGATATGCCTGATTTTATAGAAGGGATAGATATTTTACCCGAGCGCAATGTTGTTGATTTCACAAACAACAGTTATGGAGACATTTTCTGTGAGTTTTTGAGTAATGTGAATTGCTGTATTTTAAACGGAAGGAACTTTTTAAGCAATGATTATACATCTAGAGGAACATCTGTCGTTGATTACTGCATAGTGCCATATGAATATTTGAATAAATTTGTAGATTTCGAAGTTATTAGAGCTCAAACTCTTGTTAATAGTACTTTTACCACAGGAGCGTACGACCCAAAACATATTCCTGATCACTCATTGATATGCTGGACATTTAATACTTTAGTTTATGATGATCAATTTATGGTTCGTCATGCTCAGTCGACCGATAACGAAACAATTGAACATGTGAAATTTGATACACGAAATGTGCCAAATGATTGGTTAACAGATGTTGAAGTAGTATCTAAGTTAAACCAACTCATACTTGATCTTGAACAATCAGAAAACAATCAATTAGAAATAGACAATAAATACGACGAGCTTGTTAATGTTATTCAAGATGAAATGAACTCCAAACTAGAAAAGCGGAAGGTGTATTGCGCGGATGGTATCAGTAATAAGAGAAGGAAGATGAAGAAGCCTTGGTGGAATGACAACCTTACAGTACTATGGAATGAAGTGTGTGCAGCTGAACGTATTTGGCGTAAAAATCCTAATTGTACCGAAAGGAAAAGTGCACGTCATGTATTTGTGAAGAAACGTAAAACTTTTGACAAAAACTGCCAACAAGCGAAAAGACAATACTGGTATCGTAGTCAAGAAGAACTTTGTGCCGTCCAAAATGGTAACCCCCGGGAATTCTGGAAGAAAATAGGAAGAATTGGTGTTGGGAATGAAAGACAGAAGAACATTCCGATGGAAGTGTTACACGATGACGGTTCAATTTGTACTGATACTGATGTAGTTTTGAATAAATGGAAAATTTCTTTTGATAATTTACTGAATTGTAAAGATAAAGATAACTTGCCTAATGAAAATATAACAAATAATAATTCAGATGATTTTTTAGATGGTGAAATTACTATTGACGAAGTTTTAAATGTATTGATTAAAGCAAAAAATGGCAAAGCGCCAGGTATTGATTTGATACCCATAGAATTATATAGAAATGATTTACTTTTAAATGTTTTACATAATTTATTTAATAAGTGTTTTAAATTTGGTAAAATCCCCTCCATGTGGAGTAAAGGGATAATAACACCTATACCTAAGTGTTCTACAACAGACACTAGGGATCCTTTTTCATATCGGGGCATTACATTGTCACCATGTAGCTATAAATTATTTTGTAGCATTTTAAATAATAGAATAGTATCTTGGTTAGAAACTAAAAATATTTTACACGATGAGCAAAACGGATTTCGGGGGGGTAGAAGTACTATTGACCATTTGAGTACGCTAACATCAATTATTGAAACCAGAAAATTACGAAAATTATCTACGTTTACAGTGTTTGTAGATTTTAAAAAGGCATATGACACAGTTAATAGAAATTTATTGTTTAATGATCTTAATGATCTTGGTATAAGTAAACATTTTTTGTGTGTTATTAAAGCTATTTATTCTCAAGTTGAATGTGCTATTAAATTAAATGGGCATATGACGGAATGGTTTAGTGTAAATTCAGGCCTAAAACAAGGCTGTGTTTTGTCGCCAATTTTATTCAATATTTTTATAAACAGCTTAGTTACAAATATTAAAGCATTAGATATTGGTATTGATATTGATGGTGAAAAAGTTGGCATTTTGTTATATGCAGACGACATTGTACTGATTGCAGAGAATGAAAGCGATTTGCAATTACTCTTAGATGTTTTAAATATATGGTGTAAAAATAAGTTATTAAATGTTAATCACGAGAAAACTAAAATTGTACACTTTAGAAATCCTTCTGTACAGCAGACAACAACAGTGTTTTTATTTAATGATAAGCAGATATGTATTGTACAAAGCTATCAATATCTGGGTTTACTATTAACTGAATTTTTAAATTATGATGTAATGGCTAAAGCTGTAGCCAAATCAGCGAACAGGGCATTAAGTTTGATTATTGTAAAGAGTAAGGCCCATGGAGGTTTCCAGTACAGTACATTTACTAAATTATTTGATAGCCTGGTCTGGCCAGTAATAAGTTATGGTGCAGCCATTTGGGGCACCAGAGATTTTTCGTGTATTAATGCTGTCCAGAACAGAGCTATCAGGTCTTTTATGGGTGTGGGTAAATATACCCCAAACGATGCAATTCAAGGGGATATGGGCTGGAGACCTCCAAGTGTTAAGCAGTGGACTTGTGTTTTTCGACACTGGGCTAGATGTAACATAATGTGCACAGATCGATTAAATTATAGAATTTTTAAATGGTGTTATAGAAATGCTCTTAATAAGAGAAGAAATTGGTGTTTTAGGATTATGTCTAAGTTTAAAGAATGTAATTTAGATTTGTATACTGATTTAAATAATGTACTGTGTAAACAAAATATTATGCAGATAGAAGAATTTTTACTTGATAAGTATATAGAAAATTGGCAAAATAGAATATTAACACAAGATGTTGGTAAAAAATTGCGGACTTATAAATTGTTTAAAGACAGTTATGGTAGTGAATTATATTTATCTAAAACATTATCTTATAGATATAGAAGTGCTTTTGCTAAATTTAGATGCGGAGTAGCTCCGTTTAGAATTGAAACAGGGCGGTATGAAAATAAAAATGTAGACGAAAGAGTGTGTTTTATGTGTAATGATAACATAGAAGACGAAAAACATGTAATACTATCATGTCCTTTATATGCAGATTTGCGCTTTTGTTTATATAGCGAAGCTATGAAATATAATGTAGATTTTAATGATTTGTCTGATGATGATAAATTTGTTTATTTATTTAAAAACATTGATTGTTATGATATGGTTGCCAAAACCTGCTTTGATATTTTAAGTAGAAGAAATACCTTTTTATATTCTTAAAATGAAATGATTTTAATAATCGTATGTATTTTAACTAGCTTTATATAGAAATGGTTTTATAGTCTCTCATAATTCTTAATAGAATGGTACTTGTAATTTATATTTGTGTATTATCTGTTTTATATTGTGTATATACTCTGTATGTACTGTATATTTATGTATTGCAAGTAGTGAGACTTTAATAAAATATTGAATCTGAATCTGAATCTGAATCTATTATTTTTTTTTTATCAAAGGATCCTTAAATTATTCATAATCCCTGAAATTATATTAGGGAATTTGTAGAATAATTATTAAAATGTTCAGTGATTATGTAATATCACTGGTCATTTTCAGGGATTATATATAATTACTAATGATTTTAGTGATTCTACATATTCCCTGAAAAATCAAGGATTCCTCATAATCCCTGATTATACAAATTCACTGTAACATATACACATCGTCAACTGAATTACATAAAGAATGTGGCGGGGTTCAATATGTTTGATGGGACACCAACCTTCCATAACCTGGAACAGTATTGTAACATTAGAACATTAGAACGAACAATACAAATTAGTTAAAAAAGGCTTAACTCATCAGATGAATACAAACAGAAACATATCTAACAAAAACACAGAGTGGACGTGGCCGGCTACTTGTACATCATAACAACAAAAGGCACTAAGTATTGATCTGAGAGTACTAACAGCTTGTTCAAAGCCACTAACATGTAAAACAACAATCATGCATCTAAGACGTAATTCTTACCAAAACGTCTGTATATGTTGATTGAGACCTACTAGAAAGAATGCACCACTATCGTGAGAGGACGTCAGTAGTGTTACTATAACTTGTCCATTCCCTTTTGCTACTTCTTCAAATAAAACATATACAACTATTGGGACAATCACGTTCATATACATGATTCTGTGTAACAGATTTTCATAGCTGAGTCAACAGTATTGATTTCTCTTGCATTTTTGTTACCTCATTTGAATTTTTTTTAAAGGTGAAAGAAAAAAAAATGATTTCTTGTCCCAAATACCGTGTGTTGCAATTACAAACATTTTTTTTCTGTTTTAAAACATGCGTAAATGTGAATGATTACATGGCTGTTTAAATATACATACAGACATTATATGCATTTCATTTATTTCAGAAAACATACACAAGGTGTATTTGAAACAGGAGTGTGGGTATAACAAGTATTAACATATGACATGGATAAAATCTCTTCGTTTTTACTGTTCTATAATTTGAATAATGCACAGCTAAGGTATGCATTAACTACCTCAGATATACTGCACAGTTCAAATCTATTCTTACCTTAAGGAACGTTTCCTAGATTATAAAAAATATATCAATAATTGCAGCGCGACTAAAACCGTTTAATACGTTGTCCAATCCAAGGATTGACGACCTATAATCGCCACTCCCCCTCCCCCGAATCAGTCATCTACCTTGAAGTTACGAAAAATTGTTTGCTTAAAAAAAATTCGTACAAATATCGTTGTTTCAAAATAGGAAAACAGATTGATTGATTGATTGTTGGTGTTATAACGGCAGTTTTAAGCGCCGTATTTAGGCTATTTCGTGACGGTCAGGTTTTTTGAATGGAGGAAGTCGGAGTGCCCGGAGAAAACCACCCACCATAGATAAGGAAAATTGACAATTATAATCAATGAATATTTGAGCCGAGAACCCTCGAACGGGCGGAGTTCGCCCTCAAAACCTCAGTGTTGACTTTCTAGTGATTACAGTAGAAGAACTGACTTCTTGGCAAACGAGGTGGGAAAAGAAAGGTTTCTCCTTCCTATTTTTTTTTTATCTAAACGGGGACATAAATATTTTATTATATTTTGTGTACACAATGTAAATCTTAAATCAGTGTTTTAAAGTCAGAACAGATAATAACGATTTGTTTTGTAGTTTTTGCCAAAAAATAAATCATGTATTTAAGAATTCAAACAAATGAAAGCTGATTTGCTAAATGGAATTCATTACGACTTTTTGCATATTTATACCTATAATTTGACTATTTTGGGATTGAATTTAATTTAGGTCTAGGGGAGTAAAAGATTGGAAAGAGAAACGTTGTTTCTGTTTATTTAACTTTCTAAATTTATGTACTAACATCTTCCTCGATTCAATTTTCTCTAAGCATATCATTGAGGGAAAGAAATGCAATTAATCTTTTAAGTTATGATTTTTCATACGTTTTGAAAGTATACAATACGCCAAGTCGTAATCGTCCGACTAATTAAATAAAAATTAGGAATAGATTTAACAGAACTGACAGAAAAAAATGACAATTAAACGTAATTCTAATATGACGTGCTTCTTTCGCTTTGTGAATAAATTAATCCATGCTCTAAATCCAATAAATGCGTATATTGACCACTGCAGAATAATGAATTTTATTAAATTGGCATGCATTTTATATATATCATTAACTTTTAACACTTCTAAACTCTTAAAAATCCTCCCTCTTAAAAAATCACATTGCCAGTCGTTTGCTTGTTTACAAACGAAAAAGGAAGGTTCATGGAAAAGACTACACATCGGACATAGAAATAATTGTATTTTATAGCGGTTCGTAAAGTAAAGAGGGAAAATATTGTATTGTCGTTACATTTTCATAAATATTCATAAGGCATGACATAATTGATCAATCAAAAAGTAGATTTTTGTGTTACGATAAATTGGTGTTTTTCAAGCGCTTCACTTTCTAGCCGTCGTTCAACATTATAAGCTGCATGGACGCCGATCTTAATCAAACAATACGTGTCAAAGTGAATGATGCTTTTCAAAACACCCAAGAACAGTTATTGGATAATATGACAACTTTACTAGAGTCTTGTTTAGACGGTTTCCAAATAAGAATTGAAGGAAATCCCGAAATCCTTGTCGGACACACAGATAGCCGAGATAGACGAAAATATGTCCGACACATATATATTTAACAAAAAGGGCAACGGTTAACAGTACAATCATAACCACAAAGTTTTCGTGAAGAGGAGGGAGGCCACTACCGAGATGGAAGCAGACATCATGAGTCAGGCGATTATTAACAACGCGAAACGGAAGATAACTGAAGGTATAACATTATGAAGAACAAACAGAAGTTAAGGTTCATGTGGACCCTATGGCTAAAATGGACGTATTTTCACATAAAAAATTTCTCTGAGTACAGGCAAACCTGTGCATCTGGAAAAGTTTTAAGGCATAGCATGCCCTAGATAGATGGAATTCAAATACATTGTATGATTTAGAAAATTCTTAACTTAACTGGATTTTGCCGTACACTTTTTTTCGTCTCTGCTGAAGATGATAAAATTAACAAACAGTTTAGTTAACCTTGATATGGTCCACTCAGGTACAGTTTAAATAACCAATTATTGTAAGGTATCTATTGTCCATCTAATGTCTCTGTCAATTAAAAATGCTCACTTTAATTTTTACCTGCGGAGAAGTTCTCAAACCTGTTTCCCAACTTAGTTTATTTTGGCACCTTCTGGAGGAATGAAAAAAAGTGCACGGCAAAATCCTGGTAAGTTTTTATTTTTCTAAAACATAAAACATACTTAAAATTCATTTATCTAGGGCATGCTATGCCTGAATATTTTTACAAATGCGCAGGTTTGTCTGTACTCAGAGTAAATTTTGAGATGAAAATACGGCCATTTTAGCCATAGGGTCCACATAAACCTTAACAAAAATAGCTGGTTCGTCAGACGCAGGGTGGCGGATAGTAGCTTAATATATTGCTAATACTTTGGCTGAGAATCCCGAGGACGAAAGGAAATTGTACAAGGCACAGTCACGGGCAGTTACCAAGATGAAAAAAGAATAACTGAAAAAAAACCAAAAAAACAACACCATACAATAAAACAACGACTACGGGAAGTTCGATATCTGTTAATGTCAGAAGTGGATTTGGTAGACCTGGAACAAGCTTTTATTGTCACGAGAGTGGGCATTGGATAAGGCAGTGTACAAAAGCCACATTAGAACAAAAGAATAAGATAAGTATAAATAGTACTTCTAATTTTAGTCAAATAGAATCGAGCGCACCTCTGTTGTGTAAACAAATATCAGCTGATTTTAAATCAATGAAAAGTACACACACTAATGTATGTCAAGGTAACGGTACAGGGTATGATATTTAAAAGAAAAGGAAGACTCGTGGAAAGATATATGTGTTACACATTTCGTTGTTGATATAATAGAAAACGGGTATACGATACCATGTTGTACAGTACCCCGAGAAACAGAATTAGAAAACAATAAACCGCACGCAATAACCCTAATTTTGTCGCTGATGAGATAGATAAACTTTGAGAAAAAGGTTGCATACGTCGAGTGAGAAGTAAACCTCACGTGGTCAATCTATTAACTGAAGCAAATAATGAAGGCTCAAAATCAAGATTGGTTTTAGATGTGAGACATTTAAACACACATATTGTAATATTCAAACACAAATATGAAGACGCCACAACTGCCATACTGTTGTTTGAGAAGGGAAACTATGTATTTTCCTACGATTTTAAAAAGTGCGTATCACCACCTAAACATTTGTCAAGCAGATACAACTTTTATAGGTTTCAAATGGGGAAATGAATACTTTCTCGCTACATTGAACTATGAAGATAATGTTTTGTCATTGGGGTTATCGCCTAGTGGGTATATATTTAGCAAAGTAAAGAAACAGAACGTTAAACATTGGAGAGTTAGAGGTATGAGATTCGTTATGTATTTGGACAATTGCCTAGGTGGAGGTAACGGTTTTGATAACGCTTTAGAAGCAAGAATAACAATCAAATCCAGTTTAGAAAGGTTTGGATTTGTTTTGAGACATGAGAAATGGAACTGGTTGCCAGTTCTAATGTTAGAATGGCTAGGTTTTTCATAGGACATATTGGAAGAAGACTCACAGAGAAACGCATAACTAAATTGAAAGTCACTTTGATTATTTTCATTACCAGTTTAGAAGTGGTATGAGCCTATTCAGTTTGAAAAATATTCGGCCAGATTTGTAGGCCAAATTATATCTATGCAGGCAGTATAAGGTGATCAGGCACGATTAAGTTGGTCAGTAAATGAACAGAAAGACAATAGCTCAACTTGGCGAGAGCTAGTAGCAGTCGAGAGAATATTAAACAATTTTGCAAATGTAATGAAGGATAAGAATATACGGATATACACAGATTACAAAAACGTAACGCACATACTCAGAGTCGGAAGCCGAGCTGCCATGTTAAGTCGACAGTCAGATTGTGATGACTGGAAGGTACAGGACGAAATATTTACATATCTAGAGCACACGTGAGGTCCTCATAACGTTGATAGGTTTACACATGACTTCAACACCAAGTTTTGAATTCAAAATATTGGTGTCAAGTGTTATCACTACAAACCATGACATGGACTATATCTGTACTCGACTGAACTAATTTTTAACTCGACCAGTCTGAATTGGTCTGACCTTTACTTGACATTACTCGACCCCAGTCTGGACCATACTTGACCATACTGAATCGTACATGACCCCTATCTTTGCCGTTGAAAATAGTCTGAACTATTACTCGACCAGTCTTAATCAATTCTTTACCTGTAATCAACCTTTTTTTCTAGTCGAAACCATACTAAACCAAAGATCTGAACTATACTCTACCATTCTGGACCATACTAGACCAAAAAAACTCCATTTTTAACATCCAACAGAATTTATTAATTGTTTAACTTTATATTAAAAATATATTTAGGATTATATTTAGGATAAAAAAAAATATTATATATAATTTATATAAAAAGGGATAAAATTAAGAAATAGATAAAATTGTTTCTTTTTATTAGTTGTAAAATATAAAGAATAATCTTTGCTTGGGGGCAAACTCATAAATAAGACCACACCTGGTCAGAGGTATCTAATTCTAAATAACATTGATTCAAAGTTGCCACATCATGTTTTACTTAAATAACAAGGACTTTTGAATATACATGTATGTACTAGATAAGTATTACAAGAATTTAAGAAAATAGGGCTTTCTTTTTACCCATAAAACACATACACGTACTGAGGTAATTAGACCATATTAAAGTTCTTTATGTATGCCATGTCTTTAATTTGACAAAAAATACTTGAATTAATCAAAAGAAATGTTTACTGTTACTTTAGAACACATTTCCTTTTTCAAAAAGGTTATCAAGGATTGATATGGAAATTCTATAATCATGATCATATCAAATTCTTGGTTTAATAAAACAAAACAATTAAGGTCTATTTTTTTTAATTTATTAAGTTGTTTTATATACGATTTTATATATATATATTAATTAAAAAAACATTCACTGCATTATTAACTTAAATCAACTGACTTCATAAATCTATACAAGGCTTAGTTTAATGGTGAAAATAGTCCAGCTACCATAAAATACTTCAGAAATATTCATAAAATGTTGAATGATATTAAAAATATTAGTCACATTTCATTTTTTAGATTATTTTATCAGCTTGTTGTATTTATATTTTAAAGGTTGATGTATATTATTATGCAAGTTTTTGTTAATATTGTGTTGAAGTTATATTATGATTGGTTAAAGTGAAATTTTAATTTCAATACTATATTGAATACATTTTTAATTTCAAGTTGCTGTTAATTTTCAATTTTATAAAAAAAAATATTTTTTCTCAATTGATCAAATTCAGATGATAGATACAAAGAATAGGTCTAGGTTGGTTAAGACTTGGTCGAGTATGGTTCAGACTAGGTCGAGTATTGTTCAGACTAGGTCGAGTACGGTTCAGACTAGGTCGAGCATGGTTCAGACTCGTATAAAATGGTAAAGTACTGGTCAAGTTCAAATTCAGACTGTTAAGTATGGTTCAGACTACAGTCGAGTATCATCAAGTAAATTTCAGACCAATTCAGACTGGTCAAGTAAAAATCAGTACAGTTGAGTACAGATATAGGCCATTTCAGACTGTTAATGGTTTGTAGTGTATGATATTGTAACTATTATATTTATTTATTTTGGTATAATTTCTGTTGTGTGGACTGATAGTTGTTAACAGAATAATCTTGAACTGTGCATTTAGAAATCACTGGAACAATCACAGATACTGATGGAATTATTGGAACTTTCCAGTTAACTTACATAACGATTCCAGAATTATCCTAATAAAAGATGCATTATTTAAACTTCAACATTTTTGCAGAAACTTCCGTTATAGTTTTCTAAGACTTTCAATTTATAGAATGTTCTAGAGTTCTCCGTGACAACTATATACATTTACCAACTCTTATGTGCCTAGGAAATTACATTATTAAAGGTTTAGAAATAATATCCAGTTGTAAACAAAATATATGATTTAATATAATAGTCAAAGACACATGTTGTGTTAGGCTCTGATCCTGTCCATAACGTTTTAGTATGGCATTAGTTTTCTGTTTTGCTTATTCCAATCATATTGTCATAATATTGTTGTAAAATGATGATCTTTATAGGTTCTTGGTTAGATTAATAAAATTCTTATCTTATCTAATCTTATACAGACACTGAAGTTAATCTTTGAGATATAGACTTAGACATTGATAGACATTAATTTTCACAACATTTGGATTGACACTTTTATTCTACAAACAACATCATACTGGATTGTGACTTTAGTAGTGGACGTTATATTCAAATTGGATTTCGAGAAGATTACCAGATACAGATAAAGATAAAAGATCGTGACTCATATTTTGACAGTTAGATTGACAGTAATATTTGTGCAATACTTCTGGTAAACTTTTGTATAACAATTATTGTTAATTTTTATTATTGATTTGTGTCTTTTGTTGGCTAAAATTTAAAGGTGATTTCTGACCGTAACACCAGGAACATCAGGTATTGCCGCTTTCACAGTTGACTGGAATGGTAAAAAATAATTGACTTGTACCACCACCAACTTTGATTCAAAAAGTGTTAAAGAAATTTAAATAAGAAAATGCAATGCTACTTCAGTCATACCAGAGTGGACATCTGCACAGTACTGGCCTATGCTAATAGATGACAAAGGGATCATGAATGTTTTTGTAGTTGCACACACATTTTTTAAGGGAGGAAACTTTACCAGAGAAGGCCGCGGCCAAAGTGGCATATTTGGACAACAATTTTGAAATTTAGATTGATTGGTTGAAGAATACAATTTTCAATCAAAATATTTATGATTATTTTCTTTTTTAACAGGGGCCAAATTAGATTGTACAGTAAAGGAGGCCATAAGAAATAGCGGCATCGATGGCGACAGTTATCTTGATGGTGCGACATTTAATTAACAGCAAAAGTGACAACACAGTCAAATCTTATTTTAATGCCTTCAAAAGATGGGAACGTTTTATATCCCTCCATGGACATGTTGCTTTGTCAGCTCAACCAACCATTATACCTCACAGACTTAGTTAACACCGGTTCCACTTATCATCCGGTATATAATGCAATATATGGCATAAATTGGGCACACGAAACCAACAGTTTAAAAGATCCTACCACGAACACGTTTGTTACTTCAATACTAGAAGCGTCTAATAGAGTTACACCAAATAAGACTAACAAGAAGGACCCAGTTACTACAAACGTTTGGATAGAACTTTGTGATAATTTCAAAGATTGTTCTGATCTTCTTGTGCTAAGGATGTGACTATGATGCTACTTGTTTTGCAGGTTTCCTTAGACACGATGAACTTATTTCTATGCATTTTCTTGACATTGATGTGCAAGATTCTTTTCTGATTTTACATATAACTAAGAGCAAAATGACCAATACAGGCAAAGTAATGATGTTTTAATATCAAAAGTTCTACAATCGCATGTCCTTATAACACGTTTGGCTGGTTTTAGTAGCCATGAGAATAAATTTTTATTTCGTTCTATCTAAAGGTTAGGAGAGTTGTGTAAATTGATTAATATGGATAAGAAACTCATTTACTCGCCGGCAACAGAGTGTCTGCTTAATAGAATTAGAATTAAATTCGTCCTGGTTGAAACATAGGTTTTCACTCGTTCAGATCAGTTGGTGCCACAGTGGCTGCTAACGCAGACGTTAGCGACAGGTGTTTGAAAAAACACGGCAGATGGAAATCTGACTCGAGTAAAGATAGTTATATCGTAGACTCCATAGAAAAACGTTTGACAATTTCTCAAGTTTTAGGTATATAGTTTCATGTTTGGGATCGTGCACCCTTTCTTTGTATATTTCTATCATGTACATCGGCAAATTTGTTTATGTGTTTAAGTTATAATTAGTATAGGTAATGCTTGTTTTTCCCGCGGTTCGTATAGTAAAGCGAGAAAATATTGTAGTGTCGTTACATTTCATACATTTTCATAAAAATTCATAAGTCATGACAAAATTGACAAATCAGAAAGTCGAATTTTGTGTTGCGATATCTTGTAGTTTTTCAAGCGCTTCATTTTCTAGTCGTCTTTCAACATAGTAAACTACTTTATCTTTCATTGCTGATTGCAATAACTGTTATTTTTCTTCTTTCCTACTTATATACGTATTTGCTAATTAAAGCTATGGTCCGACACTTTTATCCTGATATAGACTCGAATACAGGTTTCCATTCATATTCATATGTCATGTGAACGATTGTTGGTTTTTTTCCTGGACGGTCTTGAATATCTATGAAGAGTGAACATTCAGAAATTTTAGCTAATTCACTGTGGATACATTGGTACATGAAATAGTGTATGTATGTTTTAACATTTGTAAAATGTGTACTGCTGGAAATATATCTGAGATACAAACTAAATACGGCGTCTTTCAAGTTCGACGGGCTGTAGGCAAATATATATTTGTGTTTAAGTTATATTCAGCCATGGGGTATAGGTAATACCATTATATGTCCGAATCAGAATCGGAATAATTGATGCAAGCTATACCTAATTATAGTTTTAACATGGGTAGACATTTTACATGTTATTTTAGCCCTCATCATTGCTCGGGCAAAAATAATCACGAATATAATGTCAACCAATGTTAAAATTACAATAAATTATAGCTTGCATCAATTATTTTTCAAATAATTTAACGACTTAGGAAGGAGCCTTAATGTGTTTTTTATGAAACACCACATCTGTCTTATGTAGAACTCTCATGTTTCGTTATGTTGTTTTATTATTACTTGATTAAGTAAGGAGTACAGTCCACTGTCTTCAGTTCTAATGACTTTTAAATGTAGAACTCCAAATTATTAAGTTGTATTTTTAGTTTTCTATATAGTAAATAAAATGTTGAACAAACCTTTAAAAGGTAGATAGCACATCAACAAGTAGGTGACACAAATATATATATATGATATATTTCTGCATTTCACTATAATTTTGTTTATTATTTGAATTTGGCCAAAACAAAATAAATGAATGTTTAATAACTATTTCATATTGGCACGTTATGTAAAGAAATACATAGGTTCAGGAAATAAAAAAGACAAACATAAAGATTTTTACCTTGTAACGTCACAAATACGTCATAATGTGTACTATTTTTTTTTTAAAGTATGCAGTTTTATGGAAACATCGTTCGCAGGCAAGAAACAACAAAATAATTTAACAGACGCTTTATAATTATAATTGACATGATCCCACCAAATATAAAGTTATT
Source organism: Mytilus trossulus (assembly GCF_036588685.1). Taxonomy (NCBI): domain Eukaryota; kingdom Metazoa; phylum Mollusca; class Bivalvia; order Mytilida; family Mytilidae; genus Mytilus; species Mytilus trossulus. Next base: position 24,624,258 of record NC_086373.1, on the reverse strand, counting down.
TCTTGGGTTCGCACATACTTTTTCAATCTAAAATATATATAAAATTTGATGAAAAACAAGGAAAATCACGATGTTTTTCAAAATATGCAAAATAAACCATTATTAGTTGCCATGGAAACTTGTTCAACGTCAAATTTGTTTTGTTTTTCTGAATACCCTGAACTGTAGTATGGTTTTCAGTTATTTAAGAATACATATGATAACTTTTAAATTTGCAGTAATTTTTTGGCCAAATAAAAGCCTTATTTCCCCTTCTCCTTGTTTATTAAATAATTTATTTTTTGGTATAAAGAGTTGTGTGTTACTGTGGACGCATTGCATTGTATATTTGTATATTTAAGGAATAACTTTATACTAGTTTTGAAAAGTTTACAGCACATTTATTAATGTTATTTTAAATAGACATTGCTGTTATATTTTATAATGTAATGATAAATTCGATTTTTTAAATGAATATTTCTCGAATTTCGTTTTTTGTTTTACATAGATTATACCGTTGATTTTCCTATTTCAATGGTTTAACCCTAGTCATTATTTGGGGCCCTTTATAGCTTGCTGTTCGATGTGAGCAAATGTTTCATGTTGAATACCGTACCTTTGCCTATAACGGTTTACTTTTTAGAAAAATAAAGACAGAAGGATAAACAGACACTACTCCTCTCCTAATGTTGATAGTCATGATATATGATATGGTGTATTTGGGAATTATCTTTGCTGTTTGCGTTTAAAAACCAGGCATGTCAATTGCTGTAAAAATCAAAGAAAATGGTACTTACAAATAAAGGAAAATAAAAAAAAGTTACAGTTTACAGAATAAGGATCAAAAATAATTTCTGCCCTTGTCCGGTTTTATCTATGAATTATCGTTTTAAAGCAACCAAATAATGATTGTAGCCAAGTTTAATTTCGATATGACCAGAAGTTTGAGATGTGAAGAATTTTTAAAAAGTGAACGGACGACATACGACGACGACAGACGACGGACGCCAATTGCTCATTGGATCCTTTGGGTTAGGTGAGCTAAACAAAAAAAAGTTAAAATATTTTTTGACATTTACCTTAAATACTTTGTTTTTGAATGTTCATGTTTTGACTTTTGACTATGGTGCTTCTTATGCGTTATCTTGTGAAAAATTCTGTTTCTATTTTACCACAAATAATGAACTATTCAGCGTTGTCAATTAATGTGATTATGTTTTATTTATATATAATATGAATATACAATAAATTCACGATCCTTATATTTGTGCTTTTCGTAAGCCAGTTATCGTTTTCAGAGGTTACAAAAGTAGCAAGAAGGAAACATAGTCTATAGTTTTATTACGGTATTCAACAGAGTATCTTCTCCTACGTCTTTAATTTTGTATAAGCGAGTGTTATGTTCCTAATTTCTTTTTCTAAATCATCAACACCAATATCAGTCTTATTCAATTGTGTCAATAACCTGGATAACGAGTACTTCAATTCATTTGGGAAAAACTTCGGTTTTAACAAAACCTGGAAGAAGATAGTGTTTATTTTTTGTAGATTATATTTTACATTTGTACCTCTACAGACCCCAACATCACACTTGACTGTTTGACACGTGGTATACCGCATTTCAATTTCAGTAAGTTCTTGACAACTGATGTTGAAAGGACACGGCTTGAAATTTTTATGTGAGGTAGACAATGTCAAAGAGCATGTTGGTTCAACATTGTTCATATGATCCAAATCAATCAGTTTTATTTTACCATTCGCCATTTTAAAATGTTCGGGCTTGATGTCAAAATCTGTCAAAGAACCCAAAGGTGAATAATGCAGGTAGGACAACAAACTAGCAAGGTCAGCAGCATGATTCAGTCTCTCTGCTATTGTAAGATTCAATGTATTTAGGTCTAACCCTATACCACCATATTCATAAACTACAGACACATCTCCAAAATAAGAATTGTATTCGTAACCGGCTTCATCTTTCGTATGTCGAAAGCAGTATCCTAATACTTTAACTATCGAGGGATGGTCCAATTGATCACTTATCAGTAGATTTTTCAAAAACTTGGCCAATCTAAGGTGTTGATCTCCTGATCTTTGTATAGGTCTCAACTTTTGAATGACCACCTTTTGACCTTCAAATGTACCAATGTCGACATGTTTAGACCAACCCCCTTTACCTCCGTTATACTTTAATATCTGTATTTTATTCATATTTGAACAGTTAAATCTGTATCTTTTGTTTATATTCCGTGGCAGATCATAGCTATGACTTTGATTTTTTTGCATCACGAAAATTCTAGTTAACCTATTTGCTAAGAACCTTCTGTGAGTATTGAAATCAAAATTTAGATACACGAATACAGTTTGTAAAAAGATTAAAATGACAACAGCTGCCATGCAGATACTTTTCACATTTGAAGGCGTAAACATGACAGATTTCAGTATTCCTGAAAATCCTGTGGCTTCAAATGTTAGTTGATAGGATTATAGTCTGAAAATAAACAAAAAAAACTTATAGTTGTGAATTGCAATAGTTAGTTGTTGGTAAATAGCCATGTAGTTAATAACGAATACAGGATTGTTCATTTTAATGAACGTCTCATCATCACGAAAAAACTATTGAAAAAGTAAATAGGTGTATAATTTATCGCCAACATACTAGTATTACAAATTTTGCTCGTTGCTCACGGACTTGAAATTCTATTAGATTGTATTCCCGGAAGTGCGCAGATATATCAGGGAAAACTTGCTTTGTACACTCATTTGTTCTCATTTTAATTCAGTAATTCTAAATCTTTTGCTCCTAATTTTAAATGATAGTGAGAAGATATTTAACATTTTGACTGACAGTGCTTTTTAATACTTCGGGCAGAATAAAAGCACAGCTTGCAAGTGCTTATTCAGCAAACTCAATATTACTTATAAAAAAGAAGATGTGGTATGATTGTCAATAAGACAACTCTCTACTAGAGACCAACATAACATTTTGCTTGAATGATCAGGAGACTTAACTAGCTGCAACAACTAGAAAGGAATCTTCGTACTATCCATTCCAAGTAAGGTCTGCATAATTTTAATATCAATAATTATAGAGGCTGTGGATAAGGAAAAAAAACATGAACAAGCTGCTTTCAGAAAAGGTAGAGGGTGCATAGACCACAAATTTGTCCTCCGTAACATCTTAGAACAGTGTCATGAGTGGCAGAGAAAACTACTAGTAAATTGTTTGGACTTCGAAAAAGCGTTTGACAGCTTACACCAAAACAGTCTTTGGTAAATTCTGAGAAACTATGGAATACCAAGTAAGATGGTGCAACTCATCAAGCAGTTCTATATAAATTTTTAATGTACCATCAACTCTGAAGCTGACACTAGTTTCCATGTAAAATCAGGAGGAAGACAAGGATGTGTTTTGTCATCCGTGCTGATCATAATTGCAATTGATTGGGTAATGAGAACAACCCTAGCAGAAAGTAACATCGGACTAACATCGGACTGATATGGACAGTTCGTACCACGCTTGAGGATACAGACTATGTTGATGATTTACCACTTTTATCCCATACCGAAGACCATATGCAGGAGAAGACAAAAAGCTGGAAGAAACAGCTAAAATTATTGGACTTAAAATCAATGCCAAAAAGACAAAGTTAAGGCATTTCAATACAGAGAGACATCCTGTCATATTTATAGAAGGGCTGGAAACAGTAGATTATATTAGTTACTTAGTGCGTTAGTGACCTAATATGATATATACGGGGTCAGTGAATTTACTAACCTCGTATATATCATATTAGGTCACTAACACACTATGTAACGAATTTATCTTACCGACTATCTTTATTTGTTGAACTTAGACTAGAGTGGTCTCATTTGCTTTCATAACATCTTCTTATTTCTATATCAAAGTGTTCAAGTGTTCAATTTTAAGAAACTTTCTTCAATTGATCTGTACCAAAAAACTAATGCAAACAATAACTAAATCCTTGATATAACAATATTAAACAGACCTTTCAATACTTTTAAATAAACAAACATTGCCAAAGTCGTAAATCCACTACTAACTGTGTATTGAATAAAGCCCCGCCTCCCTACTAACCTAATATTGAATATACACAGTCTTCACGTGGACGCTTTTAACGAATCATATTCCTAGAAATGTATAGGAGGTAAGATAAATTTAATTATATAGGCAGTTGTATAACAGCAGAAGGTGATAGAAACTACTGAAAGAGATATTAAGATCAGAATAGGAAAAGCTAGATCCGTATTCTTTAGATAAGACAACATTTGGAAAACAACAGCCTTTCAAAAAAGACCAAGATCAGACTCTATAACAGCTATATACTTATTGTACTCCTATTTGGCTCAGAGTGCTGGAGAATGACTGAGAAAGATATCAACAGACTCTCCAGCTTCCATAACACATGTCTGAGAAAGATGATGAAAATATGCTGGCCAAACAAAATCTTCAACAAAGACCTACATGAGATGACAAGCTCCAAGGACATGGAGACTTGCTGATACAAAAAGATGGAGGTGGCTTGGTAATGTTATAAGCAAACCATCTGTCAGTGATGACATGACCAAGGTAGCCCTTAGATGGACACAAGAGGGGAGAAGAAGAGGAGGCCACCTAAAACAACATGGAGACGCACAATAGAAAATGAGCTAAAGGAAAGAGGATTTACCTGGGGCACAGTGGAAAGAAAGGCAAACAACCGAGAACAGCGAAGGAAACTTTTCCTTTCCTTACGTGCCATATGGCATAGCAAGGACTAAGTAAGTAAGAAAGTATATTTTGTTCATTCAAGGAAGAAATATGTATATTTCGAAAACAATATGTGTCTGCAACATTCAGTATTGTCATATTCACGGACAACTTATTGCAGGAATTATGTAATGGAATTGGAAGGGATGATACTTAAAACTCATAGAAAATCTGATTTAAAAATTACCTAACCTGTGTCAAAGTTTAGCTTATATGGACTTGAAATACTACCGTTCAACTTTGTCTTCAACACAGCGAGAAAATTCCGCACCTGGAAGCGGTCTTTAGCTGGCCCATAAACAAAATGTGAACTAGTTCAAATTCCGAAACATATAAATGAACTTAAATTAAAAGTATACAAGACTACCAAAGGTTAAATGCTCCTGACTTGGGACATTCGCAAAAATACTGGGATTTAATATCTTTATCTGCTCTTTCGTCAGCTTGTTGCCTCTGACATAAAAAAAAAAATGGAAACATCAGGAAATTTCAAGAAATTACTGTGTGAATCTTTGAGGAAATGCTTTTCTGAAAATACTTTATTTGATTAATTTAAAACGAATAAATATTAACCACTACTGGTATATAAAAAAGATGTGGTATTATTGCCGATGAGTCAACTATCCAAAGAGACCAAATGACACAGACATTAACTACTATAGGTCACCATACGGCATTCAACAGTGAGCAATGCCCATACCGCATAGTCAGCTTTAAAAGGCCCCGAAATGACAAATGTAAACAATTCAAACGAGAAAAATAAAGGTATAATTTATGTCAAATAAAAAAAACGAAAAACAAATATATAACACATCAACAAACGACAATTAACAACCACTGAATTGCAGGCTCCTGACTTGGGACATGCACATACATAATAAATGTGGCGGGGTTCAACATGTTAGATAAGATTCCAACCCTCGCCTAATATGGAACAGTAGTGTAACAGTAGAACATAAGAACGAACTATACAAATCAGTTGAAAAGGCTGAACTCATCAGATAAATACAAAAAGAAACATATCTAACAAAAACAGATTGGACGTGGCCGGATACTTGTACATCCTTACAACAAAATGCACTAAGTATAGATCTGAGAGTACTGACAGCTAGTTCAAAGCCACTAACAACTACATTTTTTTTGTAATAAATAAATCATGCATCTAAGACTAAATTCTTACCAAAACTTCAGTATATGTTGATGTAGACCTACTAGAAAGAAATGCACCACTATTTGGAGAGTACGTCTCTAGTGTTACTGTAACGTGTGTCCAATCCCTTTTGCTACTTTTGCAAATTAAATATGTGTATACAACTATTGGGTTAACCAATTACACATATACTATTCTGTGCAACAGATTTTCATTGCTGCGTCAACAATATTGATTTCTCCTACATAATTTGTAACCTCATTTGAATTTTAAAAAAAAACGGTAATGAAACAATTGATTTCATGTCCCAAAACACCGTGTTGCACTTAAAAACTCTTTTTTTCTGTTTGAAAAACATGCTAAAGTATAAAATGACTACATGAAAAACATGCTAAAATATTAATAACTACATGGCTGTCAAAATATAATGTTCAAACATGTATATTAATTGCATTAATTTCAAACGTTTCAGGAAACATGCACATAGAGTAAGCTGACAATAATTAAAGTCTTGTTTTCAAATTCTTAAAAAAATTGAAACAGGGGTGGGGTATAAATTAAGAAAAAGTAAGAGTATATGCATATATTTCTGATGTTGATAGGCATTCATGGATTACACGAGTAGAACACTCCGGGTCGACTTCGATTTGATTAACTCGGATTGCTCGGGTAAAACTTTTTACGTAACTGCGGGTTTGATCGAGATCGAACTGAGATCAAGACTGATGATAGTTGATTTGGTCTAGCTAGTCGAGTCAAGATCGTGTAGAGATCTCGAACTGGTCGGAATAATCGAATATGTGTTCAATTAGAGGTCGGGTTGGAGTCGTGATGGAGTCATCAGTGAGTCCTGAATTGTCGAATATGAGTCGTGTACAGTCGGATAGCGGTCGGATAGAAGTCGTAAACAGAACTGATCAAGAATTTTGCTACGTTGGTCGTGGAAATTTGGATAATCGGGATCACCGAGTTGATCGGATCGGCCGTGTAAACCTATATTAACCATTTGACCCGAGTCGGGTTCTACCTACCTCGAGGGCGGCTTCAGTCGAGTCGAGTAAATTAAGTCGTTAAAACAACCGGACCGTAGAGCAGACAACAAGAGACAACAAAAGTATAATTACAAATGAGACAACTCTGGTCTAAATTCATCAAATGAAGATTGTTGGTAAGATAAATTCGTTACATAGTGTGCTAGTGACTTAATACGACATACACGGGGTCAGTAAATTACATATGGGGTGAGAGCTTCGCTTCGCTTCCACCCCATATGGAATTTACTGACCCCGTATATATCGTGTTCTCAGAAACTGACATTACCAAGATGCTTGATTTCTTGATGGACAACATATGTGTAACGTTTGAAGAACGTTTCAACAGACTGTCGGAATTTCAATGGGGACCAATTGTACCCCTCTTCTTGTCGGCTTGTTTCTTTATTATTATGAGGCTGACCTAACACGGGAACTTCTTATGAAGAGAGATAAGAAGTTACGTTATCCTTCAACTTTATATTCCGCTATATAGATGATTTTCTTTCATTAAATACTAGTAATACAAAATTTGGTGACTATGTTGAACGAATCTATCCTATTGAACTAGGGATAAAGGGTACAACAGATACAGTTAAGTCCGCCTCATATATTGACTTACATCTACATATTGACAATGTGGGTCGGTTGAAAACAAACTGACTTTACGACAAAAGAGATGATTTCAGCTTTCCAATTGTAAACTTTCCATTTTTATGTAGCAACATTCCAGCAGCGCCTGCATACGGAGTATATATCTCCCAATTGATACGATATTCTCGGGCTTGTATTTCCTATCATGATTTCCTTGATAGAGGGTTTCTGCTCATAAGGAAGCTATAAAACCAAGAGTTCCAAATGGTGAAGTTGAAATATTCCCTTCGTACATTTTACGGACGCCATCACGAGTTGGTTGACTGTTATGGAATGACCGTTTCACATATGATACCGGATATATTCCTTATGTCTTATCTACAATACTCTTCCCTTTTCACGAGTGTGACCTACCAAAATTATACTTTTTACCAGATTTGTTATAACATAAGCAACACGCCGGGTGCCACATGTGGATCAGGATCTGCTTACCCCATGTTTTGGTGGGGTTCGTGCTGCAAAGTCTTTAGTTTTCTTTGGTGTGTCTTCTGTACTATTATTTGTATGTTTGTCTTTATATTTTTAGCCATGGTGTTGTTAATTTTCAATCTATAAGTTTGACTGTACCTCTTGTATCTTTCGTCCCACTTTTGTGACTATTTTTTGAATGATTACGCTTCTTGATCTGTGAATGCGCAAAATTGATAAGTTAGATAGCCTTTCATCTCGCATATTGAGTAGCTCTTTGATAGTCCTTGATACGGCGCATTGTGCTGAATGAGAACTCACTTAACTTTTGAACAGCGTTAATAATACTACGATTGTCTTTATTGTTACAAAATGTAGCAGAACTGTTAGAATGGAATAAATGTTCAGATATAAACTTTTATTCGTTGCATTTAGTCTTTTTATTGTTTCTGTGGTCGTTGACTGTTTATCATGGTCCGTCTTAGTTTCCATCAAACAAACTCGTCAACAAATGTGTGTCTGTCCCCATGATCTGCATGGAAGGTTCGTAAGTTGAGTTGTAAGTCTGGTCGGTTAAGTTTTTAAATTAGATCTTTCAAGGAATAAGGTTCTCACCGAAGAATCAATCGTCCTCTTTTTCAAATTTTTTAATAAAAACTACTTGTTATTTTCGTAACTAAGTGATCAAGAAAAAACAAGTAAAGGACACTCTCCAATATTCGACAACTTCTTCAGGTTGCACTTTGTAAATACAGCTGTTTGTCAAAACACACATCTTTCAGGGGAGATCTTGATACTGGTTCCCAGTTATGCTCTATGTGTTCCATCTCACAGAGACATAACTTGGGAATGTTACCAGTAAATATACATGTGCATATTGTTTACATTGAAATCTGTGGTAACCTTTCATTCGAGGTAGGGGTAGTTAAGAAAATTAGTGTTAGTTTAAACTCTAAGAAGTTCAGGTTATATTAACGTTGAAAATATGCCGCACAGCCCTATATTTTGACTTTTGAAAAAAAAATGTGGTGCATATGAACTTTCAATTCTAGGAAAACATTTTTCAAAACTTCATAGTAAAAGTGGTACAGTTTTAGCCGTAAAAGGAGTTCCTATGGGAAATCGTATTGTCAATATTTACAGAAATGCAACCTTTAAGTGGATGTTTATGTCGGTACATCTGAAGTACAGCTCGACTCGGAATGCTCGAAAAATCTCTAATTCTTCGTCAATTTGTATAACTTATTCACAATCAAGAAAACTCGTCAGTAAATGATTATCTGTCCTCATGATCTGCACAGAAGGTGCGAATATTGAGTTGGTAGTCTGGTTGGTTAAGGTTTTGGTCTTTCAATATAAGGTTCTCACCCAAGATTCTATCATCCGTTTTGATTACACGACTTGTTATTTTCGTAACAAAGTGATCAAGAAAAACCGAGAAAAGGGGCACTCTCCAATATTCGAAAGAGTCATCAAGTGAATGTTTATATCCGTGAATCTGACGTACAGCTCGCCTCGGGAAAGCTTGGGGAAAGTTAAATGCTTTTTTAAACAGGGCTGTCATACATTTTGGACTGTACGCTCATTTTCTAATCTTCGGCACTACGTCTAACAAGTTATAATTTATATCAGTTTTAGAAATGATTTGTAAGCCCTCATGAGATGTTCAACTACATGTATCACAAACGCTATCTTAAAATCAAATTTCAGAATTCAGTTTATTATATGTTGTGCTGCTTTATCACATTGGCGGATCTAGGGGAGGGTGGAAGGAGGTTGGACCCGATCAATGCATTTGAAAGGGGACATAGAGCTGAAACACTCCTTTGATACTGAGTTGGGAACCCCTTTTTTTAAAATGGCTGGATCCGCCCCTGTTTATCATCTCCAGTATCCTTTAAAAAAAACAATGATGATACAATATGTGGAAATGCGCTTAGAAAAGCAAATAGGGATTTGACTCGACTCGACTCGACCATCGGTTCACAAAGTGTGCGTAGCATCCAGTTGTTCTTTTAACATTTTGATTATCTAATATTTACTCCAAAACAGTTGAAAGTCGTTCATTCTATCGACTTTCAATCAATTACAAAATTATGTATTTTCGGATTTTTTTTCTAAAAATGTCCTGTACAAAATCTGGAATATGGCAGTTGTTATATCTAATAGTTCGTTTCTATGTATTTGGTATCGTCGTTTGTTTTTTGTTGCACTTCAGTGTTGTGTTGTTTTGTTGTCTTCGTCTTATAAAAAAAAATGTATATAGTTGATGTGTTTCCTTCGATTTTAGTTTGTAAACCGGATTTGTTTTCTCTCTATCGATTTATGACTTTTGAAAAGCGGTATGCTACTGTTGCTTTTATTTAATGTACATGTCTGCTTTACATTGAAGACCTGTTGGTGAACTTCTGCTGTTGTTTTTTTCTATGGTCGGGTTGTTGTCTCTTTGACACATTCCCCATTTCCATTCTCAATTTTATTTATGAGTTAGGTTAAACATAGTTTTAACATAATACAATCTTGCCTTTACTTACCTTTCCCGTTTGATACGGGCCAATTTGCAGATTATTGTCAAAGCCCAAAAATATCCAAGATCTTTCCCAGACATTCTGTTCTAGCTTTTCGGAGACTGGTCAGCAAGCCTGAAAGACTTATTTCTGAGTGCTGATGTTTCCTCTTACAAAATCTCCCCAACTGCAGGATGATGCAAGTCGTGTGGAATTCTTAAACATTTACTGACCACTCCATTTGGTCTGTTTATTCCATATATTGCAATGTAACTTGCAAAACTCAGAACGTGGTTTACATTATTCAATGTCTATGTGGCATGCAGTATGTTTGCGAAACAGATCAACCATTTAAAAAATGCATAAATGGTCATACAAGCCTGACCTATCTGTTAGTCGTCATTTAAAAACATTTCGGCACGCCAATGGTGATCTCAAAAACCTTTCCATCACTATCATAGACCGCAACGAGGGTTGGTCAATGGCCGAAAGACTTGCTCGAGAAGAATTTTGGATAAGAAAATTAAGGACGGTTTCCACAAAGGGCATTATTTAAAAAACACATATAGAGCATATATACTCTAAATTACAGTATGCCAATGTTAATTCTGCAAATTTGCGAAAACAAATTGTTGTTCTCCCCTCGCCGGAATTCGAACTTGTGCTATTAAGATATCGAGACAACATCGTCTTCACTGCTTAAGACCACTCGGACACCTACACTGAACTTAAAAATGATCTGTTGGTGGCCTATTGATACCTTTCCTCGTCAGTAGAATCTAAAGTTGTAACACAGTACATCGATTTATAAGGCATGAAGATGGAATCCTATGCATATAAGCAATTGTTGCTTGTTTCTGGATCCTTATTGTGAATGTGTTTATAATTTATACTTGTATTTATCATAATAAAATGTTGTTTACACTAAATTATTTGGATTCGAGCGTCACTGATGAGTCTTTTGTAGACGAAACGCGCGTCTGGCGTATATACAAAATTTAGTCCTGGTATATATGATGAGTTTATTGTAAAGGATCGTAAGATGCAGTCACAGAAATAGTTACTGGTATTGCGATTAATACGTTACTTTAAACAAGCGACCGCTCTACGACAGATCAATCGATTCATTTGACCAGTGAATGTGATACACGACTGAAAACGCATATTTTTTTCATAAATACTTTAAATAACAGCACAACAATGTTTAAATCGGCAAATTTGCGGAATCAAAGTTTTGTTCTTCCCGCGCCTGGATACGAAATCACGCTATTGTGTGTCCAGCGTTCATATTTGGTTTTGGTACTATAAATTTTAGAAACTATGGGTGTGGGTTTTATTTCGGAGTTTTTTCTTCTTCTTCTGAAGTTTTTTTTTAATTTTTGTTGTTATTTTATAATTATTATGTCATAAATGCGATAGTCTGCGTCGTTTCGGTTAGCAGGGATTGGTATTAGCAAGGATTTGTATAGTAACTTCTACTATACAAATCCTTGGTATTAGGTCATGACGAGTGGTAATATAATAATTTAATAATTAAATATTTAGATTATTTTTTTCCGATTGAGAAAAAAAGTGTTTTAGCATAACGTTTGAGTAATTGTACAAAAAATCATCTACAACATTTATTGTGTAATGCACTTAACATGAGATATAATACTAAAAGTATGATGATCTATTATTTTTTTTATAATTTGCCATTTAAAAGTATTATTGTATACACACCACTGAAGCTTGTGATGTATTTTTCATCACGTCACGTGTTCTTTGATTGACTGAATGTAGTTTTTATGTCATTCATGAATGACTACCAACAATACAAAGATGGTTAAAGGAATGTCTACTTTCCCGGGGCTAACGGGACTATATTTGCATGGTCAGTTGTTTATTTACACTGGCTACGTCTTACAATTTAAACCATATTGTCAATTTTTAATACATAATACTTGAATATTTAAAGCGTCTGGTATTTTCCAATTAGGAATAAAATAGTTTTAAATATACATTATCTACCTGTGCAGGTAACATTTTACCCGTATAAGGCCTCTGTTTACCTTTTGTCACTTTATATTAAATAATTTTAAATATTCGGGACGGATCTCTAACGGTGATATTTCTATCAAATCTTAATTATAAACTGGCGTATCAATTATGTTATTTCAAGTGATAAAGATTAGGATACATACAAGATTATGACAGGATTAAGAGATGACCACTCTGTGTTGACAATGTAATCCAACTTGATAATATACCTGGTTCAATCACTCTCAAAAGTGTTGTTTAATTTCGTCAAGTTATGAACAAGTGGAGATATGATCTCGTGTGTGGTTATACTAGTGTTATTTACTTCAATACAGTTGTGTTCGAGTTACGAGCAATGCTTTGCAAAACCTCTACAGAAAAACCCGGATGCTGAAGCTAGATTTTCGGTGATTTTAAGTTTGAGACAAACATCTGGAGATGAAGAATGTAAAGATATTGCTACCTCTGCCTTAATGACAGTTGTTGCTATAGATTGGGCAGTGTCAAGATTAAATAATGTTACATTGGTACCAGGAGTTAAATTCGGTAAGTTCGTCTATCTTTAATAACACCTCGTAATTTGTGCCATGGTTGAATTGAGATCGACAACCCGGATCTTAATTTAGCAATTGGTAAATAGGTCTCGTAAATTGAAACTGAAACTCCTATGTGAAAATAAGATGTAAAAAATACATAAAATGATTTCAATGGAAAATTTGAAACGAAAATTCCCTTACCAATAGCAAAATCAAATGCTGAAACACAGCAAACGAATAGAAATACAAATTGGATATAGTTCACTTAATACATACAAATGACATACATTTCATTATGTAGAAAGGGGATACCACGCGTTTGTTAAAGACAATTCTCTATATTCAATCAGGAACATATTTGGTCACATATACTGTTTACTGGACCAGATTCAATGCGCATGCATTCCATGCATGACTAATAAAGTTGAAGAGCATTTGAATTATGAGGATGGGGATGCAGGACGATTAGAACCGAGATTGAACATATTTACACAATACAGAGGGAAAACAAACTATCTGCAACATAAAACGCAGGTTCGGAAACACAATTATAAAAGTACCCAAAGTGAGAAAAAATAATCATTTGTAGCAACAACTGAAAATAAGGTATCACACAAAACAATAACTGGTCCTTCCCATAGAAAAATGAATACAGGAATTTTCAAAATATTCAAGATATCAAGATAAAATGTAATTTCAATTCTGTACTTGCATGTAATTTAACACTTTAAATACATTTCTTTTTCTAAACAATATCTTTATCTTGATCAGCATATTGCATTACACTCCCGCTTTAAGTGATGCGTTGGCAGTCATTAAATATGTCTATATGTCTGTTTTAAAAGAGGGACGAAAGATACCAAAGGGACAGTCAAACTCGCAAATCTAAAACAAACTGACAACGCCATGGCTAAAAATGAAAAAAGACATATTCGTTTGCACCTAGTTCTGCTAAATGTATCCACAACTGCATTTAAAACAGTTGAATCAGGTTCAATGGTTCTTCAAAAATCTTAATACCTAGTTTTAATACCTAGAATGTTGTTCATCTCCTTTTTTATTTGAATATATCTATAATTTGATAAAGGTATGTGTTAGGACTCCCAAAAGCAAATAAGACACATATAACAGGAAACCTCAGAAACTTTATTAAAAGTACAACAGACTACAAGATAAAGCCAATCTTAGCAAAACAATTTACCATATCGAATTACGTGTGCTCATCTTGATGTTAAGCAATATATCAAGAGCCGATTAGTGTATTTCATTGAAAATTTCACAGCTTCTTCCTTTAAGTTAGTATATAATCATAATGTTTTTCATTTAACTTTTTTTTAAACTATTTGGGGGTTTGTCAGAGCAAATCAAGAACTTTGCTTTATTTATACAAATATAATACCTGTAGCTGACTATGAGTTTTATAACTTTGCTCACAGTTTTTTCTTATATGATACTTTTTTCTTTTAACAGATATTTGTATTTCTAATTCTTATTCAGATAAATAGTTTCAAAATTTTCAATATTGGTGGTTAATCAACATATTACAGAAAAGAAGGGGTATAGTGTATTCATCCATGACACAAAATCAGTCATAAAATTAAGAATTGAAAGGGAGAATGTCTCAAAGAGAAAAGAACGACCAAAGAGCAGAAAACAAGAACATTCCTTGGCCACCAATGGGTCTGCAACACAGCGAGAATACCCCACAACCGGAGGCCGGCTTCAGCTGGTCCTTAAACACAAATGTGTACTAGTTTAGTGAAAATGGAAGTCCTATGAATGAATTAAATAACAACGAAAAGCAAACTATACTAACAAACGCCGGAGTCCCCTGACTTGGGATAATCACAAAACTGCACAGCAAAAAAACACACACGGACAAAGGAACGTCGCTTTTATTGATGTTATTCATTTCATAGTAAGACCTTCAAATGGGATCAAATGAAACGCTCACCTTACTAGACGGTCCATAGTAACGAATTTAGTGTCGATAAACAGAAGAGGATATGAGGTACACGCCAATGAAAGAAACAAAACAACAACCGGCAGAAAAATACCTTGAATAGGTTGTTTTTCTGTTATTTTTTCTGGTTGTTGGGTTGTTTTTGCATTGGCGTGTACCCCACATCTTCTTTATGCATTAATTAACATTCATGCTGTTAAAACTACGTTTATTTCTACTGTTGTTTACTTTTAATTTAAGTGCAGTAAAACGGACATAGAAATAATTGCATATCGTGGGACTTAAAGAATCTGCACACCGGCATTAATCATTTACATGTAGAAAGTTTTATGATATTAATTTCTGTTTATCTTGAAAGCAGGTTTAAAAGTCCAAAGTTTTAATACACTTGTGTTCAATTTGGAAGAAGAACAAATGTGTGCAGACGTTTTAGAGATTTAATTGGGGGAATAAACTAGAATAAATGTACGAGGAATATTCGTTTAACATTGAACTTTTCCCTTATTCGGTCATTAAAATTTCCTCCAGACACATACAAGGTTATACTTGTTCAAAAGCTAATAAAATGGTTGAATTCATACAAAAACTCTTTTAACATAATGCGAACAAGTACCAAAGGCTGTATAAATAACACAAATTATCCCAAATTACTTGTTTCTGGATGACTTATCCTTATGACAAGATATATATCAAGATAATTGAACATAAAGCCTAGCTATCGTTTAATCAAATCGCTTCTACATTTTTTTTTAAATATTTTGAACAATAATTGTTCGCATTTTGGTTTTATACCGATTTTAAGCAGTGAAGGCCTGAATGAGATTCACCTTACATAGAGCTTTCATAAATTAAAGAATTTTGTTGTATATAATATATCCTTTAAAAATATAAATGTGATTTGTGTTAAAATTTAAACCCATGTAAATCCGCGTACAAACCAGAATACCATGAATCATTGGAAGTATCTTGTAAACTAGCACGTTAAAAAAACCCGACTCATCGTGTCGTTTTAGTACAAATAAAATTGAGAACGAAAACGGAGAATGTGCCAAAGAGACAACAATCCGACAAAAGAGCAGACAACGGCCGAAGGGTTCGTTGTAGCGAGAAACTCCCGCACCCGGAGGTGTGCTTCAGCTGGCCCCTAAACAAAAATGTATATTAGTTCAGTGATAATGGACGTCATACTTATCTCCGAAATGTACACAAGAAACTATAAAATTATAAATCATGCAGTACTTACAAAGTTCAGAGGCTCCTGGCGGCATGATCCCGTCCAGATATGCATGGAATATTTGCTACTGGACGTTCACATTAATCCATCATCATTTTATCATCAGCACCATCAGCAATGTAACTTTCATGTATATGTACTTCGAAAAGTTTTGAGTATAAAGTACATGTATACAGTCATAAACAATAAGGAGCCCAATGCTTTTACAACAGCCAAAACCGCCGGAAGTCAGTTTTGCCTAAGAATATTGGCATCATAACTAATGAAATTACATAATTAAAAAGCCAACAATAAAATCGTTAAATATACCAGTATAGTTGTTATTTTGGATTCACATAGACTTACTTTTGACAGATGGGGTGCTTTATAAGTTATCTTCAACTACCAAACCTTGCTGGGATCTGAACTTGTTTCTTATATAAAGAATCGCAAATCTTTTTGTGTAGCTTTGAATCTCACACTTAAAATAGTTCGGTAAATGATAAATCCCTCTCTCTTTCTTTTTTATTTTGTTCTACCTTGTTTATCTTCAGGTTATAACCATACAATATAATATGACCCCGTGTTGGAATTAGAATTTTACACTGAAAAATATTTAGGATTGTATTTCTGATGATTGCTGGTTTTGATTGAATATTAACATATGTGGTAAATTCATTAAAAAAAAGATGCCCCAATACATTTTTATGTTTATTGGTTATTTAAATTCTACTTACTGCTTGTGGTTGAGAAACATGTGGTTTACCATTGTTTGAGAAAAAGACGAGGAGTGTGTATTTAGTTACTGAGTTTTCTTTAAATTCTCCTTGGTAGATATGAAATTACTATACAGATATAGGTTCTGAACTCTTTGACAATTGCCTTTTGAAGAACGCAAGGTTTAAGTATTTTGTATTAAATGCTAAATACAGACAGTTTTCGGTAGCTGGTTATAAGTTCGTTAGAGTTTCAAAGCAACGGTTTCGTTCGGGTCAACGTATAATATACAACTGTTTGTATGCCCCGGCGTCACCGTATATCCTTGTCCGTCCGTCCGTCCGTCCGGACTTCTCAAAATTGGATTTCGGTCCATAACTTAAGTTTTCTTAACCAAAGGGTATACACACGCAACTTATACACAATGCTCATTTATACCACAAAACACAGATCAAGATCGAATGTACCGTTCTCAGGTTATGCCCATTTATAACGTAATAAAAAGCAGGGCCATCATCTGTGCATATTCTCCATTTAGTTTTTATTTTTCCTTTCTTTTTTGATAATCACAATTTTAATATGTTCATGCTCATGGCAGTCGAACACTTCCTCTCCATGCGATATAAATAAAATAAAAACGTCACTTGAACAAATCACCACTATTTGTTTGATTTTCTTAAGTTTTTTTTTATAAACTTTATGTGGAACAACATGCTGTTTAAAATAAACGTTCAAATACAGATTGGTTTACTTTTATATATTCAGAAAAATGCATTAGAATTGTTTTCTACATTGACTTTTTAAAGGTTAAATGTTTACAGTAGTTTTTTCCTGCATTATAAAAAAGAGAATGGAAATGGGGAATGTGTCAAAGAGACAACAACCCGACCAAAGAGCAGAAAACATTAATTTCATATTGTTCCGGATTGCGCTAGGAATCAATGTATATTTTCTTAAACTATATCATTGCTTTATGTCAACTGCTAAGTTTTCGATCGCACGATTCATTGATTTTTACGGGGAAATTCAATATAGAAAGTAGCGCCACTGTACGAACAAATCGGTTTTAAGTTTTGTCTGTCCATGTTAAAATTGGGAAGGCAAATATATTTACAAGAAAGATTATCCTAAGGGGGATTTAACTATTTACTTATCAATTATCGTTCGGGTCGTTTTAATTGTCACACTTATATCCACGGTTTCTAGATTACATGTATACATGTTTGAATAGAACATTCCTTTAATATTTGACTTGACGACTTAATTCCAGAAGACTTAATCAGGGGCCTGAATTTCCGAAAGTAACCAAGGATAGACATGTCTTATGACAGAGTTTTATTACTAGTATTTGACAACCCTATACTTCTTATTAGGTTCTAAATCAAAGCTGCCCTTAATGGGCCCCTAATGAGGGTTGTCTCAGGACAATGAAAATGACACTTTATTACATGTACATGTACTTAGCTTTAAAATTAAACCGTTATATATAATTTCATAATAAAATTTTACCCAAAACTTGTATTGCCTTCTATTCTCTTTCCATGCCACGTATCAAGCAAAATGATAACTGTGTTTTATGCTTTTTGTTTTTTCTTTATTATATATAGTCCTTCCGAAAAACGTTGCAAACATTGAAGAATTATATTTGGAAAGAAGATAATTTTTTGTCACCAGTTTTCAAGCTAATTATTTTACATATGTCAAAAACTGATTTTTAAGTATTTATACACTATTGGGGTTTCTGTTTTATTCACAAAAATATAAATTGTTTTTTATTTTATTTTTTATCAGGATATGACTTATACGATGACTGTGGCATAGAACGGTACAGCATGTACAGTGTGCTGGATGCCTTGGATTACTATTTCCCGCCAGATCTGAGATCCTGCACAGGAAATAGTTCCACATATTATCTAGGTATTATGACATAACTTCTATTCTTGCATATTTAGATTTCTGTCATTATTTTATATTTCTAGAATAATTGCACATTTTTTAAAATCTTAATATTGTAACATAACATTTGTGCTTACGAAATGTTTTCGAAATTTCAATAAAGGTTTACGTTTGAGATTTGCTCCTTTCAAATCATGGATATCGATATATTTATTTCCTGTTAAAACATTTACAAAGAGCACACACAATTGAGTCTACGATACATGAATTTCGAGAACAGACAAGAAGTCCTATACATAGGAAATTTCATGTAATCACATACACATTTCAAAAGCACATATGTGGCCATATACAGTGGAGATCAGTTCTAACCTCTCATTAGAACTGTCAGAATAATCTGTCATAGAACTGTTCTAACCTGTCCTAGAACAGTTCTAGCTAGAACAGTTCTACCCTAGAACTGTTCTAGGTAGAACTGTCAGGATCAGTTCTAGGTAGAACTGACTAAATCAGTTCTAGGTAGAACTGTCAGGATCAGTTCTAGGGTAGAACTGTCTAAAACTGTTCTAGGTAGAACTGACCAAATCAGTTCTAACTGTAGAACTGTCAGCAGAACTGACCAAATCAGTCAGGACTGAAGAACAGTTCTAAATGACGTCACTGCAGAAAGGGCACTTTAGAATTTATAAGAAAAAATCAGTTCCAATTACTTTACTATATATAATAGCGGATTTTTCTATATTTTTACTGATCAAAATTTGCATGTACAAATATCGAAGTGGATAGGAGGTTATCCAACTCATCGGAGAAATATTTTTATAAGATTGCAAATAAAACATCATTATTTACGTTTCTTCGTTCCCCGTTTTTAACAGTCTCTTCATAAATATAACTCTGCATTTAATTCATGGAAATTTAATCTTAATTTGCCTTGTTTGCCTTGGATTTACATTCATGATTTAGGATTCTGTTTTGACAAATGTTCAAACGAAAATTGTTTAGTGGATGGATTATGGGATTAATGAAATCAGTGTTGTTAAACGTTAAAAAAAACTATGTACATTTGCATTTATAGCTCGTTGCCAAACTTATCCATAACGATTATGAATAATATCTGGGAGTCCTGAAAGTCTGAAAAATATACTCGATCTGAACATAAATGAAATATTTGCCACTGGACGTTAGGCTACAAACAAAACCAATCATTGTCCTTCTGCAAATTATATATTAACAGTATATATAGTCAGTATTCCAAGAAGAGAACTTCTCATACATGTACTTTTCATTTTAAAATAAAGTATATGAATCAGTCATGTGAGTGTTGGATTATGCCGTTAAATAGTTTTGTTTAAAAAAACATCATGAACTACTGACTTAAAAATTCACTTTTGTGACGGTTCAATATTTAATCATTTAAGTTTGGATGTAACGGGTCTTCTGACGTTATTTTGTTATCAACTCCCATAGACATAAGTTATTCATGTGAACGTTACATCATCAAGGTTTTTTTATGGTTTGCCAAGGTTTAAACATTTTGTTAAAATGAAATTTAGAATTAAATTATAAGAAATGACTGTAATATTTTTTCTGTCTATTCGAAATAACGTAAAAAATGTGGTGCACACTGTTAAAAACCCGTTACGCGCATTTATCAGTGTGCACCAAATTTTTTATGTTATTTCTTCATAAACAGGAAAAATATTACAGTCATTCCTTAAATAGTAATATTATCGATACAGAGAGGAAATAATGGCGCTCTAAAATGATGTGGATAAGATATGGTGTCCTCTTTATCATACAATATCTGTCCTGACTTAGAAATATTATTGGTTTACAATGAAGCCATATATATTTACATGATAAAGAATATATAGATATAGGAAGATCATGAAGATGTGGTGTGAGTGCCAATGAGACAACTCTCCATCCAAATAACAATTTAAAAATAAGTAAACCATTATAGGTCAATGTACGCCCTTCAACACTGAGCCTTGGTTCACACCGAACGACAAGCTATAAAAGGTCCCATATGTTTAGTTTTGGTTGATGCGGTCAAATAATTTTGTTATTAAAACAACTCAGTCTGATATATCGAAACTTCTGAAATTTGTTAACAATTCAATATTTTGAATTAAAAGAGGACACGCTGTCATTTGAATTATACAATCCATCGTGATTGGTTGTTGTCTGCTCTATGGTTGGGTTGTTGTTGCCCAGACACATATTTTTGTTCCATGAGTCAGTCTGAGGTATGAAAACTAGCTGATGTTTGTTTCTGATGCGATATTTTGAATAAAAGTAGGAAATGATGGCACTCTCAATCAAATTGAATGCGAATTTTTTTTTGTGGTTGTTGATTTCCAATATTGCAGTTATTTATAAACTACAGTCCCTCTTGACCTAAAATTATAACTGATGTACTGTACAACTATATAGACTTGCATAAAAAAAAAAAAAAAAATATGGTCATTTTTGGTTGATGCGGTTGAACGATTTTATTACACGACTCAGTCTGAAGTATGAAAACTACTGATATTTGTTTACGATTCAATACTTTAAATAAAAATTGGATATGCTGACACTATAAATTCATGCGAACAAAATTGTTAAGTCATTGTTTTCCAATATTGCTGTAACTTGTATATTATAGTCCCTCTTGACCTAAAATTATAACTGAATTACTGTGCAGCTATATACTAAGCAGATTTGTAGAAAGAAAGAGCAAATAAGGTCAGTTTAGATTGGTGCGGTCAAAATATTTTATTACACGACTCAGTCTGAAGTATGAAAACTACTGATATTTGTTTACAATTCAATACTTTGAATAAAAAGAGGTCATGCTAGCACTTTAAATTCATGTGAACAAAATTTTGAGGTCATTGTTTTCCAATATTGCTGTAACTTGTATATTACAGTCCCTCTTGACCTAAATTTATAACTGAATTACTGTGCAGCTATATAGATTTGCAGGAAGAAAGAGCAAATAAGGTCAGTTTAGATTGATGCGGTCAAAAGATTATTGTATAACAGGTCCGTCCAAGGTATGAAAACTACTTGTAAAAAGATATCACATCTGTTTACAATTCAATATCTTAAATAAAAAGAGGACATGCTTTTACTATAAATTGAGTGCAAATAAAATTTTGAAATGATTAATGTTTTCCAATATAATTGGTATCCCCGCCTAAAGTTAAACTGGATTCCTGCAGTTTGCAGCTAAATGTATATAGATTTATATGATGAAATCAAATATGATCAGTGTAAGTTAATAGTGGCTCAATGGCAGATCCAGAGCGGTGGGGGGACCCCCTTTTTTTGACGATCAATGCATTTGAATGAGGACATTTAGTTGTACCCCCCCCCTTTTAAAAACTGCTGGATCCGTCCCTGGTGGTTTGGGCCAGAATAATTTTTTTTATGTAAAATGAGCCATCCTGACTCCCCAAATGACAAATGTAAAACAATTGAAATACACCCCCCCCCCCTTTTTCCCAATATTAACTGCTTAATCTATGTTCAAAAATGAAAGAAAAACAAATAATTTATGTAACACATCAACAAAAGAAAATCACTGAATAACAGGCTCCAGACTTGGAACAGTCACATACATGCAGAATATGACGGGGTTATACATGTTCTCTTGCCGACGAAAAATTTGAAATAAAACCGGCAAAATAGCAAAACTCTTTATAATATTAATCGCTATTTTGCCGAAGCCTTTATATTTAGACAAAGAGTTCTTAAAACTTATAAATCAATTCTAGACGTAGAATTTATAAATCAATTTTAGCCGTCGGATTTAAAAATCAATTCTAGCCGTAGAATTTACAAATCAATTCTAGCCGTAGAATAATTCTGTAATCAGAACTGTTCTAGAAGTAGAACTGACTAAAACTGTTCTAGAGTAGAACTGTCAGGATCAGTTCTAGGTAGAACTGTCCAAATCAGTTCTAGGGTAGAACTGTCAGGATCAGTTCTAGGTAGAACTGTCCAAATCAGTTCTAGGTAGAACTGACCAAATCAGTTCTAGCTAGAACAGTTCTAACCTAGAACTGACTAAAAGGTGTCAGGCTGACAGTTCTACGTACTGTCCTAGAACAGTTCTCCTGACAGATTCTGACAGATTTAATGAGAGGTTAGAAGTGATCTCCACTGTACTTTGATGCCAAGTAGTGTCGCTGTGTCTTCATTGTTAATGTCTGAAAATTGGTATTTTTTTCAATAACCCAGTCACTACAAAAAAATCCGATTGATTGTGCTTCCTGCTTTATTGCTAGTGTAAACTTATTTGAACATATGCAGGACGACAATATGTATGACATACTTGCCACTGGACGTTAAGGAATCGACATATACAATTATTGTCCAAAATTACGCATACGTCTCTACTTTTTGTTGTTTAATTTACAGGTATACTTGGTCCCTCACGCAGTCAAAATACTCAAAAAGTTCTAGAAATGGTAGAAAGTATGGACATTCCCGTTGTAAGTCCATCATCAACATCTCCTGATTTACGCAACAGTCCTAACTTTTTCCGAACGGTTCCTTCGGATGATGACCAAGTTCGCGTAAGTATTCTTTTATTGTAATGAATCTTGTGATTTGTTGACAACTTTTATTGACATCCTTTAAATAATAACAATAATAATTTAGTTCGTATAATAATGATAATTCAATTTTCGAGAAAAAAAATAAAGCCGGTGTCCTATAGCCATTCTTCCCCCATGCCAAAATTTCCGGGGGGAAATACTGGATCGATCCAATATTTCCCCCCGGAAAAATTGGCATGATCCTACTTTTCCCCCTCAGCGTTATAAGGGGAAAACTAGGATCAGGCCAATTTTCCCCCCGTAAGTAGCATAATAAGCTAAATTTTCCGCCTTGTAATATAACGTCGGCGACATCACGATAAGATTTTTTAAATGATAGTTACTTTTTTTCAGCTTATAGTTACCAAAGCTTCGTCGTGTGAATATACATTTGATATGTATTTATATGTGTTTTTCTATGTTGTGATGTCATACTATTGTTTCAGAAAAAGGAGAAGGTTTTGTACCATTAAAACGTTTAACCCCGCTGCAAATGTTTGCACCTGTCCAAAGTCAGAAATCTTATGAACAGTAGTTGTCGTTTGTTTATGTAATTTATACGTGTTTCTCGTTTCTCGTTTTTTTTTATATAACTTAGACATTTGGTTTTCCCGTTTGCATGATTTTACATTGGGGCCCTTTATAGCTTGTTGTTCGGTATTAGCCAAGACTCCGTGTTGAAGGCCTATTATGGTTTACTTTTATAAATTGTTATTTGGATGGAGAGTTGTCTCATTGTTACTCATATCACATCTTCCTATATCTATATACATGTTATATATTTATTCACACGAAGCACATTCTGATCACATCCATTCTCTTTCGTGGACCCTTGGTATCATTCAAATAAATACAATTACTTTAACCACTTCTGGTCAGTCAGTAGTTTTTTTCCTTGCATGCGGACATATAGACAGTCATTTAAAAATGTAAAAAGACTAGGTGACACAAAGAAAGACTGTTGAACAGAAAGATAGACTTGTTGACTCATAGACAGATTGATAAACCTGTAGACAGATTTGTGTAAATGTAAATGAACAACAAATTTGTATATTTATAAATAAATCTAATTCTAACACTGTTCGGTTTAATTTCCAGACTCTATATAAACATAGTGAAATCTATGATGGGGGAAAGATTGGCATGGGGGAAAAGTTACTATATGTATACGTATTGTCAACTTTCCGCAGGGGAAGAATGACAATGATCCAAAATTTCCCCGGGGGAAAGATTGGCTCATGCCAGTCTTTCCCCCGGGGGAAAAACTGGCATGGGGGAAGAATGACTATATAACACCGGGATTAACATGAATTAAGCCTACAAATTGTGTAATGTAAGAATGGGAATAGAGAATAAGGCGAAGTGGTACGATTGCCAATGAAACAACTATCAACTAGAGTTCGAATAAAATGGTTTTAATCTATAAGCCAACCGTACGACCTTCAACAATGAGAAAACCTTTACCACATGAAAAATGTGAAAACGTGAAAAACTAACACTCTGGTTTATTATACAGGATCCTGACTTCGGACAGGCACATATAGGATGCGGCGGGGCTAAATATGTTTATGTACATGTGCGCGATCCTCTCTTCAACTTTTGGCTGTGGTGTTGGGATTCTTCTACTGCTGGCTGTTCGTAGGCGAAAAAGATGCAAAAATTACACTGCAGATCATTGAAATATTTATCACCCCTTACATAACTTTCTATTGCCTTCTATATCGGTTATTACTTTTTTCATGCGCACGGGTTCAAGAAGAAAGACAGCTTTTGATATGACTTTTTATTCTGAACAAGTCTTTCAAAAAACTAAATAAAAGTAACTTTTCATGTTGAAAATCGAGTAAAAGGGTTAGAAATTGAATGAAGTAGACACGGGAATTGGACGTAGGGAGGAAATCGTGATCATTTATCGAGTTACTTCTTTTATTTTTATTCAATCAAAACAAATATAATCTCTATTTCTATAGATATCAGCTCCCTCCATTAATGAACACTGAACGCCTCTCAATAACACAAAAGTGCTGAGAGTAGTGTTTCTATAATAAATGGTTTTCATTTACAAATTGTGAATTGAATGGAGAATTGTCTCATTAACACTCATACCACATCTTCTTATATCTATTTAACACCAATCAATCAATTTATTATCATGTTTCTTGTAGGTGTTCGTTGACTTGATGGAACAGCATAACTGGAACTATGTAGTAGCAATGCACACGGACGATAATTACGGTCGGTATGGAGTAACGAACATTGTCAAGCTCGCAAAAATTCGCAATATTTGCGTAAATGTCATACCTGGATTTAAAACTACAGAAACATTTGATGACACATCATTCAGAGACAGCATACTTCAGAAACTATTGCAACACGTTGAAAACACAACAGACGATACATTAGGTGTACTGTATTTTGGTCAACGAAACGTCATTCAGCAGCTTCTTAGTAAAATGCAGCTAACAGCCAATATTAAAGCAAAATTAAAGAATATAAAATGGATTATGTCTGAATCAATAGGTACTCGTGTCATGGTTTTATCTGGAGCACCAGATGTAACAAACGAGGCTATGACTGTTTCTATGTCAACACTAGATGTCCCAGAAGTTCTTGAACATGCAAAATACCTTCGGTCGTCTGCGTCAACGTCAGATGATATTTCTTCGCTCGTAAAGAATTTTGGACCCATTTCCGGTGATGATTGGAAGGACTTTATTGTATCTATTTTAGATAGCGTTTTTGCTGTCACCACTTCTTTAAAAACGGCATTTGATACAAGATGTACCGGATATAAAGTTATTTGTGAAGGATTTGAGGATTATTACAATTCCAAAAAGTTAGAAACGATGAATAACACAATAGTGAACTACACTGATTTAGGTCCAGATATTTCTCCTAAGGAATTTATTGACAAACGCAGAGTTGTTACATTTAATGGTTTTGGTGACCTGGTTCCCGATTCGAAAACCCCACTTTACGACATCAATATGTACAAAAACTCACAACTTTTGAGGGTAAGTTCTGATAAGTTTATACCCCAGACTTCTATTTCAAACCATACAAATACGGCAATACCAAAATATAGCAATAAAACACGAGCCAACCCGGATCAATCTGAAAAATGCGAAATTCTTGAAATAAACAAACTTGAAACACGTGCTCTGTGGATGTAGTATATTTCTACCATATTATATTTCAACAAGGATCGTGAAAAAATTCGTTCAAATCATATTTAGTAACGTTTATCGTTTTGCAAACCTTTCAGTTTTAAACTAGTATTTATTAACCACTCAAACGTAATTAATTCGCATTTAACTAATATAACTCTATTTTGTAGGTAGGGTCATATGTTAATAGTTCTCTCAGCATTAACTCTGAGTTTCCAAGCGGGTTTCCTTCTTCAAAATGTAAGAAAGGATGTGAGTTGTGCGTAGAGACTCCAAACATAGCATACGAATTTATTGAAGGCGATGTCTATATTCTAGGATTATTTTCCCTACACAGGTTATCGGACGATCCTTTTGGTTGCGGCGAGTTTAGAAACTTGTCATTTGACGTTCTTTCAGTTGAAGCCTTTTTAAATAGCATTAAAGAATCTCAGTCGGAAACTAATATAAAATTTGGAGCATTAGTCTTTGATGATTGTTACAGTTCAAGCAGAGCATCGATGATTATAAGTGATCTGTTTACTGGTAAGCTAAAAATACCATCAGAAACAAACCCTATAGATCCAGCAAAAATTATTGGAGTAGTGGGACCTTTTCCAAGCGGCGTCACTGTTCCAGTCACTTTTCTGTTTTCTAGTATTGCTCTTCCGTCAATTTCATATGCATCAACTTCACCAGACCTTGATGACAAAGAAATAAATTTTCCGTACTTTTTAAGAACAGTTCCGAGTGATGTAGATCAAGCACATGCAATGGTTGAGATTCTTAATGCTATGGGTTGGCAATCAGTTGGTCTTGTTTATGTAAATAGCAATTATGGAAGCAAAGGAAAAGATGCTTTTAAACGTGTGGCCAATGCCTCTGGTATTTGTATTGTAGGAGAAATAACAGTACAACAAGAAGATACTGCACGGTGGAATTTTGAAATTCAGAACGGTCTGAAATCTATTAAGGATAAAGGAACGAATCTGTTTATATATTTTGGTACAGAAGGGCGAATGGTTGATATTTTGTCACATATAAAGGAAATTGACAAAAGTGAACAAAAATATATTTTTATCGGAAGTGACGATTGGGCTGACAGTAGAAATATAAAGAATATGTTTGGAGAAATGATCGAAGGTTCTATGTCCTTTAAGATAAAAACGAGAACTACAAATACAAACTTTGTTGAAAATCTTATTAAGAAAACTTCGTCCTTGGACACAGCGAGTTACTGGTATAAGAAATTTTTCAGAAATTATTTTCAGTGTTATTTCGAAGACGATTTCGTTAAAACATTCCCAAAACCATGTTCTGAAAATATAACAATAACAGATACAAACGGCATAATGGCGGATGGAAGAGTTTCGCATTGTATATTAGCTGTTAAAGCATTGACTAAAGGTATAGCAATAGCCAAACCAGAGTTATGCCAAGGAGAGACCGAATTTCCATGTGCAAACTATAAGAGAAATATAGACTTTGTTCGTAATAAAATAGCAGAAGTTACAATATTGGACGATAATCAGATATCTTTTAACGTCTTTGATAAAAACAGGAACGGCGATGTTGGTTTCCAGATTCTTCAAATAAGAAAAGATGGAGACGAATTTGTATACGCAGAGGTAACTATCATATTCACAGTTTTGATTTTAGGAGTATAATTTGTAAATCAATTTCATATCCTGGCATTGAAATTGCTCTTTTTCTTTT
Organism: Mytilus trossulus; assembly: GCF_036588685.1. Lineage (NCBI taxonomy): Eukaryota > Metazoa > Mollusca > Bivalvia > Mytilida > Mytilidae > Mytilus > Mytilus trossulus. Next base: position 24,595,966 of record NC_086373.1, on the reverse strand, counting down.
TATGGACCAATTGGGATCGTTTTTGAGAATGTCGTTGTTTTATACGGTCTGATTATTCCACATAGCGTTAAATTAGACGCTATTTCTGACACCAGGAATATATATTTCCTTAACTGTAATTGGTAAAACCGTTTGGGATTTTTGTCCTCAATTCTCCTCAACTTCGAACTTGATATTAATTTGTTGGTTTTTTTTACTTTTTTATGCGAGCGTTACTGATGAGTCTTTTTGTAGACGAAGCGCGCATCTGTCGTACAAAATTGAAGATCAGTTGATTAACAGGACTTGCTGTTTTTATCCAAATTTATTCAAAATACTATCGAACTTTTACATGGTGAATGAAGGGTAACTGTGAAGGGTTCATTTTCAACGTTCGTAGTCACTGAAGATATATAATAATAGGTGATGGTCAAAATGGCGGCACACAGAGAATTGATACTCTTAATTTAAAATCGATGGTGATCTCTTGTCTAGCAGAATAAAACTTTAATATCTATGAATTTAACCATTTTCATACAGAATGGACATAATATCAATTTTTTATTTTTTTTGCGGAGTTTCCCTTTAAGTTGAAATTCCGCGCTCAAAATATTATTGATACAAGTCAAATGTATTTTTTAGTTTTTAAAACTGAATCAAAATCAGTATGCGAAATTATTCTTGACTTGTCACATGATAACTTCCTATTTGGTACCAGCAAACTAGAACAGGTCATTATAAAAAAAGATGTAATACACATATCTTAACTCAATGGTAAAATGCAAACCCTAATATGTTTGACCTTCATACATTTTACAATATTGCTTTATCATCGTGTATTGTTTCTTAATATTCATTTTAAATATTCAAGTATATAGTGTTTGTGAAGATCATGGCCGTCGATTCGTATTACAAGTTTAGTATTTTCGTGAAAATTATTTTATATTTAATGACACGATATAACAATATTTCTCTCGGCGTCCAGGTCGAGGTAACACTGGACGAACTTTTAATCTTTTTATATCTATGAAAAGAAACAAAGAAATAATGAGACAGGGTTACATATAAACTAAGCCAACACGACTGATATCTAATTTAGTTAGTTTTAAAACTACATGTAAGAATGAAAAAAGGCGAATTGGTACAATTGTCAATGACACAACTATCCACTTGAGTTCAAATAAAGTGGATGCAAGCAATTGTAGCCAACCGAACGGACTCCAACAAAAAGAAAACCCCATACCATATAGTCGGCTATACGGTACGGTATTTATTTTTATATGCACGATTGTTTTATTAGTTGCTATTGGCTTTGAACTAGCTGTCGGTAACTTCGGGTATGCTCAGAATTGTTCTTATTATCTTGTTGTTATTTGGATGTACAAGTACAGAGCCATGTCCACGCTGTGTTTTTGTTAGATGTATTGTATTCATCTGATGAGTTAAGTATTTTACAACTGATGTATGTAGTTCTTTCTTATGTTGTACTGTAACACCACTGTCCTGAGTTAGGGGAGGGTTGAGATACAGCTCACATGTTTAACCCTGCCACATTCTCTATGTATTTACCTGTCCCGTCAGGAACCTGTAATTCTGTGGTTATCTGTTTTCTTGTTACATAGTTTTATCGTTCATGTTTTAATGTTGTTGTACATATAAGACAACAACCATTCAAAACTCCTAACTTCGGGGATAAATATGTTTGAAAGCGCTCAACCCTCCCACAAACCTAGGCCAATAGTTTTACAGCACAGTTTAAGAAAAAAAAACACTATCAAATTCAGTTAAAAATTATCTATTAAACTGTTCACTAATGCATTTTACATTGTGTTAATGTGTGTTTTATAATGCTTTAATTATAGGTTGGTTCCTATGACAATGACAATTTGATGATTAAATCCGAAAACGTAAGAACGGTAATAGGAAACAAACTGTCAGTTGCCGAATGTGAAGCAAATCCAGGTCTTGCAATTCCAGATCTACCATCTTCATTATCAGAACAGGAAGACTTCCGATTGGCTGACATTGTAGTGATATCTCTACTCGGATCTCTTTGTGTTGTTCTGATTATCGTAATTGTTGCTGTCGTCTATTGCTTTTGGAGGAAGACAACAGGTAAGTTTTTATACTAACATTTTATAATTCAGTCATTACATTTTGCTTATCATTAACGTAGCATTACTACCAGTGTCTTCATCTCAGTGATACAAATCTGTAAACTGGAAAAATGAACTTAGTCTTTAATTTATCTAAAATATCAATTAAAAAGTTACGATAAGACTCAAAATCGTTTAAGGTATTTAGAAAATTCTCGGATGTTTCTGCATTTTCGAATAAAGTATTGTTTTTTTTTTATGATCATTCATGTCTTGATTGCTTAGAACGGACGAAAATACCTTGAAACGTTAGAACTTCAGGCTCAGCTTACCGTTATCTTAATTCGTTTATTTGCAAACTTAATATATTGTAGAAATGTCGACATGTGGAAGATTCGAGTCGGGGGGTTGCAACCACATCTTTCTTTAATTTTTTCAATAAAAATTGGCTTTGTTCGTTAATTATAATGCTGTTGACACTTATATACCCAATTTGTTTTTCGTCTTCTAAATACCATTAAATATAAGAAGATATGGTATAAATGCCAATGAGACAACTCTCCATCCAAATCACAATAATTTAAAAGTAAACCATTATAGTTCAAAGTACGGCATGCAATACAGAGCCTTGACTCACAACGAACAGCAAGCTATAAAGGGCCCCCAAAATAACTAGTGTAAAATAAAAGGTCTAATCTATATAGTAACCGAGGAACGAGGAACATGTTTAAACCACATCAACAAACGACATCCACGGAACGTACTTACTTCCAGACTTAGGACAGGTGCAACTATATTTGCTTTCATCAAAACTGTAGCAATACATATAATGTTACCTGTCTTTATATTATTGATATATCATTTTAAGTGTTTTCTATTGGGTGCGAACTTGGTGATTATTTGTTTGTTTTTAACGGTGTTTCTATGTTCTTGTATTCACACCAATAAAAAGCCAATTACTAAAAATATAGTATGGACGGTGTAGAATCAAAACATATAACTTTATGTAGACCTTCATCAACACAATATTGAGCTAGCATAAAGTCAAATATCTAGAACAAAACAAATAAACTTATAAACTTTCTGGAAGTTTTCAGCTTTAAGTGTAATTTACTTGTGGTAAATTACGTTTTCTCTGCTCATTCTAAAATTCAATTTCTCATATTCGTCTTCGCTTTTTCAGGTCTCCACAAAATGCTGGAAGAAACAAAAGCCAGAATTACATACTACAACGAGATTGGAACGCCGGCAAAAAAACAGAAACAAAAACATTCAGGAAAGAAAAACGGAGATATTGTTTGTTTTGACAACCCTGTATTTTCGAATGGCGGTATTGTTCCTTTAGAACCGCCTGGTCAACACTATCTTCCATTACATGAATCTGGACAAGTTCGGAGTGCCCATAGATATGACGGAAACCGTCTTGATTTGTTAAATCAGACGACTCCAAAACAATCGGTATCTACCAGTAATCAGTCACTCTTGGAAACAACTCGTCCAGATTTACCTCCAAGGAATGTTCCCGAAAAAAGAAATGTATCCAAATCCGAAAGTGACATTCATAATTCTTATCCCGTGATTAAACCAAAAATGGGAAATTACTTTGCATTAAGCAATCAACCACGCATGGGCACTGCGATTCAGACGACCCCAACTGATTCTCTTCATTCGCAGGGTAGTGTATTTGGTTCCCCTCGCCACCCAGTTGCTACAACACCAGACGAAGAAAATCCAGAAATCATATTACTACAAACCAAAACCCATATTCCTCCGTCCCAAAGCCTACCTTCCTCACCTCGTTCGCCATATGAAAAACATAAAATATCACAATCGAACCAAGAAAATCGAACTCAATCTCCATCGTCACCTGTATCTCATAATAATTCAATTCATTCACAATTCTCTGGTGAAACCTTGCATATGACTGGGAACTTGTCTCCGCAGCGACGAAAAAGACTGAAAAGTTTCTCATCCGAAGAACCACAGAAAATATCACGTGTCTAACATTCTCATATGTTTATATACCACATGACTTGATATTACTAGTAATCGGCATTTACATTCCAGATCTTACTGTTAACCTTGAGAATATTTGGGTTCTGTTTATACATTAGAATATTTTACAATATGTTATGGTACTACTATTATTATTATTGATATAAAATATAACTTTGAAAAAAGAATTTCAATTTTGTGTCTATTCATGTAGTCTCTCTATAAAAAGGGGGGCAGATGGTAACGGATTGTAAATTCCAAACATTTCATACACATCAAAACTTTCTCTTTTATGAAGGTCTGTCTTTTGTTACAGACCTTCGTAGTTAGCCAATTTACTTAGACAAAGGCTGAACTTCTAAGTCAAGAAATAGCGTCTAAAGAAAAAGTTTTAAAAAAAATTAAGTCACCATTTCACGTAAATCACCAACAGCAGCAATCGCAGGCAAACCGCAGAACTTCTTACGTTGCTTTTTTTTTTAAAGTGTTGAACGGAACACAATTGTGTGTAAGCATTTTAGTTTTATATGAAATTCATTGTAAAAGATTTGAAATCGAAATCTTTAAAAAAAAAAAAAATGGAAAGTAGGTACATGTAAATTAGATTCTATCATGTTAATTTTTTTTAAACCGTCCAACTTCTCTGGATAAACTACATGTACTTTAAGTTAGTAACTAATATAGACGGTATAATAATTAAATTCTACTGATTAAAGTATTTTATCACGAGTTTCTGCAATCAACTTTTAAGAAGGGCTTTTTCTTTGCTTACGAGTTTAAAATATTCAATATAATTGTAGAAAGAGCATATAGATATAGGAAGATGTGGTGTGAGTGCCAATGAGACAACTCTCCATCCAAATAACAATCGATAAAAGTAAACCATTATAGACCTGTCAATGTACGGCCTTCAACACGGAGCCTTTGCTCACACCGAACAACAAGCTAAAAAGGGTCCCAAAATTACTAGTGTAAAACCATTCAAACGGGAAAATCAACGGTCTAATCTACATAAAAAAGGGAGAAACGAGAAACCCGTATAAATTACATAAACAAACGACAACTACTGTACATCAAAGTCTTTTTAAGATCAAAACACGTTGTTCGCTATATTGACGTCACAGCAATTGAAAGGCTCTTTTTTGGAAAATGTTCTTTGACTTTGAAAATATTCTGCAGCTAAAGTTATAATATTCACTTTTGTTGGGGGGTTCTCGCTAAGCTCTTTGTGTCCGATTTTTATGTGTCTAGGGTTATTTGAAGACTTCTGTTTGTCTTTTCAATTTATTAACTTTTTGGCATATATTTTTCGGTATACCTTCCTAATTTCTTACTCTTTTATTTCTACTCGTTTATTAGCTATCGAATATAAATATATGATTTAACTATGCCTTATCAGATCAAATGTCCCGGTCAAGATTGTAACGATAAAAAATGAACATTATAGGATTTTTTCTTGATCTTTCTTGCATCCCTATCGATTATTCCCGAGATTCTAGACTTTAATTTGATATGTGAAGCATAAAGGTTAAAAAAAAAAACACTGCACTAATACAAATAGAATTAAACAAACTTCAGGGCATATTTCAGAACCGCAGTTGGATGTCATAGTAAATAATGAAAAATAATAACAACAGTATCGAGACTTGAATAATAGAAAATACAGGAGTACACCATAGAGAGTACTTGAATTGTAAAGGAAACATCATTGTGAGATCCCTTTATTTTTTTCTTTCAAAAATAAACTTTTTGGGGGAAGTGGATCTCAACGAAAACTTTAGGTTACAATTTTCAAGAATGTCAGAAATATTTTTTTCTTTGGTCGGGTTGTTGTCTCTTTGACACATTCCCCATTTCCATTCTCAATTTTATTACAAGGATATATTTGTTCGCCTGTATTTATATCGTAAAGATAAAGTGGTTAAAGACTGAATATAGAACAGAAATAGGGAAATAGCTGTATCATGACTGTGTGCAACAATATCGAAATCCTTTTTGGAAAATGTGTTTGGCTCTGAAAAGAGCCGTTTTATTTATTTCTAATGACTTCCACTGACATAGATGCAAAGTCTGCAACGTTGAAATCCGATTTTGTGTCTGTTGTTACTCACTGTTCAACATTCGACAGTTTCTGTGTCTTTCGTTCCCTCTTTAGTTGAGCGACTTGTGTTTTCTCTCTGATACCAAACTCATGTTTCTGGAGCTTTCTGTCGTGGCTAGTTGTAACCGTAAATGTTAATCTAAAGCTACTCGTGTCATCTCGGTTGGTATTTTCGTATCTTATTTGTAGTGAATCTAAACGGCTGTTGATCATTTTAATCTGTTCACATGCTTTACGGACAGATAGTGCCAGTCTTTTATCACTTAAGAATTTTTCAGACATTTTTGTTCAAAGCGTTTCAAGCTTAGAAAGATAATGTTGATAGATCATGTTGCAACTTTATATTCATCAAACACATTACTCTGTGTCATTTCATGTTCTGTCACAAAGTTAGCAAATAGTGTCGACTAACATCGGTGAACAAAAGTGACACCAACAGGTAAACGGAAGCATCCCCTCTGTTCAGACGATCGTTAACATGACACTCTCTTGGGTTTAATAAGCGCGGCCCAATAAGCGAGAGCTTAACAAATCAAATCACCCATGTAATGACCCAATCAAATTTCATTTCAATATCTAATCTTAAATGTTACAGTTTCATCTCATTGAATAAATATTTAACTGTAGAAATAGTGTATTGCGTTCCAAACAAGTTGAAATTCGTAAGCAGAAATATTATATTTTTTGGAACAACTGAAATTACTTTATGATTTTTGACAGTATGCATTATTTTCTTAACATTGACTATGACGTAAACATTTTGAATATAACAATTTGGTCATAATAAATTTGAAATAAATTAAGCCAATAACGATTTTTATCAACAGAGAAATATATCAATTAATATTTATACTATTAAATGAGAAGACCTCATTTTGTTTGCCGCTTCTCTGCCTCCCACAATAAATTAAACATCATGCCTCTTTGTCCTATATGTACCATGCATAGTCGCATTTGTCATCCTCGCTTATGTTTATTCAGTTTGAGTTATTTTGGGGAAAAAAATCACTATCCGCAGCTGTCACTAAATATATTGAGAGTTCGGCTCTATAATGAAGATATATATCGTCTAGGAAAGTTTACCTAAAATTGATAGTAAATATCAAATACACTTTATTTATAGTAAATGTATGACTATAGCACATGTTTAATAAAAAAGAGAAAACAAAAAATAACGGACTTTGGAAAAAGGGAGAGAGCTAAAATAAAATGTCCTGACACCAACTGGCAAGTACCTATAACTTTTGATACATTTTATACTGAAATTTTCCAGTTATAAAATCTTTTACAAAAAAAAATCATCCTTCGACAGTTTTCATACTTTTAACCACGCTCTAAATACCCAAGATTTGCTGGTGTTTTCTTATCATATTATAATTGAAAATGAGGAGTCGAGATAATGAATTGCCAAAAAAAAAAAAAATGCATTTGATATCATCAGAAACATATAATACGTATTATAAGTCTCAGATATCATTAATGCTTATTTTCTAATAAATACAGCTCTTGTTATTTTTTTATTTTAGGAAAACTGACAACTTATGCTATCTCTTTATTTCTACTGATTCGAAAATTAAAATTTGTATGAAATACCCGATTTCTTCAATGTACTTTATTATACCGCCATTCAACTATCAATATTTGCAAATATGGCAATTTTCACATCTTAAAAAACATTATCTGATTGGTGAGCTTTTGCTGAAGAATGCTCTTTTTAGAGCCAAACACATTTTTCAAAAAGAATCTCAAATTGTTGTGACATATCAAAAATATAACAATCTCCCTATTTCAGTTTCATTCTCAGGCTTCTCTCCGTTTTTATCCTCCAATCATCTGTTTAACGATATAAAGAAGGCGGGAAAAAAACTCGTGTGAATACAATACAATACAATACAATACAATACAATACAATACAATACAATACAATACAATACAATACAATACAATACAATACAATACAATACAATACAATACAATACAATACAATACAATACAATACAATACAATACAATACAATACAATACAATACAATACAATACAATACGGTTCTTATAACACAACAAGCACCCCAATTCGTAAATTTCACATTACATGAAAAAAGGATGCAGAGATAAAACACAAAACTGGCATTCAGAAAGCAAATCAGCAACGAAAAAAATAAATACGGGAAAATAAATATCTGTTTTTCAACCAATTTTATTTCACTGGCGGACGGAGTTTGGGTCGACACTTTTTTTACTGTTCACAGAAAATGTCATTTCATATCTTTCAAGCTTATTTTCTGATAACAGGAACTCTTGTTATTCCTTTATCCTTGGAAAAAAAACCTTGCCTCTTATACTATCTTTTGAGGTCTCCTATCGCCTTTGTAAACAATTTTGTATGAAATACACAACTCTTCGCTGTATCTTTATGCCCTCAAAATAGATTAGTGTATTGAATTAGTGTATCCAATTGCTAAGATTCGCCAATCAACTCTTTTTATTCATCAATATATTCAAACACATTAATTTTCACCATTTAGAGTAAAAAAAACAACAATTTCTGATTGGTTCTTTTAAAAATGTTTCTTCTTAATGACTAAAAGATTTTGTCAATAAAATTCCAGAGAGTGTCATGTTAACGATCGTCTGAACAGAGGGGACGCTTCCGTTTACCTGTTGGTGTCACATTTGTTCACCGCTACCGGAAATGTTCACCGATGTCAGTCGACACTATTTGCTAACTATGTGACAGAACCTGAAGATGACATTGAGTAATATGTTTGATGAATATAAATGTGAAGAATGATATTTCAACTTCATCTTAATTTCAAAGTTTGATAAACTTGAACAACCATGTCTGAAAAAGTTTGTACTGATAACCGACTGGCATTGTACATTGCCGAAAATAAATTCCGTAAAGCATGTGAACAGATTAAACTAATCACCAGACGTTTAAATTTACTACAGATTAGATACGACAAAGCCAAACGAGATGACATGAAGAGCTTTAGATACTCATTACGGTTACAACTAGCCACCACAGAAGGTGCCAGAAACATGTTTTATGAGTATGCAGTCAGACAAGCGACACAAGTCGGTCGTCTAAAGAGAGAAATAAAGACACAGCAACTGCCCAAAGTTGAAAAGTGAGGTACAAGAGATATCAAATCGTGCACTCAGATTTGAATTATGCAGATTTATTAGCAACTATCAGTACCAGAAGAAGTTAGCAGAGAGAAATTGGATGCGGCAACGAAGAATCAGAAGATTAAAAGCCGATGACAAGTTGATGAATTCGAAAACAGCTTTTGCTGAAGAAGGCTCTTTTCAGAGCCAAACACATTTTTCAAAAAGAATCTCAAATTGTTGTGACATCTCAAAAATATAGCTATTTCCCTATTTCTGTTTCATTCTCATGCTTTTCAACCTTTTTATCCCCCAATCATCTGTTTAACAATATAAATAAGGCGGACAAAACTCGTGTGAATATATACTTGTATTTCATGCTGCCATTTGTGATAATATCACAATTGTTTTGAAAAAAAAGCTCTAGCCTTCTTTTCAAGGTCCTTGTTTCAAGGTATTCGTATCAATGTCTTCGATACAATACAATACAATACAATACAATACAATACAATACAATACAATACAATACAATACAATACAATACAATACAATACAATACAATACAATACAATACAATACAATACAATACAATACAATACAATACATTACAATACAATACAATACAATACAATACAATACAATACAATACAATACAATACAATACAATACAATACAATACAATACCCAATACGGTTCTTATACAACAAAAAACACCCCAATTCGTAAATATCGCATTACATGAAAAAAAAAGAATTGAGAGATAAAACACAAAACTGGCATTCAGAAAGCAAATCAGCAACGAAAAAAATAAATACGGGAAAATAAATATCTGTGTTTTCAAACAATTTTATATCACTGGCGGGACGGAGTTTGGGGTCGACACTTTTTTTACTGTTCACAGAAAATGTCATTTCATATCTTTCAAAGTTTTTTTCTGATAACAACAGCTCTTGTTATTCCTTTATCCTTGGAAAAAAAAACCTTGCCTCTTATACTAGCTTTTGAGGTCTCCTATCGCATTTATAAACAATTTTATATGAAATACACAACTCTTCAATGTATATTTATGCCCCCAAAATAGATTAGTGTATTCAATTAGTGTATCCAATTGCTAAGATTCGCCAATCAACTCTTTTTAATCATCAATATATTCAAACACAATATTTTCACCATTTAGACTAAAAAACAACAATATATGATTGGTTCTTTTAAAAATGTTTCTTCTTAATGATTAAAAGATTTTGTCAATAAAATTCCAGAGAGTGTCATGTTAACGATCGTCTGAACAGAGGGGACGCTTCCGTTTACCTGTTGGTGTCACATTTGTTCACCGCTACCGGAAATGTTCACCGATGTCAGTCGACACTATTTGCTAACTATGTGACAGAACCTGAAGATGACATTGAGTAATATGTTTGATGAATATAAATGTGAAGAATGATATTTCAACTTCATCTTAATTTCAAAGTTTGATAAACTTGAACAACCATGTCTGAAAAAGTTTGTACTGATAACCGACTGGCATTGTACATTGCCGAAAATAAATTCCGTAAAGCATGTGAACAGATTAAACTAATCACCAGACGTTTAAATTTACTACAGATTAGATACGACAAAGCCAAACGAGATGACATGAAGAGCTTTAGATACTCATTACGGTTACAACTAGCCACCACAGAAGGTGCCAGAAACATGTTTTATGAGTATGCAGTCAGACAAGCGACACAAGTCGGTCGTCTAAAGAGAGAAATAAAGACACAGCAACTGCCCAAAGTTGAAAAGTGAGGTACAAGATATATCAAATCGTGCACTCAGATTTGAATTATGCAGATTTATTAGCAACTATCAGTACCAGAAGAAGTTAGCAGAGAGAAATTGGATGCGGCAACGAAGAATCAGAAGATTAAAAGCCGATGACAAGTTGATGAATTCGAAAACAGCTTTTGCTGAAGAAGGCTCTTTTCAGAGCCAAACACATTTTTCAAAAAGAATCTCAAATTGTTGTGACATCTCAAAAATATAGCTATTTCCCTATTTCTGTTTCATTCTCATGCTTTTCAACCTTTTTATCCCCCAATCATCTGTTTAACAATATAAATAAGGCGGAAAAAACTCGTGTGAATATATACTTGTATTTCATGCTGCCATTTGTGATAATATCACAATTGTTTTGAAAAAAAAAAGCTCTAGCCTTCTTTTCAAGGTCCTTGTTTCAAGGTATTCGTATCAATGTCTTCGATACAATACAATACAATACAATACAATACAATACAATACAATACAATACAATACAATACAATACAATACAATACAATACAATACAATACAATACAATACAATACAATACAATACAATACAATACAATGCAATACAATACAATACAATACAATACAATGCAATGCAATGCAATGCAATGCAATGCAATGCAATGCAATGCAATGCAATACAATACAATACAATACAATACAATACAATACAATACAATACAATACAATACAATACAATACAATACAATACAATACAATACAATACAATACAATACAATACAATACAATACAATACAATACAATACAATACCCAATACGGTTCTTATACAACAAAAAACACCCCAATTCGTAAATATCGCATTACATGAGAAAAAAAGGATTTAGAGATAAAACACAAAACTGGCATTCAGAAAGCAAATCAGCAACGAAAAAAAAAAAATAAATACGGGAAAATAAATATCTGTTTTTTCAAACAATTTTATATCATTGGCGGGACGGAGTTTGGGGTCGACACTTTTTTTACTGTTCACAGAAAATGTCATTTCATATCTTTCGAGGTTATTTTCTGATAACAACAGCTCTTGTTATTCCTTTATCCTTGGAAAAAAAACCTTGCCTCTTATACTAGCTTTTGAGGTCTCCTATCGCATTTATAAACATCTTTATATGAAATACACAACTCTTTAATGTATATTTATGCCCCCAAAATAGATTAGTGTATTCAATTAGTGTATCCAATTGCTAAGATTCGCCAATCAACTCTTTTTATTCATCAATATATTCAAACACAATAATTTTCACCATTTAGACTAAAAAACAACAATATATGATTGGTTCTTTTAAAAATGTTTCTTCTTAATGATTAAAAGATTTTGTCAATAAAATTCCAGAGGGTGTCATGTTAACGATCGTCTGAACAGAGGGGACGCTTCCGTTTACCTGTTGGTGTCACATTTGTTCACCGCTACCGGAAATGTTCACCGATGTCAGTCGACACTATTTGCTAACTATGTGACAGAACCTGAAGATGACAAAGAGTAATATGTTTGATGAATATAAATGTGGAGAAGGATATTTCAACTTCATCTTAATTTCAAAGTTTGATAAACTTGAACAACCATGTCTGAAAAAGTTTGTACTGATAACCGACTGGCATTGTACATTGCCGAACATAAATTCCGTAAAGCATGTGAACAGATTAAACTAATCACCAGACGTTTAAATTTACTACAGATTAGATACGACAAAGCCAAACGAGATGACATGAAGAGCTTTAGATACACATTACGGTTACAACTAGCCACCACAGAAGGTGCCAGAAACATGTTTTATGAGTATGCGGTCAGACAAGCGACACAAGTCGGTCGTCTAAAGAGAGAAATAAAGACACAGCAACTGCCCAAAGTTGAAAAGTGAGGTACAAGAGATATCAAATCGTGCACTCAGATTTGAATTATGCAGATTTATTAGCAACTATCAGTACCAGAAGAAGTTAGCAGAGAGAAATTGGATGCGGCAACGAAGAATCAGAAGATTAAAAGCCGATGACAAGTTGATGAATTCGAAAACAGCTTTTGCTGAAGAAGGCTCTTTTCAGAGCCAAACACATTTTTCAAAAAGAATATCAAATTGTTGTGACATCTCAAAAATATAGCTATTTTCCTATTTCTGTTTCATTCTCATGCTTTTCAACCTTTTTATCCCCCAATCATCTGTTTAACAATATAAATAAGGCGGAAAAAAACTCGTGTGAATATATACTTGTATTTCATGCTGCCATTTGGGATAATATCACAATTGTTTTGAAAAAAAAAGCTCTAGCCTTCTTTTCAAGGTCCTTGTTTGAAGGTATTCGTATCAATGTCTTCGATACAATACAATACAATACAATACAATACAATACAATACAATACAATACAATACAATACAATACAATACAATACAATACAATACAATACAATACAATACAATACAATGCAATGCAATACAATACAATACAATACAATACAATACAATACAATACAATACAATACAATACAATACAATACAATACAATACAATACAATACAATACAATACAATACAATACAATACCCAATACGGTTCTTATACAACAAAAAACACCCCAATTCGTAAATATCACATTACATGAGAAAAAAAGGATTTAGAGATAAAACACAAAACTGGCATTCAGAAAGCAAAGCAGCAACGAAAAAAAAAAATAAATACGGGAAAATAAATATCTGTTTTTTCAAACAATTTTATATCATTGGCGGGACGGAGTTTGGGGTCGACACTTTTTTTACTGTTCACAGAAAATGTCATTTCATATCTTTTGAGGTTATTTTCTGATAACAACAGCTCTTGTTATTCCTTTATCCTTGGAAAAAAAACCTTGCCTCTTATACTAGCTTTTGAGGTCTCCTATCGCATTTATAAACATCTTTATATGAAATATACAACTCTTTAATGTATATTTATGCCCCCAAAATAGATTAGTGTATTCAATTAGTGTATCCAATTGCTAAGATTCGCCAATCAACTCTTTTTATTCATCAATATATTCAAACACAATAATTTTCACCATTTAGACTAAAAAACAACAATATCTGATTGGTTCTTTTAAAAATGTTTCTTCTTAATGATTAAAAGATTTTGTCAATAAAATTCCAGAGAGTGTCATGTTAACGATCGTCTGAACAGAGGGGACGCTTCTGTTTACCTGTTGGTGTCACATTTGTTCACCGCTACCGGAAATGTTCACCGATGTCAGTCGACACTATTTGCTAACTATGTGACAGAACCTGAAGATGACATTGAGTAATATGTTTGATGAATATAAATGTGAAGAATGATATTTCAACTTCATCTTAATTTCAAAGTTTGATAAACTTGAACAACCATGTCTGAAAAAGTTTGTACTGATAACCGACTGGCATTGTACATTGCCGAACATAAATTCCGTTAAGCATGTGAACAGATTAAACTAATCACCAGACGTTTAAATTTACTACAGATTAGATACGACAAAGCCAAACGAGATGACATGAAGAGCTTTAGATACTCATTACGGTTACAACTAGCCACCACAGAAGGTGCCAGAAACATGTTTTATGAGTATGCAGTCAGACAAGCGACACAAGTCGGTCGTCTAAAGAGAGAAATAAAGACACAGCAACTGCCCAAAGTTGAAAAGTGAGGTACAAGAGATATCAAATCGTGCACTCAGATTTGAATTATGCAGATTTATTAGCAACTATCAGTACCAGAAGAAGTTAGCAGAGAGAAATTGGATGCGGCAACGAAGAATCAGAAGATTAAAAGCCGATGACAAGTTGATGAATTCGAAAACAGCTTTTGCTGAAGAAGGCTCTTTTCAGAGCCAAACACATTTTTCAAAAAGAATCTCAAATTGTTGTGACATCTCAAAAATATAGCTATTTTCCTATTTCTGTTTCATTCTCATGCTTTTCAACCTTTTTATCCCCCAATCATCTGTTTAACAATATAAATAAGGCGGAAAAAACTGTGAATATATACTTGTATTTCATGCTGCCATTTGGGATAATATCACAATTGTTTTGAAAAAAAGCTCTAGCCTTCTTTTCAAGGTCCTTGTTTCAAGGTATTCGTATCAATGTCTTCGATACAATACAATACAATACAATACAATACAATACAATACAATACAATACAATACAATACAATATACAATACAATACAATACAATACAATACAATACAATACAATACAATACAATACAATACAATACAATACAATACAATACAATACAATACAATACAATACCCAATACAATACCCAATACAATACCCAATACAATACCCAATACGGTTCTTATACAACAAAAAACACCCCAATTCTTAAATATCGCATTACATGGGGAAAAAAAAGGATTTAGAGATAAAACACAAAACTGGCATTCAGAAAGCAAATCAGCAACGAAAAAAATAAATACAGGAAAATAAATATCTGTGTTTTCAAACAATTTTATATCACTGGCGGGACGGAGTTTGGGGTCGACACTTTTTTTACTGTTCACAGAAAATGTCATTTCATATCTTTCAAAGTTTTTTTCTGATAACAACAACTCTTGTTATTCCTTTATCCTTGGAAAAAAAACTTGCCTCTTATACTAGCTTTTGAGGTCTCCTATCGCATTTATAAACAATTTTATATGAAATACACAACTCTTCAATGTATATTTATGCCCCCAAAATAGATTAGTGTATTCAATTAGTGTATCCAATTGCTAAGATTCGCCAATCAACTCTTTTTATCCATCAATATATTCAAACACAATAATTTTCACCATTTAGACTAAAAAACAACAATATCTGATTGGTTCTTTTAAAAATGTTTCTTCTTAATGATTAAAAGATTTTGTCAATAAAATTCCAGAGAGTGTCATGTTAACGATCGTCTGAACAGAGGGGACGCTTCCGTTTACCTGTTGGTGTCACATTTGTTCACCGCTACCGGAAATGTTCACCGATGTCAGTCGACACTATTTGCTAACTATGTGACAGAACCTGAAGATGACATAGAGTAATATGTTTGATGAATATAAATGTGAAGAATGATATTTCAACTTCATCTTAATTTCAAAGTTTGATAAACTTGAACAACCATGTCTGAAAAAGTTTGTACTGATAACCGACTGGCATTGTACATTGCCGAAAATAAATTCCGTAAAGCATGTGAACAGATTAAACTAATCACCAGACGTTTAAATTTACTACAGATTAGATACGACAAAGCCAAACGAGATGACATGAAGAGCTTTAGATACACATTACGGTTACAACTAGCCACCACAGAAGGTGCCAGAAACATGTTTTATGAGTATGCAGTCAGACAAGCGACACAAGTCGGTCGTCTAAAGAGAGAAATAAAGACACAGCAACTGCCCAAAGTTGAAAAGTGAGGTACAAGAGATATCAAATCGTGCACTCAGATTTGAATTATGCAGATTTATTAGCAACTATCAGTACCAGAAGAAGTTAGCAGAGAGAAATTGGATGCGGCAACGAAGAATCAGAAGATTAAAAGCCGATGACAAGTTGATGAATTCGAAAACAGCTTTTGCTGAAGAAGGCTCTTTTCAGAGCCAAACACATTTTTCAAAAAGAATCTCAAATTGTTGTGACATCTCAAATATATAGCTAAATCCCTATTTCTGTTTCATTCTCATGCTTTTCAACCTTTTTATCCCCCAATCATCTGTTTAACAATATAAATAAGGCGGAAAAAAACTCGTGTGAATATATACTTGTATTTCATGCTGCCATTTGTGATAATATCACAATTGTTTTGAAAAAAAAAGTTCTAGCCTTCTTTTCAAGGTCCTTGTTTCAAGGTATTCGTATCAATGTCTTCGATACAATACAATACAATACAATACAATACAATACAATACAATACAATACAATACAATACAATACAATACAATACAATACAATACAATACAATACAATACAATACAATACAATACAATACAATACAATACAATACAATACAATACAATATACAATACCCAATACAATACCCAATACAATACCCAATACAATACAATACAATACAATACAATACAATACCCAATACAATACAATACAATACAATACCCAATACGGTTCTTATACAACAAAAAATACCCCAATTCGTAAATATCGCATTACATGAAAAAAAAAAGGATTTAGAGATAAAACACAAAACTGGCATTCAGAAAGCAAATCAGCAACGAAAAAAATAAATACGGGAAAATAAATATCTGTGTTTTCAAACAATTTTATATCACTGGCGGGACGGAGTTTGGGGTCGACACTTTTTTTACTGTTCACAGAAAATGTCATTTCATATCTTTCAAAGTTATTTTCTGATAACAACAGCTCTTGTTATTCCTTTATCCTTGGAAAAAACCTTGCCTCTTATACTAGCTTTTGAGGTCTCCTATCGCATTTATAAACAATTTTATATGAAATACACAACTCTTCAATGTATATGTATGCCCCCAAAATAGATTAGTGTATTCAATTAGTGTATCCAATTGCTAAGATTCGCCAATCAACTCTTTTTATTCATCAATATATTCAAACACAATAATTTTCACCATTTAGACTAAAAAACAACAATATCTGATTGGTTCTTTTAAAAATGTTTCTTCTTAATGATTAAAAGATTTTGTCAATAAAATTCCAGAGAGTGTCATGTTAACGATCGTCTGAACAGAGGGGACGCTTCCGTTTACCTGTTGGTGTCACATTTGTTCACCGCTACCGGAAATGTTCACCGATGTCAGTCGACACTATTTGCTAACTATGTGACAGAACCTGAAGATGACATTGAGTAATATGTTTGATGAATATAAATGTGAAGAATGATATTTCAACTTCATCTTAATTTCAAAGTTTGATAAACTTGAACAACCATGTCTGAAAAAGTTTGTACTGATAACCGACTGGCATTGTACATTGCCGAAAATAAATTCCGTAAAGCATGTGAACAGATTAAACTAATCACCAGACGTTTAAATTTACTACAGATTAGATACGACAAAGCCAAACGAGATGACATGAAGAGCTTTAGATACTCATTACGGTTACAACTAGCCACCACAGAAGGTGCCAGAAACATGTTTTATGAGTATGCAGTCAGACAAGCGACACAAGTCGGTCGTCTAAAGAGAGAAATAAAGACACAGCAACTGCCCAAAGTTGAAAAGTGAGGTACAAGAGATATCAAATCGTGCACTCAGATTTGAATTATGCAGATTTATTAGCAACTATCAGTACCAGAAGAAGTTAGCAGAGAGAAATTGGATGCGGCAACGAAGAATCAGAAGATTAAAAGCCGATGACAAGTTGATGAATTCGAAAACAGCTTTTGCTGAAGAAGGCTCTTTTCAGAGCCAAACACATTTTTCAAAAAGAATCTCAAATTGTTGTGACATCTCAAATATATAGCTAAATCCCTATTTCTGTTTCATTCTCATGCTTTTCAACCTTTTTATCCCCCAATCATCTGTTTAACAATATAAATAAGGCGGAAAAAAACTCGTGTGAATATATACTTGTATTTCATGCTGCCATTTGTGATAATATCACAATTGTTTTGAAAAAAAAAGCTCTAGCCTTCTTTTCAAGGTCCTTGTTTCAAGGTATTCGTATCAATGTCTTCGATACAATACAATACAATACAATACAATACAATACAATACAATACAATACAATACAATACAATACAATACAATACAATACAATACAATACAATACAATACAATACAATACAATACAATACAATACAATACAATACAATACAATATACAATACCCAATACAATACCCAATACAATACAATACAATACAATACCCAATACAATACAATACAATACAATACCCAATACGGTTCTTATACAACAAAAAATACCCCAATTCGTAAATATCGCATTACATGAAAAAAAAAAGGATTTAGAGATAAAACACAAAACTGGCATTCAGAAAGCAAATCAGCAACGAAAAAAATAAATACGGAAAAATAAATATCTGTGTTTTCAAACAATTTTATATCACTGGCGGGACGGAGTTTGGGGTCGACACTTTTTTTACTGTTCACAGAAAATGTCATTTCATATCTTTCAAAGTTATTTTCTGATAACAACAGCTCTTGTTATTCCTTTATCCTTGGAAAAAACCTTGCCTCTTATACTAGCTTTTGAGGTCTCCTATCGCATTTATAAACATCTTTATATGAAATACACAACTCTTTAATGTATATTTATGCCCCCAAAATAGATTAGTGTATTCAATTAGTGTATCCAATTGCTAAGATTCGCCAATCAACTCTTTTTATTCATCAATATATTCAAACACAATAATTTTCACCATTTAGACTAAAAAACAACAATATATGATTGGTTCTTTTAAAAATGTTTCTTCTTAATGATTAAAAGATTTTGTCAATAAAATTCCAGAGGGTGTCATGTTAACGATCGTCTGAACAGAGGGGACGCTTCCGTTTACCTGTTGGTGTCACATTTGTTCACCGCTACCGGAAATGTTCACCGATGTCAGTCGACACTATTTGCTAACTATGTGACAGAACCTGAAGATGACAAAGAGTAATATGTTTGATGAATATAAATGTGGAGAAGGATATTTCAACTTCATCTTAATTTCAAAGTTTGATAAACTTGAACAACCATGTCTGAAAAAGTTTGTACTGATAACCGACTGGCATTGTACATTGCCGAACATAAATTCCGTAAAGCATGTGAACAGATTAAACTAATCACCAGACGTTTAAATTTACTACAGATTAGATACGACAAAGCCAAACGAGATGACATGAAGAGCTTTAGATACACATTACGGTTACAACTAGCCACCACAGAAGGTGCCAGAAACATGTTTTATGAGTATGCGGTCAGACAAGCGACACAAGTCGGTCGTCTAAAGAGAGAAATAAAGACACAGCATCTGCCCAAAGTTGAAAAGTGAGGTACAAGAGATATCAAATCGTGCACTCAGATTTGAATTATGCAGATTTATTAGCAACTATCAGTACCAGAAGAAGTTAGCAGAGAGAAATTGGATGCGGCAACGAAGAATCAGAAGATTAAAAGCCGATGACAAGTTGATGAATTCGAAAACAGCTTTTGCTGAAGAAGGCTCTTTTCAGAGCCAAACACATTTTTCAAAAAGAATATCAAATTGTTGTGACATCTCAAAAATATAGCTATTTTCCTATTTCTGTTTCATTCTCATGCTTTTCAACCTTTTTATCCCCCAATCATCTGTTTAACAATATAAATAAGGCGGAAAAAAACTCGTGTGAATATATACTTGTATTTCATGCTGCCATTTGGGATAAT
This sequence comes from Mytilus trossulus, assembly GCF_036588685.1. Lineage (NCBI taxonomy): Eukaryota > Metazoa > Mollusca > Bivalvia > Mytilida > Mytilidae > Mytilus > Mytilus trossulus. The sequence continues at coordinate 24,575,533 of NC_086373.1, read as the reverse complement.
ATCACAATTGTTTTGAAAAAAAAAGCTCTAGCCTTCTTTTCAAGGTCCTTGTTTGAAGGTATTCGTATCAATGTCTTCGATACAATACAATACAATACAATACAATACAATACAATACAATACAATACAATACAATACAATACAATACAATACAATACAATGCAATGCAATACAATACAATACAATGCAATGCAATACAATACAATACAATACAATACAATACAATACAATACAATACAATACAATACAATACAATACAATACAATACAATACAATACAATACAATACAATACAATACAATACAATACAATACAATACAATACAGTTCTTATACAACAAAAAACACCCCAATTCGTAAATATCGCATTACATGAAAAAAAAAAAGGATTTAGAGATAAAACACAAAACTGGCATTCAGAAAGCAAATCAGCAACGAAAAAAATAAATACGGGAAAATAAATATCTGTTTTTCAAACAATTTTATATCACTGGCGGGATGGAGTTTGGGGACGACACTTTTTTTACTGTTCACAGAAAATGTCATTTCATATCTTTCAAGGTTATATTCTGATAACAACAACTCTTGTTATTCCTTTATCCTTGGAAAAAAAAACTTGCCTCTTATACTAGCTTTTGAGGTCTCCTATCGCATTTATAAACAATTTTATATGAAATACACAACTCTTCAATGTATATTTATGCCCCCAAAATAGATTAGTGTATTCAATTAGTGTATCCAATTGCTAAGATTCGCCAATCAACTCTTTTTATTCATCAATATATTCAAACACAATGATTTTCACCATTTAGACTAAAAAACAACAATATCTGATTGGTTCTTTTAAAAATGTTTCTTCTTAATGATTAAAAGATTTTGTCAATAAAATTCCAGAGAGTGTCATGTTAACGATCGTCTGAACAGAGGGGACGCTTCCGTTTACCTGTTGGTGTCACATTTGTTCACCGCTACCGGAAATGTTCACCGATGTCAGTCGACACTATTTGCTAACTATGTGACAGAACCTGAAGATGACAAAGAGTAATATGTTTGATGAATATAAATGTGGAGAATGATATTTCAACTTCATCTTAATTTCAAAGTTTGATAAACTTGAACAACCATGTCTGAAAAAGTTTGTACTGATAACCGACTGGCATTGTACATTGCCGAAAATAAATTCCGTAAAGCATGTGAACAGATTAAACTAATCACCAGACGTTTAAATTTACTACAGATTAGATACGACAAAGCCAAACGAGATGACATGAAGAGCTTTAGATACACATTACGGTTACAACTAGCCACCACAGAAGGTGCCAGAAACATGTTTTATGAGTATGCGGTCAGACAAGCGACACAAGTCGGTCGTCTAAAGAGAGAAATAAAGACACAGCAACTGCCCAAAGTTGAAAAGTGAGGTACAAGAGATATCAAATCGTGCACTCAGATTTGAATTATGCAGATTTATTAGCAACTATCAGTACCAGAAGAAGTTAGCAGAGAGAAATTGGATGCGGCAACGAAGAATCAGAAGATTAAAAGCCGATGACAAGTTGATGAATTCGAAAACAGCTTTTGCTGAAGAAGGCTCTTTTCAGAGCCAAACACATTTTTCAAAAAGAATCTCAAATTGTTGTGTCATCTCAAAAATATAGCTATTTCCCTATTTCTGTTTCATTCTCAGGCTTTTCAACCTTTTTATCCCCCAATCATCTGTTTAACAATATAAATAAGGCGGAAAAAAACTCGTGTGAATATATACTTGTATTTCATGCTGCCATTTGTGATAATATCACAATTGTTTTGAAAAAAAAAGCTCTAGTCTTCTTTTCAAGGTCCTTGTTTCAAGGTATTCGTTTCAAGGTCTTCAATACAATACAATACAATACAATACAATACAATACAATACAATACAATACAATACAATACAATACAATACAATACAATACAATACAATACAATACAATACAATACAATACAATACAATACAATACAATACAATACAATACAATACAGTTCTTATACAACAAAAAACACCCCAATTCGTAAATATCGCATTACATGAAAAAAAAAAAGGATTTAGAGATAAAACACAAAACTGGCATTCAGAAAGCAAATCAGCAACGAAAAAAATAAATACGGGAAAATAAATATCTGTTTTTCAAACAATTTTATATCACTGGCGGGATGGAGTTTGGGGACGACACTTTTTTTACTGTTCACAGAAAATGTCATTTCATATCTTTCAAGGTTATATTCTGATAACAACAACTCTTGTTATTCCTTTATCCTTGGAAAAAAAAACTTGCCTCTTATACTAGCTTTTGAGGTCTCCTATCGCATTTATAAACAATTTTATATGAAATACACAACTCTTCAATGTATATTTATGCCCCCAAAATAGATTAGTGTATTCAATTAGTGTATCCAATTGCTAAGATTCGCCAATCAACTCTTTTTATTCATCAATATATTCAAACACAATGATTTTCACCATTTAGACTAAAAAACAACAATATCTGATTGGTTCTTTTAAAAATGTTTCTTCTTAATGATTAAAAGATTTTGTCAATAAAATTCCAGAGAGTGTCATGTTAACGATCGTCTGAACAGAGGGGACGCTTCCGTTTACCTGTTGGTGTCACATTTGTTCACCGCTACCGGAAATGTTCACCGATGTCAGTCGACACTATTTGCTAACTATGTGACAGAACCTGAAGATGACAAAGAGTAATATGTTTGATGAATATAAATGTGGAGAATGATATTTCAACTTCATCTTAATTTCAAAGTTTGATAAACTTGAACAACCATGTCTGAAAAAGTTTGTACTGATAACCGACTGGCATTGTACATTGCCGAAAATAAATTCCGTAAAGCATGTGAACAGATTAAACTAATCACCAGACGTTTAAATTTACTACAGATTAGATACGACAAAGCCAAACGAGATGACATGAAGAGCTTTAGATACACATTACGGTTACAACTAGCCACCACAGAAGGTGCCAGAAACATGTTTTATGAGTATGCGGTCAGACAAGCGACACAAGTCGGTCGTCTAAAGAGAGAAATAAAGACACAGCAACTGCCCAAAGTTGAAAAGTGAGGTACAAGAGATATCAAATCGTGCACTCAGATTTGAATTATGCAGATTTATTAGCAACTATCAGTACCAGAAGAAGTTAGCAGAGAGAAATTGGATGCGGCAACGAAGAATCAGAAGATTAAAAGCCGATGACAAGTTGATGAATTCGAAAACAGCTTTTGCTGAAGAAGGCTCTTTTCAGAGCCAAACACATTTTTCAAAAAGAATCTCAAATTGTTGTGACATCTCAAAAATATAGCTATTTCCCTATTTCTGTTTCATTCTCAGGCTTTTCAACCTTTTTATCCCCCAATCATCTGTTTAACAATATAAATAAGGCGGAAAAAAACTCGTGTGAATATATACTTGTATTTCATGCTGCCATTTGTGATAATATCACAATTGTTTTGAAAAAAAAAGCTCTAGTCTTCTTTTCAAGGTCCTTGTTTCAAGGTATTCGTTTCAAGGTCTTCAATACAATACAATACAATACAATACAATACAATACAATACAATACAATACAATACAATACAATACAATACAATACAATACAATACAATACAATACAATACAATACAATACAATACAATACAATACAATACAATACAATGACGTTACGCACGATACTGGTGTCACCAAACGTAACGTCGAATTACGACGTTTTCTACATGGAAAAATGAAACGTTGAAAACGACGGCATTGAAAGACTGAATTTGATGTTTTTTAATTCGATTGTATGTTTGTTTTGTTTATTTCCCTTTCAGTTTACGTTAATTGTTTCTTTAGTATGTCTTTTTTTAATGTTTGTTTGTTTACTTTTTAAGAAATATACAAAATATAAGAGCAATTCAAAGACAAAATAACTCGTTCAATTTTATTCCGAATAGTCTGTTATAAACTGCTTTGCTCTGCCAGTCCAATTATTTCTTCGTGAATGGCCAAGGACAAATCAATTACGGAGTCCGTCAAAATATCATTTGTTACATATAAGACAGATTTGACACTCACAATTACATTTTTACGTTTAATTAAACTGTACGATAAAAGTCCTGTTTTTCTGTAATATAATCCACGAATAACGGTAGTTCCTTCTGGGTACTGACCCTGCCAATCGTCAGTTTCCGAACTTTTCAGTTTTTCTTGACATGATCCTGCCTTCATTAGATAAAAGTCCTTTTTACAGCAGCTATGGAATTTTTGTATTCTTTTATTCTCTCATTTTGTTTCATTTCGTAGTATAATTTATTTCTCTCACTTTTTTGTTGTTTTTTCCTTTCTCTATACATTTTTATTTTGTCAATTTTACCTTTTGATTTCATGATGGAACCTACAGTTGCAAAAATATCTTTAATTTAAAACACATCGCAAATTAAATACGTCGAATTGACGCATAAGAAAGGTGACGTTAAAAAAAGATAATTTACGTTGAAATACGAAAAAAGACGTAGGTGACATTTTGTAAGTCTCAGAAAGTTAGAAATATTATTAATTAACTAAACGGCTATACCAATACAATGGGTACTATTTTAAAGCCTAATCCATGAGCAATCTGATAAGCATAAAGTACAAAGTGTGAAAGCTTCGCATTCTGAACTCAGATGACACAATCTAAGAAAATGTGTAAGGAAACGTTGAATGTAGAATAAGGGGACATTTTGTAAGACTGAGAAATATGGCTTGTTTGGTTTTCAAAACAAACACGATTTTTGAGCAAACTTTTATACGTTGAAGTATAGTTTACGAGCCGTCTTCCTATATTTTTAAATAGTGTTAGTCATTTAAAATATTGCAATTATTTAGAGAAGAAACTTGTATATGCAAATCTAGTGACGTTAAAATCAAATGATTACAATGCTTACCTTTATTGTTTTCCGCCACCATTTTGCCTATTGACATGACTTTTTCGCCAAAAAAGACGTCACAATTAATTTGTTAGTTATGACGTTACTGGGTGAAATTTGGCCGAATTATGCAATGTTTGCAATATTTTTAAGAGATTACTAGAGTGATTACGGTAAAATTTTGTTACATCTTACAAGTTATTTTCATAACAATTTTGGTTTAAACAGGCGGATTGACAAACACACATTTTATAAAACGAATATCTAATTTAATAATGATAAAATACAATTAAAACGGAATATTTTGGTATATAATGATACAGTTTTGTTTTACTAACTGAAGTCCATATTCGCCATCCAAATGTTAATACACGTCAAAGTAAGAAGTGACACCAGTATCGTGCGTAACGTCAATACAATACAATACAGTTCTTATACAACAAAAAACACCCCAATTCGTAAATATCGCATTACATGAAAAAAAAAAAGGATTTAGAGATAAAACACAAAACTGGCATTCAGAAAGCAAATCAGCAACGAAAAAAATAAATACGGGAAAATAAATATCTGTTTTTCAAACAATTTTATATCACTGGCGGGATGGAGTTTGGGGACGACACTTTTTTTACTGTTCACAGAAAATGTCATTTCATATCTTTCAAGGTTATATTCTGATAACAACAACTCTTGTTATTCCTTTATCCTTGGAAAAAAAAACTTGCCTCTTATACTAGCTTTTGAGGTCTCCTATCGCATTTATAAACAATTTTATATGAAATACACAACTCTTCAATGTATATTTATGCCCCCAAAATAGATTAGTGTATTCAATTAGTGTATCCAATTGCTAAGATTCGCCAATCAACTCTTTTTATTCATCAATATATTCAAACACAATGATTTTCACCATTTAGACTAAAAAACAACAATATCTGATTGGTTCTTTTAAAAATGTTTCTTCTTAATGATTAAAAGATTTTGTCAATAAAATTCCAGAGAGTGTCATGTTAACGATCGTCTGAACAGAGGGGACGCTTCCGTTTACCTGTTGGTGTCACATTTGTTCACCGCTACCGGAAATGTTCACCGATGTCAGTCGACACTATTTGCTAACTATGTGACAGAACCTGAAGATGACAAAGAGTAATATGTTTGATGAATATAAATGTGGAGAATGATATTTCAACTTCATCTTAATTTCAAAGTTTGATAAACTTGAACAACCATGTCTGAAAAAGTTTGTACTGATAACCGACTGGCATTGTACATTGCCGAAAATAAATTCCGTAAAGCATGTGAACAGATTAAACTAATCACCAGACGTTTAAATTTACTACAGATTAGATACGACAAAGCCAAACGAGATGACATGAAGAGCTTTAGATACACATTACGGTTACAACTAGCCACCACAGAAGGTGCCAGAAACATGTTTTATGAGTATGCGGTCAGACAAGCGACACAAGTCGGTCGTCTAAAGAGAGAAATAAAGACACAGCAACTGCCCAAAGTTGAAAAGTGAGGTACAAGAGATATCAAATCGTGCACTCAGATTTGAATTATGCAGATTTATTAGCAACTATCAGTACCAGAAGAAGTTAGCAGAGAGAAATTGGATGCGGCAACGAAGAATCAGAAGATTAAAAGCCGATGACAAGTTGATGAATTCGAAAACAGCTTTTGCTGAAGAAGGCTCTTTTCAGAGCCAAACACATTTTTCAAAAAGAATCTCAAATTGTTGTGTCATCTCAAAAATATAGCTATTTCCCTATTTCTGTTTCATTCTCAGGCTTTTCAACCTTTTTATCCCCCAATCATCTGTTTAACAATATAAATAAGGCGGAAAAAAACTCGTGTGAATATATACTTGTATTTCATGCTGCCATTTGTGATAATATCACAATTGTTTTGAAAAAAAAAGCTCTAGTCTTCTTTTCAAGGTCCTTGTTTCAAGGTATTCGTTTCAAGGTCTTCAATACAATACAATACAATACAATACAATACAATACAATACAATACAATACAATACAATACAATACAATACAATACAATACAATACAATACAATACAATACAATACAATACAATACAATACAATACAATACAATACAATACAATACAATACAATACAATACAGTTCTTATACAACAAAAAACACCCCAATTCGTAAATATCGCATTACATGAAAAAAAAAAAGGATTTAGAGATAAAACACAAAACTGGCATTCAGAAAGCAAATCAGCAACGAAAAAAATAAATACGGGAAAATAAATATCTGTTTTTCAAACAATTTTATATCACTGGCGGGATGGAGTTTGGGGACGACACTTTTTTTACTGTTCACAGAAAATGTCATTTCATATCTTTCAAGGTTATATTCTGATAACAACAACTCTTGTTATTCCTTTATCCTTGGAAAAAAAAACTTGCCTCTTATACTAGCTTTTGAGGTCTCCTATCGCATTTATAAACAATTTTATATGAAATACACAACTCTTCAATGTATATTTATGCCCCCAAAATAGATTAGTGTATTCAATTAGTGTATCCAATTGCTAAGATTCGCCAATCAACTCTTTTTATTCATCAATATATTCAAACACAATGATTTTCACCATTTAGACTAAAAAACAACAATATCTGATTGGTTCTTTTAAAAATGTTTCTTCTTAATGATTAAAAGATTTTGTCAATAAAATTCCAGAGAGTGTCATGTTAACGATCGTCTGAACAGAGGGGACGCTTCCGTTTACCTGTTGGTGTCACATTTGTTCACCGCTACCGGAAATGTTCACCGATGTCAGTCGACACTATTTGCTAACTATGTGACAGAACCTGAAGATGACAAAGAGTAATATGTTTGATGAATATAAATGTGGAGAATGATATTTCAACTTCATCTTAATTTCAAAGTTTGATAAACTTGAACAACCATGTCTGAAAAAGTTTGTACTGATAACCGACTGGCATTGTACATTGCCGAAAATAAATTCCGTAAAGCATGTGAACAGATTAAACTAATCACCAGACGTTTAAATTTACTACAGATTAGATACGACAAAGCCAAACGAGATGACATGAAGAGCTTTAGATACACATTACGGTTACAACTAGCCACCACAGAAGGTGCCAGAAACATGTTTTATGAGTATGCGGTCAGACAAGCGACACAAGTCGGTCGTCTAAAGAGAGAAATAAAGACACAGCAACTGCCCAAAGTTGAAAAGTGAGGTACAAGAGATATCAAATCGTGCACTCAGATTTGAATTATGCAGATTTATTAGCAACTATCAGTACCAGAAGAAGTTAGCAGAGAGAAATTGGATGCGGCAACGAAGAATCAGAAGATTAAAAGCCGATGACAAGTTGATGAATTCGAAAACAGCTTTTGCTGAAGAAGGCTCTTTTCAGAGCCAAACACATTTTTCAAAAAGAATCTCAAATTGTTGTGACATCTCAAAAATATAGCTATTTCCCTATTTCTGTTTCATTCTCAGGCTTTTCAACCTTTTTATCCCCCAATCATCTGTTTAACAATATAAATAAGGCGGAAAAAAACTCGTGTGAATATATACTTGTATTTCATGCTGCCATTTGTGATAATATCACAATTGTTTTGAAAAAAAAAGCTCTAGTCTTCTTTTCAAGGTCCTTGTTTCAAGGTATTCGTTTCAAGGTCTTCAATACAATACAATACAATACAATACAATACAATACAATACAATACAATACAATACAATACAATACAATACAATACAATACAATACAATACAATACAATACAGTTCTTATACAACAAAAAACACCCCAATTCGTAAATATCGCATTACATGAAAAAAAAAAAGGATTTAGAGATAAAACACAAAACTGGCATTCAGAAAGCAAATCAGCAACGAAAAAAATAAATACGGGAAAATAAATATCTGTTTTTCAAACAATTTTATATCACTGGCGGGATGGAGTTTGGGGACGACACTTTTTTTACTGTTCACAGAAAATGTCATTTCATATCTTTCAAGGTTATATTCTGATAACAACAACTCTTGTTATTCCTTTATCCTTGGAAAAAAAAACTTGCCTCTTATACTAGCTTTTGAGGTCTCCTATCGCATTTATAAACAATTTTATATGAAATACACAACTCTTCAATGTATATTTATGCCCCCAAAATAGATTAGTGTATTCAATTAGTGTATCCAATTGCTAAGATTCGCCAATCAACTCTTTTTATTCATCAATATATTCAAACACAATGATTTTCACCATTTAGACTAAAAAACAACAATATCTGATTGGTTCTTTTAAAAATGTTTCTTCTTAATGATTAAAAGATTTTGTCAATAAAATTCCAGAGAGTGTCATGTTAACGATCGTCTGAACAGAGGGGACGCTTCCGTTTACCTGTTGGTGTCACATTTGTTCACCGCTACCGGAAATGTTCACCGATGTCAGTCGACACTATTTGCTAACTATGTGACAGAACCTGAAGATGACAAAGAGTAATATGTTTGATGAATATAAATGTGGAGAATGATATTTCAACTTCATCTTAATTTCAAAGTTTGATAAACTTGAACAACCATGTCTGAAAAAGTTTGTACTGATAACCGACTGGCATTGTACATTGCCGAAAATAAATTCCGTAAAGCATGTGAACAGATTAAACTAATCACCAGACGTTTAAATTTACTACAGATTAGATACGACAAAGCCAAACGAGATGACATGAAGAGCTTTAGATACACATTACGGTTACAACTAGCCACCACAGAAGGTGCCAGAAACATGTTTTATGAGTATGCGGTCAGACAAGCGACACAAGTCGGTCGTCTAAAGAGAGAAATAAAGACACAGCAACTGCCCAAAGTTGAAAAGTGAGGTACAAGAGATATCAAATCGTGCACTCAGATTTGAATTATGCAGATTTATTAGCAACTATCAGTACCAGAAGAAGTTAGCAGAGAGAAATTGGATGCGGCAACGAAGAATCAGAAGATTAAAAGCCGATGACAAGTTGATGAATTCGAAAACAGCTTTTGCTGAAGAAGGCTCTTTTCAGAGCCAAACACATTTTTCAAAAAGAATCTCAAATTGTTGTGACATCTCAAAAATATAGCTATTTCCCTATTTCTGTTTCATTCTCAGGCTTTTCAACCTTTTTATCCCCCAATCATCTGTTTAACAATATAAATAAGGCGGAAAAAAACTCGTGTGAATATATACTTGTATTTCATGCTGCCATTTGTGATAATATCACAATTGTTTTGAAAAAAAAAGCTCTAGTCTTCTTTTCAAGGTCCTTGTTTCAAGATATTCGTTTCAAGGTCTTCAATACAATACAATACAATACAATACAATACAATACAATACAATACAATACAATACAATACAATACAATACAATACAATACAATACAATACAATACAATACAATACAATACAATACAGTTCTTATACAACAAAAAACACCCCAATTCGTAAATATCGCATTACATGAAAAAAAAAAAGGATTTAGAGATAAAACACAAAACTGGCATTCAGAAAGCAAATCAGCAACGAAAAAAATAAATACGGGAAAATAAATATCTGTTTTTCAAACAATTTTATATCACTGGCGGGATGGAGTTTGGGGACGACACTTTTTTTACTGTTCACAGAAAATGTCATTTCATATCTTTCAAGGTTATATTCTGATAACAACAACTCTTGTTATTCCTTTATCCTTGGAAAAAAAAACTTGCCTCTTATACTAGCTTTTGAGGTCTCCTATCGCATTTATAAACAATTTTATATGAAATACACAACTCTTCAATGTATATTTATGCCCCCAAAATAGATTAGTGTATTCAATTAGTGTATCCAATTGCTAAGATTCGCCAATCAACTCTTTTTATTCATCAATATATTCAAACACAATGATTTTCACCATTTAGACTAAAAAACAACAATATCTGATTGGTTCTTTTAAAAATGTTTCTTCTTAATGATTAAAAGATTTTGTCAATAAAATTCCAGAGAGTGTCATGTTAACGATCGTCTGAACAGAGGGGACGCTTCCGTTTACCTGTTGGTGTCACATTTGTTCACCGCTACCGGAAATGTTCACCGATGTCAGTCGACACTATTTGCTAACTATGTGACAGAACCTGAAGATGACAAAGAGTAATATGTTTGATGAATATAAATGTGGAGAATGATATTTCAACTTCATCTTAATTTCAAAGTTTGATAAACTTGAACAACCATGTCTGAAAAAGTTTGTACTGATAACCGACTGGCATTGTACATTGCCGAAAATAAATTCCGTAAAGCATGTGAACAGATTAAACTAATCACCAGACGTTTAAATTTACTACAGATTAGATACGACAAAGCCAAACGAGATGACATGAAGAGCTTTAGATACACATTACGGTTACAACTAGCCACCACAGAAGGTGCCAGAAACATGTTTTATGAGTATGCGGTCAGACAAGCGACACAAGTCGGTCGTCTAAAGAGAGAAATAAAGACACAGCAACTGCCCAAAGTTGAAAAGTGAGGTACAAGAGATATCAAATCGTGCACTCAGATTTGAATTATGCAGATTTATTAGCAACTATCAGTACCAGAAGAAGTTAGCAGAGAGAAATTGGATGCGGCAACGAAGAATCAGAAGATTAAAAGCCGATGACAAGTTGATGAATTCGAAAACAGCTTTTGCTGAAGAAGGCTCTTTTCAGAGCCAAACACATTTTTCAAAAAGAATCTCAAATTGTTGTGACATCTCAAAAATATAGCTATTTCCCTATTTCTGTTTCATTCTCAGGCTTTTCAACCTTTTTATCCCCCAATCATCTGTTTAACAATATAAATAAGGCGGAAAAAAACTCGTGTGAATATATACTTGTATTTCATGCTGCCATTTGTGATAATATCACAATTGTTTTGAAAAAAAAAGCTCTAGTCTTCTTTTCAAGGTCCTTGTTTCAAGGTATTCGTTTCAAGGTCTTCAATACAATACAATACAATACAATACAATACAATACAATACAATACAATACAATACAATACAATACAATACAATACAATACAATACAATACAATACAATACAATACAATACAATACAATACAATACAATACAATACAGTTCTTATACAACAAAAAACACCCCAATTCGTAAATATCGCATTACATGAAAAAAAAAAAGGATTTAGAGATAAAACACAAAACTGGCATTCAGAAAGCAAATCAGCAACGAAAAAAATAAATACGGGAAAATAAATATCTGTTTTTCAAACAATTTTATATCACTGGCGGGATGGAGTTTGGGGACGACACTTTTTTTACTGTTCACAGAAAATGTCATTTCATATCTTTCAAGGTTATATTCTGATAACAACAACTCTTGTTATTCCTTTATCCTTGGAAAAAAAAACTTGCCTCTTATACTAGCTTTTGAGGTCTCCTATCGCATTTATAAACAATTTTATATGAAATACACAACTCTTCAATGTATATTTATGCCCCCAAAATAGATTAGTGTATTCAATTAGTGTATCCAATTGCTAAGATTCGCCAATCAACTCTTTTTATTCATCAATATATTCAAACACAATGATTTTCACCATTTAGACTAAAAAACAACAATATCTGATTGGTTCTTTTAAAAATGTTTCTTCTTAATGATTAAAAGATTTTGTCAATAAAATTCCAGAGAGTGTCATGTTAACGATCGTCTGAACAGAGGGGACGCTTCCGTTTACCTGTTGGTGTCACATTTGTTCACCGCTACCGGAAATGTTCACCGATGTCAGTCGACACTATTTGCTAACTATGTGACAGAACCTGAAGATGACATTGAGTAATATGTTTGATGAATATAAATGTGAAGAATGATATTTCAACTTCATCTTAATTTCAAAGTTTGATAAACTTGAACAACCATGTCTGAAAAAGTTTGTACTGATAACCGACTGGCATTGTACATTGCCGAAAATAAATTCCGTAAAGCATGTGAACAGATTAAACTAATCACCAGACGTTTAAATTTACTACAGATTAGATACGACAAAGCCAAACGAGATGACATGAAGAGCTTTAGATACTCATTACGGTTACAACTAGCCACCACAGAAGGTGCCAGAAACATGTTTTATGAGTATGCAGTCAGACAAGCGACACAAGTCGGTCGTCTAAAGAGAGAAATAAAGACACAGCAACTGCCCAAAGTTGAAAAGTGAGGTACAAGAGATATCAAATCGTGCACTCAGATTTGAATTATGCAGATTTATTAGCAACTATCAGTACCAGAAGAAGTTAGCAGAGAGAAATTGGATGCGGCAACGAAGAATCAGAAGATTAAAAGCCGATGACAAGTTGATGAATTCGAAAACAGCTTTTGCTGAAGAAGGCTCTTTTCAGAGCCAAACACATTTTTCAAAAAGAATCTCAAATTGTTGTGACATCTCAAATATATAGCTAAATCCCTATTTCTGTTTCATTCTCATGCTTTTCAACCTTTTTATCCCCCAATCATCTGTTTAACAATATAAATAAGGCGGAAAAAAACTCGTGTGAATATATACTTGTATTTCATGCTGCCATTTGTGATAATATCACAATTGTTTTGAAAAAAAAAGCTCTAGCCTTCTTTTCAAGGTCCTTGTTTCAAGGTATTCGTATCAATGTCTTCGATACAATACAATACAATACAATACAATACAATACAATACAATACAATACAATACAATACAATACAATACAATACAATACAATACAATACAATACAATACAATACAATACAATACAATACAATACAATACAATACAATACAATACAATACAATATACAATACCCAATACAATACCCAATACAATACAATACAATACAATACCCAATACAATACAATACAATACAATACCCAATACGGTTCTTATACAACAAAAAATACCCCAATTCGTAAATATCGCATTACATGAAAAAAAAAAGGATTTAGAGATAAAACACAAAACTGGCATTCAGAAAGCAAATCAGCAACGAAAAAAATAAATACGGGAAAATAAATATCTGTGTTTTCAAACAATTTTATATCACTGGCGGGACGGAGTTTGGGGTCGACACTTTTTTTACTGTTCACAGAAAATGTCATTTCATATCTTTCAAAGTTATTTTCTGATAACAACAGCTCTTGTTATTCCTTTATCCTTGGAAAAAACCTTGCCTCTTATACTAGCTTTTGAGGTCTCCTATCGCATTTATAAACATCTTTATATGAAATACACAACTCTTTAATGTATATTTATGCCCCCAAAATAGATTAGTGTATTCAATTAGTGTATCCAATTGCTAAGATTCGCCAATCAACTCTTTTTATTCATCAATATATTCAAACACAATAATTTTCACCATTTAGACTAAAAAACAACAATATATGATTGGTTCTTTTAAAAATGTTTCTTCTTAATGATTAAAAGATTTTGTCAATAAAATTCCAGAGGGTGTCATGTTAACGATCGTCTGAACAGAGGGGACGCTTCCGTTTACCTGTTGGTGTCACATTTGTTCACCGCTACCGGAAATGTTCACCGATGTCAGTCGACACTATTTGCTAACTATGTGACAGAACCTGAAGATGACAAAGAGTAATATGTTTGATGAATATAAATGTGGAGAAGGATATTTCAACTTCATCTTAATTTCAAAGTTTGATAAACTTGAACAACCATGTCTGAAAAAGTTTGTACTGATAACCGACTGGCATTGTACATTGCCGAACATAAATTCCGTAAAGCATGTGAACAGATTAAACTAATCACCAGACGTTTAAATTTACTACAGATTAGATACGACAAAGCCAAACGAGATGACATGAAGAGCTTTAGATACACATTACGGTTACAACTAGCCACCACAGAAGGTGCCAGAAACATGTTTTATGAGTATGCGGTCAGACAAGCGACACAAGTCGGTCGTCTAAAGAGAGAAATAAAGACACAGCATCTGCCCAAAGTTGAAAAGTGAGGTACAAGAGATATCAAATCGTGCACTCAGATTTGAATTATGCAGATTTATTAGCAACTATCAGTACCAGAAGAAGTTAGCAGAGAGAAATTGGATGCGGCAACGAAGAATCAGAAGATTAAAAGCCGATGACAAGTTGATGAATTCGAAAACAGCTTTTGCTGAAGAATGCTCTTTTCAGAGCCAAACACATTTTTCAAAAAGAATATCAAATTGTTGTGACATCTCAAAAATATAGCTATTTTCCTATTTCTGTTTCATTCTCATGCTTTTCAACCTTTTTATCCCCCAATCATCTGTTTAACAATATAAATAAGGCGGAAAAAAACTCGTGTGAATATATACTTGTATTTCATGCTGCCATTTGGGATAATATCACAATTGTTTTGAAAAAAAAAGCTCTAGCCTTCTTTTCAAGGTCCTTGTTTGAAGGTATTCGTATCAATGTCTTCGATACAATACAATACAATACAATACAATACAATACAATACAATACAATACAATACAATACAATACAATACAATACAATACAATACAATACAATACAATACAATACAATACAATACAATACAATACAATACAATGCAATGCAATACAATACAATACAATACAATGCAATGCAATGCAATACAATACAATACAATACAATACAATACAATACAATACAATACAATACAATACAATACAATACAATACAATACAATACAATACAATACAATACAATACAATACAATACCCAATACGGTTCTTATACAACAAAAAACACCCCAATTCGTAAATATCACATTACATGAGAAAAAAAGGATTTAGAGATAAAACACAAAACTGGCATTCAGAAAGCAAAGCAGCAACGAAAAAAAAAATAAATACGGGAAAATAAATATCTGTTTTTTCAAACAATTTTATATCATTGGCGGGACGGAGTTTGGGGTCGACACTTTTTTTACTGTTCACAGAAAATGTCATTTCATATCTTTTGAGGTTATTTTCTGATAACAACAGCTCTTGTTATTCCTTTATCCTTGGAAAAAAAACCTTGCCTCTTATACTAGCTTTTGAGGTCTCCTATCGCATTTATAAACATCTTTATATGAAATACACAACTCTTTAATGTATATTTATGCCCCCAAAATAGATTAGTGTATTCAATTAGTGTATCCAATTGCTAAGATTCGCCAATCAACTCTTTTTATTCATCAACATATTCAAACACAATAATTTTCACCATTTAGACTAAAAAACAACAATATATGATTGGTTCTTTTAAAAATGTTTCTTCTTAATGATTAAAAGATTTTGTCAATAAAATTCCAGAGAGTGTCATGTTAACGATCGTCTGAACAGAGGGGACGCTTCTGTTTACCTGTTGGTGTCACATTTGTTCACCGCTACCGGAAATGTTCACCGATGTCAGTCGACACTATTTGCTAACTATGTGACAGAACCTGAAGATGACATTGAGTAATATGTTTGATGAATATAAATGTGAAGAATGATATTTCAACTTCATCTTAATTTCAAAGTTTGATAAACTTGAACAACCATGTCTGAAAAAGTTTGTACTGATAACCGACTGGCATTGTACATTGCCGAAAATAAATTCCGTAAAGCATGTGAATAGATTAAACTAATCACCAGACGTTTAAATTTACTACAGATTAGATACGACAAAGCCAAACGAGATGACATGAAGAGCTTTAGATACTCATTACGGTTACAACTAGCCACCACAGAAGGTGCCAGAAACATGTTTTATGAGTATGCAGTCAGACAAGCGACACAAGTCGGTCGTCTAAAGAGAGAAATAAAGACACAGCAACTGCCCAAAGTTGAAAAGTGAGGTACAAGAGATATCAAATCGTGCACTCAGATTTGAATTATGCAGATTTATTAGCAACTATCAGTACCAGAAGAAGTTAGCAGAGAGAAATTGGGAAGATTAAAAGCCGATGACAAGTTGATGAATTCGAAAACAGCTTTTGCTGAAGAAGGCTCTTTTCAGAGCCAAACACATTTTTCAAAAAGAATCTCAAATTGTTGTGACATCTCAAAAATATAGCTATTTTCCTATTTCTGTTTCATTCTCATGCTTTTCAACCTTTTTATCCCCCAATCATCTGTTTAACAATATAAATAAGGCGGAAAAAACTCGTGTGAATATATACTTGTATTTCATGCTGCCATTTGGGATAATATCACAATTGTTTTGAAAAAAAGCTCTAGCCTTCTTTTCAAGGTCCTTGTTTCAAGGTATTCGTATCAATGTCTTCGATACAATACAATACAATACAATACAATACAATACAATACAATACAATACAATACAATACAATATACAATACAATACAATACAATACAATACAATACAATACAATACAATACAATACAATACAATACAATACAATACAATACAATACAATACAATACAATACAATACAATACCCAATACAATACCCAATACAATACCCAATACAATACCCAATACAATACCCAATACGGTTCTTATACAACAAAAAACACCCCAATTCGTAAATATCGCATTACATGGGGAAAAAAAAGGATTTAGAGATAAAACACAAAACTGGCATTCAGAAAGCAAATCAGCAACGAAAAAAATAAATACAGGAAAATAAATATCTGTGTTTTCAAACAATTTTATATCACTGGCGGGACGGAGTTTGGGGTCGACACTTTTTTTACTGTTCACAGAAAATGTCATTTCATATCTTTCAAAGTTTTTTTCTGATAACAACAGCTCTTGTTATTCCTTTATCCTTGGAAAAAAAACTTGCCTCTTATACTAGCTTTTGAGGTCTCCTATCGCATTTATAAACAATTTTATATGAAATACACAACTCTTCAATGTATATTTATGCCCCCAAAATAGATTAGTGTATTCAATTAGTGTATCCAATTGCTAAGATTCGCCAATCAACTCTTTTTATCCATCAATATATTCAAACACAATAATTTTCACCATTTAGACTAAAAAACAACAATATCTGATTGGTTCTTTTAAAAATGTTTCTTCTTAATGATTAAAAGATTTTGTCAATAAAATTCCAGAGAGTGTCATGTTAACGATCGTCTGAACAGAGGGGACGCTTCCGTTTACCTGTTGGTGTCACATTTGTTCACCGCTACCGGAAATGTTCACCGATGTCAGTCGACACTATTTGCTAACTATGTGACAGAACCTGAAGATGACATAGAGTAATATGTTTGATGAATATAAATGTGAAGAATGATATTTCAACTTCATCTTAATTTCAAAGTTTGATAAACTTGAACAACCATGTCTGAAAAAGTTTGTACTGATAACCGACTGGCATTGTACATTGCCGAAAATAAATTCCGTAAAGCATGTGAACAGATTAAACTAATCACCAGACGTTTAAATTTACTACAGATTAGATACGACAAAGCCAAACGAGATGACATGAAGAGCTTTAGATACACATTACGGTTACAACTAGCCACCACAGAAGGTGCCAGAAACATGTTTTATGAGTATGCAGTCAGACAAGCGACACAAGTCGGTCGTCTAAAGAGAGAAATAAAGACACAGCAACTGCCCAAAGTTGAAAAGTGAGGTACAAGAGATATCAAATCGTGCACTCAGATTTGAATTATGCAGATTTATTAGCAACTATCAGTACCAGAAGAAGTTAGCAGAGAGAAATTGGATGCGGCAACGAAGAATCAGAAGATTAAAAGCCGATGACAAGTTGATGAATTCGAAAACAGCTTTTGCTGAAGAAGGCTCTTTTCAGAGCCAAACACATTTTTCAAAAAGAATCTCAAATTGTTGTGACATCTCAAATATATAGCTAAATCCCTATTTCTGTTTCATTCTCATGCTTTTCAACCTTTTTATCCCCCAATCATCTGTTTAACAATATAAATAAGGCGGAAAAAAACTCGTGTGAATATATACTTGTATTTCATGCTGCCATTTGTGATAATATCACAATTGTTTTGAAAAAAAAAGCTCTAGCCTTCTTTTCAAGGTCCTTGTTTCAAGGTATTCGTATCAATGTCTTCGATACAATACAATACAATACAATACAATACAATACAATACAATACAATACAATACAATACAATACAATACAATACAATACAATACAATACAATATACAATACCCAATACAATACCCAATACAATACAATACAATACAATACCCAATACAATACAATACAATACAATACCCAATACGGTTCTTTTACAACAAAAAATACCCAAATTCGTAAATATCGCATTACATGAAAAAAAAAAAGGATTTAGAGATAAAACACAAAACTGGCATTCAGAAAGCAAATCAGCAACGAAAAAAATAAATACGGGAAAATAAATATCTGTGTTTTCAAACAATTTTATATCACTGGCGGGACGGAGTTTGGGGTCGACACTTTTTTTACTGTTCACAGAAAATGTCATTTCATATCTTTCAAAGTTTTTTTCTGATAACAACAGCTCTTGTTATTCCTTTATCCTTGGAAAAAAACCTTGCCTCTTATACTAGCTTTTGAGGTCTCCTATCGCATTTATAAACAATTTTATATGAAATACACAACTCTTCAATGTATATGTATGCCCCCAAAATAGATTAGTGTATTCAATTAGTGTATCCAATTGCTAAGATTCGCCAATCAACTCTTTTTATTCATCAATATATTCAAACACAATAATTTTCACCATTTAGACTAAAAAACAACAATATCTGATTGGTTCTTTTAAAAATGTTTCTTCTTAATGATTAAAAGATTTTGTCAATAAAATTCCAGAGAGTGTCATGTTAACGATCGTCTGAACAGAGGGGACGCTTCCGTTTACCTGTTGGTGTCACATTTGTTCACCGCTACCGGAAATGTTCACCGATGTCAGTCGACACTATTTGCTAACTATGTGACAGAACCTGAAGATGACATTGAGTAATATGTTTGATGAATATAAATGTGAAGAATGATATTTCAACTTCATCTTAATTTCAAAGTTTGATAAACTTGAACAACCATGTCTGAAAAAGTTTGTACTGATAACCGACTGGCATTGTACATTGCCGAAAATAAATTCCGTAAAGCATGTGAACAGATTAAACTAATCACCAGACGTTTAAATTTACTACAGATTAGATACGACAAAGCCAAACGAGATGACATGAAGAGCTTCAGATACTCATTACGGTTACAACTAGCCACCACAGAAGGTGCCAGAAACATGTTTTATGAGTATGCAGTCAGACAAGCGACACAAGTCGGTCGTCTAAAGAGAGAAATAAAGACACAGCAACTGCCCAAAGTTGAAAAGTGAGGTACAAGAGATATCAAATCGTGCACTCAGATTTGAATTATGCAGATTTATTAGCAACTATCAGTACCAGAAGAAGTTAGCAGAGAGAAATTGGATGCGGCAACGAAGAATCAGAAGATTAAAAGCCGATGACAAGTTGATGAATTCAAAAACAGCTTTTGCTGAAGAAGGCTCTTTTCAGAGCCAAACACATTTTTCAAAAAGAATCTCAAATTGTTGTGACATCTCAAAAATATAGCTATTTCCCTATTTCTGTTTCATTCTCATGCTCTTCAACCTTTTTATCCCCCAATCATCTGTTTAACAATATAAATAAGGCGGAAAAAACTCGTGTGAATATATACTTGTATTTCATGCTGCCATTTGTGATAATATCACAATTGTTTTGAAAAAAAAAGCTCTAGCCTTCTTTTCAAGGTCCTTGTTTCAAGGTATTCGTATCAATGTCTTCGATACAATACAATACAATACAATACAATACAATACAATACAATACAATACAATACAATACAATACAATACAATACAATACAATACAATACAATACAATACAATACAATACAATACAATACAATACAATACAATACAATACCCAATACGGTTCTTATACAACAAAAAACACCCCAATTCGTAAATATCGCATTACATGAAAAAAAAAGAATTGAGAGATAAAACACAAAACTGGCATTCAGAAAGCAAATCAGCAACGAAAAAAATAAATACGGGAAAATAAATATCTGTGTTTTCAAACAATTTTATATCACTGACGGGACGGAGTTTGGGGTCGACACTTTTTTTACTGTTCACAGAAAATGTCATTTCATATCTTTCAAAGTTTTTTTCTGATAACAACAGCTCTTGTTATTCCTTTATCCTTGGAAAAAAACCTTGCCTCTTATACTAGCTTTTGAGGTCTCCTATCGCATTTTTAAACAATTTTATATGAAATACACAACTCTTCAATGTATATTTATGCCCCCAAAATAGATTAGTGTATTCAATTAGTGTATCCAATTGCTAAGATTCGCCAATCAACTCTTTTTATTCATCAATATATTCAAACACAATAATTTTCACCATTTAGACTAAAAAACAACAATATCTGATTGGTTCTTTTAAAAATGTTTCTTCTTAATGATTAAAAGATTTTATCAATAAAATTCCAGAGAGTGTCATGTTAACAATCGTCTGAACAGAGGGGACGCTTCCGTTTACCTGTTGGTGTCACATTTGTTCGCCGATACCGGAAATGTTCACCGATGTCAGTCGACACTATTTGCTAACTATGTGACAGAACCTGAAGATGACATTGAGTAATATGTTTGATGAATATAAATGTGAAGAATGATATTTCAACTTCATCTTAATTTCAAAGTTTGATAAACTTGAACAACCATGTCTGAAAAAGTTTGTACTGATAACCGACTGGCATTGTACATTGCCGAAAATAAATTCCGTAAAGCATGTGAACAGATTAAACTAATCACCAGACGTTTAAATTTACTACAGATTAGATACGACAAAGCCAAACGAGATGACATGAAGAGCTTTAGATACTCATTACGGTTACAACTAGCCACCACAGAAGGTGCCAGAAACATGTTTTATGAGTATGCAGTCAGACAAGCGACACAAGTCGGTCGTCTAAAGAGAGAAATAAAGACACAGCAACTGCCCAAAGTTGAAAAGTGAGGTACAAGAGATATCAAATCGTGCACTCAGATTTGAATTATGCAGATTTATTAGCAACTATCAGTACCAGAAGAAGTTAGCAGAGAGAAATTGGATGCGGCAACGAAGAATCAGAAGATTAAAAGCCGATGACAAGTTGATGAATTCGAAAACAGCTTTTGCTGAAGAAGGCTCTTTTCAGAGCCAAACACATTTTTCAAAAAGAATCTCAAATTGTTGTGACATCTCAAAAATATAGCTATTTCCCTATTTCTGTTTCATTCTCATGCTTTTCAACCTTTTTATCCCCCAATCATCTGTTTAACAATATAAATAAGGCGGAAAAAACTCGTGTGAATATATACTTGTATTTCATGCTGCCATTTGTGATAATATCACAATTGTTTTGAAAAAAAAAGCTCTAGCCTTCTTTTCAAGGTCCTTGTTTCAAGGTATTCGTATCAATGTCTTCGATACAATACAATACAATACAATACAATACAAAATACAATACAATACAATACAATACAATACAATACAATACAATACAATACAATACAATACAATACAATACAATACAATACAATACAATACAATACAATACAATACAATAAAATACAATACAATACAATACAATACCCAATACGGTTCTTATACAACAAAAAACACCCCAATTCGTAAATATCGCATTACATGAAAAACAAAGAATTGAGAGATAAAACACAAAACTGGCATTCAGAAAGCAAATCAGCAACGAAAAAAATAAATACGGGAAAATAAATATCTGTGTTTTCAAACAATTTTATATCACTGGCGGGACGGAGTTTGGGGTCGACACTTTTTTTACTGTTCACAGAAAATGTCATTTCATATCTTTCAAAGTTTTTTTCTGATAACAACAGCTCTTGTTATTCCTTTATCCTTGGAAAAAAACCTTGCCTCTTATACTAGCTTTTGAGGTCTCCTATCGCATTTTTAAACAATTTTATATGAAATACACAACTCTTCAATGTATATTTATGCCCCCAAAATAGATTAGTGTATTCAATTAGTGTATCCAATTGCTAAGATTCGCCAATCAACTCTTTTTATTCATCAATATATTCAAACACAATAATTTTCACCATTTAGACTAAAAAACAACAATATATGATTGGTTCTTTTAAAAATGTTTCTTCTTAATGATTAAAAGATTTTGTCAATAAAATTCCAGAGGGTGTCATGTTAACGATCGTCTGAACAGAGGGGACGCTTCCGTTTACCTGTTGGTGTCACATTTGTTCACCGCTACCGGAAATGTTCACCGATGTCAGTCGACACTATTTGCTAACTATGTGACAGAACCTGAAGATGACAAAGAGTAATATGTTTGATGAATATAAATGTGGAGAATGATATTTCAACTTCATCTTAATTTCAAAGTTTGATAAACTTGAACAACCATGTCTGAAAAAGTTTGTACTGATAACCGACTGGCATTGTACATTGCCGAAAATAAATTCCGTAAAGCATGTGAACAGATTAAACTAATCACCAGACGTTTAAATTTACTACAGATTAGATACGACAAAGCCAAACGAGATGACATGAAGAGCTTTAGATACACATTACGGTTACAACTAGCCACCACAGAAGGTGCCAGAAACATGTTTTATGAGTATGCGGTCAGACAAGCGATACAAGTCGGTCGTCTAAAGAGAGAAATAAAGACACAGCAACTGCCCAAAGTTGAAAAGTGAGGTACAAGAGATATCAAATCGTGCACTCAGATTTGAATTATGCAGATTTATTAGCAACTATCAGTACCAGAAGAAGTTAGCAGAGAGAAATTGGATGCGGCAACGAAGAATCAGAAGATTAAAAGCCGATGACAAGTTGATGAATTCGAAAACAGCTTTTGCTGAAGAAGGCTCTTTTCAGAGCCAAACACATTTTTCAAAAAGAATCTCAAATTGTTGTGACATCTCAAAAATATAGCTATTTCCCTATTTCTGTTTCATTCTCATGCTTTTCAACCTTTTTATCCCCCAATCATCTGTTTAACAATATAAATAAGGCGGAAAAAACTCGTGTGAATATATACTTGTATTTCATGCTGCCATTTGTGATAATATCACAATTGTTTTGAAAAAAAAAGCTCTAGCCTTCTTTTCAAGGTCCTTGTTTCAAGGTATTCGTATCAATGTCTTCGATACAATACAATACAATACAATACAATACAATACAATACAATACAATACAATACAATACAATACAATACAATACAATACAATACAATACAATACAATACAATACAATACAATACAATACAATACAATACAATACAATACAATACAATACAATACAATACCCAATACGGTTCTTATACAACAAAAAACACCCCAATTCGTAAATATCGCATTACATGAAAAAAAAGAGGATTTAGAGATAAAACACAAAACTGGCATTCAGAAAGCAAATCAGCAACGAAAAAAATAAATACGGGAAAATAAATATCTGTGTTTTCAAACAATTTTATATCACTGGCGGGACGGAGTTTGGGGTCGACACTTTTTTTACTGTTCACAGAAAATGTCATTTCATATCTTTCAAAGTTTTTTTCTGATAACAACAGCTCTTGTTATTCCTTTATCCTTGGAAAAAAAACCTTGCCTCTTATACTAGCTTTTGAGGTCTCCTATCGCATTTATAAACAATTTTATATGAAATACACAACTCTTCAATGTATATTTATGCCCCCAAAATAGATTAGTGTATTCAATTAGTGTATCCAATTGCTAAGATTCGCCAATCAACTCTTTTTATTCATCAATATATTCAAACACAATAATTTTCACCATTTAGACTAAAAAAACAACAATATCTGATTGGTTCTTTTAAAAATGTTTCTTCTTAATGATTAAAAGATTTTGTCAATAAAATTCCAGAGAGTGTCATGTTAACGATCGTCTGAACAGAGGGGACGCTTCCGTTTACCTGTTGGTGTCACATTTGTTCACCGCTACCGGAAATGTTCACCGATGTCAGTCGACACTATTTGCTAACTATGTGACAGAACCTGAAGATGACATAGAGTAATATGTTTGATGAATATAAATGTGAAGAATGATATTTCAACTTCATCTTAATTTCAAAGTTTGATAAACTTGAACAACCATGTCTGAAAAAGTTTGTACTGATAACCGACTGGCATTGTACATTGCCGAAAATAAATTCCGTAAAGCATGTGAACAGATTAAACTAATCACCAGACGTTTAAACTTACTACAGATTAGATACGACAAAGCCAAACGAGATGACATGAAGAGCTTTAGATACACATTACGGTTACAACTAGCCACCACAGAAGGTGCCAGAAACATGTTTTATGAGTATGCGTTCAGACAAGCGACACAAGTCGGTCGTCTAGAGAGAGAAATAAAGACACAGCAACTGCCCAAAGTTGAAAAGTGAGGTACAAGAGATATCAAATCGTGCACTCAGATTTGAATTATGCAGATTTATTAGCAACTATCAGTACCAGAAGAAGTTAGCAGAGAGAAATTGGATGCGGCAACGAAGAATCAGAAGATTAAAAGCCGATGACAAGTTGATGAATTCGAAAACAGCTTTTGCTGAAGAAGGCTCTTTTCAGAGCCAAACACATTTTTCAAAAAGAATCTCAAATTGTTGTGACATCTCCAAAATATAGCTATTTCCCTATTTCTGTTTTATTCTCATGCTTTTCAACCTTTTTATCCCCCAATCATCTGTTTAACAATATAAATAAGGCGGAAAAAAACTCGTGTGAATATATACTTGTATTTCATGCTGCCATTTGTGATAATATCACAATTGTTTTGAAAAAAAAGCTCTAGTCTTCTTTTCAAGGTCCTTGTTTCAAGGTATTCGTTTCAAGGTCTTCGATACAATACAATACAATACAATACAATACAATACAATACAATACAATGCAATACAATACAATACAATACAATACAATACAATACAATACAATACAATACAATACAATACAATACAATACAATACAATACAATACAATACAATACAATATAATGCAATGCAATGCAATACAATATAATACAATACAATACAATACAATACAATACAATATAATACAATACAATACAATACAATACAATACAAAATACAATACAATACAATACAATACAATACAATACAATACAATACAATACAGTTCTTATACAACAAAAAACACCCCAAGTCGTAAATATCGCATTACATGAAAAAAAAAGGATTTAGAGATAAAACACAAAACTGGCATTCAGAAAGCAAATCAGCAACGAAAAAAATATATACTTGTATTTCATGCTGCCATTTGTGATAATATCACAATTGTTTTGAAAAAAAAAGCTCTAGTCTTCTTTTCAAGGTCCTTGTTTCAAGGTATTCGTTTCAAGGTCTTCGATACAATACAATACAATACAATACAATACAATACAATACAATACAATACAATACAATACAATACAATACAATACAATATAATACATATCAATGCAATGCAATACAATATAATACAATACAATACAATACAATACAAAACAATACAAAATACAATACAAAATACAATACAATACAATACAATACAATACAATACAATACAATACAATACAATACAATACAATACAATACAATACAATACAATACAATACAGTTCTTATACAGTTCTTATACAACAAAAAACACCCCAAGTCGTAAATATCGCATTACATGAAAAAAAAAGGATTTAGAGATAAAACACAAAACTGGCATTCAGAAAGTCAATCATCAACGAAAAAAATAAATACGGGAAAATAAATATCTGTTTTTTAAACAATTTTATATCACTGGCGGGACGGAGTTTGGGGTCGACACTTTTTTTACTGTTCACAGAAAATGTCATTTCATATCTTTCAAAGTTATTTTCTGATAACAACAGCTCTTGTTATTCCTTTATCCTTGGAAAAAAACCTTGCCTCTTATACTAGCTTTTGATGTCTCCTATCGCATTTATAAACAATTTTATGTGAAATACACAACTCTTCAATGTATATTTATGCCCCCAAAATAGATTAGTGTATTCAATTAGTGTATCCAATTGCTAAGATTCGCCAATCAACTCTTTTTATTCATCAATATATTCAAACACAATAATTTTCACCATTTAGACTAAAAAACAACAATATCTGATTGGTTCTTATAAAAATGTTTCTTCTTAATGATTAAAAGATTTTGTCAATAAAATTCCAGAGAGTGTCATGTTAACGATCGTCTGAACAGAGGGGACGCTTCCGTTTACCTGTTGGTGTCACATTTGTCCACCGCTACCGGAAATGTTCACCGATGTCAGTCGACACTATTTGCTAACTATGTGACAGAACCTGAAGATGACAAAGAGTAATATGTTTGATGAATATAAATGTGGAGAATGATATTTCAACTTCATCTTAATTTCAAAGTTTGATAAACTTGAACAACCATGTCTGAAAAAGTTTGTACTGATAACCGACTAGCATTGTACATTGCCGAAAATAAATTCCGTAAAGCATGTGAACAGATTAAACTAATCACCAGACGTTTAAATTTACTACAGATTAGATACGACAAAGCCAAACGAGATGACATGAAGAGCTTTAGATACACATTACGGTTACAACTAGCCACCACAAAGGTGCCAGAAACATGTTTTATGAGTATGCGATCAGACAAGCGACACAAGTCGGTCGTCTAAAGAGAGAAATAAAGACACAGCAACTGCCCAAAGTTGAAAAGTGAGGTACAAGAGATATCAAATCGTGCACTCAGATTTGAATTATGCAGATTTATTAGCAACTATCAGTACCAGAAGAAGTTAGCAGAGAGAAATTGGATGCGGCAACGAAGAATCCTTGGAAAAAAAACTTGCCTCTTATACTAGCTTTTGATGTCTCCTATCGCAATTATAAACAATTTTATGTGAAATACACAACTCTTCAATGTATATTTATGCCCCCAAAATAGATTAGTGTATTCAATTAGTGTATCCAATTGCTAAGATTCGCCAATCAACTCTTTTTATTCATCAATATATTCAAACACAATAATTTTCACCATTTAGACTAAAAAACAACAATATCTGATTGGTTCTTTTAAAAATGTTTCTTCTTAATGATTAAAAGATTTTGTCAATAAAATTTCAGAGAGTGTCATGTTAACGATCGTCTGAACAGAGGGGACGCTTCCGTTTACCTGTTGGTGTCACATTTGTTCACCGCTACCGGAAATGTTCACCGATGTCAGTCGACACTATTTGCTAACTATGTGACAGAACCTGAAGATGACAAAGAGTAATATGTTTGATGAATATAAATGTGGAGAATGATATTTCAACTTCATCTTAATTTCAAAGTTTGATAAACTTGAACAACCATGTCTGAAAAAGTTTGTACTGATAACCGACTGGCATTGTACATTGCCGAAAATAAATTCCGTAAAGCATGTGAACAGATTAAACTAATCACCAGACGTTTAAATTTACTACAGATTAGATACGACAAAGCCAAACGAGATGACATGAAGAGCTTTAGATACACATTACGGTTACAACTAGCCACCACAGAAGGTGCCAGAAACATGTTTTATGAGTATGCGGTCAGACAAGCGACACAAGTCGGTCGTCTAAAGAGAGAAATAAAGACACAGCAACTGCCCAAAGTTGAAAAGTGAGGTACAAGAGATATCAAATCGTGCACTCAGATTTGAATTATGCAGATTTATTAGCAACTATCAGTACCAGAAGAAGTTAGCAGAGAAAAATTGGATGCGGCAACGAAGAATCAGAAGATTAAAAGCCGATGACAAGTTGATGAATTCGAAAACAGCTTTTGCTGAAGAAGGCTCTTTTCAGAGCCAAACACATTTTTCAAAAAGAATCTCAAATTGTTGTGACATCTCCAAAATAAAGCTATTTCCCTATTTCTGTTTCATTCTCATGCTTTTCAACCTTTTTATCCCCCAATCATCTGTTTAACAATATAAATAAGGCGGAAAAAAACTCGTGTGAATATATACTTGTATTTCATGCTGCCATTTGTGATAATATCACAATTGTTTTGAAAAAAAAAGCTCTAGTCTTCTTTTCAAGGTCCTTGTTTCAAGGTATTCGTTTCAAGGTCTTCGATACAATACAATACAATACAATACAATACAATACAATACAATACAATACAATACAATACAATACAATACAATACAATACAATATAATACATATCAATGCAATGCAATACAATATAATACAATACAATACAATACAATACAAAACAATACAAAATACAATACAAAATACAATACAATACAATACAATACAATACAATACAATACAATACAATACAATACAATACAATACAGTTCTTATACAGTTCTTATACAACAAAAAACACCCCAAGTCGTAAATATCGCATTACATGAAAAAAAAAAGGATTTAGAGATAAAACACAAAACTGGCATTCAGAAAGTCAATCATCAACGAAAAAAATAAATACGGGAAAATAAATATCTGTTTTTTAAACAATTTTATATCACTGGCGGGACGGAGTTTGGGGTCGACACTTTTTTTACTGTTCACAGAAAATGTCATTTCATATCTTTCAAAGTTATTTTCTGATAACAACAGCTCTTGTTATTCCTTTATCCTTGGAAAAAAACCTTGCCTCTTATACTAGCTTTTGATGTCTCCTATCGCATTTATAAACAATTTTATGTGAAATACACAACTCTTCAATGTATATTTATGCCCCCAAAATAGATTAGTGTATTCAATTAGTGTATCCAATTGCTAAGATTCGCCAATCAACTCTTTTTATTCATCAATATATTCAAACACAATAATTTTCACCATTTAGACTAAAAAACAACAATATCTGATTGGTTCTTATAAAAATGTTTCTTCTTAATGATTAAAAGATTTTGTCAATAAAATTCCAGAGAGTGTCATGTTAACGATCGTCTGAACAGAGGGGACGCTTCCGTTTACCTGTTGGTGTCACATTTGTCCACCGCTACCGGAAATGTTCACCGATGTCAGTCGACACTATTTGCTAACTATGTGACAGAACCTGAAGATGACAAAGAGTAATATGTTTGATGAATATAAATGTGGAGAATGATATTTCAACTTCATCTTAATTTCAAAGTTTGATAAACTTGAACAACCATGTCTGAAAAAGTTTGTACTGATAACCGACTAGCATTGTACATTGCCGAAAATAAATTCCGTAAAGCATGTGAACAGATTAAACTAATCACCAGACGTTTAAATTTACTACAGATTAGATACGACAAAGCCAAACGAGATGACATGAAGAGCTTTAGATACACATTACGGTTACAACTAGCCACCACAAAGGTGCCAGAAACATGTTTTATGAGTATGCGATCAGACAAGCGACACAAGTCGGTCGTCTAAAGAGAGAAATAAAGACACAGCAACTGCCCAAAGTTGAAAAGTGAGGTACAAGAGATATCAAATCGTGCACTCAGATTTGAATTATGCAGATTTATTAGCAACTATCAGTACCAGAAGAAGTTAGCAGAGAGAAATTGGATGCGGCAACGAAGAATCAGAAGATTAAAAGCCGATGACAAGTTGATGAATTCAAAAACAGCTTTTGCTGAAGAAGGCTCTTTTCAGAGCCAAACACATTTTTCAAAAAGAATCTCAAATTGTTGTGACATCTCAAAAATATAGCTATTTCCCTATTTCTGTTTCATTCTCATGCTCTTCAACCTTTTTATCCCCCAATCATCTGTTTAACAATATAAATAAGGCGGAAAAAACTCGTGTGAATATATACTTGTATTTCATGCTGCCATTTGTGATAATATCACAATTGTTTTGAAAAAAAAAGCTCTAGCCTTCTTTTCAAGGTCCTTGTTTCAAGGTATTCGTATCAATGTCTTCGATACAATACAATACAATACAATACAATACAATACAATACAATACAATACAATACAATACAATACAATACAATACAATACAATACAATACAATACAATACAATACAATACAATACAATACAATACAATACAATACAATACAATACAATACAATACCCAATACGGTTCTTATACAACAAAAAACACCCCAATTCGTAAATATCGCATTACATGAAAAAAAAAGAATTGAGAGATAAAACACAAAACTGGCATTCAGAAAGCAAATCAGCAACGAAAAAAATAAATACGGGAAAATAAATATCTGTGTTTTCAAACAATTTTATATCACTGACGGGACGGAGTTTGGGGTCGACACTTTTTTTACTGTTCACAGAAAATGTCATTTCATATCTTTCAAAGTTTTTTTCTGATAACAACAGCTCTTGTTATTCCTTTATCCTTGGAAAAAAACCTTGCCTCTTATACTAGCTTTTGAGGTCTCCTATCGCATTTTTAAACAATTTTATATGAAATACACAACTCTTCAATGTATATTTATGCCCCCAAAATAGATTAGTGTATTCAATTAGTGTATCCAATTGCTAAGATTCGCCAATCAACTCTTTTTATTCATCAATATATTCAAACACAATAATTTTCACCATTTAGACTAAAAAACAACAATATCTGATTGGTTCTTTTAAAAATGTTTCTTCTTAATGATTAAAAGATTTTATCAATAAAATTCCAGAGAGTGTCATGTTAACAATCGTCTGAACAGAGGGGACGCTTCCGTTTACCTGTTGGTGTCACATTTGTTCGCCGATACCGGAAATGTTCACCGATGTCAGTCGACACTATTTGCTAACTATGTGACAGAACCTGAAGATGACATTGAGTAATATGTTTGATGAATATAAATGTGAAGAATGATATTTCAACTTCATCTTAATTTCAAAGTTTGATAAACTTGAACAACCATGTCTGAAAAAGTTTGTACTGATAACCGACTGGCATTGTACATTGCCGAAAATAAATTCCGTAAAGCATGTGAACAGATTAAACTAATCACCAGACGTTTAAATTTACTACAGATTAGATACGACAAAGCCAAACGAGATGACATGAAGAGCTTTAGATACTCATTACGGTTACAACTAGCCACCACAGAAGGTGCCAGAAACATGTTTTATGAGTATGCAGTCAGACAAGCGACACAAGTCGGTCGTCTAAAGAGAGAAATAAAGACACAGCAACTGCCCAAAGTTGAAAAGTGAGGTACAAGAGATATCAAATCGTGCACTCAGATTTGAATTATGCAGATTTATTAGCAACTATCAGTACCAGAAGAAGTTAGCAGAGAGAAATTGGATGCGGCAACGAAGAATCAGAAGATTAAAAGCCGATGACAAGTTGATGAATTCGAAAACAGCTTTTGCTGAAGAAGGCTCTTTTCAGAGCCAAACACATTTTTCAAAAAGAATCTCAAATTGTTGTGACATCTCAAAAATATAGCTATTTCCCTATTTCTGTTTCATTCTCATGCTTTTCAACCTTTTTATCCCCCAATCATCTGTTTAACAATATAAATAAGGCGGAAAAAACTCGTGTGAATATATACTTGTATTTCATGCTGCCATTTGTGATAATATCACAATTGTTTTGAAAAAAAAAGCTCTAGCCTTCTTTTCAAGGTCCTTGTTTCAAGGTATTCGTATCAATGTCTTCGATACAATACAATACAATACAATACAATACAAAATACAATACAATACAATACAATACAATACAATACAATACAATACAATACAATACAATACAATACAATACAATACAATACAATACAATACAATACAATACAATACAATAAAATACAATACAATACAATACAATACCCAATACGGTTCTTATACAACAAAAAACACCCCAATTCGTAAATATCGCATTACATGAAAAACAAAGAATTGAGAGATAAAACACAAAACTGGCATTCAGAAAGCAAATCAGCAACGAAAAAAATAAATACGGGAAAATAAATATCTGTGTTTTCAAACAATTTTATATCACTGGCGGGACGGAGTTTGGGGTCGACACTTTTTTTACTGTTCACAGAAAATGTCATTTCATATCTTTCAAAGTTTTTTTCTGATAACAACAGCTCTTGTTATTCCTTTATCCTTGGAAAAAAACCTTGCCTCTTATACTAGCTTTTGAGGTCTCCTATCGCATTTTTAAACAATTTTATATGAAATACACAACTCTTCAATGTATATTTATGCCCCCAAAATAGATTAGTGTATTCAATTAGTGTATCCAATTGCTAAGATTCGCCAATCAACTCTTTTTATTCATCAATATATTCAAACACAATAATTTTCACCATTTAGACTAAAAAACAACAATATATGATTGGTTCTTTTAAAAATGTTTCTTCTTAATGATTAAAAGATTTTGTCAATAAAATTCCAGAGGGTGTCATGTTAACGATCGTCTGAACAGAGGGGACGCTTCCGTTTACCTGTTGGTGTCACATTTGTTCACCGCTACCGGAAATGTTCACCGATGTCAGTCGACACTATTTGCTAACTATGTGACAGAACCTGAAGATGACAAAGAGTAATATGTTTGATGAATATAAATGTGGAGAATGATATTTCAACTTCATCTTAATTTCAAAGTTTGATAAACTTGAACAACCATGTCTGAAAAAGTTTGTACTGATAACCGACTGGCATTGTACATTGCCGAAAATAAATTCCGTAAAGCATGTGAACAGATTAAACTAATCACCAGACGTTTAAATTTACTACAGATTAGATACGACAAAGCCAAACGAGATGACATGAAGAGCTTTAGATACACATTACGGTTACAACTAGCCACCACAGAAGGTGCCAGAAACATGTTTTATGAGTATGCGGTCAGACAAGCGATACAAGTCGGTCGTCTAAAGAGAGAAATAAAGACACAGCAACTGCCCAAAGTTGAAAAGTGAGGTACAAGAGATATCAAATCGTGCACTCAGATTTGAATTATGCAGATTTATTAGCAACTATCAGTACCAGAAGAAGTTAGCAGAGAGAAATTGGATGCGGCAACGAAGAATCAGAAGATTAAAAGCCGATGACAAGTTGATGAATTCGAAAACAGCTTTTGCTGAAGAAGGCTCTTTTCAGAGCCAAACACATTTTTCAAAAAGAATCTCAAATTGTTGTGACATCTCAAAAATATAGCTATTTCCCTATTTCTGTTTCATTCTCATGCTTTTCAACCTTTTTATCCCCCAATCATCTGTTTAACAATATAAATAAGGCGGAAAAAACTCGTGTGAATATATACTTGTATTTCATGCTGCCATTTGTGATAATATCACAATTGTTTTGAAAAAAAAAGCTCTAGCCTTCTTTTCAAGGTCCTTGTTTCAAGGTATTCGTATCAATGTCTTCGATACAATACAATACAATACAATACAATACAATACAATACAATACAATACAATACAATACAATACAATACAATACAATACAATACAATACAATACAATACAATACAATACAATACAATACAATACAATACAATACAATACAATACAATACAATACAATACCCAATACGGTTCTTATACAACAAAAAACACCCCAATTCGTAAATATCGCATTACATGAAAAAAAAGAGGATTTAGAGATAAAACACAAAACTGGCATTCAGAAAGCAAATCAGCAACGAAAAAAATAAATACGGGAAAATAAATATCTGTGTTTTCAAACAATTTTATATCACTGGCGGGACGGAGTTTGGGGTCGACACTTTTTTTACTGTTCACAGAAAATGTCATTTCATATCTTTCAAAGTTTTTTTCTGATAACAACAGCTCTTGTTATTCCTTTATCCTTGGAAAAAAAACCTTGCCTCTTATACTAGCTTTTGAGGTCTCCTATCGCATTTATAAACAATTTTATATGAAATACACAACTCTTCAATGTATATTTATGCCCCCAAAATAGATTAGTGTATTCAATTAGTGTATCCAATTGCTAAGATTCGCCAATCAACTCTTTTTATTCATCAATATATTCAAACACAATAATTTTCACCATTTAGACTAAAAAAACAACAATATCTGATTGGTTCTTTTAAAAATGTTTCTTCTTAATGATTAAAAGATTTTGTCAATAAAATTCCAGAGAGTGTCATGTTAACGATCGTCTGAACAGAGGGGACGCTTCCGTTTACCTGTTGGTGTCACATTTGTTCACCGCTACCGGAAATGTTCACCGATGTCAGTCGACACTATTTGCTAACTATGTGACAGAACCTGAAGATGACATAGAGTAATATGTTTGATGAATATAAATGTGAAGAATGATATTTCAACTTCATCTTAATTTCAAAGTTTGATAAACTTGAACAACCATGTCTGAAAAAGTTTGTACTGATAACCGACTGGCATTGTACATTGCCGAAAATAAATTCCGTAAAGCATGTGAACAGATTAAACTAATCACCAGACGTTTAAACTTACTACAGATTAGATACGACAAAGCCAAACGAGATGACATGAAGAGCTTTAGATACACATTACGGTTACAACTAGCCACCACAGAAGGTGCCAGAAACATGTTTTATGAGTATGCGTTCAGACAAGCGACACAAGTCGGTCGTCTAGAGAGAGAAATAAAGACACAGCAACTGCCCAAAGTTGAAAAGTGAGGTACAAGAGATATCAAATCGTGCACTCAGATTTGAATTATGCAGATTTATTAGCAACTATCAGTACCAGAAGAAGTTAGCAGAGAGAAATTGGATGCGGCAACGAAGAATCAGAAGATTAAAAGCCGATGACAAGTTGATGAATTCGAAAACAGCTTTTGCTGAAGAAGGCTCTTTTCAGAGCCAAACACATTTTTCAAAAAGAATCTCAAATTGTTGTGACATCTCCAAAATATAGCTATTTCCCTATTTCTGTTTTATTCTCATGCTTTTCAACCTTTTTATCCCCCAATCATCTGTTTAACAATATAAATAAGGCGGAAAAAAACTCGTGTGAATATATACTTGTATTTCATGCTGCCATTTGTGATAATATCACAATTGTTTTGAAAAAAAAGCTCTAGTCTTCTTTTCAAGGTCCTTGTTTCAAGGTATTCGTTTCAAGGTCTTCGATACAATACAATACAATACAATACAATACAATACAATACAATACAATGCAATACAATACAATACAATACAATACAATACAATACAATACAATACAATACAATACAATACAATACAATACAATACAATACAATACAATACAATACAATATAATGCAATGCAATGCAATACAATATAATACAATACAATACAATACAATACAATACAATATAATACAATACAATACAATACAATACAATACAAAATACAATACAATACAATACAATACAATACAATACAATACAATACAATACAGTTCTTATACAACAAAAAACACCCCAAGTCGTAAATATCGCATTACATGAAAAAAAAAGGATTTAGAGATAAAACACAAAACTGGCATTCAGAAAGCAAATCAGCAACGAAAAAAATATATACTTGTATTTCATGCTGCCATTTGTGATAATATCACAATTGTTTTGAAAAAAAAAGCTCTAGTCTTCTTTTCAAGGTCCTTGTTTCAAGGTATTCGTTTCAAGGTCTTCGATACAATACAATACAATACAATACAATACAATACAATACAATACAATACAATACAATACAATACAATACAATACAATATAATACATATCAATGCAATGCAATACAATATAATACAATACAATACAATACAATACAAAACAATACAAAATACAATACAAAATACAATACAATACAATACAATACAATACAATACAATACAATACAATACAATACAATACAATACAATACAATACAATACAATACAATACAGTTCTTATACAGTTCTTATACAACAAAAAACACCCCAAGTCGTAAATATCGCATTACATGAAAAAAAAAGGATTTAGAGATAAAACACAAAACTGGCATTCAGAAAGTCAATCATCAACGAAAAAAATAAATACGGGAAAATAAATATCTGTTTTTTAAACAATTTTATATCACTGGCGGGACGGAGTTTGGGGTCGACACTTTTTTTACTGTTCACAGAAAATGTCATTTCATATCTTTCAAAGTTATTTTCTGATAACAACAGCTCTTGTTATTCCTTTATCCTTGGAAAAAAACCTTGCCTCTTATACTAGCTTTTGATGTCTCCTATCGCATTTATAAACAATTTTATGTGAAATACACAACTCTTCAATGTATATTTATGCCCCCAAAATAGATTAGTGTATTCAATTAGTGTATCCAATTGCTAAGATTCGCCAATCAACTCTTTTTATT
This sequence comes from Mytilus trossulus, assembly GCF_036588685.1. NCBI lineage: Eukaryota > Metazoa > Mollusca > Bivalvia > Mytilida > Mytilidae > Mytilus > Mytilus trossulus. Next base: position 24,538,307 of record NC_086373.1, on the reverse strand, counting down.
CATCAATATATTCAAACACAATAATTTTCACCATTTAGACTAAAAAACAACAATATCTGATTGGTTCTTATAAAAATGTTTCTTCTTAATGATTAAAAGATTTTGTCAATAAAATTCCAGAGAGTGTCATGTTAACGATCGTCTGAACAGAGGGGACGCTTCCGTTTACCTGTTGGTGTCACATTTGTCCACCGCTACCGGAAATGTTCACCGATGTCAGTCGACACTATTTGCTAACTATGTGACAGAACCTGAAGATGACAAAGAGTAATATGTTTGATGAATATAAATGTGGAGAATGATATTTCAACTTCATCTTAATTTCAAAGTTTGATAAACTTGAACAACCATGTCTGAAAAAGTTTGTACTGATAACCGACTAGCATTGTACATTGCCGAAAATAAATTCCGTAAAGCATGTGAACAGATTAAACTAATCACCAGACGTTTAAATTTACTACAGATTAGATACGACAAAGCCAAACGAGATGACATGAAGAGCTTTAGATACACATTACGGTTACAACTAGCCACCACAAAGGTGCCAGAAACATGTTTTATGAGTATGCGATCAGACAAGCGACACAAGTCGGTCGTCTAAAGAGAGAAATAAAGACACAGCAACTGCCCAAAGTTGAAAAGTGAGGTACAAGAGATATCAAATCGTGCACTCAGATTTGAATTATGCAGATTTATTAGCAACTATCAGTACCAGAAGAAGTTAGCAGAGAGAAATTGGATGCGGCAACGAAGAATCCTTGGAAAAAAAACTTGCCTCTTATACTAGCTTTTGATGTCTCCTATCGCAATTATAAACAATTTTATGTGAAATACACAACTCTTCAATGTATATTTATGCCCCCAAAATAGATTAGTGTATTCAATTAGTGTATCCAATTGCTAAGATTCGCCAATCAACTCTTTTTATTCATCAATATATTCAAACACAATAATTTTCACCATTTAGACTAAAAAACAACAATATCTGATTGGTTCTTTTAAAAATGTTTCTTCTTAATGATTAAAAGATTTTGTCAATAAAATTTCAGAGAGTGTCATGTTAACGATCGTCTGAACAGAGGGGACGCTTCCGTTTACCTGTTGGTGTCACATTTGTTCACCGCTACCGGAAATGTTCACCGATGTCAGTCGACACTATTTGCTAACTATGTGACAGAACCTGAAGATGACAAAGAGTAATATGTTTGATGAATATAAATGTGGAGAATGATATTTCAACTTCATCTTAATTTCAAAGTTTGATAAACTTGAACAACCATGTCTGAAAAAGTTTGTACTGATAACCGACTGGCATTGTACATTGCCGAAAATAAATTCCGTAAAGCATGTGAACAGATTAAACTAATCACCAGACGTTTAAATTTACTACAGATTAGATACGACAAAGCCAAACGAGATGACATGAAGAGCTTTAGATACACATTACGGTTACAACTAGCCACCACAGAAGGTGCCAGAAACATGTTTTATGAGTATGCGGTCAGACAAGCGACACAAGTCGGTCGTCTAAAGAGAGAAATAAAGACACAGCAACTGCCCAAAGTTGAAAAGTGAGGTACAAGAGATATCAAATCGTGCACTCAGATTTGAATTATGCAGATTTATTAGCAACTATCAGTACCAGAAGAAGTTAGCAGAGAAAAATTGGATGCGGCAACGAAGAATCAGAAGATTAAAAGCCGATGACAAGTTGATGAATTCGAAAACAGCTTTTGCTGAAGAAGGCTCTTTTCAGAGCCAAACACATTTTTCAAAAAGAATCTCAAATTGTTGTGACATCTCCAAAATAAAGCTATTTCCCTATTTCTGTTTCATTCTCATGCTTTTCAACCTTTTTATCCCCCAATCATCTGTTTAACAATATAAATAAGGCGGAAAAAAACTCGTGTGAATATATACTTGTATTTCATGCTGCCATTTGTGATAATATCACAATTGTTTTGAAAAAAAAAGCTCTAGTCTTCTTTTCAAGGTCCTTGTTTCAAGGTATTCGTTTCAAGGTCTTCGATACAATACAATACAATACAATACAATACAATACAATACAATACAATACAATACAATACAATACAATACAATACAATACAATATAATACATATCAATGCAATGCAATACAATATAATACAATACAATACAATACAATACAAAACAATACAAAATACAATACAAAAAACAATACAATACAATACAATACAATACAATACAATACAATACAATACAATACAATACAATACAGTTCTTATACAGTTCTTATACAACAAAAAACACCCCAAGTCGTAAATATCGCATTACATGAAAAAAAAAAGGATTTAGAGATAAAACACAAAACTGGCATTCAGAAAGTCAATCATCAACGAAAAAAATAAATACGGGAAAATAAATATCTGTTTTTTAAACAATTTTATATCACTGGCGGGACGGAGTTTGGGGTCGACACTTTTTTTACTGTTCACAGAAAATGTCATTTCATATCTTTCAAAGTTATTTTCTGATAACAACAGCTCTTGTTATTCCTTTATCCTTGGAAAAAAACCTTGCCTCTTATACTAGCTTTTGATGTCTCCTATCGCATTTATAAACAATTTTATGTGAAATACACAACTCTTCAATGTATATTTATGCCCCCAAAATAGATTAGTGTATTCAATTAGTGTATCCAATTGCTAAGATTCGCCAATCAACTCTTTTTATTCATCAATATATTCAAACACAATAATTTTCACCATTTAGACTAAAAAACAACAATATCTGATTGGTTCTTATAAAAATGTTTCTTCTTAATGATTAAAAGATTTTGTCAATAAAATTCCAGAGAGTGTCATGTTAACGATCGTCTGAACAGAGGGGACGCTTCCGTTTACCTGTTGGTGTCACATTTGTCCACCGCTACCGGAAATGTTCACCGATGTCAGTCGACACTATTTGCTAACTATGTGACAGAACCTGAAGATGACAAAGAGTAATATGTTTGATGAATATAAATGTGGAGAATGATATTTCAACTTCATCTTAATTTCAAAGTTTGATAAACTTGAACAACCATGTCTGAAAAAGTTTGTACTGATAACCGACTAGCATTGTACATTGCCGAAAATAAATTCCGTAAAGCATGTGAACAGATTAAACTAATCACCAGACGTTTAAATTTACTACAGATTAGATACGACAAAGCCAAACGAGATGACATGAAGAGCTTTAGATACACATTACGGTTACAACTAGCCACCACAAAGGTGCCAGAAACATGTTTTATGAGTATGCGATCAGACAAGCGACACAAGTCGGTCGTCTAAAGAGAGAAATAAAGACACAGCAACTGCCCAAAGTTGAAAAGTGAGGTACAAGAGATATCAAATCGTGCACTCAGATTTGAATTATGCAGATTTATTAGCAACTATCAGTACCAGAAGAAGTTAGCAGAGAGAAATTGGATGCGGCAACGAAGAATCCTTGGAAAAAAAACTTGCCTCTTATACTAGCTTTTGATGTCTCCTATCGCAATTATAAACAATTTTATGTGAAATACACAACTCTTCAATGTATATTTATGCCCCCAAAATAGATTAGTGTATTCAATTAGTGTATCCAATTGCTAAGATTCGCCAATCAACTCTTTTTATTCATCAATATATTCAAACACAATAATTTTCACCATTTAGACTAAAAAACAACAATATCTGATTGGTTCTTTTAAAAATGTTTCTTCTTAATGATTAAAAGATTTTGTCAATAAAATTTCAGAGAGTGTCATGTTAACGATCGTCTGAACAGAGGGGACGCTTCCGTTTACCTGATGGTGTCACATTTGTTCACCGCTACCGGAAATGTTCACCGATGTCAGTCGACACTATTTGCTAACTATGTGACAGAACCTGAAGATGACAAAGAGTAATATGTTTGATGAATATAAATGTGGAGAATGATATTTCAACTTCATCTTAATTTCAAAGTTTGATAAACTTGAACAACCATGTCTGAAAAAGTTTGTACTGATAACCGACTGGCATTGTACATTGCCGAAAATAAATTCCGTAAAGCATGTGAACAGATTAAACTAATCACCAGACGTTTAAATTTACTACAGATTAGATACGACAAAGCCAAACGAGATGACATGAAGAGCTTTAGATACACATTACGGTTACAACTAGCCACCACAGAAGGTGCCAGAAACATGTTTTATGAGTATGCGGTCAGACAAGCGACACAAGTCGGTCGTCTAAAGAGAGAAATAAAGACACAGCAACTGCCCAAAGTTGAAAAGTGAGGTACAAGAGATATCAAATCGTGCACTCAGATTTGAATTATGCAGATTTATTAGCAACTATCAGTACCAGAAGAAGTTAGCAGAGAGAAATTGGATGCGGCAACGAAGAATCCTTGGAAAAAAAACTTGCCTCTTATACTAGCTTTTGATGTCTCCTATCGCAATTATAAACAATTTTATGTGAAATACACAACTCTTCAATGTATATTTATGCCCCCAAAATAGATTAGTGTATTCAATTAGTGTATCCAATTGCTAAGATTCGCCAATCAACTCTTTTTATTCATCAATATATTCAAACACAATAATTTTCACCATTTAGACTAAAAAACAACAATATCTGATTGGTTCTTTTAAAAATGTTTCTTCTTAATGATTAAAAGATTTTGTCAATAAAATTTCAGAGAGTGTCATGTTAACGATCGTCTGAACAGAGGGGACGCTTCCGTTTACCTGTTGGTGTCACATTTGTTCACCGCTACCGGAAATGTTCACCGATGTCAGTCGACACTATTTGCTAACTATGTGACAGAACCTGAAGATGACAAAGAGTAATATGTTTGATGAATATAAATGTGGAGAATGATATTTCAACTTCATCTTAATTTCAAAGTTTGATAAACTTGAACAACCATGTCTGAAAAAGTTTGTACTGATAACCGACTGGCATTGTACATTGCCGAAAATAAATTCCGTAAAGCATGTGAACAGATTAAACTAATCACCAGACGTTTAAATTTACTACAGATTAGATACGACAAAGCCAAACGAGATGACATGAAGAGCTTTAGATACACATTACGGTTACAACTAGCCACCACAGAAGGTGCCAGAAACATGTTTTATGAGTATGCGGTCAGACAAGCGACACAAGTCGGTCGTCTAAAGAGAGAAATAAAGACACAGCAACTGCCCAAAGTTGAAAAGTGAGGTACAAGAGATATCAAATCGTGCACTCAGATTTGAATTATGCAGATTTATTAGCAACTATCAGTACCAGAAGAAGTTAGCAGAGAAAAATTGGATGCGGCAACGAAGAATCAGAAGATTAAAAGCCGATGACAAGTTGATGAATTCGAAAACAGCTTTTGCTGAAGAAGGCTCTTTTCAGAGCCAAACACATTTTTCAAAAAGAATCTCAAATTGTTGTGACATCTCCAAAATAAAGCTATTTCCCTATTTCTGTTTCATTCTCATGCTTTTCAACCTTTTTATCCCCCAATCATCTGTTTAACAATATAAATAAGGCGGAAAAAAACTCGTGTGAATATATACTTGTATTTCATGCTGCCATTTGTGATAATATCACAATTGTTTTGAAAAAAAAAGCTCTAGTCTTCTTTTCAAGGTCCTTGTTTCAAGGTATTCGTTTCAAGGTCTTCGATACAATACAATACAATACAATACAATACAATACAATACAATACAATACAATACAATACAATACAATACAATACAATACAATACAATACAATACAATACAATACAATACAATACAATACAATACAACACCAAATACGGTTCTTATACAACAAAAAACACCCCAATTCGTAAATATCGCATTACATGAAAAAAAGGATTTAGAGATAAAACACAAAACTGGCATTCAGAAAGAAAATCAGCAACGAAAAAAATAAATACGGGAAAATAAATATCTGTGTTTTGAAACAATTTTATATCACTGGCGGGACGGAGTTTGGGGTCGACACTTTTTTTACTGTTCACAGAAAATGTCATTTCATATCTTTCAAAGTTATTTTCTGATAACAACAGCTCTTGTTATTCCTTTATCCTTGGAAAAAAAACTTGCCTCTTATACTAGCTTTTGAGGTCTCCTATCGCATTTATAAACAATTTTATGTGAAATACACAACTCTTCAATGTATATTTATGCCCCCAAAATAGATTAGTGTATTCAATTAGTGTATCCAATTGCTAAGATTCGCCAATCAACTCTTTTTATTCATCAATATATTCAAACACAATAATTTTCACCATTTAGACTAAAAAACAACAATATCTGATTGGTTCTTTTAAAAATGTTTCTTCTTAATGATTAAAAGATTTTGTCAATAAAATTCCAGAGAGTGTCATGTTAACGATCGTCTGAACAGAGGGGACGCTTCCGTTTACCTGTTGGTGTCACATTTGTTCACCGCTACCGGAAATGTTCACCGATGTCAGTCGACACTATTTGCTAACTATGTGACAGAACCTGAAGATGACAAAGAGTAATATGTTTGATGAATATAAATGTGGAGAATGATATTTCAACTTCATCTTAATTTCAAAGTTTGATAAACTTGAACAACCATGTCTGAAAAAGTTTGTACTGATAACCGACTAGCATTGTACATTGCCGAAAATAAATTCCGTAAAGCATGTGAACAGATTAAACTAATCACCAGACGTTTAAATTTACTACAGATTAGATACGACAAAGCCAAACGAGATGACATGAAGAGCTTTAGATACACATTACGGTTACAACTAGCCACCTCAGAAGGTGCCAGAAACATGTTTTATGAGTATGCGGTCAGACAAGCGACACAAGTCGGTCGTCTAAAGAGAGAAATAAAGACACAGCAACTGCCCAAAGTTGAACAGTGAGGTACAAGAGATATCAAATCGTGCACTCAGATTTGAATTATGCAGATTTATTAGCAACTATCAGTACCAGAAGAAGTTAGCAGAGAGAAATTGGATGCGGCAACGAAGAATCAGAAGATTAAAAGCCGATGACAAGTTGATGAATTCGAAAACAGCTTTTGCTGAAGAAGGCTCTTTTCAGAGCCAAACACATTTTTCAAAAAGAATCTCAAATTGTTGTGACATCTCCAAAATAAAGCTATTTCCCTATTTCTGTTTCATTCTCATGCTTTTCAACCTTTTTATCCCCCAATCATCTGTTTAACAATATAAATAAGGCGGAAAAAAACTCGTGTGAATATATACTTGTATTTCATGCTGCCATTTGTGATAATATCACAATTGTTTTGAAAAAAAAAGCTCTAGTCTTCTTTTCAAGGTCCTTGTTTCAAGGTATTCGTTTCAAGGTCTTCGATACAATACAATACAATACAATACAATACAATACAATACAATACAATACAATACAATACAATACAATACAATACAATACAATACAATACAATACAATACAATACAATACAATACAACACCAAATACGGTTCTTATACAACAAAAAACACCCCAATTCGTAAATATCGCATTACATGAAAAAAAGGATTTAGAGATAAAACACAAAACTGGCATTCAGAAAGAAAATCAGCAACGAAAAAAATAAATACGGGAAAATAAATATCTGTGTTTTGAAACAATTTTATATCACTGGCGGGACGGAGTTTGGGGTCGACACTTTTTTTACTGTTCACAGAAAATGTCATTTCATATCTTTCAAAGTTATTTTCTGATAACAACAGCTCTTGTTATTCCTTTATCCTTGGAAAAAAAACTTGCCTCTTATACTAGCTTTTGAGGTCTCCTATCGCATTTATAAACAATTTTATGTGAAATACACAACTCTTCAATGTATATTTATGCCCCCAAAATAGATTAGTGTATTCAATTAGTGTATCCAATTGCTAAGATTCGCCAATCAACTCTTTTTATTCATCAATATATTCAAACACAATAATTTTCACCATTTAGACTAAAAAACAACAATATCTGATTGGTTCTTTTAAAAATGTTTCTTCTTAATGATTAAAAGATTTTGTCAATAAAATTCCAGAGAGTGTCATGTTAACGATCGTCTGAACAGAGGGGACGCTTCCGTTTACCTGTTGGTGTCACATTTGTTCACCGCTACCGGAAATGTTCACCGATGTCAGTCGACACTATTTGCTAACTATGTGACAGAACCTGAAGATGACAAAGAGTAATATGTTTGATGAATATAAATGTGGAGAATGATATTTCAACTTCATCTTAATTTCAAAGTTTGATAAACTTGAACAACCATGTCTGAAAAAGTTTGTACTGATAACCGACTAGCATTGTACATTGCCGAAAATAAATTCCGTAAAGCATGTGAACAGATTAAACTAATCACCAGACGTTTAAATTTACTACAGATTAGATACGACAAAGCCAAACGAGATGACATGAAGAGCTTTAGATACACATTACGGTTACAACTAGCCACCTCAGAAGGTGCCAGAAACATGTTTTATGAGTATGCGGTCAGACAAGCGACACAAGTCGGTCGTCTAAAGAGAGAAATAAAGACACAGCAACTGCCCAAAGTTGAACAGTGAGGTACAAGAGATATCAAATCGTGCACTCAGATTTGAATTATGCAGATTTATTAGCAACTATCAGTACCAGAAGAAGTTAGCAGAGAGAAATTGGATGCGGCAACGAAGAATCAGAAGATTAAAAGCCGATGACAAGTTGATGTGTTCGAAAACAGCTTTTGCTGAAGAAGGCTCTTTTCAGAGCCAAACACATTTTTCAAAAAGAATCTCAAATTGTTGTGACATCTCAAAAATATAGCTATTTCCCTATTTCTGTTTCATTCTCATGCTTTTCAACCTTTTTATCCCCCAATCATCTGTTTAACAATATAAATAAGGCGGAAAAAAACTCGTGTGAATATATACTTGTATTTCATGCTGCCATTTGTGATAATATCACAATTGTTTTGAAAAAAAACCTCTAGTCTTCTTTTCAAGGTCCTTGTTTCAAGGTATTCGTTTCAAGGTCTTCGATACAATACAACACAACACAACACAATACAATACAATACAATACAATACAATACAATACAATACAATACAATACAATACAATACAATACAATACAATACAATACAATACAATACAATACAATACAATACAATACAATACCATACCCAATACGGTTGTTATACAACAAAAAACACCCCAATTCGTAAATATCGCATTACATGAAAAAAAAAGGATTTAGAGATAAAACACAAAACTGGCATTCAGAAAGCAAATCAGCAACGAAAAAAATAAATACGGGAAAATAAATATCTGTGTTTTCAAACAATTTTATATCACTGGCGGGACGGAGTTTGGGGTCGACACTTTTTTTACTGTTCACAGAAAATGTCATTTCATATCTTTCAAAGTTATTTTCTGATAACAACAGCTCTTGTTATTCCTTTATCCTTGGAAAAAAAACTTGCCTCTTATACTAGCTTTTGAGGTCTCCTATCGCATTTATAAACAATTTTATGTGAAATACACAACTCTTCAATGTATATTTATGCCCCCAAAATAGATTAGTGTATTCAATTAGTGTATCCAATTGCTAAGATTCGCCAATCAACTCTTTTTATTCATCAATATATTCAAACACAATAATTTTCACCATTTAGACTAAAAAACAACAATATCTGATTGGTTCTTTTAAAAATGTTTCTTCTTAATGATTAAAAGATTTTGTCAATAAAATTCCAGAGAGTGTCATGTTAACGATCGTCTGAACAGAGGGGACGCTTCCGTTTACCTGTTGGTGTCACATTTGTTCACCGCTACCGGAAATGTTCACCGATGTCAGTCGACACTATTTGCTAACTATGTGACAGAACCTGAAGATGACAAAGAGTAATATGTTTGATGAATATAAATGTGGAGAATGATATTTCAACTTCATCTTAATTTCAAAGTTTGATAAACTTGAACAACCATGTCTGAAAAAGTTTGTACTGATAACCGACTAGCATTGTACATTGCCGAAAATAAATTCCGTAAAGCATGTGAACAGATTAAACTAATCACCAGACGTTTAAATTTACTACAGATTAGATACGACAAAGCCAAACGAGATGACATGAAGAGCTTTAGATACACATTACGGTTACAACTAGCCACCACAAAGGTGCCAGAAACATGTTTTATGAGTATGCGATCAGACAAGCGACACAAGTCGGTCGTCTAAAGAGAGAAATAAAGACACAGCAACTGCCCAAAGTTGAAAAGTGAGGTACAAGAGATATCAAATCGTGCACTCAGATTTGAATTATGCAGATTTATTAGCAACTATCAGTACCAGAAGAAGTTAGCAGAGAGAAATTGGATGCGGCAACGAAGAATCCTTGGAAAAAAAACTTGCCTCTTATACTAGCTTTTGATGTCTCCTATCGCAATTATAAACAATTTTATGTGAAATACACAACTCTTCAATGTATATTTATGCCCCCAAAATAGATTAGTGTATTCAATTAGTGTATCCAATTGCTAAGATTCGCCAATCAACTCTTTTTATTCATCAATATATTCAAACACAATAATTTTCACCATTTAGACTAAAAAACAACAATATCTGATTGGTTCTTTTAAAAATGTTTCTTCTTAATGATTAAAAGATTTTGTCAATAAAATTTCAGAGAGTGTCATGTTAACGATCGTCTGAACAGAGGGGACGCTTCCGTTTATCTGTTGGTGTCACATTTGTTCACCGCTACCGGAAATGTTCACCGATGTCAGTCGACACTATTTGCTAACTATGTGACAGAACCTGAAGATGACAAAGAGTAATATGTTTGATGAATATAAATGTGGAGAATGATATTTCAACTTCATCTTAATTTCAAAGTTTGATAAACTTGAACAACCATGTCTGAAAAAGTTTGTACTGATAACCGACTGGCATTGTACATTGCCGAAAATAAATTCCGTAAAGCATGTGAACAGATTAAACTAATCACCAGACGTTTAAATTTACTACAGATTAGATACGACAAAGCCAAACGAGATGACATGAAGAGCTTTAGATACACATTACGGTTACAACTAGCCACCACAGAAGGTGCCAGAAACATGTTTTATGAGTATGCGGTCAGACAAGCGACACAAGTCGGTCGTCTAAAGAGAGAAATAAAGACACAGCAACTGCCCAAAGTTGAAAAGTGAGGTACAAGAGATATCAAATCGTGCACTCAGATTTGAATTATGCAGATTTATTAGCAACTATCAGTACCAGAAGAAGTTAGCAGAGAAAAATTGGATGCGGCAACGAAGAATCAGAAGATTAAAAGCCGATGACAAGTTGATGAATTCGAAAACAGCTTTTGCTGAAGAAGGCTCTTTTCAGAGCCAAACACATTTTTCAAAAAGAATCTCAAATTGTTGTGACATCTCCAAAATAAAGCTATTTCCCTATTTCTGTTTCATTCTCATGCTTTTCAACCTTTTTATCCCCCAATCATCTGTTTAACAATATAAATAAGGCGGAAAAAAACTCGTGTGAATATATACTTGTATTTCATGCTGCCATTTGTGATAATATCACAATTGTTTTGAAAAAAAAAGCTCTAGTCTTCTTTTCAAGGTCCTTGTTTCAAGGTATTCGTTTCAAGGTCTTCGATACAATACAATACAATACAATACAATACAATACAATACAATACAATACAATACAATACAATACAATACAATACAATACAACACCAAATACGGTTCTTATACAACAAAAAACACCCCAATTCGTAAATATCGCATTACATGAAAAAAAGGATTTAGAGATAAAACACAAAACTGGCATTCAGAAAGAAAATCAGCAACGAAAAAAATAAATACGGGAAAATAAATATCTGTGTTTTGAAACAATTTTATATCACTGGCGGGACGGAGTTTGGGGTCGACACTTTTTTTACTGTTCACAGAAAATGTCATTTCATATCTTTCAAAGTTATTTTCTGATAACAACAGCTCTTGTTATTCCTTTATCCTTGGAAAAAAAACTTGCCTCTTATACTAGCTTTTGAGGTCTCCTATCGCATTTATAAACAATTTTATGTGAAATACACAACTCTTCAATGTATATTTATGCCCCCAAAATAGATTAGTGTATTCAATTAGTGTATCCAATTGCTAAGATTCGCCAATCAACTCTTTTTATTCATCAATATATTCAAACACAATAATTTTCACCATTTAGACTAAAAAACAACAATATCTGATTGGTTCTTTTAAAAATGTTTCTTCTTAATGATTAAAAGATTTTGTCAATAAAATTCCAGAGAGTGTCATGTTAACGATCGTCTGAACAGAGGGGACGCTTCCGTTTACCTGTTGGTGTCACATTTGTTCACCGCTACCGGAAATGTTCACCGATGTCAGTCGACACTATTTGCTAACTATGTGACAGAACCTGAAGATGACAAAGAGTAATATGTTTGATGAATATAAATGTGGAGAATGATATTTCAACTTCATCTTAATTTCAAAGTTTGATAAACTTGAACAACCATGTCTGAAAAAGTTTGTACTGATAACCGACTAGCATTGTACATTGCCGAAAATAAATTCCGTAAAGCATGTGAACAGATTAAACTAATCACCAGACGTTTAAATTTACTACAGATTAGATACGACAAAGCCAAACGAGATGACATGAAGAGCTTTAGATACACATTACGGTTACAACTAGCCACCTCAGAAGGTGCCAGAAACATGTTTTATGAGTATGCGGTCAGACAAGCGACACAAGTCGGTCGTCTAAAGAGAGAAATAAAGACACAGCAACTGCCCAAAGTTGAACAGTGAGGTACAAGAGATATCAAATCGTGCACTCAGATTTGAATTATGCAGATTTATTAGCAACTATCAGTACCAGAAGAAGTTAGCAGAGAGAAATTGGATGCGGCAACGAAGAATCAGAAGATTAAAAGCCGATGACAAGTTGATGTGTTCGAAAACAGCTTTTGCTGAAGAAGGCTCTTTTCAGAGCCAAACACATTTTTCAAAAAGAATCTCAAATTGTTGTGACATCTCAAAAATATAGCTATTTCCCTATTTCTGTTTCATTCTCATGCTTTTCAACCTTTTTATCCCCCAATCATCTGTTTAACAATATAAATAAGGCGGAAAAAAACTCGTGTGAATATATACTTGTATTTCATGCTGCCATTTGTGATAATATCACAATTGTTTTGAAAAAAAACCTCTAGTCTTCTTTTCAAGGTCCTTGTTTCAAGGTATTCGTTTCAAGGTCTTCGATACAATACAACACAACACAACACAATACAATACAATACAATACAATACAATACAATACAATACAATACAATACAATACAATACAATACAATACAATACAATACAATACAATACAATACAATACAATACAATACAATACAATACCCAATACGGTTGTTATACAACAAAAAACACCCCAATTCGTAAATATCGCATTACATGAAAAAAAAAGGATTTAGAGATAAAACACAAAACTGGCATTCAGAAAGCAAATCAGCAACGAAAAAAATAAATACGGGAAAATAAATATCTGTGTTTTCAAACAATTTTATATCACTGGCGGGACGGAGTTTGGGGTCGACACTTTTTTTACTGTTCACAGAAAATGTCATTTCATATCTTTCAAAGTTATTTTCTGATAACAACAGCTCTTGTTATTCCTTTATCCTTGGAAAAAAAACTTGCCTCTTATACTAGCTTTTGAGGTCTCCTATCGCATTTATAAACAATTTTATGTGAAATACACAACTCTTCAATGTATATTTATGCCCCCAAAATAGATTAGTGTATTCAATTAGTGTATCCAATTGCTAAGATTCGCCAATCAACTCTTTTTATTCATCAATATATTCAAACACAATAATTTTCACCATTTAGACTAAAAAACAACAATATCTGATTGGTTCTTTTAAAAATGTTTCTTCTTAATGATTAAAAGATTTTGTCAATAAAATTCCAGAGAGTGTCATGTTAACGATCGTCTGAACAGAGGGGACGCTTCCGTTTACCTGTTGGTGTCACATTTGTTCACCGCTACCGGAAATGTTCACCGATGTCAGTCGACACTATTTGCTAACTATGTGACAGAACCTGAAGATGACAAAGAGTAATATGTTTGATGAATATAAATGTGGAGAATGATATTTCAACTTCATCTTAATTTCAAAGTTTGATAAACTTGAACAACCATGTCTGAAAAAGTTTGTACTGATAACCGACTAGCATTGTACATTGCCGAAAATAAATTCCGTAAAGCATGTGAACAGATTAAACTAATCACCAGACGTTTAAATTTACTACAGATTAGATACGACAAAGCCAAACGAGATGACATGAAGAGCTTTAGATACACATTACGGTTACAACTAGCCACCTCAGAAGGTGCAGATTTATTAGCAACTATCAGTACCAGAAGAAGTTAGCAGAGAGAAATTGGATGCGGCAACGAAGAATCAGAAGATTAAAAGCCGATGACAAGTTGATGAGTTCGAAAACAGCTTATACTGAAGAAGGCTCTTTTCAGAGCCAAACACATTTTTCAAACAGAATCTCAAATTGTTGTGACATCTCAAAAATATAGCTATTTCCCTATTTCTGTTTCATTCTCAGGCTTTTCAACCTTTTTATCCCCAATCATCTGTTTAACAATATAAATAAGGCGGAAAAAAACTCGTGTGAATATATACTTGTATTTCATGCTGCCATTTGTGATAATATCACAATTGTTTTGAAAAAAAAAGCTCTAGTCTTCTTTTCAAGGTCCTTGTTTCAAGGTATTCGTTTCAATGTCTTCGGTACAATACAATACAATACAATACAATACAAAACAATACAATACAATACAATACAAAACAATACAATACGATACGATACGATACAATACAATACAATACAATACAATACAATACAATACAATACAATACAATACAATACTACAATACAATACAATACAATACAATACAATACAATACAACACAATACAATACAATACAATACAATACAATACAATACAATACAATACAATACAATACCCAATACGGTTCTTATACAACAAAAAACACCCCAATTCATAAATTGGTGTTCACGTGATCAAGTATGAAGGTGGTGTGTTTTCCAACAGGGACAGGAAAACTCGATGTGATGACTTATTTTGTATTTATTACTGAGTGTTTGTGGAGTTAAACATATTCATAAATTCCAGTAACGTTTGTAACATCAGTATTTTACACGTAAAGTTGATATAACACTGTAGTAATGGTTTGTGGTTTGTTGTGAATAGTAATAGTAATAAACATTCGAGTACACCCAACCACGACCTGGTTTGTTTGTTTACATTGTGTCTCATTTGAAATTACTTTACACAGTCTTGCTAAAGATAAATACGATAGAGATTAATATTGAACTTTAAATGATGACTAGGAAGAAGACGAAACCAAGCACAAAACGCAAGCTTATGGATTCGTCACAGAATACCGATTCTTCGTTCGATTTAACTTCCAAACAGCCATACAAGAAATCAAATAAAAAACAAAATAAACAACAAAAGGCTAGTAATTCAGTCGATTATAGTGAACAAGGAAATATTTCGTCCCAGATGACACCTGACAATTTCATACAAAACCAAAAACAGCAAAGCAGCACACCATATCCGTATCCGTACCCCCCCCCCCTTTTTCTGGACCCCAACCTGTGCATTTTAGCCAATTTACACCGCCCGTTGCGGATAGTAGTATTCTCAGTCATATTATGTACAGCATCAGTTCTATTGATTCTAGATTGAGTAAACTTGAAAGTATGGATAAAAAACTGGATAAATTTGACGGTCTTTGTGAGGCAGTTGATAGTTTATTCACCAGGGTAAAAACATCCGAATCTGATGTTAAAAAACTCACTACTCAAGTATCTGAATTAAATAATACGTGTGACAGTTTTAATATCAAACTTGACGAATTAAATGCAGAAAAGGATAGTTTGTGGATTGCACAGGCATCTGGGGGTTCTGGTAGTCCAGGAAAGGGGTCGAAATTAAAGAAAGAAATAGCTGAAATACATAAACAAAACAGCGAGTTAAAGTCTACCGTGTCCGATTTGCAATATGAGGCTACAAAAAACAATCTAATATTCTACGGTATTGTGGACATGCCAGGTGAGGATGTCCAACATCTGCTTAGTGGTTTCGTTCGCGATGAAATGGATGTTAAGACAAATATCAATTTCCGCAGCGTTCGACGTATGAATAGCAAATACAAGCCAAGGCCAATAACTGCAACTTTTGACAATTTTAAACAGCGTGAGGTAGTGAAGTCATGTGCTTACAAATTGAAGAGCTCTCCGTTCGGTCTCAGTGTACAGTATACACCAGCTGTTCTCGCTAAAAGAAAACAATTGCTCCCAATTCAAAGAGAAGCTCGTGCTCAACAAGCTAAAGCAGTGATGATCAGAGATAAACTGTATATAAATAACGAGCTTTTCGATCAGATTAAGCACAAACAATTCTTACCGAAAACGGAAACTCAGATACCGAATGAGAAGATCGATGTAGATACATGTACTGACAAGACAACTCATCAAACTGACGAGAAGCAGGCTACTACCAAAGAAGACTAGGATAGCGTTGGAGGTTTTGTGTCTCATTCAAAAAACTATGACAATTTGAAAGTAATTTCTTGGAACGTGAATGGTGGTATTCAAAATAAACTTGATAACATTGCATTTTTGAATTTTATTTGCACATATGATATAGTTTTTCTTACAGAATGTTGGTTTAAAAATGATTTTAGTTTTTCTATTCCTGGTTATGATTGTTTTTTGTATGCTAGACGCAAGTCTAAATCTACTCAAGGAGGAGGTATTGTAATTTTAATAAAAGAGTGTTTTTCTAATAAAATTTCTATTGAAACATGTATTCATGATACAATTATATGGTTGAATATTGAAAAGGATATTGTTACAAGTGATAAAAACTTATTTATTGCCTGCGTTTATATACCCCCTGTCAAATCGAATTTTTATAAACTTTATAATTGTGATTTATTTGTTGATTTAGAAAATAGTATTGAACTTTACTCTTCACTTGGTGATGTTATACTTTTGGGTGATACAAACAGCCGAACTGGGGCAATAGATGACTTTGTGAGTAACGATAGTATTCATACTACTATAAGGAGTAGACTTGATGATATTTTTGATTATTCTGCTGATATAGAACTCAATGTAAGAAATAATCCTGACAACAATACGAACTGCTATGGTCCGAAACTTATCTCGCTATGTAAAGCCTCGGGTTTGAGAATATTGAATGGCCGGCATAAAAATGGTTTTGCGAATGATTTTACATTTTGTGGTGCGAATGGAATGAGCGTTATAGACTACCTGTATTAGTCCCAGTGTCACTTTTCCCGATAGTACGTCAACTTATTGTGTCTAATTTTACAACTTTTTCCGACCACGCATTTCTACATATACAACTTTCATTACTGTGTAACAAACAAAATTCAACACTGTATCCGGATGATGAAACCAGAGAGAATCTGTCGCAGGACAAATTTAAATGGAATGATGAAGTAAAAGAACAATGTAGAGATTGTTTACTGAATAATATGGAAAAGATAAATATGTGTCGTGAACGCATTGACTTTGATGGGCAGCAATTACTCGACAATTCGTTGGCCGAATTCACTAGTACGTTAAATGACATTATGGCACCATTTTTTAAAAAGAGGTCAAACAATTATAAATATGACAGATCTAATATTTGTGATGATAAACCTTGGTTTAACGCCCAGTGTAAAGACCTTCATCGCCGCTATATAAAATTTTTAAATATATTTAATAGACTAAAATCACAACTGAACCATAGTAATTTAATCCGAGCGAAAAAGGACTATAAAACACTAGAACGTCGCCTGAAACGAGAGTATATGCGCACCGAAGGAAACATGTTAGACATAATGAGACTTACAAACCCAAAATTGTTTTACAAGAAATTTAAAAGGAAAGCGTCTCCTAAACATGATGTACCATTAAAGTTGTTCCATGAACATTTTAAGTCATTGTGCTCATCAGACACAGATGCTGTACTGGACGACAGCCAATTTAATAACACTGATGGTACGGGGCGCCGAATGGGACTCTTGTGGTTTTGTACAAAATTCAATTCTGTCATAACAAAATCATTTTTGTCTTACAAAACTATGTGCTACAGACTTGTTTTGTGAGAACTTCAATTTTGTGATGACAAAATTCATTTGTGTAGACAAATTTCATTTTTGTCATGACAAAATTAATTTTTGTAGACAAAATTCATATTTGTCATGACAAAAGTCAATTTTGTCTTAAAGGTATGCAAATATAAACATATTTGCATACAAAATTGACTTTTGTTACCTGATATGGAAATTAAATCACAAAAGTCAATTGTGTACGGTAAGATTCAATTTTGTGAGACAAAATTGACTTTTGTGAAACAAAATTAACTTTTGTGAGACAAAATTGACTTTTGTGAGACAAAATTGACTTTTGTGAGACAAAATTCAATTTTGTCATTTTTGTTGAGACAAAATTCAATTTTGTCATTTTTGTTGAGACAAAATTCAATTTTGTCATTTTTGTTGAGACAAAAGTCAATTTTGTTAATTTTGTTGAGACAAAAGTCAATTTTGTAAATTTTGTTGAGACAAAAACCAATTTGGTTAATTTTGTTGAGACAAAATTCAATTTTGTTAATTTTGTTGAGACAAAATTCAATTTTGTCAATTTTGTTGAGACAAAATTCAATTTTGTCAATTTTGTTGAGACAAAATTCAATTTTGTTAATTTTGTTGAGACAAAAGTCAATTTTGTCAATTTTGTCAATTTTGTTGAGACAAAATTCAATTTTGTCAATTTTGTTGAGACAAAAGTCTATTTTGTCAATTTTGTCTCATAAAAGTCAATTTTGTCAATTTTGTCTCATAAAAGTCAATTTTGTGTAACAAAAGTCAATTTTGTGTAACAAAAGTCAATTTTGTGTAACTAAAGTCAATTTTGTGTAACAAAAGTCAATTTTGTGTAACAAAAGTAATTTTTGTGTAACAAAAGTCAATTTTGTGTAACAAAAGTCGATTTTGTATGCAAATTAGTTCACAGAAACCAAACTAAACTAATTTAAATACAAAATTGACTTTTGTCGCTCAATTTTCAAATTAGGTAACAAAAGTCAAGTCTGTGTAACAAAAATGAATTTTGTCATGACAAAAGTGACTTTTGTCCGCTGATAGATAATTTTGTATGACAAAATTTCAAATTTGTAGTATGATACAAATTTTGTTAAACTGAACTCATTTTTGTTGAACAAAAGTCACTTTTGTCCGTACAAAATTGAATTTTGAGTTCAAAACCACAAGAGTCCCATTCGGCGCCCCGTAGATGGTGAATGCGTCTATGAGGAACTTGATAGAGAAATTACAGAAAATGACATTTTGAAAGCTATTCGTAACCTTAAACGTGATAAAAGTCATGGAGTTGATGGAATTCTTAACGAATATTTTATTGAATACAAAGATGTGTTTATGCCTGTATTACTGTACATTTTTAATGGAATTTTACAGTCCGGAATTTTCCTTACGGACTGGGCTAAAGCCATACTTATACGATGGCTTTTTCTATAGAATACTAAATAGTATGTATAACAATGACAGACTATGTGTGAGGGTAGATAATAAAATAACTGATTTTTTTAGTTCAAAAGTTGGAGTCCGACAAGGGGACGTTTTAAGTCCTAACCTGTTTAAATTTTTCATAAACGATTTGCCCAAAGCTTTAGAGGACAACTGTGACTGTTTACAATTAAATAATAAATGTGTACCTTGCCTTCTCTATGCGGATGACCTGGTGCTATTTTCAGATAATAAAAAGGGGTTACAAACCCAACTTAATATTTTATACCAATATTGTAATGACTGGTGTCTTGAAATAAACACAAAGAAAACACAAATTATAATCTTTAATAAAAATGGGAGACTACTGTCAGATGAATTTGATATAGGTGCAAACAGAATAGAGTGTGTGAAATTCTATAAATACTTAGGATTAGTTCTTACTAATACTGGAAAATTTAATGCAGCTAGAAAAAACCTATATGATAAAGGACTAAAGGCTTCTTTTAAATTTTATAAAAACATTAAGTCATGTTCTCCATCTATTAAGACTTTACTTCATATATTTGATCACACCATCAAACCAATAGCTTTATATGGCTGTGAAATATGGGGTATGTTAAATTTGACTCCAAAAAGAAGAGCCATGCATCTTTTTGAAATCTTCAAAGATTGGGAACCTGATAAATTAAATCTTAAATTTTGCAAATATGTACTTGGTGTCTCCAAAAATTGCACAAATATTGGAGTTATATCAGAGCTAGGAAGATTTCCTTTATATATTAACATAGTAATTCAAATGTTTATGTATTGGCACCGCCTTGAAAACTCGCCCACTGATCTCTTAAGTGATGCTTATATTGAAAGCTCCTCTGATAAAGCTGTGTCTAATCAATCGTGGTATGCAAACATAAAGTTTTTTAGTGAAAAACTTGGTTTAAATTTAGCACTTTGTAAAAAACTCAGTAAAAATAAATTCAAAATTTTACTTAGAAAATGTATCAAAAATGATTTTTTAACATATTGGAGCCATCAAAAAGACTTTATTAAAAAAGATGATCACAGTAAATTGAGCAACTACTTTAAATTTAAACATAATTTCACTTTTGAAGAATACTTCAATATTAAAAACAGAGACAAGAGAGTCATACTAACTAGATTTAGAATAAGTTAAATCATTGTCTCCGCATAGAGAGAGGTCGTTACGAACGAAAAATTGATGACCATGGAAAAAATATTACACTGCCAAGATCAGAGAGAACATGCCAGTTTTGTTCAATGAACTCGGTTGAAGACGAAGAGCATTTTTTATTTAAATGTACCCTTTATAATAAGGAAAGAAAAACCTTTCTGGATGAACTCTTTGCAAAATACCCATATCTATCCCAAATATCTGATAGTAATCTGCTTATTTGGTTTATGTCAAACGATAGCCTTCATTTTAACTCTAAATTATGTGAATTGCTATCCTCATTTTACACATTGAGAAACTAAGTATTTGCTTAACTGAAATTATTAAACTTATTTCTAGTCTTCACCAGTTCATTGTAACATAATATAAATTGTTCTTTTCTGGGCAGTAAGAGTTATCCTTCGTTCCATATATAAACAATGTAGGCAACTGACTCTCCTCATAAAACAAATACTTTTGTATTGGTATTTTTATATGTATGCTATTTTTTTCATTTACATGTTGTACTGTTAAATCAATCATCCTTGATCAGAACGATAGTTGTATGTGTGAGTGTATGCGAGTGGGAGAGAAAGGCTTTTTATTTTTACTTTGTGTGATTAAATGCTTGTTATGAGCCCTATGATTAGGAAATAAAAATATCTTTATCTTATCTTATCTTATCTATACCTATATTCAAGAAGGGTAATGTGCTTGATCCGAACAACTACAGAGGGATTAGTTTAGTCAGTAATTTTGGAAAGTTATTTACGTCCGTTCTCAATCAACGTTTAATAGACTGGTCGGAAACGTTTGATATTGTGACCGATGCCCAGTTCGGCTTTCGCCCCGGTCTGGGTACAGTAGATGCTAATTTTGCTCTTACATCATTAATTTTCAAATCTTTATCAGCCAAAAATCGTTTTTATTGTTGTTTTGTAGACTACACAAAAGCTTTTGACACTGTTCAAAGATATATGTTATGGTATAAACTATCAAAAATTGGAATACAAGGTAAATTTTTAATGGTTATCAAAGCAATGTATTCTAATGTAACTTCTTGTGTAAGTGTTGATGGGTTCAATTCTGATTATTTTACTAATGAAGTAGGTTTGATGCAAGGTGAAGTCTTATCACCGATATTTTTTTCTATGTATATCAATGATTGTGAAATGGCTTTTATAAATAGTGACTCTATTCCTTATGAGATGAAGGAACTAAATTTATTTTTACTAATGTACGCTGACGATATGGTTATTTTTTCAGAAACTGTATCTGGATTACAAACATTACTTGATACTTTGTATGATTATACCTCCAAATGGTCACTTAGTGTGAATATAGCAAAAACGAAAATTGTTGTTTTTAGAAAGGGTGGTAAAATACATGACAATGAAATATGGTATTATAATAACCAGGAAATAGAAGTTGTAGATAAGTTTAGTTATCTTGGTATTTTGTTAAATTTTAATGGTAAATATAATGTGTTACAGCAGAAACTCTCAGAACAGGGTAGAAAAGCTGTGTTTGCCTTAAGGAGAAATGTAAAAGATATATATTTGAATTTTGTAACTTTACTTTCACTTTTTGATACTTATATAAACAGTGTACTTTGTTATGGTTGTGAAATTTGGGGTGCTCACAAGGCACCAGCTATAGAAAGGATACATCTGGGCTATTGTAAAAATATTATGAAAGTAAAAAGCTCTACTAGTAATGTCATGGTGTACTATGAGCTAGGTAGATTACCATTATTGCACACCAGAAAATGTCGAATGTTTAAATACTGGTTTAAGCTGTTATGTACTACAAACTGTATTTTGAAAAACTGTTACTTTTTTTTATATGACGATTTACAAAAATGTCCAAATAATAAGACAAATTGGTTGTATTTTGTTAAAAATGAGTTGCTCAGCATAGGTTTAGGTGATATTTGGTATAATCAAGGTTTATTTTTAGATAGTAAGCTCTCCAGTAGTTTTTACTTGATAATTAAACAACGCCTGTTTGATTGTCTGAAGCAAGATTTTGACAGCCAAATGAATAATTTAATTAAATGTACAAGTTATAGATATATGGTTCAAAATTTTTGTTTACAAAATTATTTATGTAAACCAATACCAGTTATTTATAAGACATGTATTACCAAAATAAGACTTAATAGTCATGATTTAGCTATAGAATGTGGTCGCTATTCTGCAATTCCAAGAAGTAATAGAATATGTAGTTTTTGTAAAAACGACATTGAAGATGAGATGCATTTTATTTTAAAATGTCCTACTTATCAAGGTCTTAGATCTTATTTTATAAAACCATATTATTGGAGAAAACCTTCTATGTATAAATATATACAATAATGAGTTCTAATAATCTGAAAGAATTATGTAATTTGGGTAAATTTATATTTCGTGCACAAAAATTAAGATCTAACATGATGTAATATGTTTAACACATTACCTTCTGCTATCTATGTATACTTGTGTAGTTTATATGTTGTATGCCTATAGTTGTTATGACTTAAATAAATAAAATAAATAAAAATATATAAATATCGCATTTATATGACACATGAAAAAAAAAAAGGATTTAGAGATAAAACACAAAACTGGCATTCAGAAAGCAAATCAGCAACGAAAAAAATAAATACGGGAAAATAAATATCTGTGTTTTCAAACAATTTTATATCACTGGCGGGACGGAGTTTGGGGTCGACAATTTTTTTACTGTTCACAGAAAATGTCATTTCATATCTTTCAAAGTTATTTTCTGATAACAACAGCTCTTGTTATTCCTTTATCCTTGGAAAAAAAACCTTGCCTCTTATACTAGCTTTTGAGGTCTCCTATCGCATTTATAAACAATTTTATATGAAATACACAACTCTTCAATGTGTATGTATGCCCCCAAAATAGATTAGTGTATTCAATTAGTGTATCCAATTGCTAAGATTCGCCAATCAACTCTTTTTATTCATCAATATATTCAAACACAATAATTTTCACCATTTAGACTAAAAAACAACAATATCTGATTGGTTCTTTTAAAAATGTTTCTTCTTAATGATTAAAAGATTTTGTCAATAAAATTCCAGAGAGTGTCATGTTAACGATCGTCTGAACAGAGGGGACGCTTCCGTTTACCTGTTGGTGTCACATTTGTTCACCGCTACCGGAAATGTTCACCGATGTCAGTCGACACTATTTGCTAACTATGTGACAGAACCTGAAGATGACAAAGAGTAATATGTTTGATGAATATAAATGTGGAGAATGATATTTCAACTTCATCTTAATTTCAAAGTTTGATAAACTTGAACAACCATGTCTGAAAAAGTTTGTACTGATAACCGACTGGCATTGTACATTGCCGAAAATAAATTCCGTAAAGTATGTGAACAGATTAAACTAATCACCAGACGTTTAAATTTACTACAGATTAGATACGACAAAGCCAAACGAGATGACATGAAGAGCTTTAGATACACATTACGGTTACAACTAGCCACCACAGAAGGTGCCAGAAACATGTTTTATGAGTATGCAGTCAGACAAGCGACACAAGTCGGTCGTCTAAAGAGAGAAATAAAGACACAGCAACTGCCCAAAGTTGAAAAGTGAGGTACAAGAGATATCAAATCGTGCACTCAGATTTGAATTATGCAGATTTATTAGCAACTATCAGTACCAGAAGAAGTTAGCAGAGAGAAATTGGATGCGGCAACGAAGAATCAGAAGATTAAAAGCCGATGACAAGTTGATGAATTCGAAAACAGCTTTTGCTGAAGAAGGCTCTTTTCAGAGCCAAACACATTTTTCAAAAAGAATCTCAAATTGTTGTGACATCTCAAAAATATAGCTATTTCCCTATTTCTGTTTCATTCTCAGGCTTTTCAACCTTTTTATCCCCCAATCATCTGTTTAACAATATAAATAAGGCGGAAAAAATCTCGTGTGAATATATACTTGTATTTCATGCTGCCATTTGTGATAATATCACAATTGTTTTGAAAAAAAAAGCTCTAGTCTTCTTTTCAAGGTCCTTGTTTCAAGGTATTCGTTTCAATGTCTTCGATACAATACAATACAATACAATACAATACAATACAATACAATACAATACAATACAATACAATACAATACAATACAATACAATACAATACAATTCTTATACAACAAAAAACACCCCAATTCGTAAATATCGCATTACATGAAAAAAAAAGGATTTAGAGATAAAACACAAAACTGGCATTCAGAAAGCAAATCAGCAACGAAAAAAATAAATACGGGAAAAAAAAATATCTGTTTTTTCAAACAATTTTATATCATTGGCGGGACAGAGTTTGGGGTCGACACTTTTTTTACTGTTCACAGAAAATGTCATTTCATATCTTTCAATAGATATAGGAAGATGTGGTGTGAGTGCCAATGAGACAACTCTCCATCCAAATAACAATTTAAAAATTAAACCATTATAGGTTAAAGTACGGCCTTCAACACGGAGCCTTGGCTCACACCGAACAACAAGCTATAAAGGGCCCCAAAATTACTAGTGTAAAACCATTCAAACGGGAAAACCAACGGTCTAATCTATATAAACAAAACGAGAAACGAGAAACACGAATATATTACATAAACAAACGACAATTTTCTGATAACAACAGCTCTTGTTATTCCTTTATCCTTGGAAAAAAACCTTGCCTCTTATACTAGCTTTTGAGGTCTCCTATCGCATTTATAAACAATTTTATATGAAATACACAACTCTTTAATGTATATTTATGCCCCCAAAATAGATTAGTGTATTCAATTAGTGTATCCAATTGCTAAGATTCGCCAATCAACTCTTTTTATTCATCAATATATTCAAACACAATAATTTTCACCATTTAGACTAAAAAACAACAATATCTGATTGGTTCTTTTAAAAATGTTTCTTCTTAATGATTAAAAGATTTTGTCAATAAAATTCCAGAGAGTGTCATGTTAACGATCGTCTGAACAGAGGGGACGCTTCCGTTTACCTGTTGGTGTCACATTTGTTCACCGCTACTGGAAATGTTCACCGATGTCAGTCGACACTATTTGCTAACTATGTGACAGAACCTGAAGATGACAAAGAGTAATATGTTTGATCAATATAAATGTGGAGAATGATATTTCAACTTCATCTTAATTTCAAAGTTTGATAAACTTGAACAACCATGTCTGAAAAAGTTTGTACTGATAACCGACTGGCATTGTACATTGCCGAAAATAAATTCCGTCAAGCATGTGAACAGATTAAACTAATCACCAGACGTTTAAATTTACTACAGATTAGAAACGCAAAGCCAAACGAGATGACATGAAGAGCTTTAGATACACATTACGGTTACAACTAGCCACCACAGAAGGTGCCAGAAACATGTTTTATGAGTATGCGGTCAGACAAGCGACACAAGTCGGTCGTCTAAAGAGAGAAATAAAGACACAGCAACTGCCCAAAATTGAAAAGTGAGGTACAAGAGATATCAAATCGTGCACTCAGATTTGAATTATACAGATTTATTAGCAACTATCAGTACCAGAAGAAGTTAGCAGAGAGAAATTGGATGCGGCTACGAAGAATCAGAAGATTAAAAGCCGATGACAAGTTGATGAATTCGAAAACAGCTTTTGCTGAAGAAGGCTCTTTCCAGAGCCAAACACATTTTTCAAAAAGAATCTCAAATTGTTGTGACATCTCAAAAATATAGCTATTTCCCTATTTCTGTTTCATTCTCAGGCTTTTCAACCTTTTCATCCCCCAATCATCTGTTTAACAATATAAATAAGGCGGAAAAAAACTCGTGTGAATATATACTTGTATTTCATGCTGCCATTTGTGATAATATCACAATTGTTTTGAAAAAAAAAGCTCTAGTCTTCTTTTCAAGGTCCTTGTTTCAAGGTATTCGTTTCAAGGTCTTCAATACAATACAATACAATACAATACAATACAATACAATACAATACAAAACAATACAATACAATACAATACAATGCAATACAATACAATACAATACAATACAATACAATACAATACACTTCACTACACTACACTACACTACACTACAATACAATACACTACACTACAATACAATACACTACACTACACTACAATACAATACAATACAATACAACACAATCCAATCCAATCCAATCCAATCCAATCCAATCCAATACAATACAATCCAAAACACTACACTACACTACACTACACTACACTACACTACACTACACTACACTACACTACACTACACTACACTACACTACACTACACTACACTACACTACACTACACTACACTACACTACACTACACTACACTACACTACACTACACTACACTACACTACACTACACTACACTACACTACAATACCCAATACGGTTCTTATACAACAAAAAACACCCCAATTCGTAAATATCGCATTACATGAAAAAAAAAGGATTTAGAGATAAAACACAAAACTGGCATTCAGAAAGCAAATCAGCAACGAAAAAAATAAATACGGGAAAATAAATATCTGTGTTTTCAAACAATTTTATATCACTGGCGGGACGGAGTTTGGGGTCGACACTTTTTTTACTGTTCACAGAAAATGTCATTTCATATCTTCCAAAGTTATTTTCTGATAACAACAGCTCTTGTTATTCCTTTATCCTTGGAAAAAAAAACTTGCCTCTTATACTAGCTTTTGAGGTCTCCTATCGCATTTATAAACAATTTTATATGAAATACACAACTCTTCAATGTATATTTATGCCCCCAAAATAGATTAGTGTATTCAATTAGTGTATCCAATTGCTAAGATTCGCCAATCAACTCTTTTCAATCATCAATATATTCAAACACAATAATTTTCACCATTTAGACTAAAAAACAACAATATCTGATTGGTTCTTTTAAAAATGTTTCTTCTTAATGATTAAAAGATTTTGTCAATAAAATTCCAGAGAGTGTCATGTTAACGATCGTCTGAACAGAGGGGACGCTTCCGTTTACCTGTTGGTGTCACATTTGTTCACCGCTACTGGAAATGTTCACCGATGTCAGTCGACACTATTTGCTAACTATGTGACAGAACCTGAAGATGACAAAGAGTAATATGTTTGATCAATATAAATGTGGAGAATGATATTTCAACTTCATCTTAATTTCAAAGTTTGATAAACTTGAACAACCATGTCTGAAAAAGTTTGTACTGATAACCGACTGGCATTGTACATTGCCGAAAATAAATTCCGTAAAGCATGTGAACAGATTAAACTAATCACCAGACGTTTAAATGTACTACAGATTAGATACGACAAAGCCAAACGAGATGACATGAAGAGCTTTAGATACACATTACGGTTACAACTAGCCACCACAGAAGGTGCCAGAAACATGTTTTATGAGTATGCGGTCAGACAAGCGACACAAGTCGGTCGTCTAAAGAGAGAAATAAAGACACAGCAACTGCCCAAAGTTGAAAAGTGAGGTACAAGAGATATCAAATCGTGCACTCAGATTTGAATTATGCAGATTTATTAGCAACTATCAGTACCAGAAGAAGTTAGCAGAGAGAAATTGGATGCGGCTACGAAGAATCAGAAGATTAAAAGCCGATGACAAGTTTATGAATTCGAAAACAGCTTTTGCTGAAGAAGGCTCTTTTCAGAGCCAAACACATTTTTCAAAAAGAATCTCAAATTGATGTGACATCTCAAAAATATAGCTATTTCCCTATTTCTGTTTCATTCTCAGGCTTTTCAACCTTTTTATCCCCCAATCATCTGTTTAACCATATAAATAAGGCGGAAAAAAACTCGTGTGAATATATACTTGTATTTCATTCTGCCATTTGTGATAATATCACAATTGTTTTGAAAAAAAAGCTCTAGTCTTCTTTTCAAGGTCCTTGTTTCAAGGTATTCGTTTCAAGGTCTTCGATACAATACAATACAATACAATACAATACAATACAATACAATACAATACAATACAATACAATACAATACAATACAATACAATACAATACAATTCTTATACAACAAAAAACACCCCAATTCGTAAATATCGCATTACATGAAGAAAAAAAAAGGATTTAGAGATAAAACACAAAACTGGCATTCAGAAAGCAAATCAGCAACGAAAAAAATAAATACAGGAAAATAAATATCTGTTTTTTCAAACAATTTTATATCACTGGCGGGACGGAGTTTGGGGTCGACACTTTTTTTACTGTTCACAGAAAATGTCATTTCATATCTTTCAAAGTTATTTTCTGATAACAACAGCTCTTGTTATTCCTTTATCCTTGGAAAAAAAGCCTTGCCTCTTATACTAGCTTTTGAGGTCTCCTATCGCATTTATAAACAATTTTATATGAAATACACAACTCTTCAATGTATATTTATGCCCCCAAAATAGATTAGTGTATTCAATTAGTGTATCCAATTGCTAAGATTCGCCATCAACTCTTTTTATTCATCAATATATTCAAACACAATAATTTTCACCATTTAGACTAAAAAACAACAATATCTGATTGGTTCTTTTAAAAATGTTTCTTCTTAATGATTAAAAGATTTTGTCAATAAAATTCCAGAGAGTGTCATGTTAACGATCGTCTGAACAGAGGGGACGCTTCCGTTTACCTGTTGGTGTCACATTTGTTCACCGCTACCGGAAATGTTCACCGATGTCAGTCGACACTATTTGCTAACTATGTGACAGAACCTGAAGATGACAAAGAGTAATATGTTTGATGAATATAAATGTGGAGAATGATATTTCAACTTCATCTTAATTTCAAAGTTTGATAAACTTGAACAACCATGTCTGAAAAAGTTTGTGCTGATAACCGACTGGCATTGTACATTGCCGAAAATAAATTCCGTAAAGCATGTGAACAGATTAAACTAATCACCAGACGTTTAAATTTACTACAGATTAGATACGACAAAGCCAAACGAGATGACATGAAGAGCTTTAGATACACATTACGGTTACAACTAGCCACCACAGAAGGTGCCAGAAACATGTTTTATGAGTATGCGGTCAGACAAGCGACACAAGTCGGTCGTCTAAAGAGAGAAATAAAGACACAGCAACTGCCCAAAGTTGAAAAGTGAGGTACAAGAGATATCAAATCGTGCACTCAGATTTGAATTATGCAGATTTATTAGCAACTATCAGTACCAGAAGAAGTTAGCAGAGAGAAATTGGATGCGGCTACGAAGAATCAGAAGATTAAAAGCCGATGACAAGTTGATGAATTCGAAAACAGCTTTTGCTGAAGAAGGCTCTTTTCAGAGCCAAACACATTTTTCAAAAAGAATCTCAAATTGTTGTGACATCTCAAAAATATAGCTATTTCCCTATTTCTGTTTCATTCTCAGGCTTTTCAACCTTTTCATCCCCCAATCATCTGTTTAACAATATAAATAAGGCGGAAAAAAGCTCGTGTGAATATATACTTGTATTTCATGCTGCCATTTGTGATAATATCACAATTGTTTTGAAAAAAAAAGCTCTAGTCTTCTTTTCAAGGTCCTTGTTTCAAGGTATTCGTTTCAAGGTCTTCGATACAATACAATACAATACAATACAATACAATACAAAACAATACAATACAATACAATACAATACAATACAATACAATACAATACAATACAATACAATACAATACAATACAATACAATACAATACAATACAATACAATACACTACAATACACTTCAATACACTACAATACACTACACTACAATACACTACACTACACTACACTACACTACACTACACTACACTACACTACACTACACTACACTACACTACACTACACTACACTACACTACAATACAATACAATACAACACAATCCAATCCAATCCAATCCAATCCAATCCAATCCAATCCAATCCAATCCAATCCAATCCAATCCAATCCAATCCAATACAATACAATCCAAAACACTACACTACACTACACTACACTACACTACACTACACTACACTACACTACACTAACACTACACTACACTACACTACAATACAATACAATACAATACAATACAATACAATACAATACAATACAATACAATACAATACAATACAATACAATACAATACAATACAATACAATACAATACAATACAATACCTAATACGGTTCTTATACAACAAAAAACACCCCAATTCGTAAATATCGCATTACATGAAAAAAAAGGATTTAGAGATAAAACACAAAACTGGCATTCAGAAAGCAAATCAGCAACGAAAAAAATAAATACGGGAAAATAAATATCTGTGTTTTCAAACAATTTTATATCACTGGCGGGACGGAGTTTGGGGTCGACACTTTTTTTACTGTTCACAGAAAATGTCATTTCATATCTTTCAAAGTTATTCTCTGATAACAACAGCTCTTGTTATTCCTTTATCCTTGGAAAAAAAAACTTGCCTCTTATACTAGCTTTTGAGGTCTCCTATCGCATTTATAAACAATTTTATATGAAATACACAACTCTTCAATGTATATTTATGCCCCCAAAATAGATTAGTGTATTCAATTAGTGTATCCAATTGCTAAGATTCGCCAATCAACTCTTTTCAATCATCAATATATTCAAACACAATAATTTTTACCATTTAGACTAAAAAACAACAATATCTGATTGGTTCTTTTAAAAATGTTTCTTCTTAATGATTAAAAGATTTTGTCAATAAAATTCAAGAGAGTGTCATGTTAACGATCGTCTGAACAGAGGGGACGCTTCCGTTTACCTGTTGGTGTCACATTTGTTCACCGCTACCGGAAATGTTCACCGATGTCAGTCGACACTATTTGCTAACTATGTGACAGAACCTGAAGATGACAAAGAGTAATATGTTTGATGAATATAAATGTGGAGAATGATATTTCAACTTCATCTTAATTTCAAAGTTTGATAAACTTGAACAACCATGTCTGAAAAAGTTTGTGCTGATAACCGACTGGCATTGTACATTGCCGAAAATAAATTCCGTAAAGCATGTGAACAGATTAAACTAATCACCAGACGTTTAAATGTACTACAGATTAGATACGACAAAGCCAAACGAGATGACATGAAGAGCTTTAGATACACATTACGGTTACAACTAGCCACCACAGAAGGTGCCAGAAACATGTTTTATGAGTATGCGGTCAGACAAGCGACACAAGTCGGTCGTCTAAAGAGAGAAATAAAGACACAGCAACTGCCCAAAGTTGAAAAGTGAGGTACAAGAGATATCAAATCGTGCATTCAGATTTGAATTATACAGATTTATTAGCAACTATCAGTACCAGAAGAAGTTAGCAGAGAGAAATTGGATGCGGCTACGAAGAATCAGAAGATTAAAAGCCGATGACAAGTTGATGAATTCGAAAACAGCTTTTGCTGAAGAAGGCTCTTTTCAGAGCCAAACACATTTTTCAAAAAGAATCTCAAATTGTTGTGACATCTCAAAAATATAGCTATTTCCCTATTTCTGTTTCATTCTCAGGCTTTTCAACCTTTTTATCCCCCAATCATCTGTTTAACAATATAAATAAGGCGGAAAAAAACTCGTGTGAATATATACTTGTATTTCATGCTGCCATTTGTGATAATATCACAATTGTTTTGAAAAAAAAAGCTCTAGTCTTCTTTTCAAGGTCCTTGTTTCAAGGTATTCGTTTCAAGGTCTTCAATACAATACAATACAATACAATACAATACAATACAATACAAAACAATACAATACAATACAATACAATACAATACAATACAATACAATACAATACAATACAATACACTTCAATACACTACACTACACTACACTACAATACAATACACTACACTACACTACACTACACTACACTACACTACACTACACTACACTACACTACAATACAATACAATACAATACAACACAATACAATACAATACAATACAATACAATACAATACAATACAATACAATACAATACAATACAATACAATACAATACAATACAATACAATACAATACAATACAATACAATACAATACAATACAATACAGTTCTTATACAACAAAAAACACCCCAATTCGTAAATATCGCATTACATGAAAAAAAAAAGGATTTAGAGATAAAACACAAAACTGGCATTCAGAAAGCAAATCAGCAACGAAAAAAATAAATACGGGAAAATAAATATCTGTTTTTCAAACAATTTTATATCACTGGCGGGATGGAGTTTGGGGACGACACTTTTTTTACTGTTCACAGAAAATGTCATTTCATATCTTTCAAGGTTATATTCTGATAACAACAACTCTTGTTATTCCTTTATCCTTGGAAAAAAAAACTTGCCTCTTATACTAGCTTTTGAGGTCTCCTATCGCATTTATAAACAATTTTATATGAAATACACAACTCTTCAATGTATATTTATGCCCCCAAAATAGATTAGTGTATTCAATTAGTGTATCCAATTGCTAAGATTCGCCAATCAACTCTTTTTATTCATCAATATATTCAAACACAATGATTTTCACCATTTAGACTAAAAAACAACAATATCTGATTGGTTCTTTTAAAAATGTTTCTTCTTAATGATTAAAAGATTTTGTCAATAAAATTCCAGAGAGTGTCATGTTAACGATCGTCTGAACAGAGGGGACGCTTCCGTTTACCTGTTGGTGTCACATTTGTTCACCGCTACCGGAAATGTTCACCGATGTCAGTCGACACTATTTGCTAACTATGTGACAGAACCTGAAGATGACAAAGAGTAATATGTTTGATGAATATAAATGTGGAGAATGATATTTCAACTTCATCTTAATTTCAAAGTTTGATAAACTTGAACAACCATGTCTGAAAAAGTTTGTACTGATAACCGACTGGCATTGTACATTGCCGAAAATAAATTCCGTAAAGCATGTGAACAGATTAAACTAATCACCAGACGTTTAAATTTACTACAGATTAGATACGACAAAGCCAAACGAGATGACATGAAGAGCTTTAGATACACATTACGGTTACAACTAGCCACCACAGAAGGTGCCAGAAACATGTTTTATGAGTATGCGGTCAGACAAGCGACACAAGTCGGTCGTCTAAAGAGAGAAATAAAGACACAGCAACTGCCCAAAGTTGAAAAGTGAGGTACAAGAGATATCAAATCGTGCACTCAGATTTGAATTATGCAGATTTATTAGCAACTATCAGTACCAGAAGAAGTTAGCAGAGAGAAATTGGATGCGGCAACGAAGAATCAGAAGATTAAAAGCCGATGACAAGTTGATGAATTCGAAAACAGCTTTTGCTGAAGAAGGCTCTTTTCAGAGCCAAACACATTTTTCAAAAAGAATCTCAAATTGTTGTGACATCTCAAAAATATAGCTATTTCCCTATTTCTGTTTCATTCTCAGGCTTTTCAACCTTTTTATCCCCCAATCATCTGTTACACAATATAAATAAGGCGGAAAAAAACTCGTGTGAATATATACTTGTATTTCATGCTGCCATTTGTGATAATATCACAATTGTTTTGAAAAAAAAAGCTCTAGTCTTCTTTTCAAGGTCCTTGTTTCAAGGTATTCGTTTCAAGGTCTTCAATACAATACAATACAATACAATACAATACAATACAATACAATACAATACAATACAATACAATACAATACAATACAATACAATACAATACAATACAATACAATACAATACAATACAATACAATACAAAACAATACAATACAATACAATACAATACAATACAATACAATACAATACAATACAATACAGTTCTTATACAACAAAAAACACCCCAATTCGTAAATATCGCATTACATGAAGAAAAAAAAAGGATTTAGAGATAAAACACAAAACTGGCATTCAGAAAGCAAATCAGCAACGAAAAAAATAAATACGGGAAAATAAATATCTGTTTTTCAAACAATTTTATATCACTGGCGGGATGGAGTTTGGGGTCGACACTTTTTTTACTGTTCACAGAAAATGTCATTTCATATCTTTCAAGGTTATATTCTGATAACAACAACTCTTGTTATTCCTTTATCCTTGGAAAAAAACCTTGCCTCTTATACTAGCTTTTGAGGTCTACTATCGCATTTATAAACAATTTTATATGAAATACACAACTCTTCAATGTATATTTATGCCCCCAAAATAGATTAGTGTATTCAATTAGTGTATCCAATTGCTAAGATTCGCCAATCAACTCTTTTTATTCATCAATATATTCAAACACAATGATTTTCACCATTTAGACTAAAAAACAACAATATCTGATTGGTTCTTTTAAAAATGTTTCTTCTTAATGATTAAAAGATTTTGTCAATAAAATTCCAGAGAGTGTCATGTTAACGATCGTCTGAACAGAGGGGACGCTTCCGTTTACCTGTTGGTGTCACATTTGTTCACCGCTACCGGAAATGTTCACCGATGTCAGTCGACACTATTTGCTAACTATGTGACAGAACCTGAAGATGACAAAGAGTAATATGTTTGATGAATATAAATGTGGAGAATGATATTTCAACTTCATCTTAATTTCAAAGTTTGATAAACTTGAACAACCATGTCTGAAAAAGTTTGTACTGATAACCGACTGGCATTGTACATTGCCGAAAATAAATTCCGTAAAGCATGTGAACAGATTAAACTAATCACCAGACGTTTAAATTTACTACAGATTAGATACGACAAAGCCAAACGAGATGACATGAAGAGCTTTAGATACACATTACGGTTACAACTAGCCACCACAGAAGGTGCCAGAAACATGTTTTATGAGTATGCGGTCAGACAAGCGACACAAGTCGGTCGTCTAAAGAGAGAAATAAAGACACAGCAACTGCCCAAAGTTGAAAAGTGAGGTACAAGAGATATCAAATCGTGCACTCAGATTTGAATTATGCAGATTTATTAGCAACTATCAGTACCAGAAGAAGTTAGCAGAGAGAAATTGGATGCGGCAACGAAGAATCAGAAGATTAAAAGCCGATGACAAGTTGATGAATTCGAAAACAGCTTTTGCTGAAGAAGGCTCTTTTCAGAGCCAAACACATTTTTCAAAAAGAATCTCAAATTGTTGTGACATCTCAAAAATATAGCTATTTCCCTATTTCTGTTTCATTCTCAGGCTTTTCAACCTTTTTATCCCCCAATCATCTGTTTAACAATATAAATAAGGCGGAAAAAAACTCGTGTGAATATATACTTGTATTTCATGCTGCCATTTGTGATAATATCACAATTGTTTTGAAAAAAAAAGCTCTAGTCTTCTTTTCAAGGTCCTTGTTTCAAGGTATTCGTTTCAAGGTCTTCAATACAATACAATACAATACAATACAATACAATACAATACAATACAATACAATACAATACAATACAATACAATACAATACATACAATACAATACAATACAATACAATACAATACAATACAATACAATACAATACAATACAATACAATACAATACAATACAATACAATACAATACAATACAATACAATACAGTTCTTATACAACAAAAAACACCCCAATTCGTAAATATCGCATTACATGAAGAAAAAAAAAAGGATTTAGAGATAAAACACAAAACTGGCATTCAGAAAGCAAATCAGCAACGAAAAAAATAAATACGGGAAAATAAATATCTGTTTTTCAAACAATTTTATATCACTGGCGGGATGGAGTTTGGGGTCGACACTTTTTTTACTGTTCACAGAAAATGTCATTTCATATCTTTCAAGGTTATATTCTGATAACAACAACTCTTGTTATTCCTTTATCCTTGGAAAAAAACCTTGCCTCTTATACTAGCTTTTGAGGTCTACTATCGCATTTATAAACAATTTTATATGAAATACACAACTCTTCAATGTATATTTATGCCCCCAAAATAGATTAGTGTATTCAATTAGTGTATCCAATTGCTAAGATTCGCCAATCAACTCTTTTTATTCATCAATATATTCAAACACAATGATTTTCACCATTTAGACTAAAAAACAACAATATCTGATTGGTTCTTTTAAAAATGTTTCTTCTTAATGATTAAAAGATTTTGTCAATAAAATTCCAGAGAGTGTCATGTTAACGATCGTCTGAACAGAGGGGACGCTTCCGTTTACCTGTTGGTGTCACATTTGTTCACCGCTACCGGAAATGTTCACCGATGTCAGTCGACACTATTTGCTAACTATGTGACAGAACCTGAAGATGACAAAGAGTAATATGTTTGATGAATATAAATGTGGAGAATGATATTTCAACTTCATCTTAATTTCAAAGTTTGATAAACTTGAACAACCATGTCTGAAAAAGTTTGTACTGATAACCGACTGGCATTGTACATTGCCGAAAATAAATTCCGTAAAGCATGTGAACAGATTAAACTAATCACCAGACGTTTAAATTTACTACAGATTAGATACGACAAAGCCAAACGAGATGACATGAAGAGCTTTAGATACACATTACGGTTACAACTAGCCACCACAGAAGGTGCCAGAAACATGTTTTATGAGTATGCGGTCAGACAAGCGACACAAGTCGGTCGTCTAAAGAGAGAAATAAAGACACAGCAACTGCCCAAAGTTGAAAAGTGAGGTACAAGAGATATCAAATCGTGCACTCAGATTTGAATTATGCAGATTTATTAGCAACTATCAGTACCAGAAGAAGTTAGCAGAGAGAAATTGGATGCGGCAACGAAGAATCAGAAGATTAAAAGCCGATGACAAGTTGATGAATTCGAAAACAGCTTTTGCTGAAGAAGGCTCTTTTCAGAGCCAAACACATTTTTCAAAAAGAATCTCAAATTGTTGTGACATCTCAAAAATATAGCTATTTCCCTATTTCTGTTTCATTCTCAGGCTTTTCAACCTTTTTATCCCCCAATCATCTGTTTAACAATATAAATAAGGCGGAAAAAAACTCGTGTGAATATATACTTGTATTTCATGCTGCCATTTGTGATAATATCACAATTGTTTTGAAAAAAAAAGCTCTAGTCTTCTTTTCAAGGTCCTTGTTTCAAGGTATTCGTTTCAAGGTCTTCAATACAATACAATACAATACAATACAATACAATACAATACAATACAATACAATACAATACAATACAATACAATACAATACAATACAATACAATACAATACAATACAATACAATACAATACAATACAATACAATACAATACAATACAGTTCTTATACAACAAAAAACACCCCAATTCGTAAATATCGCATTACATGAAGAAAAAAAAAAGGATTTAGAGATAAAACACAAAACTGGCATTCAGAAAGCAAATCAGCAACGAAAAAAATAAATACGGGAAAATAAATATCTGTTTTTCAAACAATTTTATATCACTGGCGGGATGGAGTTTGGGGTCGACACTTTTTTTACTGTTCACAGAAAATGTCATTTCATATCTTTCAAGGTTATATTCTGATAACAACAACTCTTGTTATTCCTTTATCCTTGGAAAAAAACCTTGCCTCTTATACTAGCTTTTGAGGTCTACTATCGCATTTATAAACAATTTTATATGAAATACACAACTCTTCAATGTATATTTATGCCCCCAAAATAGATTAGTGTATTCAATTAGTGTATCCAATTGCTAAGATTCGCCAATCAACTCTTTTTATTCATCAATATATTCAAACACAATGATTTTCACCATTTAGACTAAAAAACAACAATATCTGATTGGTTCTTTTAAAAATGTTTCTTCTTAATGATTAAAAGATTTTGTCAATAAAATTCCAGAGAGTGTCATGTTAACGATCGTCTGAACAGAGGGGACGCTTCCGTTTACCTGTTGGTGTCACATTTGTTCACCGCTACCGGAAATGTT
This sequence comes from Mytilus trossulus, assembly GCF_036588685.1. Lineage (NCBI taxonomy): Eukaryota > Metazoa > Mollusca > Bivalvia > Mytilida > Mytilidae > Mytilus > Mytilus trossulus. The sequence continues at coordinate 24,499,581 of NC_086373.1, read as the reverse complement.
CACCGATGTCAGTCGACACTATTTGCTAACTATGTGACAGAACCTGAAGATGACAAAGAGTAATATGTTTGATGAATATAAATGTGGAGAATGATATTTCAACTTCATCTTAATTTCAAAGTTTGATAAACTTGAACAACCATGTCTGAAAAAGTTTGTACTGATAACCGACTGGCATTGTACATTGCCGAAAATAAATTCCGTAAAGCATGTGAACAGATTAAACTAATCACCAGACGTTTAAATTTACTACAGATTAGATACGACAAAGCCAAACGAGATGACATGAAGAGCTTTAGATACACATTACGGTTACAACTAGCCACCACAGAAGGTGCCAGAAACATGTTTTATGAGTATGCGGTCAGACAAGCGACACAAGTCGGTCGTCTAAAGAGAGAAATAAAGACACAGCAACTGCCCAAAGTTGAAAAGTGAGGTACAAGAGATATCAAATCGTGCACTCAGATTTGAATTATGCAGATTTATTAGCAACTATCAGTACCAGAAGAAGTTAGCAGAGAGAAATTGGATGCGGCAACGAAGAATCAGAAGATTAAAAGCCGATGACAAGTTGATGAATTCGAAAACAGCTTTTGCTGAAGAAGGCTCTTTTCAGAGCCAAACACATTTTTCAAAAAGAATCTCAAATTGTTGTGACATCTCAAAAATATAGCTATTTCCCTATTTCTGTTTCATTCTCAGGCTTTTCAACCTTTTTATCCCCCAATCATCTGTTTAACAATATAAATAAGGCGGAAAAAAACTCGTGTGAATATATACTTGTATTTCATGCTGCCATTTGTGATAATATCACAATTGTTTTGAAAAAAAAAGCTCTAGTCTTCTTTTCAAGGTCCTTGTTTCAAGGTATTCGTTTCAATACAATACAATACAATACAATACAATACAATACAATACAATACAATACAATACAATACAATACAATACAATACAATACAATACAATACAATACAATACAATACAATACAATACAATACAATACAATACAATACAATACAATACAATACAATACAATACAATACAATACAATACAATACAATACAGTTCTTATACAACAAAAAACACCCCAATTCGTAAATATCGCATTACATGAAAAAAAAAAGGATTTAGAGATAAAACACAAAACTGGCATTCAGAAAGCAAATCAGCAACGAAAAAAATAAATACGGGAAAATAAATATCTGTTTTTCAAACAATTTTATATCACTGGCGGGATGGAGTTTGGGGACGACACTTTTTTTACTGTTCACAGAAAATGTCATTTCATATCTTTCAAGGTTATATTCTGATAACAACAACTCTTGTTATTCCTTTATCCTTGGAAAAAAAAACTTGCCTCTTATACTAGCTTTTGAGGTCTCCTATCGCATTTATAAACAATTTTATATGAAATACACAACTCTTCAATGTATATTTATGCCCCCAAAATAGATTAGTGTATTCAATTAGTGTATCCAATTGCTAAGATTCGCCAATCAACTCTTTTTATTCATCAATATATTCAAACACAATGATTTTCACCATTTAGACTAAAAAACAACAATATCTGATTGGTTCTTTTAAAAATGTTTCTTCTTAATGATTAAAAGATTTTGTCAATAAAATTCCAGAGAGTGTCATGTTAACGATCGTCTGAACAGAGGGGACGCTTCCGTTTACCTGTTGGTGTCACATTTGTTCACCGCTACCGGAAATGTTCACCGATGTCAGTCGACACTATTTGCTAACTATGTGACAGAACCTGAAGATGACAAAGAGTAATATGTTTGATGAATATAAATGTGGAGAATGATATTTCAACTTCATCTTAATTTCAAAGTTTGATAAACTTGAACAACCATGTCTGAAAAAGTTTGTACTGATAACCGACTGGCATTGTACATTGCCGAAAATAAATTCCGTAAAGCATGTGAACAGATTAAACTAATCACCAGACGTTTAAATTTACTACAGATTAGATACGACAAAGCCAAACGAGATGACATGAAGAGCTTTAGATACACATTACGGTTACAACTAGCCACCACAGAAGGTGCCAGAAACATGTTTTATGAGTATGCGGTCAGACAAGCGACACAAGTCGGTCGTCTAAAGAGAGAAATAAAGACACAGCAACTGCCCAAAGTTGAAAAGTGAGGTACAAGAGATATCAAATCGTGCACTCAGATTTGAATTATGCAGATTTATTAGCAACTATCAGTACCAGAAGAAGTTAGCAGAGAGAAATTGGATGCGGCAACGAAGAATCAGAAGATTAAAAGCCGATGACAAGTTGATGAATTCGAAAACAGCTTTTGCTGAAGAAGGCTCTTTTCAGAGCCAAACACATTTTTCAAAAAGAATCTCAAATTGTTGTGACATCTCAAAAATATAGCTATTTCCCTATTTCTGTTTCATTCTCAGGCTTTTCAACCTTTTTATCCCCCAATCATCTGTTACACAATATAAATAAGGCGGAAAAAAACTCGTGTGAATATATACTTGTATTTCATGCTGCCATTTGTGATAATATCACAATTGTTTTGAAAAAAAAAGCTCTAGTCTTCTTTTCAAGGTCCTTGTTTCAAGGTATTCGTTTCAAGGTCTTCAATACAATACAATACAATACAATACAATACAATACAATACAATACAATACAATACAATACAATACAATACAATACAATACAATACAATACAATACAATACAATACAATACAATACAATACAAAACAATACAATACAATACAATACAATACAATACAATACAATACAATACAATACAATACAGTTCTTATACAACAAAAAACACCCCAATTCGTAAATATCGCATTACATGAAGAAAAAAAAAGGATTTAGAGATAAAACACAAAACTGGCATTCAGAAAGCAAATCAGCAACGAAAAAAATAAATACGGGAAAATAAATATCTGTTTTTCAAACAATTTTATATCACTGGCGGGATGGAGTTTGGGGTCGACACTTTTTTTACTGTTCACAGAAAATGTCATTTCATATCTTTCAAGGTTATATTCTGATAACAACAACTCTTGTTATTCCTTTATCCTTGGAAAAAAACCTTGCCTCTTATACTAGCTTTTGAGGTCTACTATCGCATTTATAAACAATTTTATATGAAATACACAACTCTTCAATGTATATTTATGCCCCCAAAATAGATTAGTGTATTCAATTAGTGTATCCAATTGCTAAGATTCGCCAATCAACTCTTTTTATTCATCAATATATTCAAACACAATGATTTTCACCATTTAGACTAAAAAACAACAATATCTGATTGGTTCTTTTAAAAATGTTTCTTCTTAATGATTAAAAGATTTTGTCAATAAAATTCCAGAGAGTGTCATGTTAACGATCGTCTGAACAGAGGGGACGCTTCCGTTTACCTGTTGGTGTCACATTTGTTCACCGCTACCGGAAATGTTCACCGATGTCAGTCGACACTATTTGCTAACTATGTGACAGAACCTGAAGATGACAAAGAGTAATATGTTTGATGAATATAAATGTGGAGAATGATATTTCAACTTCATCTTAATTTCAAAGTTTGATAAACTTGAACAACCATGTCTGAAAAAGTTTGTACTGATAACCGACTGGCATTGTACATTGCCGAAAATAAATTCCGTAAAGCATGTGAACAGATTAAACTAATCACCAGACGTTTAAATTTACTACAGATTAGATACGACAAAGCCAAACGAGATGACATGAAGAGCTTTAGATACACATTACGGTTACAACTAGCCACCACAGAAGGTGCCAGAAACATGTTTTATGAGTATGCGGTCAGACAAGCGACACAAGTCGGTCGTCTAAAGAGAGAAATAAAGACACAGCAACTGCCCAAAGTTGAAAAGTGAGGTACAAGAGATATCAAATCGTGCACTCAGATTTGAATTATGCAGATTTATTAGCAACTATCAGTACCAGAAGAAGTTAGCAGAGAGAAATTGGATGCGGCAACGAAGAATCAGAAGATTAAAAGCCGATGACAAGTTGATGAATTCGAAAACAGCTTTTGCTGAAGAAGGCTCTTTTCAGAGCCAAACACATTTTTCAAAAAGAATCTCAAATTGTTGTGACATCTCAAAAATATAGCTATTTCCCTATTTCTGTTTCATTCTCAGGCTTTTCAACCTTTTTATCCCCCAATCATCTGTTTAACAATATAAATAAGGCGGAAAAAAACTCGTGTGAATATATACTTGTATTTCATGCTGCCATTTGTGATAATATCACAATTGTTTTGAAAAAAAAAGCTCTAGTCTTCTTTTCAAGGTCCTTGTTTCAAGGTATTCGTTTCAAGGTCTTCAATACAATACAATACAATACAATACAATACAATACAATACAATACAATACAATACAATACAATACAATACAATACAATACAATACAATACAATACAATACAATACAATACAATACAATACAATACAATACAATACAATACAATACAATACAATACAATACAATACAGTTCTTATACAACAAAAAACACCCCAATTCGTAAATATCGCATTACATGAAAAAAAAAAAGGATTTAGAGATAAAACACAAAACTGGCATTCAGAAAGCAAATCAGCAACGAAAAAAATAAATACGGGAAAATAAATATCTGTTTTTCAAACAATTTTATATCACTGGCGGGATGGAGTTTGGGGTCGACACTTTTTTTACTGTTCACAGAAAATGTCATTTCATATCTTTCAAGGTTATATTCTGATAACAACAACTCTTGTTATTCCTTTATCCTTGGAAAAAAACCTTGTCTCTTATACTAGCTTTTGAGGTCTACTATCGCATTTATAAACAATTTTATATGAAATACACAACTCTTCAATGTATATTTATGCCCCCAAAATAGATTAGTGTATTCAATTAGTGTATCCAATTGCTAAGATTCGCCAATCAACTCTTTTTATTCATCAATATATTCAAACACAATGATTTTCACCATTTAGACTAAAAAACAACAATATCTGATTGGTTCTTTTAAAAATGTTTCTTCTTAATGATTAAAAGATTTTGTCAATAAAATTCCAGAGAGTGTCATGTTAACGATCGTCTGAACAGAGGGGACGCTTCCGTTTACCTGTTGGTGTCACATTTGTTCACCGCTACCGGAAATGTTCACCGATGTCAGTCGACACTATTTGCTAACTATGTGACAGAACCTGAAGATGACAAAGAGTAATATGTTTGATGAATATAAATGTGGAGAATGATATTTCAACTTCATCTTAATTTCAAAGTTTGATAAACTTGAACAACCATGTCTGAAAAAGTTTGTACTGATAACCGACTGGCATTGTACATTGCCGAAAATAAATTCCGTAAAGCATGTGAACAGATTAAACTAATCACCAGACGTTTAAATTTACTACAGATTAGATACGACAAAGCCAAACGAGATGACATGAAGAGCTTTAGATACACATTACGGTTACAACTAGCCACCACAGAAGGTGCCAGAAACATGTTTTATGAGTATGCGGTCAGACAAGCGACACAAGTCGGTCGTCTAAAGAGAGAAATAAAGACACAGCAACTGCCCAAAGTTGAAAAGTGAGGTACAAGAGATATCAAATCGTGCACTCAGATTTGAATTATGCAGATTTATTAGCAACTATCAGTACCAGAAGAAGTTAGCAGAGAGAAATTGGATGCGGCAACGAAGAATCAGAAGATTAAAAGCCGATGACAAGTTGATGAATTCGAAAACAGCTTTTGCTGAAGAAGGCTCTTTTCAGAGCCAAACACATTTTTCAAAAAGAATCTCAAATTGTTGTGACATCTCAAAAATATAGCTATTTCCCTATTTCTGTTTCATTCTCAGGCTTTTCAACCTTTTTATCCCCCAATCATCTGTTTAACAATATAAATAAGGCGGAAAAAAACTCGTGTGAATATATACTTGTATTTCATGCTGCCATTTGTGATAATATCACAATTGTTTTGAAAAAAAAAGCTCTAGTCTTCTTTTCAAGGTCCTTGTTTCAAGGTATTCGTTTCAAGGTCTTCAATACAATACAATACAATACAATACAATACAATACAATACAATACAATACAATACAATACAATACAATACAATACAATACAATACAATACAATACAATACAATACAATACAATACAATACAATACAATACAATACAATACAATACAATACAATACAGTTCTTATACAACAAAAAACACCCCAATTCGTAAATATCGCATTACATGAAGAAAAAAAAAGGATTTAGAGATAAAACACAAAACTGGCATTCAGAAAGCAAATCAGCAACGAAAAAAATAAATACGGGAAAATAAATATCTGTTTTTCAAACAATTTTATATCACTGGCGGGATGGAGTTTGGGGTCGACACTTTTTTTACTGTTCACAGAAAATGTCATTTCATATCTTTCAAGGTTATATTCTGATAACAACAACTCTTGTTATTCCTTTATCCTTGGAAAAAAACCTTGCCTCTTATACTAGCTTTTGAGGTCTACTATCGCATTTATAAACAATTTTATATGAAATACACAACTCTTCAATGTATATTTATGCCCCCAAAATAGATTAGTGTATTCAATTAGTGTATCCAATTGCTAAGATTCGCCAATCAACTCTTTTTATTCATCAATATATTCAAACACAATGATTTTCACCATTTAGACTAAAAAACAACAATATCTGATTGGTTCTTTTAAAAATGTTTCTTCTTAATGATTAAAAGATTTTGTCAATAAAATTCCAGAGAGTGTCATGTTAACGATCGTCTGAACAGAGGGGACGCTTCCGTTTACCTGTTGGTGTCACATTTGTTCACCGCTACCGGAAATGTTCACCGATGTCAGTCGACACTATTTGCTAACTATGTGACAGAACCTGAAGATGACAAAGAGTAATATGTTTGATGAATATAAATGTGGAGAATGATATTTCAACTTCATCTTAATTTCAAAGTTTGATAAACTTGAACAACCATGTCTGAAAAAGTTTGTACTGATAACCGACTGGCATTGTACATTGCCGAAAATAAATTCCGTAAAGCATGTGAACAGATTAAACTAATCACCAGACGTTTAAATTTACTACAGATTAGATACGACAAAGCCAAACGAGATGACATGAAGAGCTTTAGATACACATTACGGTTACAACTAGCCACCACAGAAGGTGCCAGAAACATGTTTTATGAGTATGCGGTCAGACAAGCGACACAAGTCGGTCGTCTAAAGAGAGAAATAAAGACACAGCAACTGCCCAAAGTTGAAAAGTGAGGTACAAGAGATATCAAATCGTGCACTCAGATTTGAATTATGCAGATTTATTAGCAACTATCAGTACCAGAAGAAGTTAGCAGAGAGAAATTGGATGCGGCAACGAAGAATCAGAAGATTAAAAGCCGATGACAAGTTGATGAATTCGAAAACAGCTTTTGCTGAAGAAGGCTCTTTTCAGAGCCAAACACATTTTTCAAAAAGAATCTCAAATTGTTGTGACATCTCAAAAATATAGCTATTTCCCTATTTCTGTTTCATTCTCAGGCTTTTCAACCTTTTTATCCCCCAATCATCTGTTTAACAATATAAATAAGGCGGAAAAAAACTCGTGTGAATATATACTTGTATTTCATGCTGCCATTTGTGATAATATCACAATTGTTTTGAAAAAAAAAGCTCTAGTCTTCTTTTCAAGGTCCTTGTTTCAAGGTATTCGTTTCAAGGTCTTCAATACAATACAATACAATACAATACAATACAATACAATACAATACAATACAATACAATACAATACAATACAATACAATACAATACAATACAATACAATACAATACAATACAATACATACAATACAATACAATACAATACAATACAATACAATACAATACAATACAATACAGTTCTTATACAACAAAAAACACCCCAATTCGTAAATATCGCATTACATGAAGAAAAAAAAAAGGATTTAGAGATAAAACACAAAACTGGCATTCAGAAAGCAAATCAGCAACGAAAAAAATAAATACGGGAAAATAAATATCTGTTTTTCAAACAATTTTATATCACTGGCGGGATGGAGTTTGGGGTCGACACTTTTTTTACTGTTCACAGAAAATGTCATTTCATATCTTTCAAGGTTATATTCTGATAACAACAACTCTTGTTATTCCTTTATCCTTGGAAAAAAACCTTGCCTCTTATACTAGCTTTTGACTGTCGCATTTATAAACAATTTTATATGAAATACACAACTCTTCAATGTATATTTATGCCCCCAAAATAGATTAGTGTATTCAATTAGTGTATCCAATTGCTAAGATTCGCCAATCAACTCTTTTTATTCATCAATATATTCAAACACAATGATTTTCACCATTTAGACTAAAAAACAACAATATCTGATTGGTTCTTTTAAAAATGTTTCTTCTTAATGATTAAAAGATTTTGTCAATAAAATTCCAGAGAGTGTCATGTTAACGATCGTCTGAACAGAGGGGACGCTTCCGTTTACCTGTTGGTGTCACATTTGTTCACCGCTACCGGAAATGTTCACCGATGTCAGTCGACACTATTTGCTAACTATGTGACAGAACCTGAAGATGACAAAGAGTAATATGTTTGATGAATATAAATGTGGAGAATGATATTTCAACTTCATCTTAATTTCAAAGTTTGATAAACTTGAACAACCATGTCTGAAAAAGTTTGTACTGATAACCGACTGGCATTGTACATTGCCGAAAATAAATTCCGTAAAGCATGTGAACAGATTAAACTAATCACCAGACGTTTAAATTTACTACAGATTAGATACGACAAAGCCAAACGAGATGACATGAAGAGCTTTAGATACACATTACGGTTACAACTAGCCACCACAGAAGGTGCCAGAAACATGTTTTATGAGTATGCGGTCAGACAAGCGACACAAGTCGGTCGTCTAAAGAGAGAAATAAAGACACAGCAACTGCCCAAAGTTGAAAAGTGAGGTACAAGAGATATCAAATCGTGCACTCAGATTTGAATTATGCAGATTTATTAGCAACTATCAGTACCAGAAGAAGTTAGCAGAGAGAAATTGGATGCGGCAACGAAGAATCAGAAGATTAAAAGCCGATGACAAGTTGATGAATTCGAAAACAGCTTTTGCTGAAGAAGGCTCTTTTCAGAGCCAAACACATTTTTCAAAAAGAATCTCAAATTGTTGTGACATCTCAAAAATATAGCTATTTCCCTATTTCTGTTTCATTCTCAGGCTTTTCAACCTTTTTATCCCCCAATCATCTGTTTAACAATATAAATAAGGCGGAAAAAAACTCGTGTGAATATATACTTGTATTTCATGCTGCCATTTGTGATAATATCACAATTGTTTTGAAAAAAAAAGCTCTAGTCTTCTTTTCAAGGTCCTTGTTTCAAGGTATTCGTTTCAAGGTCTTCAATACAATACAATACAATACAATACAATACAATACAATACAATACAATACAATACAATACAATACAATACAATACAATACAATACAATACAATACAATACAATACAATACAATACAATACAATACAATACAATACAATACAATACAATACAATACAATACAATACAGTTCTTATACAACAAAAAACACCCCAATTCGTAAATATCGCATTACATGAAAAAAAAAAGGATTTAGAGATAAAACACAAAACTGGCATTCAGAAAGCAAATCAGCAACGAAAAAAATAAATACGGGAAAATAAATATCTGTTTTTCAAACAATTTTATATCACTGGCGGGATGGAGTTTGGGGACGACACTTTTTTTACTGTTCACAGAAAATGTCATTTCATATCTTTCAAGGTTATATTCTGATAACAACAACTCTTGTTATTCCTTTATCCTTGGAAAAAAAAACTTGCCTCTTATACTAGCTTTTGAGGTCTCCTATCGCATTTATAAACAATTTTATATGAAATACACAACTCTTCAATGTATATTTATGCCCCCAAAATAGATTAGTGTATTCAATTAGTGTATCCAATTGCTAAGATTCGCCAATCAACTCTTTTTATTCATCAATATATTCAAACACAATGATTTTCACCATTTAGACTAAAAAACAACAATATCTGATTGGTTCTTTTAAAAATGTTTCTTCTTAATGATTAAAAGATTTTGTCAATAAAATTCCAGAGAGTGTCATGTTAACGATCGTCTGAACAGAGGGGACGCTTCCGTTTACCTGTTGGTGTCACATTTGTTCACCGCTACCGGAAATGTTCACCGATGTCAGTCGACACTATTTGCTAACTATGTGACAGAACCTGAAGATGACAAAGAGTAATATGTTTGATGAATATAAATGTGGAGAATGATATTTCAACTTCATCTTAATTTCAAAGTTTGATAAACTTGAACAACCATGTCTGAAAAAGTTTGTACTGATAACCGACTGGCATTGTACATTGCCGAAAATAAATTCCGTAAAGCATGTGAACAGATTAAACTAATCACCAGACGTTTAAATTTACTACAGATTAGATACGACAAAGCCAAACGAGATGACATGAAGAGCTTTAGATACACATTACGGTTACAACTAGCCACCACAGAAGGTGCCAGAAACATGTTTTATGAGTATGCGGTCAGACAAGCGACACAAGTCGGTCGTCTAAAGAGAGAAATAAAGACACAGCAACTGCCCAAAGTTGAAAAGTGAGGTACAAGAGATATCAAATCGTGCACTCAGATTTGAATTATGCAGATTTATTAGCAACTATCAGTACCAGAAGAAGTTAGCAGAGAGAAATTGGATGCGGCAACGAAGAATCAGAAGATTAAAAGCCGATGACAAGTTGATGAATTCGAAAACAGCTTTTGCTGAAGAAGGCTCTTTTCAGAGCCAAACACATTTTTCAAAAAGAATCTCAAATTGTTGTGACATCTCAAAAATATAGCTATTTCCCTATTTCTGTTTCATTCTCAGGCTTTTCAACCTTTTTATCCCCCAATCATCTGTTACACAATATAAATAAGGCGGAAAAAAACTCGTGTGAATATATACTTGTATTTCATGCTGCCATTTGTGATAATATCACAATTGTTTTGAAAAAAAAAGCTCTAGTCTTCTTTTCAAGGTCCTTGTTTCAAGGTATTCGTTTCAAGGTCTTCAATACAATACAATACAATACAATACAATACAATACAATACAATACAATACAATACAATACAATACAATACAATACAATACAATACAATACAATACAATACAATACAATACAATACAATACAAAACAATACAATACAATACAATACAATACAATACAATACAATACAATACAGTTCTTATACAACAAAAAACACCCCAATTCGTAAATATCGCATTACATGAAGAAAAAAAAAGGATTTAGAGATAAAACACAAAACTGGCATTCAGAAAGCAAATCAGCAACGAAAAAAATAAATACGGGAAAATAAATATCTGTTTTTCAAACAATTTTATATCACTGGCGGGATGGAGTTTGGGGTCGACACTTTTTTTACTGTTCACAGAAAATGTCATTTCATATCTTTCAAGGTTATATTCTGATAACAACAACTCTTGTTATTCCTTTATCCTTGGAAAAAAACCTTGCCTCTTATACTAGCTTTTGAGGTCTACTATCGCATTTATAAACAATTTTATATGAAATACACAACTCTTCAATGTATATTTATGCCCCCAAAATAGATTAGTGTATTCAATTAGTGTATCCAATTGCTAAGATTCGCCAATCAACTCTTTTTATTCATCAATATATTCAAACACAATGATTTTCACCATTTAGACTAAAAAACAACAATATCTGATTGGTTCTTTTAAAAATGTTTCTTCTTAATGATTAAAAGATTTTGTCAATAAAATTCCAGAGAGTGTCATGTTAACGATCGTCTGAACAGAGGGGACGCTTCCGTTTACCTGTTGGTGTCACATTTGTTCACCGCTACCGGAAATGTTCACCGATGTCAGTCGACACTATTTGCTAACTATGTGACAGAACCTGAAGATGACAAAGAGTAATATGTTTGATGAATATAAATGTGGAGAATGATATTTCAACTTCATCTTAATTTCAAAGTTTGATAAACTTGAACAACCATGTCTGAAAAAGTTTGTACTGATAACCGACTGGCATTGTACATTGCCGAAAATAAATTCCGTAAAGCATGTGAACAGATTAAACTAATCACCAGACGTTTAAATTTACTACAGATTAGATACGACAAAGCCAAACGAGATGACATGAAGAGCTTTAGATACACATTACGGTTACAACTAGCCACCACAGAAGGTGCCAGAAACATGTTTTATGAGTATGCGGTCAGACAAGCGACACAAGTCGGTCGTCTAAAGAGAGAAATAAAGACACAGCAACTGCCCAAAGTTGAAAAGTGAGGTACAAGAGATATCAAATCGTGCACTCAGATTTGAATTATGCAGATTTATTAGCAACTATCAGTACCAGAAGAAGTTAGCAGAGAGAAATTGGATGCGGCAACGAAGAATCAGAAGATTAAAAGCCGATGACAAGTTGATGAATTCGAAAACAGCTTTTGCTGAAGAAGGCTCTTTTCAGAGCCAAACACATTTTTCAAAAAGAATCTCAAATTGTTGTGACATCTCAAAAATATAGCTATTTCCCTATTTCTGTTTCATTCTCAGGCTTTTCAACCTTTTTATCCCCCAATCATCTGTTTAACAATATAAATAAGGCGGAAAAAAACTCGTGTGAATATATACTTGTATTTCATGCTGCCATTTGTGATAATATCACAATTGTTTTGAAAAAAAAAGCTCTAGTCTTCTTTTCAAGGTCCTTGTTTCAAGGTATTCGTTTCAAGGTCTTCAATACAATACAATACAATACAATACAATACAATACAATACAATACAATACAATACAATACAATACAATACAATACAATACAATACAATACAATACAATACAATACAATACAATACAATACAATACAATACAATACAATACAATACAATACAATACAATACAGTTCTTATACAACAAAAAACACCCCAATTCGTAAATATCGCATTACATGAAAAAAAAAAAGGATTTAGAGATAAAACACAAAACTGGCATTCAGAAAGCAAATCAGCAACGAAAAAAATAAATACGGGAAAATAAATATCTGTTTTTCAAACAATTTTATATCACTGGCGGGATGGAGTTTGGGGTCGACACTTTTTTTACTGTTCACAGAAAATGTCATTTCATATCTTTCAAGGTTATATTCTGATAACAACAACTCTTGTTATTCCTTTATCCTTGGAAAAAAACCTTGCCTCTTATACTAGCTTTTGAGGTCTACTATCGCATTTATAAACAATTTTATATGAAATACACAACTCTTCAATGTATATTTATGCCCCCAAAATAGATTAGTGTATTCAATTAGTGTATCCAATTGCTAAGATTCGCCAATCAACTCTTTTTATTCATCAATATATTCAAACACAATGATTTTCACCATTTAGACTAAAAAACAACAATATCTGATTGGTTCTTTTAAAAATGTTTCTTCTTAATGATTAAAAGATTTTGTCAATAAAATTCCAGAGAGTGTCATGTTAACGATCGTCTGAACAGAGGGGACGCTTCCGTTTACCTGTTGGTGTCACATTTGTTCACCGCTACCGGAAATGTTCACCGATGTCAGTCGACACTATTTGCTAACTATGTGACAGAACCTGAAGATGACAAAGAGTAATATGTTTGATGAATATAAATGTGGAGAATGATATTTCAACTTCATCTTAATTTCAAAGTTTGATAAACTTGAACAACCATGTCTGAAAAAGTTTGTACTGATAACCGACTGGCATTGTACATTGCCGAAAATAAATTCCGTAAAGCATGTGAACAGATTAAACTAATCACCAGACGTTTAAATTTACTACAGATTAGATACGACAAAGCCAAACGAGATGACATGAAGAGCTTTAGATACACATTACGGTTACAACTAGCCACCACAGAAGGTGCCAGAAACATGTTTTATGAGTATGCGGTCAGACAAGCGACACAAGTCGGTCGTCTAAAGAGAGAAATAAAGACACAGCAACTGCCCAAAGTTGAAAAGTGAGGTACAAGAGATATCAAATCGTGCACTCAGATTTGAATTATGCAGATTTATTAGCAACTATCAGTACCAGAAGAAGTTAGCAGAGAGAAATTGGATGCGGCAACGAAGAATCAGAAGATTAAAAGCCGATGACAAGTTGATGAATTCGAAAACAGCTTTTGTTGAAGAAGGCTCTTTTCAGAGCCAAACACATTTTTCAAAAAGAATCTCAAATTGTTGTGACATCTCAAAAATATAGCTATTTCCCTATTTCTGTTTCATTCTCAGGCTTTTCAACCTTTTTATCCCCCAATCATCTGTTTAACAATATAAATAAGGCGGAAAAAAACTCGTGTGAATATATACTTGTATTTCATGCTGCCATTTGTGATAATATCACAATTGTTTTGAAAAAAAAAGCTCTAGTCTTCTTTTCAAGGTCCTTGTTTCAAGGTATTCGTTTCAAGGTCTTCAATACAATACAATACAATACAATACAATACAATACAATACAATACAATACAATACAATACAATACAATACAATACAATACAATACAATACAATACAATACAATACAATACAATACAATACAATACAATACAATACAATACAATACAATACAATACAATACAATACAGTTCTTATACAACAAAAAACACCCCAATTCGTAAATATCGCATTACATGAAAAAAAAAAAGGATTTAGAGATAAAACACAAAACTGGCATTCAGAAAGCAAATCAGCAACGAAAAAAATAAATACGGGAAAATAAATATCTGTTTTTCAAACAATTTTATATCACTGGCGGGATGGAGTTTGGGGTCGACACTTTTTTTACTGTTCACAGAAAATGTCATTTCATATCTTTCAAGGTTATATTCTGATAACAACAACTCTTGTTATTCCTTTATCCTTGGAAAAAAACCTTGCCTCTTATACTAGCTTTTGAGGTCTACTATCGCATTTATAAACAATTTTATATGAAATACACAACTCTTCAATGTATATTTATGCCCCCAAAATAGATTAGTGTATTCAATTAGTGTATCCAATTGCTAAGATTCGCCAATCAACTCTTTTTATTCATCAATATATTCAAACACAATGATTTTCACCATTTAGACTAAAAAACAACAATATCTGATTGGTTCTTTTAAAAATGTTTCTTCTTAATGATTAAAAGATTTTGTCAATAAAATTCCAGAGAGTGTCATGTTAACGATCGTCTGAACAGAGGGGACGCTTCCGTTTACCTGTTGGTGTCACATTTGTTCACCGCTACCGGAAATGTTCACCGATGTCAGTCGACACTATTTGCTAACTATGTGACAGAACCTGAAGATGACAAAGAGTAATATGTTTGATGAATATAAATGTGGAGAATGATATTTCAACTTCATCTTAATTTCAAAGTTTGATAAACTTGAACAACCATGTCTGAAAAAGTTTGTACTGATAACCGACTGGCATTGTACATTGCCGAAAATAAATTCCGTAAAGCATGTGAACAGATTAAACTAATCACCAGACGTTTAAATTTACTACAGATTAGATACGACAAAGCCAAACGAGATGACATGAAGAGCTTTAGATACACATTACGGTTACAACTAGCCACCACAGAAGGTGCCAGAAACATGTTTTATGAGTATGCGGTCAGACAAGCGACACAAGTCGGTCGTCTAAAGAGAGAAATAAAGACACAGCAACTGCCCAAAGTTGAAAAGTGAGGTACAAGAGATATCAAATCGTGCACTCAGATTTGAATTATGCAGATTTATTAGCAACTATCAGTACCAGAAGAAGTTAGCAGAGAGAAATTGGATGCGGCAACGAAGAATCAGAAGATTAAAAGCCGATGACAAGTTGATGAATTCGAAAACAGCTTTTGCTGAAGAAGGCTCTTTTCAGAGCCAAACACATTTTTCAAAAAGAATCTCAAATTGTTGTGACATCTCAAAAATATAGCTATTTCCCTATTTCTGTTTCATTCTCAGGCTTTTCAACCTTTTTATCCCCCAATCATCTGTTTAACAATATAAATAAGGCGGAAAAAAACTCGTGTGAATATATACTTGTATTTCATGCTGCCATTTGTGATAATATCACAATTGTTTTGAAAAAAAAAGCTCTAGTCTTCTTTTCAAGGTCCTTGTTTCAAGGTATTCGTTTCAAGGTCTTCAATACAATACAATACAATACAATACAATACAATACAATACAATACAATACAATACAATACAATACAATACAATACAATACAATACAATACAATACAATACAATACAATACAATACAATACAATACAGTTCTTATACAACAAAAAACACCCCAATTCGTAAATATCGCATTACATGAAAAAAAAAAAGGATTTAGAGATAAAACACAAAACTGGCATTCAGAAAGCAAATCAGCAACGAAAAAAATAAATACGGGAAAATAAATATCTGTTTTTCAAACAATTTTATATCACTGGCGGGATGGAGTTTGGGGTCGACACTTTTTTTACTGTTCACAGAAAATGTCATTTCATATCTTTCAAGGTTATATTCTGATAACAACAACTCTTGTTATTCCTTTATCCTTGGAAAAAAACCTTGCCTCTTATACTAGCTTTTGAGGTCTACTATCGCATTTATAAACAATTTTATATGAAATACACAACTCTTCAATGTATATTTATGCCCCCAAAATAGATTAGTGTATTCAATTAGTGTATCCAATTGCTAAGATTCGCCAATCAACTCTTTTTATTCATCAATATATTCAAACACAATGATTTTCACCATTTAGACTAAAAAACAACAATATCTGATTGGTTCTTTTAAAAATGTTTCTTCTTAATGATTAAAAGATTTTGTCAATAAAATTCCAGAGAGTGTCATGTTAACGATCGTCTGAACAGAGGGGACGCTTCCGTTTACCTGTTGGTGTCACATTTGTTCACCGCTACCGGAAATGTTCACCGATGTCAGTCGACACTATTTGCTAACTATGTGACAGAACCTGAAGATGACAAAGAGTAATATGTTTGATGAATATAAATGTGGAGAATGATATTTCAACTTCATCTTAATTTCAAAGTTTGATAAACTTGAACAACCATGTCTGAAAAAGTTTGTACTGATAACCGACTGGCATTGTACATTGCCGAAAATAAATTCCGTAAAGCATGTGAACAGATTAAACTAATCACCAGACGTTTAAATTTACTACAGATTAGATACGACAAAGCCAAACGAGATGACATGAAGAGCTTTGCTTTAGATACACATTACGGTTACAACTAGCCACCACAGAAGGTGCCAGAAACATGTTTTATGAGTATGCGGTCAGACAAGCGACACAAGTCGGTCGTCTAAAGAGAGAAATAAAGACACAGCAACTGCCCAAAGTTGAAAAGTGAGGTACAAGAGATATCAAATCGTGCACTCAGATTTGAATTATGCAGATTTATTAGCAACTATCAGTACCAGAAGAAGTTAGCAGAGAGAAATTGGATGCGGCAACGAAGAATCAGAAGATTAAAAGCCGATGACAAGTTGATGAATTCGAAAACAGCTTTTGCTGAAGAAGGCTCTTTTCAGAGCCAAACACATTTTTCAAAAAGAATCTCAAATTGTTGTGACATCTCAAAAATATAGCTATTTCCCTATTTCTGTTTCATTCTCAGGCTTTTCAACCTTTTTATCCCCCAATCATCTGTTTAACAATATAAATAAGGCGGAAAAAAACTCGTGTGAATATATACTTGTATTTCATGCTGCCATTTGTGATAATATCACAATTGTTTTGAAAAAAAAAGCTCTAGTCTTCTTTTCAAGGTCCTTGTTTCAAGGTATTCGTTTCAAGGTCTTCAATACAATACAATACAATACAATACAATACAATACAATACAATACAATACAATACAATACAATACAATACAGTACAATACAATACAATACAATACAATACAATACAATACAATACAATACAGTTCTTATACAACAAAAAACACCCCAATTCGTAAATATCGCATTACATGAAGAAAAAAAAAAGGATTTAGAGATAAAACACAAAACTGGCATTCAGAAAGCAAATCAGCAACGAAAAAAATAAATACGGGAAAATAAATATCTGTTTTTCAAACAATTTTATATCACTGGCGGGATGGAGTTTGGGGTCGACACTTTTTTTACTGTTCACAGAAAATGTCATTTCATATCTTTCAAGGTTATATTCTGATAACAACAACTCTTGTTATTCCTTTATCCTTGGAAAAAAACCTTGCCTCTTATACTAGCTTTTGAGGTCTACTATCGCATTTATAAACAATTTTATATGAAATACACAACTCTTCAATGTATATTTATGCCCCCAAAATAGATTAGTGTATTCAATTAGTGTATCCAATTGCTAAGATTCGCCAATCAACTCTTTTTATTCATCAATATATTCAAACACAATGATTTTCACCATTTAGACTAAAAAACAACAATATCTGATTGGTTCTTTTAAAAATGTTTCTTCTTAATGATTAAAAGATTTTGTCAATAAAATTCCAGAGAGTGTCATGTTAACGATCGTCTGAACAGAGGGGACGCTTCCGTTTACCTGTTGGTGTCACATTTGTTCACCGCTACCGGAAATGTTCACCGATGTCAGTCGACACTATTTGCTAACTATGTGACAGAACCTGAAGATGACAAAGAGTAATATGTTTGATGAATATAAATGTGGAGAATGATATTTCAACTTCATCTTAATTTCAAAGTTTGATAAACTTGAACAACCATGTCTGAAAAAGTTTGTACTGATAACCGACTGGCATTGTACATTGCCGAAAATAAATTCCGTAAAGCATGTGAACAGATTAAACTAATCACCAGACGTTTAAATTTACTACAGATTAGATACGACAAAGCCAAACGAGATGACATGAAGAGCTTTAGATACACATTACGGTTACAACTAGCCACCACAGAAGGTGCCAGAAACATGTTTTATGAGTATGCGGTCAGACAAGCGACACAAGTCGGTCGTCTAAAGAGAGAAATAAAGACACAGCAACTGCCCAAAGTTGAAAAGTGAGGTACAAGAGATATCAAATCGTGCACTCAGATTTGAATTATGCAGATTTATTAGCAACTATCAGTACCAGAAGAAGTTAGCAGAGAGAAATTGGATGCGGCAACGAAGAATCAGAAGATTAAAAGCCGATGACAAGTTGATGAATTCGAAAACAGCTTTTGCTGAAGAAGGCTCTTTTCAGAGCCAAACACATTTTTCAAAAAGAATCTCAAATTGTTGTGACATCTCAAAAATATAGCTATTTCCCTATTTCTGTTTCATTCTCAGGCTTTTCAACCTTTTTATCCCCCAATCATCTGTTTAACAATATAAATAAGGCGGAAAAAAACTCGTGTGAATATATACTTGTATTTCATGCTGCCATTTGTGATAATATCACAATTGTTTTGAAAAAAAAAGCTCTAGTCTTCTTTTCAAGGTCCTTGTTTCAAGGTATTCGTTTCAAGGTCTTCAATACAATACAATACAATACAATACAATACAATACAATACAATACAATACAATACAATACAATACAATACAATACAATACAATACAATACAATACAATACAATACAGTTCTTATACAACAAAAAACACCCCAATTCGTAAATATCGCATTACATGAAAAAAAAAAAGGATTTAGAGATAAAACACAAAACTGGCATTCAGAAAGCAAATCAGCAACGAAAAAAATAAATACGGGAAAATAAATATCTGTTTTTCAAACAATTTTATATCACTGGCGGGATGGAGTTTGGGGTCGACACTTTTTTTACTGTTCACAGAAAATGTCATTTCATATCTTTCAAGGTTATATTCTGATAACAACAACTCTTGTTATTCCTTTATCCTTGGAAAAAAACCTTGCCTCTTATACTAGCTTTTGAGGTCTACTATCGCATTTATAAACAATTTTATATGAAATACACAACTCTTCAATGTATATTTATGCCCCCAAAATAGATTAGTGTATTCAATTAGTGTATCCAATTGCTAAGATTCGCCAATCAACTCTTTTTATTCATCAATATATTCAAACACAATGATTTTCACCATTTAGACTAAAAAACAACAATATCTGATTGGTTCTTTTAAAAATGTTTCTTCTTAATGATTAAAAGATTTTGTCAATAAAATTCCAGAGAGTGTCATGTTAACGATCGTCTGAACAGAGGGGACGCTTCCGTTTACCTGTTGGTGTCACATTTGTTCACCGCTACCGGAAATGTTCACCGATGTCAGTCGACACTATTTGCTAACTATGTGACAGAACCTGAAGATGACAAAGAGTAATATGTTTGATGAATATAAATGTGGAGAATGATATTTCAACTTCATCTTAATTTCAAAGTTTGATAAACTTGAACAACCATGTCTGAAAAAGTTTGTACTGATAACCGACTGGCATTGTACATTGCCGAAAATAAATTCCGTAAAGCATGTGAACAGATTAAACTAATCACCAGACGTTTAAATTTACTACAGATTAGATACGACAAAGCCAAACGAGATGACATGAAGAGCTTTGCTTTAGATACACATTACGGTTACAACTAGCCACCACAGAAGGTGCCAGAAACATGTTTTATGAGTATGCGGTCAGACAAGCGACACAAGTCGGTCGTCTAAAGAGAGAAATAAAGACACAGCAACTGCCCAAAGTTGAAAAGTGAGGTACAAGAGATATCAAATCGTGCACTCAGATTTGAATTATGCAGATTTATTAGCAACTATCAGTACCAGAAGAAGTTAGCAGAGAGAAATTGGATGCGGCAACGAAGAATCAGAAGATTAAAAGCCGATGACAAGTTGATGAATTCGAAAACAGCTTTTGCTGAAGAAGGCTCTTTTCAGAGCCAAACACATTTTTCAAAAAGAATCTCAAATTGTTGTGACATCTCAAAAATATAGCTATTTCCCTATTTCTGTTTCATTCTCAGGCTTTTCAACCTTTTTATCCCCCAATCATCTGTTTAACAATATAAATAAGGCGGAAAAAAACTCGTGTGAATATATACTTGTATTTCATGCTGCCATTTGTGATAATATCACAATTGTTTTGAAAAAAAAAGCTCTAGTCTTCTTTTCAAGGTCCTTGTTTCAAGGTATTCGTTTCAAGGTCTTCAATACAATACAATACAATACAATACAATACAATACAATACAATACAATACAATACAATACAATACAATACAATACAATACAATACAATACAATACAATACAATACAATACAATACAATACAATACAATACAATACAATACAGTTCTTATACAACAAAAAACACCCCAATTCGTAAATATCGCATTACATGAAGAAAAAAAAAAGGATTTAGAGATAAAACACAAAACTGGCATTCAGAAAGCAAATCAGCAACGAAAAAAATAAATACGGGAAAATAAATATCTGTTTTTCAAACAATTTTATATCACTGGCGGGATGGAGTTTGGGGTCGACACTTTTTTTACTGTTCACAGAAAATGTCATTTCATATCTTTCAAGGTTATATTCTGATAACAACAACTCTTGTTATTCCTTTATCCTTGGAAAAAAACCTTGCCTCTTATACTAGCTTTTGAGGTCTACTATCGCATTTATAAACAATTTTATATGAAATACACAACTCTTCAATGTATATTTATGCCCCCAAAATAGATTAGTGTATTCAATTAGTGTATCCAATTGCTAAGATTCGCCAATCAACTCTTTTTATTCATCAATATATTCAAACACAATGATTTTCACCATTTAGACTAAAAAACAACAATATCTGATTGGTTCTTTTAAAAATGTTTCTTCTTAATGATTAAAAGATTTTGTCAATAAAATTCCAGAGAGTGTCATGTTAACGATCGTCTGAACAGAGGGGACGCTTCCGTTTACCTGTTGGTGTCACATTTGTTCACCGCTACCGGAAATGTTCACCGATGTCAGTCGACACTATTTGCTAACTATGTGACAGAACCTGAAGATGACAAAGAGTAATATGTTTGATGAATATAAATGTGGAGAATGATATTTCAACTTCATCTTAATTTCAAAGTTTGATAAACTTGAACAACCATGTCTGAAAAAGTTTGTACTGATAACCGACTGGCATTGTACATTGCCGAAAATAAATTCCGTAAAGCATGTGAACAGATTAAACTAATCACCAGACGTTTAAATTTACTACAGATTAGATACGACAAAGCCAAACGAGATGACATGAAGAGCTTTAGATACACATTACGGTTACAACTAGCCACCACAGAAGGTGCCAGAAACATGTTTTATGAGTATGCGGTCAGACAAGCGACACAAGTCGGTCGTCTAAAGAGAGAAATAAAGACACAGCAACTGCCCAAAGTTGAAAAGTGAGGTACAAGAGATATCAAATCGTGCACTCAGATTTGAATTATGCAGATTTATTAGCAACTATCAGTACCAGAAGAAGTTAGCAGAGAGAAATTGGATGCGGCAACGAAGAATCAGAAGATTAAAAGCCGATGACAAGTTGATGAATTCGAAAACAGCTTTTGCTGAAGAAGGCTCTTTTCAGAGCCAAACACATTTTTCAAAAAGAATCTCAAATTGTTGTGACATCTCAAAAATATAGCTATTTCCCTATTTCTGTTTCATTCTCAGGCTTTTCAACCTTTTTATCCCCCAATCATCTGTTTAACAATATAAATAAGGCGGAAAAAAACTCGTGTGAATATATACTTGTATTTCATGCTGCCATTTGTGATAATATCACAATTGTTTTGAAAAAAAAAGCTCTAGTCTTCTTTTCAAGGTCCTTGTTTCAAGGTATTCGTTTCAAGGTCTTCAATACAATACAATACAATACAATACAATACAATACAATACAATACATTACAATACAATACAATACAATACAATACAATACAATACAATACAATACAATACAATACAATACAATACAATACAATACAATACAATACAATACAATACAATACAATACAATACAATACAATACAATACAATACAGTTCTTATACAACAAAAAACACCCCAATTCGTAAATATCGCATTACATGAAGAAAAAAAAAAAGGATTTAGAGATAAAACACAAAACTGGCATTCAGAAAGCAAATCAGCAACGAAAAAAATAAATACGGGAAAATAAATATCTGTTTTTCAAACAATTTTATATCACTGGCGGGATGGAGTTTGGGGTCGACACTTTTTTTACTGTTCACAGAAAATGTCATTTCATATCTTTCAAGGTTATATTCTGATAACAACAACTCTTGTTATTCCTTTATCCTTGGAAAAAAACCTTGCCTCTTATACTAGCTTTTGAGGTCTACTATCGCATTTATAAACAATTTTATATGAAATACACAACTCTTCAATGTATATTTATGCCCCCAAAATAGATTAGTGTATTCAATTAGTGTATCCAATTGCTAAGATTCGCCAATCAACTCTTTTTATTCATCAATATATTCAAACACAATGATTTTCACCATTTAGACTAAAAAACAACAATATCTGATTGGTTCTTTTAAAAATGTTTCTTCTTAATGATTAAAAGATTTTGTCCATAAAATTCCAGAGAGTGTCATGTTAACGATCGTCTGAACAGAGGGGACGCTTCCGTTTACCTGTTGGTGTCACATTTGTTCACCGCTACCGGAAATGTTCACCGATGTCAGTCGACACTATTTGCTAACTATGTGACAGAACCTGAAGATGACAAAGAGTAATATGTTTGATGAATATAAATGTGGAGAATGATATTTCAACTTCATCTTAATTTCAAAGTTTGATAAACTTGAACAACCATGTCTGAAAAAGTTTGTACTGATAACCGACTGGCATTGTACATTGCCGAAAATAAATTCCGTAAAGCATGTGAACAGATTAAACTAATCACCAGACGTTTAAATTTACTACAGATTAGATACGACAAAGCCAAACGAGATGACATGAAGAGCTTTAGATACACATTACGGTTACAACTAGCCACCACAGAAGGTGCCAGAAACATGTTTTATGAGTATGCGGTCAGACAAGCGACACAAGTCGGTCGTCTAAAGAGAGAAATAAAGACACAGCAACTGCCCAAAGTTGAAAAGTGAGGTACAAGAGATATCAAATCGTGCACTCAGATTTGAATTATGCAGATTTATTAGCAACTATCAGTACCAGAAGAAGTTAGCAGAGAGAAATTGGATGCGGCAACGAAGAATCAGAAGATTAAAAGCCGATGACAAGTTGATGAGTTCGAAAACAGCTTTTGCTGAAGAAGGCTCTTTTCAGAGCCAAACACATTTTTCAAAAAGAATCTCAAATTGTTGTGACATCTCAAAAATATAGCTATTTCACTATTTCTATTTCATTCTCAGGCTTCTCCCCGTTTTTATACTCCAATCATCTGTTTAACGATATAAATAAGGCGATTATATCACAATTGTTTTGAAAAAAAACTCTAGTCTTCTCTTCAAGGTCTTCGTTACAATACAATACAATACAATACAATACAATACAATACAATACAATACAATACAATACAATACAATACAATACAATACAATACAATACAATACAATACAATACAATACAACCATGTGTCGATGGAGGGGACGGAGTTTGTTCGAATTTTTTTCTACAATTCACTGAAAATGTCATTTAATATCTTTAAAGCTTATTTTCTGATAACAGTTGAACTTTTTATTCCTTTGTCTTCGGTGAAATTATCACTTATACTATCTTTTTATTTCTCCTCCCGCATTTGTAAACAGTTTTGTATGAAATACACAGCTCTTCAATTTATCATTATGCCCAAAAAATGGATTAGTTAATTCAATTAGTGTATCCAATTGCAAAGATTCGTTAATCGACTGTTTTTATATAACATATATTTTTTCATCATTTAGACTTAAAAAGAACAGTATCTGATTGGTTCTTTAAAAATGTTTCTTCTTAATGATTAAATGATTTTGTCAATCAATTCAGAGAGTGTCATGTAATCGTCTGAACAGAGGGGACGCTTGTCTTAATGTCACAATGTTTACCGCTACTGCAAATGTTCATCGATGTCAGTCGACAGGCACTTGTTTTTGTCAATAATGGGGTTAAGTATCCACACGAAACATGATTGTTCGTACGGGTATTGATAGTTAACCCAATGTTGACAGAAACAAGTGCCGGTGCAGTCGACACTATTTACTAAGTTTGTATAACTCATTAATGGAACCCGTCGTGTAACTCATTGGTGGAACCCGCCGTGTAACTCATTGTAAGTAAAAATACTGTGATGTTAAAGATACTAAATCGCTTTAATGACAAGTGGAACATATATGTTTTCATCTGTGACATAGAACCAAAAGTGATGACTTCAACTTTTCCATTCAGATACCTTTTTGCAATATCGTCCTTGTATGAAGCAATACTCCTTCGAGGAAATCCTGATAGACTGAAACGGAAGACCTGGAATATCATATCAACTGCAAAATATATACTCCAAAACAGGTCCTGCTAATTGTCAATACAAACAAATGGAAACTTCACCATATGGGAAATTGAAATCGTCTCTTTTGTTTAGAAGTATAATGGGGTCAACCAATCATTTTACTTTTCTACATTGGCTAATGGTATAGGAGGAGGGTTGAGATCTCATAAACATGTTCAACCCCGCCGCATTTTTGCGCCTGTCCCAAGTCAGGAGCCTCTGACCTTTGTTAGTCTTGTATCATTTTAATTTTTGTTTCTTGTGTACAATTTGAAGTTTGGTAAGGCGTTCGTTATCACTGAACTAGTATATATTAGTTTAGGGGCCAGCTGAAGGACGACTCCGGGTGCGGGAAGTTCTCGCTACATTGTAGACCTGTTGGTGACCTTCTGCTGTTGTCTATGGTCGGGTTGTTGCCTCTTTGACACATTCTCCATTTCCATTCTCAATTTTATCATTGTCAATTTCTACATGTAGAATAGACTGAACTCTATATTTAGTGTTAAATGTTTTTAAAATCGATACAAAATCAAGCTCTCTGATTTTGTTATCCTCATATGTACGAGCGTGCGAGTTGATACAGATATGACTTTTTATTATATTGCGGGTTTTTTTTAAGTGTGTGCTCACCGAGATCTATTGCCGCCATCAACTATTACACTCCGAATATAATTCATTATGTAATTATCTTTTTATGTACATTTATGGGCATTATGTTTTCTGGTCTGTGCGTCCTTCCGATCGTCGTCCGTTCGTTTGTCTGTCCCGCTTCAGATTAAAGTTTTTGGTCGAGGTATTTTTTTATGAAATTGAAGTTCGATCAACATGAAACTTAGTACCAAGTTCCCTATATGATATGATCATTTTAAATCTAATGCCAAATTAAGAGTTCATAATCTCATTTTCAAAGTCAACTGAACATAGAAATGATAGTGCGGAACGGGCATGATGCCATCCATGTACTTAGGACACATTCTTGTTTGTCTTGTATTGTTTTTTTTCTGTCTACGGTTTCTATCTTTAAACTATATTTTTTGCTAAACCCACAAGAATGAACAATAACAACTTAAAGAAATGGATTGATGATTTTTAAACTTATAAATGTCTTATTCTTATTATTATAACTGTTTGATTTTCTCTTATAGTTCTGTCCAATCCCCCAAATATAATAATTTAAGGGCAATAACTTTAAAAAGGATTCAACTGACGATTTTATCCGTGTTTGACTTATTTGAAGATCTTGTCATGCTAATGATGCCTTTTAAAGTTTCTCTCTATTTTGTGTTCAATATAATAAAGGGGGGTACACTTAAGGCCAAAAGCTCCTGTAACATTTCTTGAATGATGACTTCAACTTTTTCATTTGGATACCTTGTTGCAATAACATCTATGGAGAAATCCTATATTGAGGAAACCATGATATGAAGCGCAAGTCTTGAAATATCTTATCAACTGGAAATTAACTGTTTCTGACAGACTTAATATAAATGGATATAAGGAAGTTCATAACATTCTAAGATTTCTGCAACTGTATGATTTTCTTCATCTATAACAGTATTCAAGTTATTAGACAAAACTAACATTTTATCCCCAGGTTCTATACTTACGATTCAAAGGTACTTAGTGTATCAATTATGATTGTAACCAATGAGAATAACATTTGTGACAAACTGAAAAAAGGAACAAATCTTGAATTTGTGACAGTAACTTCTATTTGATTCAATTGACAATTTCAGCCATGATGAATTACTTGAAAATCATGTTTATATGTTTATAATGTTCCTTTTGTCATAACTACAAAACCTATCCCTTTTTACGAATGTGACCTACCGAAATTATACTATTTACCGGATTTGTAATAACATTACCAACATGACAGGTGCCACATGTGAAGCAGGATCTGCTTACCCTTCCGTAGCACCTGAGATCACCCCAAGTTTATGGTGGGGTTCGTGTTGCTTAGTCTGGTATCTTTCGCCCTTCTTTCATACATATCATGTAAAATAAGGAAAACAATGGTGAAGATATATTGTTTATTGGAAGCTTCATGAGATGAAAACATAATTTTATATAGAAATAACAAAACAAAATGGAATGTGAAATATAACAACGAAATACCTAATGTAACTAAAATCATATAATGCATAAAATAAAACAGTTTGTTGAAACAGTAAATTTTTTATAGTAAAACTACTAAGATAGGTTATTCATGATCAATTTAATATGAAATGTTAGAACATGATATAAATATACTCAATCCAGAACAGATATGCAAAATTATCATAAAGAAAGAGTTTAAACGAGGTAATGTTAAACATCAAGGGAGATTATGTGTTGTTCAACAACAGTTACTTCCCTTGCACTTTTATATGAATTTGTTCATTGCTTTACATATAATACAAAGCACATTATTTTTCTTACAGTCTAAGCTACAAAAAATGTATATGAAAATACTACTTTTATTAATTTATACTAATTTTAACTACTTGAGCAAATGTCGTGGTATCCAAGAAAAATGGGTTTCCTTTTTAGTTTGAATAAATAACTTTGTTCATACAATGATTTTTCCCAGTATTTCTGTTGTCAATAAACCTCAATGGTTTCATTCGATTTTTGGCAATTATTTGAATAAAAAAAAAATACAAAAATCTCAAGTCTATAATTCTTATAGATATAATTGCAAAATATTTGGCCCAAGGGCTCATTCTAATTTTCTCTCTCAAAATGAATTCCAACCTTGAAGATATCAGGTTAAGTAAGAGTAGCCTACCTTTATATATGCACACACTTACATATTTATGTATAATGTGTTATCTCTTAAGAAATGATCAGATGCATTTAATATGTTAAATGTATCATGAATACAATCATTTTCTAATCGGAAAGACTTCATGCGCCCCTCAATATCATGCTGTCATCACAAACAACTCATAAAATGAATAATATAAATAAAAATAAATATATCTTTAAATAATTAAAAAAAATAGTACACAACCATTTATAAGTTAGTAAAATTACACATAAATTTTTCAAACATGCTTTCTATGATTTTGAATACAAATAAAACATCTGAATCAAACAAATGATTCATCTTAGAAGACAATCATTGAATTAAACAATGTTTACCAGTTCTTGGATATACATATATATAAAGACAGCTATTTCTCTGAAATTTTATACATGTCCACTTTCATCAATCAATTTTCAAAAGTGTGGAGCACTCTTAAAAAAATATATATTTTACTTTCGTCAGATAACTTGATTAATGGTATCTTTAAATATGCTTATTAAATTCTTTAAATGTTAAGAAAATTATAAATTTTCTATAGGAATACATGCAGACTTGGTCAAAACCATGAAATTAAATATCCCCAATGATGCAAGTTTTCCTAAAACAATGCAAATTGGTATGTATCCACAAAAATAATTGAATTCACAGTTAATAAAAATTCTGAACAAATCAACTTTCAGCGGAATAAAGCATTACAGTTTCAGTGTTCATAATATGAACCACACACACCCTTTCCTCTCTAAATCTGCATTTAGTTGAATGCTAACAATAAATGTGAAATGTGTAGGCTGATGGAATACACCTTATCGCTATTTGTCAGCCATTGCTGGATATCACACAGGTTCCCGTAAAATTTTGACGTCATAAAACAAAACATCTGACTCCACAATGGAAAAGTAATTGTTGTTGACGTCAAAAGTTCAAGTGGCCGGGTCAGCCGGGATTAGCGATAAGGTGTATTGAAATTTATCTATTTCTGTGGTAATTTGACTGTTGAACTAAAATGAGTGATGTTTTAAACTGTTTAAAGCATTTATATTCGTTGTGATTTTGTACAAATGTATCCAAAAATTCAATTTCTGTTCTAGCTTATAAAATGCAACACTGCAGCACCTTTGAACAATAATAACTATGTACACACTGATTGAAGAAACACAAAAAATCTGAGTATCAAATAATCACAATTTAAAATGTGATCCCAAATCTGGCCATTTTTTTTAACCTATTTTTAATTTCAAATCACTCTCACTGATAGTACAGAAACACATAGTTAATATGGCTTCTACTAATGAAAGCTCCATTTTGAGTTAATGTGTTTAGAGACTACTTATATCAGTACAGCTTTCCTATATTGGTTACTCTTACAAATGCATTTTAGACTTAAAGGGGTACAGACAACCTAAGGGAATTAATACCTAAATCACCTAAACGTTTAAATCAAGTCTATTAGCAAGGAGAAATCAAGCTCCTCAATTATCAAAACGTTTGTCAAACTGTGATATATCAAATGAAATTATTGCTTTAAATTGTGTGGTACAAATTTCTTGATTTCTTTTGTCCACATGTCAAAGTTATTATTTGGTGAAAATTTCTGGAAAAATTAAACAAGCCATATCTATTGTAGTCAAAGAATTTGGTACCCCCATAGATATATACAATATTAGGTCAATGTTTGAAAAATATAAACCATTTTGTATCTGAGAAACTGGGGAAGGGTGAGGTTCTACTGAGTACAAAAAGTTTATATTTTTATGACATTGACCTACTATTGTTTTTATACTGCAACTTAAATTAATACATTGAAAGCTTTTTAAATCGTAAAACAAATGTCAAACTTATTTTCATCCCTTAATGAACCAATGATTGTGGAGAAAGTGTTCCATGATGAAATTGACATTATACAAAATATAGCTATGTT
The DNA here is from genome assembly GCF_036588685.1 of Mytilus trossulus. Lineage (NCBI taxonomy): Eukaryota > Metazoa > Mollusca > Bivalvia > Mytilida > Mytilidae > Mytilus > Mytilus trossulus. The sequence goes on along the minus strand of NC_086373.1, from coordinate 24,469,226 downwards.
ACTATGTTTAGGAAATAAACACAACTAGTTGCAGAATAAATTAAGATATTTTTCTTTTATATTGCCCAGTGGAATATAAAAAAAATACATGAAGATGGAAATCTTGGTCATCTTGGTCTTTTGAGTAAAAAGGGGGGTACTGTTTTTTTCTCTCATAACATGTGATTTTTCCTCCCCTAAAACTTCCTTAGCCAAGGAATTTGTCAAATCAAAGAAAGTTTGTTTGCACTTAATCATAGGACAGAATGAAGGTTAGTTGACACCTCCCAAGACCAATTTCAAATATATAATTTATTCAATTATGATTATATATTTGAGTATATATAGTATTAATAAATTGCTTGACATGGGCTTCGCTAGGATAAAAATAAAGTTAACCAGACTGCAATATGTTGTTTGAACCCTCAACGGTAGAGATAAGGCTCGGAAGATAGAGCTATTAAGCCAATGAAAACAGGTTTTTGATAGCATTTTATGCAATCATTCGAAAAAAAATGAAAAACACTGATCAAAATCAGGATAATAATATGTTTATATAAAGTTTCAACTGCAAAGTTCTGGATTAACATGCATGTACATATTCAGGGGTTCTATTTTATATGCAAATAATATACATGATTTTTTCAACAGATTACATTTTTACATTTTGAGCTTTTAATACTGTCTGATATATAAAATAGTACATGTACTATAAAAAAAAGTTATAAAAATACTTAATGACATTAAAATTGGGTTTTGTTCAAATTGTAAATAACATTGTTAAATGTACAAATATTTTATGGTATAATCACAAACAATAATAGTATTCAGACAGCTACAGTCATGACAGTAGGGATTGCCTTCAAATATATCTATCATATATACATGCACTATTCCATTCATCAATGTTAACAAATTCACAATTCAAATATGAAACTGGCTTTCAGGAAAATGATATGTTTACATGGTACAATATGCATAACTAATAATATTTCTTATTTATATATTGAATATTTTAGGGGAATGTATGACTGAAATAACAGACTTTTCAAGAACAAAAAAGTGTAGCATTTTTGTAATTCATATATCACCTAGATAAACTAGTGTCTAAATGGGTTAAACACATTTCTAGGAGTGAATTGAAAAAGAAGTCCTTTAAGAGGAGATTCTTTAACAAGGAATGGTCAAATAAAAGAGATTTTTCACTTTAAGTTCCATAAAATAATATATTTCTGTCTTTTTTTTCAAATATACAAGTTTATAGATTTTGATCATGAAAATTCAAAATGTTGTGCTGTAAAAAGTTAAACAATAGGGAATCAGTGATTTATAAAAATGTGCCACTGAATCTTAATCATTGAAGAGGTTTGAAGCTTGGAATGCTTATTTAACAGTTTGCAATAATTTAAGACTAAATGTTATTTAAATGTGACAGTCTTAACTTATCCCCAGGACCTTATCAATTCAATAAAGAATAAAGTAAGTTTTAAAATACAGGCAAAATATGTCAGTAATACATAAGAATCAATAAACAAAGAATATAATAACAAGTTTGATATGCAAAAGTATCATTACCAGCCTTCACCACTTAGACTTAAAAGTTATATGTAGCTTGACAATGCTGTAACAGATCAAAAATATAAAAGTTAAAAAAAGCACCAATTACAGTATGTTTTTTGTAAACACTGAGATTACGGCTTAGCTTTCAGCTAGAATAGCACTTTTCGGTGACAGATAATACTGGTTTACATTAAACAAATGTGAAATTAAAAAAGGAGATTACAAACATTTCCAAATCACATGCTCTTTGTATATGATAAATAAAGTTGAAAAAATATAATACTAGTTGAGAGTACAAAAATGTATATTCTACAGACTTATATGTATGCTTGTCTACAATATTTGCAGTTAAAGAAATATTATTTGGCAGCCTTTTTGGTTGCACTGTGTTTTTACACAAGATATGATTGAATCATCCTTTTATTTTTGTTTTGGAAGAACTACTGTAAATTCAGAAATATTTATGGCATTTTTTATTTTTATTTTCTCATTTTAGACTTAAATGTGATTTTAATTTTTGCAATATTGAGAACAAATCCTGTTAAATTCATATAAAATTTAAAAATGCATGTTTACGATTTATCATAACCCTGTCAAGTTTTTCGCATAATAAAACATCGCAATAATTTCTGAATTTACAGTATAATTCGCAATAATTTCTGAATTTACAGTCATGTGACAGTATTATACTGTAAATTCAGAAATTATTGCGATGTTTTTATTACCATTTAACTTTTGATTGAACATTGAAGATTAAGACAGGTGGTTTGAAAGATGCAAAAATGTATTGATAAAACCTTCTGTCAAAAATACAGAACCAATTAATGAGTAATTTCCTTTTATAACAATGATCTACAAATGTACCACCTTAATTCTTGCTATCACCATTATTACTTAGTAATAATAATAAACATATTTAGCCACATAAATATGCAAATGAGATACTTGTTAGAGATTTTATAATAAAAGTTGTGATAAACGATAATTATGAAAACGAATACAATGAGACATTAATTATGCAAGCTCCCATTTCCATTTTTAGCTTTCCTAATGCCATATAAAAAAATAACTTGGTGCAAATGTTGTTACCCTTAAGACATGTCAGATCTTGCTCCTTGGAAAAGCATGACGAAAATGTAATACATGTATTTACATTTAGCAAACTTATATTTACATACATCATGTATATCCTATCATTGTACTTAGTGACATGTGACATCTACAGCAGACAATTTATAGAACTAAGATGAAGGTTGAGTCAATGCATCAATTAAAATGTGCTTTCTTTCCAAGATATGGAATCAAAATTGAATACACAAAAATTCAAAATACCATTGAAAATTCATCAACTGATAAACGAAACGAATAGAGATATTCCTAATCCTCCCAGCACCATATATATAGCTAGTTGTTTAGAAATTAGAACTATCGTTACCATTCGAAATGTATGTTTTTAATTGTACTCTTGTGAATTTTTTTTTCCATAAACGCATCAAATTCTAAAACAAAAAGGAACATTTATGAATTACATTATACATAAACTCTTTCAATTTCACTATACATGTAGGACTGAGTGGGGGAAAATGCAATCTGAGGTGATCTATTGTAATCAGACTCTGAATTTTCAATGCTCTTTTTGAACCTTGTGTAATATTCATTTCATCATTTACAAATATTTATAAAAGCAAATGAATCAAAATTGTGTATTAGAAAATCTTTTGCCATCAGATCCTATTCCACTGCCATTTGAGCGATTTGATGGTGATCTTGGAAGAAAGTCAGGAGGTATGTTACTTTCTAAATAATCATCATCAAATTTCATCACTTTTAATTTTTTCAGATTTGTCTGATGCTGTGCAGTCAGCTTACGATTTACATCTTCTGGTAGTTTCCAGCTTGTAACACCAGCCTCATTTTGAAAAAATACTCTGCCATAAGTGGCAGCGTCTTTACTACGATGCACTGTCCAACCCAGTGGTAAATCAGATATGTCTCTTGGAATTCCACAGTCACATCTTTCACTGTCACGTATGACTTTTTTCAGTTCTTCTTTTATACTTTTATCAACGTTCCTTGCTTCAGAATAATATGGGTTTACGTCACTTTGAGGAATTTGAGGAATTGGTGGTGGAGGACGTTTAGCAATATCGTCAGTTGGTGAGGGTAGAGTTGGAGATGGTAGATGTGGAAATGATCCACCACTTGGTCCCAATGTCCAGTTAGAATGGAATGACCCATCTTTATTAATACTATTACTCGATGCACCTTTAGGAATTGGTATAGGTCCACTATTGCTATGAAAAAGAGGCGTACCCGAGCTCATAGAACCTGTATCAGTAAAAACAGACATCTGACTATTAAAACTTTCTTGACTTCCTCTACGTACATGGTTCCTTTCAGGCAAAGGAGGTCTTTCATCATTCCCTCCTACACATGCTGAACGTCCCCCACCAGAACCCTGACTATTAATTGTATGGTAAGAACCACCAGAAGAAGATCGACTTTGTTGATAATTGGATGGTGTTAGTGGATAAAGAAATCGTACATGGGTGACTTTCTGCAAGTTTTTCACATCATGATCATAGTAGTACCTAATGAGTTCATCAACACTGTCAAACTTCTTTTCCTTTACAAGGTAATACTTTTTTAAAGCACCTGTTCCTTCTATGACAATGTTTGTATGTCTCACTGTTTTATCTGCCACTCTGAAAAGAAATCAAAATTATAATTAGTGATTTTCTGCTTGTTTATTTGTCTTTTTGTGTTTAACGCCACTTTTAATGAGAACGAGACTCGTCATGAAATGTGTCCTTACCAACATGACATGTCAGGGTTCAACATTCAAGTGTTACTAATAATGCAGGATCTAAATATGTTCTATTACCCCCGTTTTTAGTGGTGTTCATATTTGCCTAGTTTTGATGTTTCTTCGTCGAGTGAACTTGCTTGCTTTTTGTTGTCTTCAATGTTTTGAAGTTTTGAATGTCACCTTGTTATCTTTGTCCTTTTCCCCCCAACTGCCTTTGTGATACTTGTATCATTAGGACCCATGTTAATTTGTGGAGAGAGCCAGATCCCCCAACTGCCTTTAAGATACTTGTATCATTGGGACCCGTATTAATTTGTGGAGAGAACCAGATCCCCCAACTGCTTTTGTGATACTTGTATCATTGGGACCCGTGTTAATTTGTGGCGAGAACCAGATCCCCCAACTGCCTTTGTGATACTTGTATCATTGGGACCAGTGTTAATTTGTGGAGAGAACCAGATTCCCAACTACCTTTGTGATACTTGTATCATTGGGACCAGTGTTAATTTGTGGAGAGAACCAAATCCCCCAACTGCTTTTGTGATACTTGTATCATTGGGACCAGTGTTAATTTGTGGAGAAAACCAGATCCCTTGGTATTAATCACCCACCATTAAAAGGAAAACTAAAAATCCTTATCAGACCACAGATGAATTATCACGCTGTGATTGGTTAAACGCCATCATGTAGTGACCCCCTATGAGACCGTATGGGGTTAGTAAGTTTCATATGGGGTTCGTGACGCGTTAATGGCGACGTCATCTATTAATGTTGTTGTGTTTCATTGTTTATTTATCAACACAACGCCGCAGAAAAAGTCCAGCGTCCGATAAATTCGTTATAGGGTTAACTACTGACCCCCTACGGATCCATAGAGTGTGAATCAAATTCATAGGGGACTTTGCCTCTGGCCTCACCCCCTATGGATTTTACTAACCCTCTATGGATCCGTAAGGGGTCAGTAGTGAACCATATAACTTATATTATCAATTAAGATTGGAGTCTAACACACACATCTCCATGAGCAGGGTTTGAACAAGCAACTTAAGTGTTTGCATGGCAGTGGATACTGTAAAATTGAGTGTAAATGAACTACTTAGACGACTCAGCCATTGAGGCCTATTGATTGAATAGGAAAATTATTTAATGTGTCTTGTCTCTTTGTTAATTACCTTTCCTTGCTACCTTATCAACTTGCTAAATCAGGTCTGTTTTTTTCTGTTTGACAGTATACAAATAAGAGTACCTGGATGCCATCTTAGAAAATGGACAACTTAGAATTTTAAATGTAAATAGACTTTAAAATAGACACTTTTTAAAATACTGTGTGCATGTATTTATCACTAGGTATATACTAGTATAGTCATTTCCTTGTAGCAATTTAGTTTTTTCATACAAATATCTTTTTAATGACTCTATTTTATTTTTGTATCTATATTTTTTTTTCAAAGTATCAACAATGGACCATTTTTTTTATCAACAATTTCAAAACAAATATTACACATACTGTGTTCATGTGTGATACTTATAATAAATTTAACATATCTTTCCCATATTGAAGCAGTTTTTTTACTTAATTTTTAAAATCTAACAAGGCTGCAATCACAAGCATCAAAATCTCCTATTTAATTAAATTACATTCTACTAAAGCTGGCTTCAGGGCTAAAAATTAATAAATCTCATATTTGTGTTCGTCTAAGTTGCAATAGATTCAATCATGTTAAATGTAGCATATGCATTTAATGTAATATATTCTGAACTAAATGCAACACTCTTCCTGTTTCAATTTACAAATTAATAAACCAGTAACGAAAGAAACTCTGTGTCAATATATATGTAAACTGAATAAGACATGCAAAAAGGTAATTTACTAAATATATGCTAATTTAAAATCCTGGCATTGAGGAAGGTTGTTTATGATTTAAAATGTTTCTTCCCTATTCATTCATACATACTGTACATACATAAAGACATCATCATTGGTATGCAAGAATTAAAGTATGTCAGTCTGAACTTTAAATTATCGGTGAAATAATTTCGTTGAATAGATAATCATACATAAAAATAATGATTTATGCTTTTAAATTTTTTCAAGCATTTAAATAGGGGCAAAATATCTGTTCTAGATTTATGTGTGATAATTCTTTTCAAACATCAAATATTTGATGTATTGTCTAAATTAAAAGAATGGAGATTTTATGTTTAAAAAGTTTTCATCTCTGATAAGAAATTTGTTTGTCTGGAAAACATGGAAAAAGATAACCTTTAAATTTTTAACAAACAGTGAACCCGTTTATTTTATTATGTTAAATCCTAGATATCAAACTTAGCCTAATTACAATTCATACAAAGGGATCAACCCAAACTAGAGACTCCAAGGAGCCTGTGTTGCTCACCTGATGTATTTTTATTTACAATTCTATTGTATGATGCATGAAATAATGCAACTGTTATACTTTTGCTTTTTCCCCATAGTTCTATTTTTAGCCATGTCTGCCATGTTGGTTGGCAGATAGGGTCATTGGACACAATTTTTAAATTAGATACTCTAATGCTGATGAAAGGAGTAGGTCCGGTAAGAGCCCTTTTTGGCCCCAAAATATAGCAGTTTTACAAAATTCTGAAAATGTAAACTTTTAGTTATTTATTGGATAGTAGAATGGTTCTGCTACATAAATATTGGCTGTTTTTTGGCAATGCAATGCACATATATTGAGAACTAGCACCATTAAGTCATGCTAAATTACTGAAATCATCAAAATTCAAGCATTTTAGTTAAATTTTAGACGGTTTCCGTGTAAAACGAAAGTGGCCGCATTCGTGTTCATCCAAAATATTTAAATGGAAGTTGTATTTGATGATAATACATAACATATATAAAGATTGAGGATGAACACGGATGCGGCCACTTTCATTTTTGACAAAAACTATCTGAAAAGTGACATTTTTTCGCATATTTGGTAGGTTTTTCATATTTAAGCTTGAATCGGATCATTTTTTATGACTTAATGAGTTAAAATCTTTCACAAAAAATAATTGAATCAAATGAAATAGACACTTAAGTGTTTAAAAAGTGGTCAAAATCTTTCGTCAGATGAAACTGAAATTTGAGGCCAAAATCGGTCCTTACCGGACCTACTCCTTTGTCTCCGTTGTTTCCAGAGAAGAATTTTGTAAAAGATAACAAAAATTTATGAAAAATTGATAGATTTGACTTTAAAGGGCAATAACTCCTTATGGGGTCAATTAACCATTTTGGTCATGTTGACTTATTTGTAGAGACTGCTGAACATTATTGCTGTTTATAATAATAATCAAGATAATAACCAAACTTATTTTTTGTTTGATCAGTAACTAAATTTGTTTTAGAAAATAATTAATTGCATTAATATTGTTTCAAGCACAGTTTGATACTTAACAAGGTTGTAAATACAATTAGTTTTCTACAATGAATAACATTCACTATTATAGTCATAACAAGAATGTGTCCCAAGTACACGGATCCCCCATATGCACTATCATTTTCCAAATTCACTGGACCCTGAAAATGGGGGAAAATCTTGGCATTAAAATTAGAAAGATCATATCATAGGGAACAGGTGTACTAAGTTTTAAGTTAATTGGATTTCAGCTTTATCAAAAACTACCTCAACCAAAAACTTTAATCTGAAGTGGGACAGACATATGAACGGATGGATGAACGAACAGACTGACAGACAAAGGCACAAACCAGAAAACATAATGCCCATAAATGGGACATGAAAATATAATTTGAAGCAGGTATACTTTGTATTTGTTTTGGCTTTTTAACTATTTTGATCTGAGCGTCACTGATGAGTCTTATGTAGACGAAACGCGCGTCTGGCGTATAAAATTATAATCCTGGTACTTTTGATAACTAATTATTCCCTTCTTGGAAAGTAAAACTGTATTATAGCAAAGGAGCCTAATAAAGCGTCAACCATTAGCAGTTTTTAATCCAATTGATTTAAAGATAATATTTGGTTTATATACCATTAAATATAAAAAAAATAATACTGTATTTATTCTATTTAAAGCCCCCCTTCTAATTAACGCCCCCTACCGAAACTAGTGTGTTCAGAACTTTTGACTTCTGATAAACACCCCCATTTTGTCACTTTTATACAAAGTTTGACGACAAATTTATCATTTGGATTAGCTTCCTCTTGTTCACACCTTAGTTTGTCAGCGATTGCATAACTCCCGATACTTTTGTATACATTATAACCCCTAATTGAGCTGTTGAAATTATGTTCCATTGATGTTGACGCTTGTTCATTCGAAAATTTTAACAAATTATTAGATGAGGTCCAATACCGATAAACGCTATTTACAGATAAATATAGAGACAATAAGAAACATGTGTATGTTACTATAGTTTGTTTCAACAAAATTCAGGTAAAGGTCAATGAAGTAAGGTACGAAATTCGTTTCTCTACTTGCCGCCCCCCTTTCGGAAATTGTCTTTGCCCCCGGGGCGTTTATTAGAATAAATACAGTAATTGTCTTTTCTCTTAGATCATTCATGTAAGTCAACTTAATTATAAAGTTACAAATGTTTACACATTGTTTTACTATCTTGTCGTTATTCAACTACAGCAAACCAGTATACATGTATCTCTCAACAAAGTGAAATAATTTGTATTCAATTGAAATCTTTATTCAGATTCTGTATTTCAGAAGTAAGATTTTAGCAAGTAATATAGAAACTAATTTCATGATATTAACTTAACTGCTGGACCTTCAAGCCTCATTCATGACAACCAAGTATTTTGAAATTCTAGCCTTTAATGTGGCACACCTTTTAATGGTACAGTATTACAGTAACATAAATTATTTTTCTTGAGATATAAACATAATTAGTTACAATTAAATTGTGACAAAAATAAAAACAAACCACAAACTTAATATACATGTAGCAAAGAAATAACAATTATAAAAGAAATTAAAAAACAATTGAAGGTCTTTCCACTTAAATTAACTGAAAATGTTGATAAAAAACAATATATGGACCATAATTTGGTATTCGGCCTTTGGTTTCTTTTTGTATCCTTATTCTTAATTTTGCACAATATAATTCAAAAGGCATAAATAAACACCATTACTAGTGTTACTTGCTTCATGTTAATATTTAAAATCTATTTTCAATGTTATATTAAAGGTTTTTTTAAACCTGACAGGAAACCATAAGAAACCGAAAGCATTTTTTTAGTTTTATTTTATTGCAAAATCTGCTTAAAATAATCTGAACAGTATACTTTTTCTTAAAATCCATCTTAAATGTAACAGTATTATAAAACTCCTAAATATGTGCTTGTTTTGAAAACAATTAGTACAATTTATTCAGAATTTTCCATATTTTCTTCATTGATACAGGATACCATAATCGTTGTATCTTGATGTTTAAGCCAAACAAATGTATTTATATTTGATTTTGATATTCCAGTTATATATAATTTATTCCAAATCATTGGCAATGTAACATTCTTTAAATCCAGTAAAGAAAAAACTTTTAACTTGGAATTAAAATCTTTAAAATAGGCACAATGTGATACTTGTGACCTGTACACCATCTACATGGTTTCCACATTTTAACCTACTTTAGTGGGCTAAAATCAATAAAGTACTTCCTTTAAAGTCATGCATGGTAAAAGTTTACTTCTCCTTTGACAAGTTTATTGCGTTTCTGATAAGTGTTTGCAGAACATGAATAAAAAATATTAATTAAAAACTGTGACAAAGATTCCAACTTTGTACATTCCAAGTGTAACGGTTTATTAACATGTATATTTTATTAAATTATATTTATTCACCTAAAATATCCAGTAATATTTACTGCTGAAGTTAAATCAATCCAACGAGCATTGGTACAATGATAAGAGACGTAATTTCGATTGATTTTTCCAAGGACTCTTCACGTCATTATCGGGAAACGAAGTGTGTTCTAACGTCTGTCAAATATGAAATCGATTTTGTCAAGTCATTGGGCATTTATTTTCACACAGGATCGTATGTAACATTATGCACATAGGAAAAATAACAGACCACCGGCGCAATCTCTTTGACAATTGTATTTTCCTCTTTTAAACAAGACAAAACAAGTCTACAGATTATGTTTGCTAACATCTTGTTGGAAACAAAAACAATGTTTAGACCTAGCATTTCGTACATCCGGCCGTAATGGCGTTATCACATGTTAGTCACATGTTTCACGTATGACCGGAAATGATTAGAACTTAAGGACAAAAACAATTTTAATAAATAACTGGACTTCTGTTTCGTGTGAAATGTAACGCATAACGATAACGTAATTTTCTTACTTAATTATTACGAAGATCAAAACAAGAATGTAAATCATCTCGGATTTACCTGTTTGAACATCTCGCGAGAGTTCATATTTGCATATTGTTTTTAAGAATTCTATTACAACAAAGCAGATTACATCATCTAAAAATTGCGTTACGAAATCGGACACAAAAATCACACCACTGTTCTTACATCTGCTACATAAATACTTATAGTTCTCGGCATTTTCTTCTCACTATTCTTGTTGGTCGATGTTCTTTGTTATTTGAAAGCAAAAGTTACGAATTTGCCGGTGACGATTATCTATAAATCAGTCAGCGTTATGCTCTTCGGAAGCAAAAAGTAACGCGAGAAACGACACAAAAATACGGTTGTAGAATCTTTGAAATTCGTATATTTTAATTTTTTTTCTAGGGAAGAGTAGCATACACTTGTATGTTGATAAAAATAATGGCATCTTTAGATGTAGTTGCAACTTTTCTTACAGTAATTCACATTTTATCACTTTTCTATAGATATAGGAAACGGAGCCCAATAGCAAATTATGGTCCATATCCTGGCTTCAATGATAGCTTACATGTATCACACACTGATTTTGAAAATACAATGTTTGAGAAACCTTTTCCATCAATTAAGGGAGATAATAAGCCACTTCTGGTTAAATGAAAGTATTATCTTTATATTTCAAAACCCCATTTTTCTAAAATCTTCAATCTTTTTGTCTATTTTCTTCTACTTTTATTCTGCACTTTTTCGCCCAATTACTGTGTATTGTATACCCTTCTCCCCTTTCCCACATGGTAAAGATCATAAAAATCAAAGCACAAAAAAATGAATCACATCATTGATACTGTGCAAAAAAGTCCATTCAAATGTATAAATTGAATGACACAGCAGAAAGTGGGTATATATGCTGGCCAAACATTACAAAGACAATGATATATGTACTTACACAACAGAAACTGTTAGCATAGATCTATTTTTAAAACTTGGTCTGACCAGAAACACTCCAACTTTAGACTTTGATTTATGGAGCAAGTAGTCAGCAACCTGGAAAACAAGATACAATTATAAAATCCAAACAAAATGTTATTTTCAAGTTCTATACATTTTCTAATAGGTTGTATTATATTACATTTATATATATGAACTTACTGTTTGATAACTGTACTGTTGTACATATTATATATGTTGGATAAAAAAAAAATTAAAAAAAAACCTGGAAAACAAACCATGAAAATGTACAGTAAATAAGGTAATGATTAGGCAATATTTTTGGATTTTAATGAAATTTCATTTTTTATAATTAATGAATACATGTAAAAAATCAAAAAAGATTAGATTGAACTGTATCAGTCTATCAAAATTTCAGAAAAACCCCAAAATATATGTTATATGATATTTATGTTATCACATTTTGCTTCCAGAGATAAATGTACAATCAAATACTGTAAACCAACTTATTTTTGGGTTAAGCCCATTCTAGTGTATTTTAAACTATAAAAGTCAAAGTGGTAGATAAGTTGAAAAAAAGAGTCAAAGTCCCATTACTCCGATAAAATAGTGGTACAAAATGGGCCATTGCGGTAAAAATAATCCAAATATGGTCTAAGTCCCATAACTCCAGTAACAACTTCAAAAGAACACCATTGCATATCCATTTTCTTTTGCTTTTCAGGTAGATCTGTGGGTCTTTTTTAAAGGCATCCCTTTTGGGCATGTTGTAAAATAAAAAATACTAAATTCTGATTTAAAAATTAGCTTATGCAATATGAAGTATCATTCAATATACAACAAAACATCTTAAACTTCAAATTTTAAGAGTAAATATTAATAATGTAGAACAAATTAAGTTTTATTAAAATCATGTATAATTAAAATTTTCAGAAAAAAATTCCTTTTAATTCAAGGGCAGATAATTAAATTGAATTTGACAATTAGTGTTTTGTTTTTTTTAATTTTCTAAGAAAATAAAGCCCATAACCCCCATATTTGAATTTGAAATTTCAGTGATATTCATGAAAAGCAATATATCTTATTGAATTAAAATCACTAATGTTTTCTCAATAAAGAACAATCAAGTTTCACAATATATAGTAACTGTGATTTCTTTAATTTCAATGTATATCAATGAAAAAAACACTGAATGTAATGCCCAGTTTTATATTGGACTTTGAAACAATGTAAGCTTAGATTGTCCAGAAGTCTTTTACAAAAGTTTAAGAATAATTTATTGTCAACATTTAGACACCCAGATATCTTTACAGACAAAATTCAAATCCCCAATATTCTATACTAAATAGGATTCATACCTCATCTGTATTGCTGAAATTGCTATAAAAATATGGAAGTTCTCTGCTTTCAATTGAGACAAGGCTACCATTGCTGGCCTCTGATGCAGGTAATGGGCCGTTTGGAGTCTTCCCTCGTGGCATTTTTGTAGATATTCATTTATACAGTTATGCTTATTCTAAATTCTGCAAAACAGAGCATTAAATTATTTGCAATTTTTTTTAACAAGTAAAGTTGTATGATCTTTCAAATTAAAAAAAGAATATGTTTTTTTTTTATCCTTGAATGACTTAGTTTTACTATAAACATGATAAAGCATGTGTACATAAACTTTCTTTCAAAATAAAATTGTATCATCCAAATCTTTGTTGTCATTCTGTATCCTTATTCACCATGTTCACCAACTCTTTTTCCATACGAAGTGACCTTTACTACAACATCTCTCATCAACTTAGGCTATCGCACAGCATGAGTGTGAAGGCAAAAAACATAAGGAAAAAAGTTAAAAAAAGTGGAAGGATGTTTGTATATATATACAATGTATACATGTATGTAATGCTTTTAAAAAAAAATGTTTGTAATCTTTAATTTTTTTTATTCCTTAAATTCTAATTTAATCTTTTGTAAAGGTTAAAACTTTTGAAATGATTAATTTTCCATCTACAGTTACTAAAAATGCATACATGTACAATGTATCACTTTCAGCTTAGCATACCAACATAGTGATGGAGGCAGCTGTCCATTATCCATGGCTGGTTCAAAACCAGTCTGCAGTTGGAAAATAGGCCATTACCAAATGATTATAAACTATAATATATGTATTTATCCTGCAATCAGCCAACTAATGTACAAACAGCAAGTATAAAAATAATGTTTTGCTTTATTTGTACTTGTACAGTATAAAAACAATATATGTACATTGTGGGAAAATATAAAATTCATTTGTACCCCCTGCGAACAAGAGAAAAGCTAAGTGAACCTTGCCCAACGTCTTGTTTCTAAAGCTCATACAAATAAATCTACATTTTCTGACAATGACTCGTACATCCATTGTTTATATATCTATACATGTAATTATAAATTTTTTTAATTAAAGATGCTTTCTTCTGATCATTAACATATGCTTGTGCCCAATGTGGACTATGTTTTTTGTTTATTTTGTCACATGCGTATCAGTGCCAGTGGTGACAACATAGTTTTGAGTTAAATAAATATTAAATGGTTGAATACAAAGAGTGACAATATAATATTTAATATAAAAAAAGCTGTATCAATAATAGTACATATTAAAGATCTCCTATTAAAATAAAAAAATAAAATGTTTTCCAAATGTCAGATGGCAAATGATGGCAAATCATATTATTTTAAATATTTAAAAACTGTAGTCAAGAATATCCCAGCATCATACTTACACTTTTTCTTAGCCTTGTTGAAGGATAATAATATTATTAAAATTTTAAGGAATAACCTCAAAGGTAAGGGATTTTCCAAAATTAATCAATACATTATCTTACAATAACAAACATGGTAGAACCACGTTACAATACTAGTCGCGGACAATCGACCCAGGTGTCTTTTTAAAAGAAAATGGGCAATTATCTCTTTTCGAAAGTCTATATTTTAGGCAATCTACTGTCTTATATTACCATGTTTTCTTACAAACTTGCTGATATTTTCCATCAACAACAGGTCAACGAAAGCAACCAACCCGGAAGTTTATAAATAATACGCATGACAAGCGGATGTTCGGAATGTCTCGAAATAAACCAGTTTTACAGTTATATGTAGTTGCAACATACTAAACTGTGTGCGTCGATTTTTTTTTCGTGGAGTTTAGTTAAAACCGATTGATTGCCAAAGGCACATTTATTTCTAACAATTAATGTTTTTATTTGGTAAAAAGATATTTTTCTTAAAAGGCATATTTAAGATAGATGAAGGGAGTATAGATTAAAATCGAAAGACTTTTTAATTTTGCCAAAATGTAGTTAATATCATGTCACTTTATTTTAACAAAATATATAAAAAAAAAGCTGTCTCACACAGCTTTTTCCCCACGCTACAGGTTGTACAAAATTGACAGATTGTAGATAGATTGTGCATGAAAACCCCACTTTGGTGTGATAAAAGGAAATGTTAAAATATGCCTACATCTATAGGTAATCTTACAGAAAAAAATGGATCACGGGAACAAAAAGATCATAATATTATTAGAGACAGATCGTAAGTTGTGGTGTTGCACATCATCAATATTTAGCATTGCTAAGTAATCAGGTGTTAGTCCATTTACAATGTTATACATCATAATAGATTGTTGGTATTTTATTATTTTGGTAAAGATGAAAACATGAAATTAGATGGAACAGAAATATCGCATTCCAGTATAATTGTTGCTACTCATTATGAAGTTTTATGATTCTATCTGAATCTTTTTGTAATAAGTTCCTCAAACTGAACTACAATGTAGTGATATTTTAGATGAGATAATTTTACAGATACGATCAACATGATCTTCGGCCAGCTTAAATTTTCATCAATGTCAATTCCAATTAATTTGAAAGAATGAACATTCTCAATACATGTTTCGTTGACGGTAATGCATAATTCTGATAGTTGTGTAAGTTTTTGTTTTGAACCGAATTCCATACACTTAGTTTTCAGTGTGAATTGCTTTTTATACTGTTATTGTTACACCAAGATTGTGTAGCATTTAAATCATTTTGCAATATGCTGTTTATTTTTTCAATGTTTTTATCATGAAAATGCAATGTTGAATCATCAGCATATAAACCCATGTTGGATTATTTAACATGAAGTGGTAAATCATTTATATACATTAAAAATAACAGCGGACCTAAAATAGAACCTTAAGGCACTCCATACTTTACAAACGATTTATTAGATTTAATGTTAGCGTATTGGAGATCATTGGACGTCTTGTTGTCTTTCAGACAAATATGATTTTATCCAATCTATCATATATTCTCCGATATGATAAAATTTTAACTTTTCTAAAAGTATGGCATTGTTAATAAGGACACAAGCCTAACTGAAATCTAAAAACACTGTACCAACTATTTCTCCATTATCTTAATATTTTAACCATTCGTCAATTAGTTTAGTTAGCCGCGGCTGTTTGACAGGAATGACCTTGTCTGAAACCTGACTGGGCGATATGTAACAATTTTCATTATTGTTTAGGAATTCATATAACTGTGTACATATGTGTCTCTCGAAAATTTTAGATATGGTATTTAAAATAGAAATTGGACGATAATTTGAGGGACTATCTCTTGGTCCTCCTCTATGTATAGCAGTTACTCTTGCAAGTTTTAATCTTTGCGGAAAACGATTTAAAGTTATACTTTTGTTTATTAAAAAAGTTAATGATGGGGATATTATGTCTGCACTTAGCTGTAAAGACTTGGGACCAATTCCATCGGCCACTGCGGATTTATTAATATTAAGATGTTTTAGTTGAGAACACACCTCTCCGACAGAAATGAGTTTTAAATTAAAAAAAAAACATTTTTCTTCAATTTTGTACTTGTAAAATTTTGTAGCATAGAAAAATCCATATCTGAAGTATTATATCCATTAAGTTTTTCAGCTACGGATAAAAAATAAATCATAAGTAAATATTTTTTGAGACAGAATTTTCTTATAATTTGCCAAAATGCAGATTTTACTATGCTTTTTTCATAATTTAATAAAAAGTAGGGGTCACCGTGCTATTTTTTAAGCTATGTGCCATTGAAAATTGCCAAAATTTGGTTAGTTTGTTCATGTAAAAACACACATGTGCATAAAAAAAATTCTATGAGATAGAATTTTGAAATGAATTGTGAGAATATCGATTTCATAATATGTTTTAAGAAAATAAAAAGCATGATGTCACCGAACTTGTTTTCTTGCTACAAGTAAAAATAAAAAAAAATCCCTATTAGCCCAGTATAAATTTTGTACTAAAAGAGTTATCTCTCCTTAAATTGCTCATTTGATAAAACTGATTTAAAAAAAAAAAAATGATATTTGTTGAAATATTTTGGATAATACAATTAATTAACATTTCCTTATGTAGAAAAACAGTCTAGCCATTGAATTGCAAGTCTCTCGCCAAATTTGCAAATTTAAAAAAATAACTAGACCGATTTTCAGTGTACTGTGATTGTACAATCCAAGATGGCGGTATACCATGAATGTACCTTAAGAGTATTTACAATATCTTGGTTGATATAAACCCTTTGATTTTCATACTGCATTTTAGGTGGGAAAATATTATCCTCTTTTGGATTTAACTCTTCAATATGATTCCAAAGTTCTTCACTAATTTTGGAACTAGTTATAGCGTTTTGGTAATATTCCTTTTTTGCTTTACGGTAGATTCATTTTCAATTTTTTCATTAAACCATTCCGCTTGTACAAATGTTTTTACTCTTTTAGTTTTCATTGGTGCATGCTTGTTAATAACTTGATTATAAAATTCATAGCATTTGTCGACACCAATATCAATATCATCTTCCATTTCAACAATATGAAAAGGGGTTTGATGTAAGTCTGTCGAAAAGGCTTCTTCATTGAAATTTTTGAAACACCTATACTTCATTTCGATATGATTTTCTTTCTGTATTTTTATCTTTAAGTGTAACCTCCCCGTATATGGCAAAGTTGTGGAAACATAATGTCTTTGTCTTATTTTGTTTGACGGTTTAATATTTTTGGTTGCTAGTATCTGTGTGCTTGTTATTCTAGCTATGTTTTAAAATATACTTTAATTTTTGCATACTAATGCTTTTTAACTTTTATATGTCATCCATGGTAAGGTATGTTTAAAATTGTGTTGTTTTCGTGACTTTTGTAATTTGAAGTGTGTATATGAATTGATATTCAATCGATTTGTTCCCAGTGAATCTCACACATAAATTCAGTACAGTCTACTCTCAAATTTTGCACCGGCATTTAATTCAAGTTGAAGACCGGTTTTTCTTCCGAATAAAAAACAAATACAAGTATTAATGAAGTATATACGTGTTGGAAAAATGAAACGAAACTAGCCTAAATTATAAAATGAGAAATGATATTGATATACTTGATTTTCGTACGATGAAGTCATAATATTTCAATCAGTTTAGTTGAGGTCTGAGGCTGGCATGTCAGTAACTGCTAGTAGGTCTTTGCTAACACTGGACTCGGGACTTCTTGTAAGCTGAGTTTTACTTTGCGCATTGCTAGCGCTGTGTTTCTTTATTTTGCATTGGCCAGAAGTATAGAGGGCGGGTTGAGATCTCACAAAACATGTTTAACTCGCCGCATTTTTGCGCCTGTCCTAACGGTCAAGAGCCTCTGGCTTTTATAGTCTTGTATGTATTTTTTTTTAAATTTCAGTTCATTCATATGTTTTGGAGTTAGTATGACGTCAATTTTCACAGAACAAGTAAACATTTTTAATTTAGAGGCCAGCTAAGTTCCACCTCCGGGTGCGGAATTTTCTTGCTGAATTGAAGACCCATTGGTGGCATTTGGCTGTTATCTACTCTTTGTGTCGGGTTGTTGTCTCTCTGATATATTCCCCATTCCCACTCTCAGTTTTATTCCTAGATTATAAGTGTAGTCTTCACTTATACAAATTATACCTCTCACTGCAGTATAGTTTATTAGCATTGATAGGTTTTATTTAATCAGACTTGATTATAAGACTTCTCCTGTGAAAATGTAAAAAAATAAACGTAAAAGCAGAAGTCAAAGAAAGTAACGTGAATGTGGACGTCAAAGAAAGCAACGTCAACGCGGACGTCAAAGAAAGCAACGTCAACGCGGACGTCAAAGAAAGCAACGTAAAAGAGGACGTCAAAGAAAGCAACTTTAACGCGGACGTCAAAGAACGCAACGTAACAGCGGACGTCAAAGAAAGCAACGTAAATACGGACGTCAAAGAAAGCAACTGTAAATGCGGACGTCAAAGAAAGCAACCTTGACTGTGGACGTCAAAAGAAAGCAACGTCAACGCGGACGTCAAAGAAAGCAACATTAAAGCGGACGTCAAAGAAAGCAACATGACAGTGGACGTCAATGAAAGCAACATTAAACTTTAAAGTGGACGTCAAAGATAGCAAAGAGACAGCAGACGTTTATGAGAACACTTACTGGGCGTTGATCAGGAATGCGATATTCCGGCCTTAAACATTTCAGGATTATGTCATGGCACCTAAATAATAGTGTCAGAGCACAATAATGTGTCATGGAATGCCTGTATCGATACAAAAGAATTTCAGAAAAGAGTTTAATCAAGGTTATAATATGAAATGACGTAGATTAAAAAATGCATGCCAGGCACATAAGTAAGGTAGGGGTATTGAAATCAATATTTATTCCAACAGGAACAATGACATTGTTTAGAGCAAAGTGTCCACTAGAACTTCAGTAAGGCGGAACAAATACTAGACTGGTACTAGTATATGTTGACTGGACGCTGAAAACAATATTGTATCATGAAAGAAATTAAACTTTATAGTTGACTAAGCGGTATGGGCTTTGTCCATTGTTGAAGGCCGTACGGTGACCTTTTGTTGTTATTTTCTGTGTCATTTTGGTCTCTTGTGGAGAGCTGTCTCCCTTCCAAACATACCACATCTTCTTTTTTTATTAACAACTTCTTCTTCAACGACTTCGACTGTATCATATACTGTAGATAGCAAGTTTGAGACGCATTACAAATTCGACAAGTATATTGATGAGTAACGGACTTCTTGTTTAGTTGATATTTTGAAATATTTAATGGCAATATTGATTGATTGATTATTTTGGTGTTTGATGCCTCTTTTGCTATTTCGTGGCGGTCCGTTTTTATTAGAGGAGATAACGAGGAAAACTGGCAATCCTAGTCAATTACGATTGGAGTCGTAGGTACGCACCTGCCAAGTGCAGACTGAGAGAAACATCCTTAGTGTTGACATACTACTGAGTGATTGGACAGTACTGAGATAAACTTCTTTAGTCCATTCAACTAGAGACCCCTAATGATAATAAATATACTAGAGCCTCATCGTACATTTTAATGTATTATATTATGTTTTCAAATACTATAAATCATCCTTGAAAATAAACACTGAGTTACACGATATCATGATATACAGTGTTAAAAATGTCCGTCTTGAAAGTTAAGACACTGTGACGGTCAACGTATTCGTGGTGGTGATCAATTAGTTATTTTTCCATGACCTTCAAGTGTTACTGCAAGCTATCCTAAAATTAACTTGGATGGACTTCTGAAGTTCAGAGGTTATTAGTTGCAACATGATAGATAATTAAACTAGAATATAAAAAAGGGAACACATGTGATCACATGTATGTAACATCAATGTGAAAGTGTCATTCCGTACAAGGTAAAGATTGTTTCACTTTCCGGAACCGACCTGGTGTTTACGCGTTCTTTCGTATCCTTGCACAAAGACCGTACTGTAGCGATCGGCTGCAGCTGCAAGGTGCGTACTAATCATCCAAGAATTGCATTTATTTTGTAAGTTTACAGGTATCTAACTAACCTAAATAATTTAAGGTTTCAACCAAACGAAATCTACAATATAATGTCAAAGTCTAACATGACTATACACACATATAAAGTACACAAAATGTGGTTAGAGGCCTAGCTAGGGTCACCAAGAACTAGTCACTGAATGCACATATGCCATGTGCAATGGGTGAAAGAAGTGCATCGTTACATGCAGTGTTCAAGTCGAACCTGTTGCATTTTTTAAGTAGAAATGTAATGAAAAAAACTCACCAAAAGTCCATGCCATCATTGCCAAATGCAGTCATTGACAAATACACATGTACATGTCTGAAGGATTTTTTTAGTCTGGATAGTGTGGCCGGATAGGGTTTACACATGTTTTCCTGCTGACTGCTTACTTGTTAGATAGCATTTTAACAGACAATCCAACATGTCAGTCTTTTACTAAACAGGTTAAACAGTTTAAAAACACCTAATTATTTTTTGTTATCATGATTATTGTCCTGTATGTCCTGAATGTGCATGTAATATTTGCCACTGATCATGAAATAACCTTTTATCACTTCTTATTTTATTATAAGAATTAAAAAAGATAGACACATTTTGTTTACTGGTTTTTTTATCAGTTGTTCTTTACAAAAAAAATCTGTTTAGTTAGACTAACATGTGACAGTAAAGCAACAAACAGGAACCCCTTACACTATAGCATACATAAAATTCTGGATGGGATTTTCAGAATACAGAATATTGGGCTATAAATAAGCAATTGGGAAAAATAACCCAAACACCTGTGTTATAGTAGTCTCAGCTCTGATGTAAAATATTAATTCTGTATTCTATCAATTTTTCCAAATCAAAGAATGTAAAATCATTTCAAGTTTCAAAGCATAAAAGGTTGTATAAAACTTCTTGAAAAATGAAGGAAATTTCCTCAAACAATTCCATCATAACATGTGTACTACAACTTTAAGATGTACATGTTTGTGTGATGTTTGAGGAATTTGAGTTAGAAATTGATGAATAAAAAAATTGGTACATGTATCTATTTTTGTATTCTTTGCTGGATAATATAGCAAGTATTGAAAAAGATGGTTAGAAACTGTGTACAGTTCTATAAGTGCAGGTGCACAACTTCAACATGTGTACAATCCTTCTGTGAGTTCTGAGAAGATCAAGATAAGTTGATTCCTCTAATCCTCTTTGATAAATTTTGATAAAGTCTGGAGCAATCAGAAAATAATCTTCAAGCAATTCTATTATGAGTTAATAACAGTTAAACAATTTCAATATATGTGTAATATTCTTGTGAAGTTTTAGAGATATGGGTGGACAACTGATTGTGCATTACTTTCCCCACCTGTCTGACCAAATGCTACTTTGTCATCGCCATATTAAAGTCTAAAACTGGTTTGGTTTTGGACTTAAAAGTTATTCTGTAGAATCAAGAATACAGTTATATGTCTTTAATTAAATTTGTATTCTGAAAATGGTGTTCCAATGATATTTTATAAAAAAAAACACATTTATATGTAATTAGCCATTACATGGACATGGATTAGACCATGTGCAGGTATAAATTCTGCATTTATATATATTGCCAGTCTGCACCAAAACTTTTTCAACTACTAGTCTGAAGATCAATATTCTGGCATTTTTCTGATTGATCCAAACAAAGTGTTGCAAAAACTCACTAGTCTGGGGCATCTAGTTATTGTGCGTATTGTTATGCGTTTACTTTTCTACATTGGCTAGAGGTATAGGGGGAGGGTTGAGATATCATAAACATGTTTAACCCCGCCGCAAACTGAAAACAGCAATAATGTTCAGCAAAGTAAGATCTACAAATGAGACAACATCACCAAAATTGTCAGTTGACCCCCCTTATAGTCGATTTTTAACAATTTCCATAAATTTTGTAAATTTTTGTAATTTTTTTACAAAATATTTTCCACTGTAACTACTGTCAACATGACTGTGCCAAGTTTATTTTAAATAGGGAAATTTGTAAGCAGCAAGAATGTTCAGTAAATTAAATTCTACAAACACATCACCATCACCAAAACACAATTTTGTCATGAATCCATCTAATATTTACAGAGACCAAGGTGAGCAATACAGGCTCTTTAGAGCCTCTAGTTTCAAAGAGTATTGGCTCTTGGAAATATAAAATATATAGAAAATGGCCATGTTAGAGCTCTCAGAGGTACAATTCTTACCAGCTTATTTAAAACATTTACTCTAGGTTAATATCAGCAATATCTTGGACAATTTTGTATATTGGCATACTATCAACTTTTTTAAATGAGTTATGCCCCTTAGAAATGAAAAAAATATGTGCAACAAGGGGGATATACATTGTAATTCTGTTATTTTATATTATATTCAGATGAAACATTTCACTAATATCTCTATGTCAATAGATTATTATTATACATGTACTTTTTTAGAATTAACCCTTTGAAAACATTTTTTCTGGAAACAACTGGGGTTATTTGTGCTATACTTGGCTTGAGACATATTTTACCTGGTTCATTCTTTTGTCATCTGACAAAAAAAATGTCGAAGATCAATCAAAATGTCTGCTTTTGATTTAAAAAATTGTTTTAAAAAAAAAGGAAATTCCTTTGATTTGTATTTCCAAACATGTACATGTATGATCCAAATGTTTATAAAATGATTGATGTGCTTAGCCAATGTGAATTTAATCCAATTCAGCTTACAATATTTAGGATATAAACATCATTCAGCTAAGCAAGCATCTATTCAGGTTTATGGACATTATCTAGTTTTTTAGCTCACCTGGCCCGAAGGGCCAAGTGAGCTTTTCTCATCACTTTGCGTCCGGCGTCCGTCGTCGTCGTCCGTCGTCGTCGTCGTCCTGCGTCCGGCGTTAACTTTTACAAAAATCTTCTCCTCTGAAACTACTGGGCCAAATTAAACCAAACTTGGCCACAATCATCATTGGGGTATCTAGTTTAAAAATTGTGTCCGGTGACCCGGTCAACCAACCAAGATGGCCGCCATGGCTAAAAATAGAACATAGGGGTAAAATGCAGTTTTTGGCTTATAACTCAAAAACCAAAGCATTTAGAGCAATTCTGACATGGGGTAAAATTGTTTATAAGGTCAAGATCTATCTGCTCTGAAAATTTTAGATGAATCGAACAACCTGTTGTTGGGTTGCTACCCCTAAATTGGTAATTTTAAGGAAATTTTGCTGTTTTTGGTTATTATCTTGAATAATATTATAGATAGAGATAAACTGTAAACAGCAATAATGTTCAGCAAAATAAGATTTACAAATAAGTCAACATGACCGAAATGGTCAAATGACCCCTTTAGGAGTTATTGCCCTTTATAGTCAATTTTTAACCATTTTTCGTAAATCTGATTAATCTTTTACAAAAATCTTCTCCTCTGAAACTACTGGGCCAAATTTAACCAAACTTGGCCACAATCATCATTGGGGTATCTAGTTTAAAAATTGTGTCCGTTGACCCGTCAAACCAACCAAGATGGCGACCATGGCTAAAAATAGAACATGGGGTAAAATGCAGTTTTTGGCTTTTAACTCAAAAACAAAAGCATTAAGAGCAAAACTGGCATGGGGTTAAATTGTTTATCATGTCAAGATCTATCTGCCCTGAAAATTTCAGACAAATTGATAGTCAATTTTTAACAATTTTCATAAAATTTGTAAATTTTTACTAACACTTTCAACTGAAACTACTGGGCCAATCATTATAGATGGTGATATATGTACGAGCAAGAATGTTCAGTAAAGTTAGATCTACAAGCACATCACCATCACCAAAACACAATTTTGTCACGAATCCATCTGTGTCCTTTGTTGAATATTCACATATACCAAGGTGAGCGACACAGGCTCTTTAGAGCCTCTAGTTTTTTATATAACTGGATGTCATAGCATGGTCACATGAATGGTTTGACTTGTCCAGTCCAGGCCACTTATCCTTTGTAAAGAAACCAGGAAGGCAGGGTTTTTTTGTTTGTTTTTTTTAACTGAAAGTCATAGCATGGTCACATGAATGATTTGACTTGTCCAATCCAGGCCACTTATCCTTTGTAAAGAAACCAGGAAGGCAGTTTTTTTTGTTTTTTTTTAACTGGATGTCATAGCATGGTCACATGAATGGTTTGACTTGTCCAGTCCAGGCCTGACTTATCCTTTGTAAAGAAACCAGGAAGGCAGGTTTTTTTTTAACTGGATGTCATAGCATGGTCACATGAATGGTTTGACTTGTCCAGTCCAGGCCTCTTATCAGTTGTGTGTGCTCAGTTTGAGTGTATTTATTTAGATTATGGGGAGGGGAAACAAACATATTTTAATTTTGGCCTAAACAACATGAACAATATATTACTTTTGAAGAGGATCATTCAAAGTTTCAGACCAATATTGATATCAAATTCATTAGATCTCTATTATTTTTAAATTGACTGAAATTTCGTATTCATTGGATGGAAGCATTTCAATATTTACTATTAAAGGTTGGTTGGATAATGTTGTTAAGATGCTGTTTTAACATGCTAAAGGTCAAGGTCCTAGTATTGTAAAAAGCACTGCAACTTATTTAGATTGTTTGAAGCATTTATAAATAAGGTGTTTAACCAAACTCCGGTTAAGAATACTTTATTGGAAGGGTTCACTTAACATGGAAATGTGATACTGCACAAGAGCATGATGTCGTATGGATACTCAACCTCTTGGATATTTATGTTTGTCTCATGCCAACACAGTGGAACATAGAAGATAGAAATACATGAGACCCTTCAGTCCCATTGTGTGTCCATATGTTTAATAGTCTATCTGCCACAAGTTTTGTTCCTGGATGAATATACATGTTTATTCCAAATTGGTATTATTTTAGTAGGTTTCTCTATATGAATTGGATTTGGAATAAAAAAGCATATTCACCTGAGAAAGTGTTATTCACCGCGCTAAACGTCACACGCTTTTACATGCAACGTTATGGTAAAATATTTCATGTAAAATTT
Source organism: Mytilus trossulus (assembly GCF_036588685.1). Lineage (NCBI taxonomy): Eukaryota > Metazoa > Mollusca > Bivalvia > Mytilida > Mytilidae > Mytilus > Mytilus trossulus. The sequence continues at coordinate 24,443,733 of NC_086373.1, read as the reverse complement.
GTTTTGGTAGATATGTTTGTCATTAAATACATTTTCTTCTCTCGGAATATGGAATAAAACAATTACTGTCTTTTGTTTCGGCAAATATGGGGTTTAATTGACTTTTGAAAAACTGATATTCACTTCGACCGTCGGCCTCAGTGAATATCAGTTCTCAAAAGTCAATAAAACCGCATATTTACCTCATCGAAAGACAGTAATTGTATATTATTCCATATTGATAAAATATTAGTAGGTTTTTCTATATGAATGGGATTTTGAATAAATAAGCATATTCACCTGCGGAAAAAGGATATTCACCGTGCAAAACGTCGCGTGCTTTTACGTGGATAATTTTGGTAAAAAAACGTTTGATGTACAATTGGTTTTGGTAAATATTTTCCATTAGAATAATTTCTCTTGGAGTATGGAATAAAACATTTACTGTCTTTTGTTTCGGTAAATATGTGGTTTTATTGACTTTTGAAAAACTGATATTCACTTCGGCCGTTGGCCTCAGTGAATATCAGTTTTTCAAAAGTCAATAAAACCACACATTTACCCCACCAAAAGACAGTAATTGTATAATATTTACCAATGTTTTGAAATTTGAACAAAAGTCCTTGACCATGAAATATTATATACATGTACTAGTAGGTATATTTGATATTGATTTTTTTGCCATGGTATGAAGACATAATCTTTTCTCCGTGTTGAAGACCCATTGGTGGTTTCGGCTGTTTTCTGCTCTTTGGTCTGGTTGATGTCTCTTTGACACATTCCCCATTTCCATTCTCAATTGTATGTACCTTTTGAAGAGTTATGCTCCTAATTGACCATTAGATATTATAAAAAAAGAAGATGTGGTAGGATTGCCAATGAGACAACTGTCCACAAGAGTTCGTTTTCTTCAGTTTATGCAGGATTATGATATCATGCCTTTATAGCTTAGCCAAATCATTTGAAACTTTTAAGGTTCCATGAATCATACAATAATTAATTTCAGATCAAAATCGATTACGACGATCAAGACATTTATTAGTAGAGTAACATTAAAATTTCGATTTCTGTTTTGATTTTACATAAAAACTAGTACTTGGCAACTATTTTTCAGCAGTTATGCCAACTAAAAATATAGAAATTATAGTGTTTTGGGATTGTTGCCCATGTCAGATAAAATATATACATCAGTTTGTGTCATTGGAATCCTGACTTCTTTTATTATTTCTGTGTGCAAGACTTTAAAAATTATGTTTTTTTTTTCATTTGATTTTATCATGATATATCTTTTTAAATTGATAAGTAACATAAAACAGTCTATTAAAGACAAGAGCTTAGAGCTTGTTTGATTCTTCTGAAAAATCTTAAAACAGCTGATCTTGTCATAAACTTGAACTATTCAGACTTAGTATGTCTCTTTATAGGCCATGTACATGTCAGATGTAGGCCAACCTTTCAGTACTTCAAAAGAAATTGGGTCACTTTTATTTTTCTTGGTAAAAACATAAAGATACATTGAAAATATTATTGTTACAATAAATCATATTAAACTGGTTTATACTAATTTATTAAAGTTTTGAATGGTTCATGTTTAGAAAATGAAGGAAAATTGTGAATCTCAATATAGACCTACATTAGACCAGACAGAAAAATAAGCTTAAGTTATGAAAAGTATATTACGAAAAAAATATTTCAATTTTATTCTTGGGTTTATTTCTAAAATGAATTCTATATCTGCTGATCTATCTGGTTACATTGGAAGATATAACGTCAATACCACCATGATCAGACTTCCAGCTACAGTGCATCATGACCTAGAATAGATTTTTCTTTGTCATTAAACAGCTGATCAATAACGTCCACGGTTTTCAGACCCACACAATTATGTATTCCACTTTTCTGTGATGTCTCAATACAGTTAAGGTAAAATATTCAATATTCTCTAGTTTTTGCATTGTTTTTTTTTAATGTAATTTATGAGTTTGTTGGTCTTTTTTGTTGTTGTAAAGATGTAGGAAGATGAGAGATGAAAATCAATATCATGGTAGAGAATAGATGAACAATAACATTGCAAATAAGCTTTGAACTAATCTGTTCTATTTTTATCCTTTTTAGTTTCCATATGATTTGGTTGAGATTAAAATTTTAATTCTATTTGAAGTGTGTTTTGAATGAGTTTTTATTTGTCATCATTTGGATTGTTTTGATTAAAGTTATGAATGAATAACCATGATAACAATAGCATACAGGGATAAAATGACGCTGCAGGTCAGCTTGACCACTGGCCATTGTTGCTGTAAGTTAGGGTTTTTATATTTGTTTATTTCAAACGGAAAAGATATGTTTTGGTAGAAAGACAAATATAAAAGTTGTCAAATAGTGACAATAATTATATGTAAATAAATTTGAAAAAATATTTGAAATTTAAGATGAACTGTTTCTTGTTAAAGCAAGACATTTTATTTTATTTTTATATTGGTCATGCACGAACTTCTCCTCCCAGAAATGATTGAAAGTGAAGTGAAAAGAATAGGAAGTTCTACATATTAATAATGAATGGGAATGTTCTTTTGAAAAAATAATAATTGTCATATTGGCCTAGTTGTACTTAACTTGTAGTATATATATACAAACAGCTAGGTGAAAAAATGTGAACATCATTCATCTATGCCATTATTCTTAGTATATATATGTTTTTTTTTAACACTATATTCTTTTAATGTTTTGCACTACCATGTGTACAATCATTTTACAATTTGTCATTTGTCTCTATAACTTACTTGCTTGCTCAGCAGTGCAACTAATGCAAAACTACACCTACTTTTTATTGAATTATTAGAATCGAGTGGGAAGACCAATTTAATGTATTAGAATTTAATATTAACTGACTTGAATGTGGGTTATATCATATATGACAAACATTTATATTGCACACGAATAAATGCACATTGTATAAATTTTATATTCTCAAGGAATGCAAAATTTGTCTTTGGATACTTCTAGTAAGTATACTTATGATATATAAGTTGCCCAATTAATCAGCGGTCATTGAAAAAGTTGTACCTTGTATCAGTGGCGAATCTAGAAATTTTCATAAGTTTGGGCCCACTGACTGCCTTAGAGGAGGCCCGCTTTTTTTCCAGAAAAGGGAGGTCTAGGGTCCCCTGCCTCTCTCTACCATCTGGCTAATGGGTATATCCTGTAGCCTTTCTGATGTCATCAGCAAGACAGCTGTTCGAAATTCACCAACACTCTGAACCTTGACAGAAATATACAATGATAAGATGTAAATGATATTAATTTGTTTGTCTATTTATACTCTCTGAATGATGTCACTTCTTTTCATGAAAATTAAAAAAACAATGGATGACCAACAAAACAGGAGGCAGTGAGATTATTTTTGTTTATAGATTCATTATTATTCATTGGATACCAGTTTTTGTGGGTACAAATGATCCACAAATTTAAATGTTCAGCAAATTACAAATTTTCTATCAGGGTGTATACAGACTTTGGCAACACCACGAAATTACATATCCACGAAAAGGCAAGTTTTCTGCAATCCACAAAAATTGGTATCCTCGAAAATAGATGAATCCACAGTTGATGAATGACAGAATTAGTGGCTGGTGGATTAGTTGTGTCTGTAATGATCTCATAGCCTATCATAAACATCACAAAGCCAGCTTTTTGAGTCTTTAAATACTTTGGTCTCATCAATCTGGACCTATACAGAAATGTACAATGATGAGATCTTCTCAAGTTGGTAGTCTATTTCTGTCTGAAGGCTGAATGTTAACACTAATGAAGTCCACTTCAGTTCAGTCTGTAGACAGTAACAGTAACAATGGGCGACTAACATACAAACAGATAGCATTGAGCTTATATTTGTCAGAAAAACCAAGAGATAGTGTTCCTTTTACAATTCCATCAAAAGTCTATTTGAAAGTAGATTTTAAATGGTGTTTTTGTAAATACGGTTATTACAGTGTATTAGAGTAAGACCGTTGGTTTTACCGTTTGAATGGTTTTACACTAGTAATTTTGGGGCCCTTTATAGCTTGTTGTTAGGTGTGAGCCAAGGCTCCGTGTTGAAGGCCGTACATTGACCTATAATGGTTTACTTTTTTTTAAATTGTTATTTGAACGGAGAGTTGTCTCATTGGCACTCACACCACATCTTCCTATATCTATTACCGAGGGCAGGATACAGGCGAGAGGCTGCAAACAGTGCAATAACTTATGAGCCATTTAACCAATGGGTTTCAAAGTTAGATTTGTTGTTTCTCAGATGACAAAGCGGAGATCAGTTATAATATTGACTTTACTTTAACTGTTTAGCATTTTTAGGAGTAATGGTTTTGAAAATATAATATTGGAAAATGACACTCCAACTAGGTTTTGAAAATTTTATTATGTTGCTATATATAGCTATTGTTGACAAAACAGCAGTCAACTATGATATAGACGATTTTTAATTTTACTATTGAGAAGTTTTGGTTTCTTGTGTAATGATAGATTGCAAAATGACACTTTTATGTACTTATGTTGTTTCTGTTCAGTCAATACTTTTCAAATTTCAATATGTTGTAAAACTGTAACAAAATGGAGATCAAGTGAAATATTAATGACATGGCAGATCAAAATACTGTAAAAGTGCATACAAAAAACCAGGGTTAATGTCAATTTGACAGCTCATGTCATCTTTTTTCTTAAAGTAGGCTTTTATTTCCAACCTTTTTTAAACTTCTACACCACTGTAAAAAAAATGAAATAAGGTACACTTCTTATAAAAAGGGTGTTATGGTTTTGAAGCACAGGCACTTGTCTCAGAAATTTTTTTTTCCTATATACCTTATTTGTAATAATAAGGTATATATAGGAATTTTTTTTCTGAGACAAGTGCCTGTGTTTTGAAGGTACAATAAGACATGTAATATTGTTTAATGTACTTTCAGTTATTGTGAGACATTAATCATGTAAGTTGTAAAATTTGAAATTTCTGTTTCATTATGTAATATTGTTTTTGTTGTTGTTTTTTTTGTAATACATATATGCAATAAAACGTTAGCTTCAAATGAGATATTTGACAGTTGGCCAAGTGCAGATTTGAAAAACTTACACAAACATGTAATTAAAGCTAAACAAAACAAAACAATTCCTTTATGTTAGGCCAAAGAAAAAGATAGTTTGTTTTGATATAGTATAGATTTTTTTTTAGAGCAGACAGATTTTCATTTTATGTAAAGATGGTTACAGTCAGTATTTTTGAAACAACTGATTTTGAAGTGTTAACTTGGGTCAGATTTAAAAGAAATTTTTGTAAAAATATATGGAAGTACATAAGGAAATAAAACTATAAACATTTGTGTTGCTTCATAATGATTGCTGAAGTTTAAATTGTTAAAGATCCAGTGGCAAATATTATATTTCAAACATATTGTGGACGAGAACATGTGAACATCAAATAGTATGATCTGAAATGAAGGTTCATCAGTTTAAGAAAGGGAGGTCAATTTTGACTCAATAGAAAACATGTCCTTACATTGTCTCTTGTGAATGTTTTAAAGAGTTGCTCTGCCAGCCTCTGGTTTATTAACCATGTGGATAGTAAGAAAATGTATAAGGAGGATCCTATAGGCTTCTGATGTTTACTTGATCAATTTATTTTTTTTAACTGTAAGAAGTAAAAGTTTCCCCAGAGGGTAAAAAAATAGCTTCTGAAACCAAATGGTCAAAAATGATTTAGTAAACAGTTATATGAATAATTTGTTAACATGTTAGATATATTATTATTCAATTTATTCATTATTGAACTGCAGAATTTTAGATAAGTATATAATATTAGACCACTGTATCTCTTGTTCTGCAGTTGAACTAGTACATGTATTAGTACATGTAATGGAATGAATAATAAAATTGAGAATGGAAATAGAAATGTGCCAAAAAGACATCAACCTGACCAAAGCAGAAAACAGCACAAAGCCAACTTCAACACACCAACACAGCAAGAATTTAAATGAAATATATTTAATAAGTAAATGAAAGAACACTTCATTTGATATTTATGTTTATGATGAAAAATCATTTATATTCTAGGTTTAACATTTTTTCACCCCATGTGACTTTTTGCATACAATTATTTAAACTATATTCTTATTGTAGTTAATGTGAAGAAATTTTAACTGAAAAAAATGAAAATGACTAGATTTAACTTATTTTGGCTGGATTCCATGCTATAAGAGTCCATGACCTTGTTAAAATCTTTCTATTTTCAACTACCATGTTTTTCTATGCATGTACTTTTAAAGTTATATTAAATTTTCTTTTTCTTTTTGTAGACAAATAAAGATATGAAGAGACAGTATCACCTCTGAGGTGACTTGCCATGTCACAGAGACCAAAAAGGAAAACTGCTATGATGACTGCTGAGGTTGTGCCTGGTCCGTCAAGTGCGATCGAGAGAAGTATAAAGGAGGCTACTACATCACTTGAAATGGAAGAGAAGGAGGACGCAAGTCCAGACAAAAAGATAAAATTATCAGCAGAAGAGGACTCAAATGAAGAGAAAAAACAAGAAGAAATCCAAGCATACATGGATGAGACTTTCGATATAAGACGTTCTTTTATTACCGTAGAAATGCCCTCTGCATTAGCAGTGAAGCAGACTTATCCACAGTTGTTTACAGGAAGACAAATGTTGGCAGAGTTTCAGCGGATTACAAATCTCGATATTGATCATTTGATTCAGGAGTACTGTGTAAAATATGCTAACAATATTATTGGTATTTCAAAGTATATTCATGGAGCAAGTATCATTCTCCGTCAAGCTGACGAAATTAAACAGCAAAACGCAGCATTGAAACAATACTGGGACATGGTTACGGCTTTATCACTTATTCCTATGCTTTTGAAAGAAAATTTTGTTGAAATGGTGGTTGAAATCACTGATGATCAACAAGTTAATCCAAAAGGAAAAATCGTCCCTATTCTAATATCTAAGGGTACCATTTTTAGAAGTGATGAATTTTTCCTAGTCATTGAAGAAGAAATCGTCCAAGAATTTGAAGAATTCACAATAGCTTTTGCTACTTTGTTTGCAGCATACTGGGTTTTCAACATGCAGTACCCTAAAACATTGAACAATGCCTATAATTTTATTCAAAAGGCAATCATACACCTGAAGGATGGAACACCAATACCTCCACCTTGTAAACAACTAGTTCAAAGGTTGCAAAAAATGGAAGCAGCAGAAAGTGTAAAGCAAAAGAAAAAGTGAATCAAGTGAAATCCTCTGTAAATTGTGCCATATATAGTATGCTTTTTGTCTACGACATCATGAAGAATCTCAAAATCAAAAGGCTTGACTAGAATATCTTACAAATAGTATTTTCAAGAAAGAAATTAACAATATTACTCAAATCATATAATTTTGTTTAGCAGTATAATTGACAAAACTTTACTACTGATTTTTAAAAGATTCATTTTTTGTTCTGTATCTGCATGTTTAAAGAGAAATAATGTCTGATTCAGTGCTTTGTTTTTTTTAACCAAGTTGCATAAACATAAAGGGAGATAATGTAACAATTATCTCCCTTAGGTAAGGGGGCTTGTTAAATGACAAAATGAGGTTTTGTATCTTACAGTTGAATATGTGCACAACAAGTTTGTAAGTATTTTGACCAATATATTATCAGTGTTTGATAAAACTTTCATGTTTTTTTTATAATTTTCTTCATATCCATTTTTCTCTATATTCATTCATTATCATGATTATAATCACCATGATTCCTGAAAAGGTTGAATTGTGTTTTAATGGAAATTTTTGTCATCACACAATATTTACAGCTTCCTACACACTAGAGAGAATTAACCATTTGTGTTGCATACATGTATCACTTCTCGAAAATTTGATATACCTTGATTTTATAAAGGTGTCATTTTTTTTGGAAAGTATTATATTTTGTGTTATCATGCTGTTGTGAATGTGATTGTAAGTAAAAATGTCAGTTTAATTTTTATTCAGGCATGACAGGCTGTATAGTCAATGAGAGTTATTGCCCTTACTTGGCTTTTTTGTCCTCTTTCATTGATATCAAAGATCCATTTTAAATAGACTTAAATATTTTAAAAAAATGTTGATACTTAAATTTTTAAACATTCATTTCACCTAAAATTGGAACCTTTACTGTAAATTTTACAATCAGAAAACAAGGGTATCTATTGGGACCATATATGGTCCTTGAAGATCTCTAAAAGTGAAGAAATGGCTGTTTGTGTTAACATGGTTATAAATAGAAATTTTCAGAAATTAAATTAAGAAAAGTTCTGAGCAATTAGCTGGTTTTGATTTGAGTTTCATTCCTGTTTAGAACAGTTTTCAGCACCCCCATAACAGTATCTGATAAATTTGTTTGATGTTTTTTTTAAATAATATATATCTAGGGGAAAACAGAAAAAAGGTGAAATGGGCTTTTACAGGCTTCATGGAGCCTCCAGTTTACTTTGACATCAGATTTTTTTTTTTACACTGACTATGGTACTGGAAACTTTGATAGTATTGTTATTTTATAGAAAAAAATAGTCACACAGATAGTTATTTTGCTTTGTGATTTTGTTTAAGAATATACCATACTCTTCTCTTTGTTGCTATATTGATTACTGTTGTGATAAATGACTGAAACTTCATGTGGCTCTAAAACAGATATGATGGTTACAATATGATTTTTATTCACTTTCCCAATAACATCATTACATCCATTTTATAGTTGCAGACAAATGCGAAACAGGGGTTAAAAGGACTGAAATAAGGTCATTTGACATACATGTACATGTCATAAGGCAGGTTTTGGGAAATAAATAATTTCCTCTCTATACCTTTACAATAAAGCCCACCTTCAATCAAACAGGCCCTGTCAAGTGACCTACACATAGATCAAGTGCACCCTTAACCTTTTTATTACTGTGGATTCATTTATTTTCATGGTTTGAGGAAAACTTGAATATTCGTTGATATTTAATTTCATGGTTTTGACACAGTATGCATATATGTATTCCTTTAGAAAATTTGCAATTCGTTGAATATTTAAATTTGTGGTTTCCCACTTCCCATGAAATCCACGACATTGGTATCCAACGAATAATAATGAATCCACAGTATACTAAAGGATTGAGCTTGAATATCCCTATTTATAACAGTAACTTGATTTGTTATATACAACCTTTGTTAGTATGAGAGATGATAACATAAATAGTATGAACTATATTTGTTGCAGAGGTGTAGTAACTCCACTTTACTACTGTGGATTCCTTAATATTCGTTGGATACCAGTTTTCGTGTTTTCGTGGGTACAGGTAAACCACTAACTAAACTGTTCAACGAATAACAAATTTTGTATCAGGTTGATGCAGACTTTGGTAAAACCATGAAATCAAGTATCAGCGAAAAGACAAGTTTTCTGCATTCCTCGAAAATTGGTACCCACGAAAAATAAATGAATCCACAGTACATACATAAGCTATGCTGGATAGAAATTTATCTTATGCAAATAAATATCAATACATCTGTCAACCTTTAATAGGTTGAAAAAAAAATCTCATTGGAAAGTTTATCTGTTATACGAAAATCTACAAAACAGACCAAATTTATCTTATATTTTATATATGAAGGTCCCAAAATGAACCAGTCTTGTATACGTAATGGGGCACTTGCATGAGGTTGATGTCTCCAATGCAGCTTGCATGTTAAGAGCATACTCCTTATATTTACATAATATTTCAAAACAATAATTACCTTTTCATGTCTTCTATGTTAAATAAGTTCTCTTAATTGCATAGGTCAATTCAATAATTGATAATGTTGTATTTGAGGGAAACAATACAGCTATTTTTGTTATTTAACAAATAAGTAAGAGGGACATCAGAACATCCCAATTAGTGTTTTTATAGGTGTCATAAGTATTTTGTTTTTTGTAACAATAGTGTGTCCTAACATCATTTGGATCTACATCAAAGATTCTTCATAAGTATCTCAAGTGTGTGTGTTTTTAGCAATTTTGGTCAGGATATACATAAAAATATTGGCTAAAATACAAAAAAGAAGGATTTTTTTTGGGTACATGTATATGAATATATTTGTTAATTGCTTAATTTTCTCTGGGATTTTGCCTATGCAATTAAGAGGAATTCACTGAAGTTAAAAGTGATGTGTACATTTTAATCATGTCAACTTACTGCCAAAATTGTTTCACCATTTGATAAGAAAAGAAAATATTTTTGAATTTCCAACCTTAACAATATTGCTTTGGACTCTTGTTTATTTTTAGTTGTGAAACTTTCTATTTCAAGAGGTTTATACATACTGTACAAAGATAAGTATATACATACTAATGTAATATTTGGAATTTGTTATTGTTTGTTAAGAAATTGTATTAGTTTTTAGGTTGTATTATATATTGACAGGTAGTCTGTAACTTGTTGTCTCACTTTTATTTTTTTTAAACCAAAGATTTAAATTTTTAATATAGATTTGTTTTCAATGAATTCGTCTTTTGTGGGTCTATTTGTCTTGTTACACATGTAAGGTTTTCAAAATGACAAAATTACTGTAAAAGTTCATAAAGAAGATATTTAACATTTCAGGTGAAATTTCTGTCTACTTAAAAAAAAAAAAATTTATATTATTTCTGGTTTATCACTTTCCTGGGAAATGTCTTACTCTTATGTGGTCCTTCTTCATTGTATGTAGATTATTGTTTCAGTTGAATTGAGCATTCTAATTCCAACATCCAGGGATATTTATTTTTATGTTTTAGTCATTTGCTTTTCACATTTTTGTGAATTACTCATTGTCTTAGATACATAATATATGCTTGTAATAATATCGCTTTCAAAATTTCATGAACAAATAGTACAATATATATTAAAATGACATTTTGTCTGTTCTAGTGACAAAATATGTGTAACTTTGAAATCCCGAGATTTTTTTTATCTTATGTTATTTATCGTATACAATGTAACTTTGAAGAATTATGTTTTTGTTTATAAAACATCATCTTCAACCTAGTCCATTTATTGTTTGGTTGCAAACTCAACAATTTTCATTGCTCCTACTGTCCTACACCCATTACATTTCTTATATGATGAACTTTTGGTATTATTCATTTAAGTCATTACTATATAATCAAAGCAATCATCAGTCAGGATGTAAAAAATTACTTGATTTTCATAGTTGTACGGATTAGCTTTTGCTATATTTTTAAGTTTTTGCTGTAGTCACAATTAATTTAAAATCAACCTACTAGTAACCCACAACAAAACCACTGTCCTATATTTTTAGATTAAGAGTTGATTTTATATCATTTTATATAGTTTAAGCTTATGTTTTTTTTTATGGGTTTTCCATCTTTGGCTGTTTTCTTGTGCATTCAAATGGTATCTGTTAATCATGATTATGTGGTCTTTCTTGTACATTGGTATGAAATCATACTCTGGCTGAAAAACTAATAAATCAGCAGCTTGTATGCTAGCTTTGGATAACATATTGCTAACAGTATTGATAATAAACAATTATTTGATGAATGTTATTTTGGTCAATTTTACTTGTACAACTCCAGATTTATAGTTCTGTATATTCCAAAAAAGAAGATAGGCATTATGTCGTTTCATTAGGATGATAAACAGCTACAAAATTCATGAAAAAGTGGTCTTCTTTGTTTACTCCCTGGTCGTGAAGACCTTATGTAAATGATGAAAGGGATTTAAATTCAAGTAGTAATCAATTCATTTAAAACATTCAAAATTAAATGTAAAGTTTTGGTTCAATCAAATACAAATGTGCATTCTTTGAGTTTATGTCATTCGTTTATGCAAATTTATTACAAAAGTGAAGTGGGGGTACCATAAAAGATTGAGTCATCAAATTCATGATGTAAAATACAAATAACCTTGATAGTAATATTAAAGGTTGTCATAAAATTCTCATTTCTGTTATGCCTTGTCCATAGAGCAGGTTTACATAATTTTCTGTTGATTCATATATCCTGTCTTATCTATTCCAAGGATAAACTGTCCTGTTTAAAAAAAAAAAAACTATGTTAATCTATTGATTAAACATAATATTTGTATTTTGTAAACTTATATAACAGTGGAAGGCATTATAAACAGACTTACAATGCAACCATATTGGTCACATTATTTTTACAAATTAGAGTTTTGACCCCCAATTTCACGGTCAACTGAACATAGAAATTGATAGTGCTAGTTAAGCATCCATGTGCTATGTACACATTTTTGTTTATAATACTTTTTATTCTGGCATTGTTTATTATACAATACTCACTATACATGTACAAAAATACTTTCAATAATTTCTAAAAATACAGCATTTTTAACATCAGTATCATTTTGTTTCAAACGCACCCTAGTAAATAAGTGCCTACTGTTGGTGTCATATAAACAATAAAACCATATTTTTATTTGTTTTGTTACTGTATATTAATTAAGTTTTGTACTAAAACTGTACATTGGTGCTATTTTATGACCATATAGTTTAAGTATGTTGTTTATGATTATTTTTATTAATCCATTTTTTTAATCAAATATTTGTTTACGTTTTTACAATCTAATTAAAATGAAATCTCTGTACTTGCTCATTTTTTCCTTGCAGCAACTACTAGGCATAAATAGTGAGCTAGTGTGGAGATATAATTTAAATTTGATTGATGTTTTTATCACTTTGTGTACTTTTTTATTTAAGATGCACAGAAGCATCACTTATAGTTAAAATGACAAACTTTCATGGCAAAATTTAAAAACATAAATGCTGTATATTTTTCAAAAATTGTATAACCATACAACCATAATTATCTGATTTAAATTGTAAAGTTCTGTCTCATTTTATCCCAGTGATCAAGTTAATTCAAAAAAATAAATCCCATGTAACACATGTGTTCTAAATAGCTGAAAAGGGAATACTACTTCCAATTATTGTGCTTCTGATTTTCTTAACAACCTTAAATAGCATAATTAAGGATTTGTATAGTAAGACTTACTATACGAATCCTTGGTATAATTCATTGCTGAATTCACAATTTCAGAATGGAGTGCATTCTGGGAAATTTTCAAAGAAGAGACACCAAAATGTTTTTGAACTCAACACATTTGCATGAAATTATTTTCATTATGGGTTCGAACAAAGTAATTACCCATAATCCTTTATTGAATTGTATGAATATCCAATGTGTTTAATTTTAACAAAATCTTATTTCAGAGATGCTGTTTCAAATATTTTCAAATTAGTTCAAAACCCTTTAATTTTTAATTTTATGCACAATTTACATGTTATTTGTGATAAACCAACTAAAGAGCTATTCAAAAAGACCACATTGAAATCTATAATTTGTTTAAAGCATAGAAATAAATGTCTCTGATTTAAGCTTCTTAATAAATAAACATATTTAAATTCCACCTACAAATCTATAGAAAATTCATTAAAAGGTTAAGTTCAGAAGTAAATACTACTTTAGAAAAAAAATTCATGCATGATTTATCAGTTTCCTGGTGGAATATTTACATCAGTTTCAGTTTTATATAAAATCTACAAAGCCTTCTGTGTTCATATATACTTATTTTTGATTTGAAGAAGAAAGAGATTTTTATCATAGTTTGAATTTCATCCTTATTGTTTCTTGTCAGAGGGCAAAGCAAAGATGCATAATAAAAACCAATGTTATAGTTCAAATATTTTCATTTCATAATGTTTATATGATTTTTGTGTAAATGTTGTCAAAACAATGCCACTTTTTATCTTCCTGACAGATGTTATTTATTTATTTTATCGTTCAAAACTTTCAAACTGAAAAACAGCAATAAAAAACAGTTCCTTTTGGTTATAACCTAATATTTCATTAGATTTTTCTCACTAAAACTTTTGAAAATTCTTTTTTTTTTAAATAATTAAAAGTCCAGCTTTTTCTGGTCTTTTATTTAAATATTTTTTATCTGCTGTCCCCCATACACATTATTGCAATAAATATGCTTACTTATAACAGAAATAAAATATCTCATAAAGATAAGGTTATGTAAACCTTTTCAACTATTATTTTACAATGTCTATTTTTACGTTTACTATGTCACATTGGTGCTTTTGTTCAGTGTTGTTTATTTTTTTTATAATTTGTTGTGTATAAGTTTTAGTTATAGAATAAAGAAGTTGTCAGTTTAAAATTTCTTATTCTTTTTTTTTAAATACATATGGCATCAAATGATTGCTTATAACAGTGTTACCTAATTTTCATGATGATTACATTAATATTTTATCAAGAGCTATTTCAAAAACTATAAGCTAGTGCAGATTCATTTATTCTCATGTATATAAAAAAGAAGATGTGGTATGATTTCCAATGAGACAACTCTCTACAAGAGACAAAATGACACAAATTAACAACTATAGGTCACCATACGGCCTTCAACATTGAGCAAAGCCCATACTGCATAGTCAGTTATAAAAGGCCCAGAAATGACAATGTAAAACAATTCAAGCGAGAAAACTAATGGCCTTATTTGTATAAAAAAAAGAACAAAAACAAATATGTAACACATAAACAAATGACTACCACTGAATTATAGGCTCCTGACTCGGGATAAATAAAATCCTGGATAAAGAAAAATGTACTTTTGATGATATTTTATGTCTTAGCTTTGCAAATGCTGTATACAAGACTATAGAAAATGTGCACTATGTTGAAAATTTAATATAATTTCTTGCCCATGAAAATTTTTGGGGGTAAAGATACATTCTGTTTGAAACTCTTCACTACCTGTGTTTTGTGAGAACACACAATACAGGGGAAGATCAAGCCATTTTAAAAAGATTGGGTTCCCAACCAGGACATAGGGGGGGTTCCAACTATATGTCCCCATTCAAATGCATTGTTCGTCCAAAAAAAAGGGGGGGGTTCAAACCCCCAGAACCCTCCCCCTGGATCCGCCACTGCAATATAGTTCAGAGGTTTGTTCATTCACCTGATTCTCTCTATATCCACAGAAGCATTTGATTGATAACATATCCCCAGATATCCAATTTACATAAGAAATGTGATAACAACCACTTTTTTAAAGAACAGTTTTATATGAGTACACAAACAAGTTGTTTCCAATTGTACATGGTATGGTGTTCTTCTTTCAAAATAATGGACAAAGGGAAATAACTCAGTTAAAATATTGCAGAAAATGTTTTTTTTGTGTTTTTTTTTAATTCCAATGCCATTTTAATTTTAAGGTCACAAATCAAAAGCAATCATTATCCCTAGGTGTACATAGGCACTCTACTTCAAATAGTTTGTGATTAAAGAAAAGAAGCTCATGAATGACTTAGCAGTCGTAATAATTTTGAGAAAGCATTTTCCTTTACATGTATTTGATTTAATATTACAATCAACAAAACTGGCAAAAAGTTCAGATGTTGTTATTTCTGTAAAAACACCTGTAAAATATCCTGATTCTTGCAAATAATATGAAAATTTAATGCATCACCTGCATAGTTTTACAATGAGTGCAGTAACTGATTGTAATGGTTTGGGATGTTTTGCACTCATGTGCATCATCATTCAAATAATTATTTTAAAGCAAAAATCAGGACATGATAATTATGCCATGCTTCTATAAATTTGCACGTACTAGGATTCTGAAGAAAGGAGCAGTTGGGTAAACTTAAATTGCACAGCAGCTCAATGACACACAAAAAAGCAAGAACTAAAGCATGTGAAAACCAAAAGAGAACTAGCAGTAAACATATATTGTGTATTGTTGTTTTCTATTCAGGTTAACTAAAAAGTATTGCCAAGTACTTTTTCAAATGTATAATAAATTTTATTTGGCAATCGCCAATGGCAGTCAGCAGGGTTAAAGAACATCAGTTGTTCGACCTGTTAGTCAAATGCGTTTTGTTTAAATATACTTTTTCACTGTTTTGGTCTTTCGGAAAATGTTGTTTGTGCTGTTCTTAGAAAATTTGTTTTACATGCACACGTATTAAAAATGCGGTTTTTATCCAACCCAATCATAGGTTTGAACGTAGTTTTCAATTAAGACTTGTTTATGTTGTATATAGATATAGGAAGATGTGGTGTGAGTGCCAATGAGACAACTCTCCATCCAAATAACAATTTAAAAATTAAACCATTATAGGTTAAAGTACGGCCTTCAACACGAAGCATTGGCTCACACCGAACAACAAGCTATAAAGGGCCCCAAAATTACTAGTGTATAACCATTCAAACTGGAAAACCAACGGTCTAATATAATTTGATTCATTTGCTCTTACTTCAAAACAACAAACAGAAAAATGGCAGTTTCAGTTAGTATTGAAGCATTTTGAGCTAATGGCATAATTTTGCACCCCTTAACATCACAATGGGTTGTGGACTATTTTTCAGGACCAGAACACCAGTCATCTCTTTTAATATCCACATGTGGATCAGGATCTGCTTACCCTTCCAGAGCACCTGAAATCAACCCCAGTTTTTGGTGGGGTTCGTGTTGCTTAGTCTAGTTTTCTATGTTTTGTCATGTGTACTATTATTTGTCTGGTTTTTTTTTCATTTTTAGCCATGGCGTTGTCAGTTAATTTTCGATCTATGAGTTTGACTGCCCCTCTGGTATCTTTCCTCACTCTTTTAACGTAGTTCTTGATATTGTTTTCTATTATGTTGCCATCGTCTATTGACACTAAGCTAATGGACAAAATACATTCTGGATCCACTCTGATTACCATCCAAGATGGCCATCACTCATTTTTATTAGAAATGGAAAGATTATACTAAAATTGAGAATGGAAATGGGAAATGTGTCAAAGAGACAACAATCCGACCAAAGAGCAGAAAGCTAACTTATACTCTATATTAAATATTTGAAAATTTACGATTAAATTATTTATCTGGCTGATTTGTTTCAATGCAGAAACAAAATTCTTTGAGAAGAACAACTTACGTATCCTGCTCTTCTGCGAAGATTGCTTGGAGTTGTTAGAATATGCATGTAGCTGTGTAGGGCCTTGTGATAAAACATATTAATGATGACAAAGGAGCTATTTTGTATTTGTTCTTTAGTAAATCGACACTAACTATAGTAATTATGTTGCATTGGTTGTAGTCTGTGATTGTTCCCACCAGAGACATATAAGTATGTCTCTGATCACACCCACACCGAGGCTCACACTCTTCCCGAATTGATTTTCCTCTGAGTTCAGTATTTTTGTGATTTGCAAATTTCAGCAATTTTCTTTCAATTTAAATTTAGACTTTTTCTTTAACAACTGTTAGGTCTTGCATCATACATGTCTCTGATGTGAACAAATGGCTTAAATAAATCTGACTGACTGTAGCTTAACCAGCGTTCCAAGTGGGCATTTTGGTTTATCAACGGCCTTGGATTCTTTAGTTTGAACATCTCTACTTTAAACTAAATGTGTATTGATCACTTTCAAGAAAGAAAAAAAAAATGTTTTAGATAATCATTATACTCATGTTCTAATGCTGTTTGGAATGATACTTCTGCATGCTTTTAAAATCCAGTTAATGGAATGGAAGCTTACAATATTGACATTGTTAACAATTATACACAAAAAGTACAGAGCTATGCCTTATGTGCTGAACTACGATAGTTCCATAAAGTTATATAAAAAAAATCACCTAACACAATAATCAGGACTTCTAGGGTAATTGCATCTAATAACTGCTGGTCAATTCAATTTAATACTGACCTAAATCTTCTTTTCTGAGTGTCTCTTTAATTATCACGTATAACTGTCTGATTTCAAGAAACAAATTGTGCGAGTTTTATTTCTGTCATCAGAAATCATTTGAGTAAATATTTTTTTTTACAATTACTCTCGAAAAGTTTGAGATCATGATCAGTCAGATTTTATAATTTAATATTGAAATACTTCATTGCTCATTACCAGCTACCAACTCATGCATCGTGATTTGCAACTGAATTTTAAGACTCGCTATAGAACGAAACATGAGACTAGATACCAGGAGTTGGGATACAAAAGATAATCCAATATAAATTAGAAATACAGTATGTATATTTCATCCTGTCAAAAGTTCATGTAATCACGGAAATATACAATAGAATGGTTTCAAATGTTTGTCTTTCGAGTGTTCCTAATGAAGGGGTAAATCCAGAACAGTGCTTCGGACGCACACACTTTTAACGTGTTATTACCATTTTTCATATACTAGTATCTAAAAGTGGTACTGTTCTTCTGGCAAGAATAACAGGATACGTGGTGTATATGTTTATGAGACTGTAACTTTTATAAAATTGAGAATGGAAATGCGGAACATGGCAAAGAGACAACAACCCGACCAAAGAGCAGAAAACAGCACAAGCCTAAAGACCTATAAAACCACGTCTAGTTTGTTTAATTTGTACAACACCCAACCAGTTTCGCCATATATTGTACTGATCACTTCATCACAGTTGAGTTCATTCAAAGATGGTTTTAGTGCAATAATTCCACTCATGCCAGTTATAGAAGAATGCATGCATACCCCATCATCTTTTTATTTGAGATATCTGTCATTGGTAGTAGACTTAGCTGTGATTTTTGATATATTACACGTCAATGTGACAGTTTCTCAATGACGCGATTAAATTAAAGACAAGTTAACAATACCATCCTTATCAAAAAGACGTAAAGACAAACGATTAAGGCGAACTATAACATACATGGCCATATCCTATAGAAGAGGTTGACTCGGCGAGATATCTTGGCCTTTCTATACACAAAACATTGTGTTGGAACAAACATATAGACAACATCGCAAAGAAAGCTAACTCGACCCGAGCTTTTCTTCAAACTCTCGGAAACATCAAAAACTATCCCAGTGAAACAAAAGCCTTATGTTATCAAACGTTTGTAAGACCACTCATGGAATACTCTAGCACCATCTGGGATCCAGCTACTAAGGACAATATAAACAAATTAAAAGCCATACAACGACGATGCGCACGATTTGTACTTGATTATAGAAGAACAAGCGGAGTAACATCAAAGCTACAAACTTTAAATTGGGATACATTACAGGAAAGAAGAGCTAAATGTAAATCAATCATGTTTGATAGAGTAGTGCACGAACTCATTGCTATACCATCCAAAAACTTACAGCCAGAAACAACAACTGTACGAGAGCACCAAGAACGATTCCTTGTTCCTTTTGCCGGGACTCAAGTATATCGATACTCGTTTTTCCCTGACACCTTCATAATCTGCAATGGACTGCCACAATAACTAGTAAGCTGCACAACCCTTGATTCATTCAAAAGGGGTGTGCAATTGGTTCAGCTTCGATAGATGTCCAACCCTGTTTTAACTTTCTTTTAAATAATCACCGTTTCACTACATAGATATTTCGCACCTACCCGCACATTTGCTGTTCTCACATTGAACATGTACATAAAACAGTACGATAATACTCCCCTGAGAGGCCTGTACTGTATATAAAGGAAGAAGAAGAAATAAAAGGCAGATAATACCTACAGGAACAATTCAAAATTATAAGACGAAATAAATCCGACAACATCTTGAGGCTAACACGAAATATAATGAATAGACAAATAAAGGTCTTAAAACATAGAAAACTTAAGACTGAGAAGAAAAAAAATTCGGAGGGCCCGTGGGGGTACAGTTCACTCTAATGACTTATTTTTTGCGTGAATCAAGACGGTTTTTTTTCGTAATCCCTAAGACAATAGTAATCTACGTTGACCAGTTCATCAAATATTTACTGTTGTCGTGCTACCGTGAGGGGGTGGGGTAGTGGTGCATGGAGTGCATGGTGGTAATAAAGTCAGTGTATATACATGTTGAGTTTCTTTAATAGAAAGTCTGACCAAAAAAAAGATGTAGAGGAATGTTTCATGTCAGTTATTGGCTGAAAAGCGTAGTTAGCAGTTACAAAACCACTAAACTTTTTAACTATTTCGTATTGGTGTCCGCCCCTGAAAGTTTAAACGATTTACACTACAATGAGTATGCGTTATCTCCCTTACATCAGACGACGAAAACAAAAACCAAGCAAGAAATGGTGTTTTTTGTTGGTTTTTTTCATAATTGCTGTTTTCAATGTTACGACACACGTGTTTTTCTCATTTGTGTCGGGGATTTTATTTTTAGTTGGACAAAGTAGACAAATTATCAAACAGTTATTTCTGAGTCGATACATAAGAAAATGCGCATTTATAAAAGGATTTTTTTACATCACAGAATGACTGCACAAAAAAGAGTTGAAAGAAAAACAAACTGAAATTATATTTTTAAAAATCTGAGAAAGATTTCAACGGGATGGTCATATCAATTGACCTGGGCAATAGGTTAGCTAAAGTCTAAGTTTCCCAATTTGTTTTATGTTCTAGAATAAAAAGGGCAAAACATATTGAACCAGATCACATGTGACTACATATTGCTCAAAGATGTAACTGTTTCTTTTTTAGAAATTTTCGCTAGGTTTTCTCTAAGAAAATGTCACTGTGTACTCTGTTAACTTGTTCTACTAACACAAAGGTTCCTGGTTCGATTCCCGTTCGGGATGAAAATTTCAGGAACTCAATTTTCGGCTCTCCCTTGACACCATTCGCGAGTATGGTCTTGAGGAAACGATGATAGTCCGTCGGAAGGGGACGATAAATGGCCGACCCGTGTTAAGAGATAGCCATATCTCTTGCACGTTAAAGACACCCTTGTAGATTTCGAAAAAGAGTAGGCTAATGCCGCTACAAGGCAGCACTCGCACCCGCAAAGTGGAAAGGGATTAATATAAGTTGCAAAACTTGTTTCCCAATCCACTATAAATAAATATGTTTAAACTAACTTGTACTCAGAAAGTTCATCTTCAAGGAATTAGATAATTGATCGACTCAGTTGCTATTAATTTGGCATTTAACAGGGGCGGATGCAGGAATTTTCGAAAGGGTGGGTGCTAACCCAGGGCAAAGGGGGGGGGGGGTGCAAAACATATGTCCCGATACAAATGCATTGATCGGCAAAAATAAAGGGGGGTGCGCACCCCCGGAACCCCCCCTCTGGATCCGCCACTGTTTAAGCTTAAAGGAGACGGGAACCGGCAAGACTGAATTCGTCGAAAATATTATTTTATTGTTTTTGTCAAATTTTGAAACATGATTATGACTCTACTATGGTTCCAATACTGAGATTACTAGTATCTCTACAGTCATTAAATCATTTAAAATAAGGCCGTTAGTTCAGTGTCTCGTTTGATTTGTTTTACATTGTCATATATATCGGGGTCTTTCATAGCTGACTATGCGGTATGTGCTTTGCTCATTGTTGAAGGCCGTACGGTGGTCTATATTGTTTCATGTTGGTCTCTTGTGGACAGTTGTCTCATTGGCAATCATACCACATCTTCTTTTTTTCCCCTTATATATCTTTAGTGTCTATTTGTCTGTTAAAAAATGGAGAAACATATTTCATATCTTTAAAAATTGCACCTTAAAAATAAATATACATAACTCCAAGAGCGAGCCGAATTGACCATTTCAGAGACAATGCATGTACACCAGGTGAAAATATAAGCCACTGTTCTCAAAGGCACTTGTCTCTGAAAAAAATACATGTTATATAGAGCCAAGGACTTATATATACGTCCCTGATAGAGCCAAGTGCCAGTGACTCGACTGATTAGATTTAAATCACGATATAGTTTTTTTTCATGCCATGATTTACTATTAAAAAAACAGTAATTTTCTCAGCATGTTCCTTTAAATAACATGAACACCCAAAGTAAAAATAAACATTTAATTTTTGGAAATGATTCACTCTGGAATTTTTATCACCTGTCCCTAATTTCGAGTGGCGTTACCGAGATCGTACCTGTCAAATGACGTCATCACAACTTCCGGGCCATGGGGACTGTAATGTAAGGTAAATCTGTGCTGGCGGGTAATACACAAATTAGCTTTTCTTACATCAATTTACAACTAGACTGTGAACAGTAGACTGATAATGAGTTGTAAATAAGTTCTCGCTCCTGATATTCTCCTGGCATTGATTTTTTGTGTTGTTTTTTCCATGGAACATGGCTGACGATTTTTGGTAGCATTTAGAATGGGGTGAGCTCTGTTTGTGTATTGATCATGATAAGAAATGGTATATACTATTGGGGAATTTACTATAGTTCAGTCTAAAATAATTAACAAGGATAAGATGGAGGAATTGTGGAAATTAGTGCAAAATAAAGAGAGGATTATTGAGTCTCAAAGAGATGAAATTGAAAGACTAAAAGCAGCAATGTTTCACCTAAAACAAGAAAACAAGGAACTTAAAGAGAAGGTGACATCCCTCACAGAGAATGACAGGTGTGTATAATAATTGATATTGATTTGGTAACAGGTTGTGTATAATATAATCATAATGTAATGATCAGTAATAATTGATTACTGATGGTATTACACATGTCAATTACACAGTTGGATTAAACATACAATTACATTACAGGGTAAACATTTGAGTACAATTATTAAAAGGATTTTAAAGCTGTTTACACTGGGAAAGTTCCTTTATTGACCCAAACTAATAACAAAGATACTATATATATATATATATTTGAAGAAAGAGGTCTGAGCCTACATAGTATATATATTCAGCTGCACATCAATAGTTGCAAAACAAATTTAGATCTTGTGATGCATGTATTCCAAGTGCTGTAAACAAAAGTCCTACTTTTTGTTTTTTTGACAAAGCAATCAAAATTTAAAGATGAGTGGTGTTTTATGTATCTTGTTAAAAGTAAAACAGAATAAAATTGAGAAAAAAATAGGGAATGTGTCAAAGAGACAACGACCCGACCAAAGAAAAAAACAACAACAGCAGAAGGTCACCAACAGGTCTTCAATGTAGCGAGTAATTCCCCCACCCGGAGGCGTCCTTCAGCTGGCCCCTAAACAAATATATACTAATTCAGTGATAATGAACGCCATACTAATTTCCAAATTGTACACAAGAAACTAAAATAAAAATAATACAAGAATATAAAAGGCCAGAGGCTCCTGACTTGGGACAGGCGCAAAAATGCGGCGGGGTTGAACATGTTTGTGAGATCTCAACCCTCCTCTATACCGCTAGCCAGTGTAGAAAAGTAAACGCATAACAATACACATATATGCATATAAACAGAATGCATATTTTCCAGAATTCAGCCAAATTTAAAATTTTCACTTCAACTTAAGCTTGTTTACATTTACATGGTGTCATGTTTAAATATTGAACCAGTGTTCTCTCCACAGATTTAACATAGCATCCCTGTAAATAGAGAATTGTAAAATACAATCTTATTTCTAGAAATTATAGCATCACATCCATAACACAATCTAGAAACTAGCATCACATTACCATGATGGTAAAATGCCCTGGAGAGAACACTGATTGAACCATCAATAGTTATTTTATTAATGAACATATCCTGTCTTTTCTCAAAGAAAAAAAATGGGACCAGGTTCAACGGCATAAGACTCTTGCAGACTTAGTTTTTAAACCAAAACCCTATTATGATATTCAGCTAATGTATTCAAATTGCTTTTTATGTACTCAAAAGTTCCAGCGTTGATTAAAAACACTGCCAAAAGTACAATGTTTGGGTTGAAAAAAACTATTGAATTAAAGTCCAACAATTAAATCAATCAAATTGATAACTACAGTTAATGTTTCACATATAACTGATAATTACTACAGGGAGATAAAAACAAATATTTCTGCAAGACTTTGACTTCAAAGTTGCACTACAATGAATCAATCATTCGAGAGTTCACATAGCACTTTTTGTCAGAGTGATTGACATTATCGGATCCCAAACTGTCAAAAAAGGCAGAATTATTCCACATATGTTTAACATTGTCACGCACCTGCAGTTGATTCAGTTGCAATTACATGATTTAAATTTTTTTTCTAAAAATTTGTGTGGTCTGAAAGTGAATGTCTTATGCACATAAGGCAAAGCAACTGTGTTTCAATAAGTGCACTTTGCACAAAAGCCCATTTGTACTCTTAGTCTCTATAGAGGTTTTATAGAAAAAGATTTTATAATAATTATGAAGAGCATTTCTTTGAACTGAAATTTTCGAAACTGCAAATTGAGAAATGATTATCTGAAGTATTCAGTTTTTTTGTGAACCATACAACTGGAGAAGTAATATAGCAATTTTAGAACTCACATCTTGAGATTGAATAATTAATCTCAATATTGGGCTTGTTGTTTGGGAATGGGCATGTGAAAATTGCTTCCAATAATTTCTGAATTTTCAGTAGTTATTTAGTGGCTGTGCACCTTGAACAAAAAGGCTCTGAGAATTTAATTGTGAATAAAAGGTCTAGGGCTAGGAGATTTAAGGTACAGATGTACATTTGTACTTTGGCTGTGTTCCTATATACATACTTGACCTCTAAACTCGCTGTCTTAGGGAACAGAAAAAAGATCAGTTACATGGTAAATTCAGCAAAACATCTATTAAACTTTGACTTGAAATTTCTTAATGTTGCAATTCAAGTTGCCATTTTCAGTATGCCATGGCCAATAGCTTAGTCAAGCCTATTGAAAAAAATGTATGTTTAATATATTTATTTTCTAAAGTGGGAAGTTTTTTCATACATAGACATATATTGATTGAATTTATCTATCAGAAAGATGAAATATGTTGTATTAACTCAGAAAACAGCGATTGTTTCCTGGAGCCAAAAATTAGATTGATTAAAATGATTGATGTGTACCAAACAAAAATGTTTTAAGCTTTTAACACATCACTACATGAAACAAAAAGAATTCTGTTGTAGACTGAATAATAAAATATAACCACATCAAAGATAAAGTTGAATAAAATCAAAGTGTAGAAATAGTATTAACCTGTACTTAATGACTTTAGTAGCTTTCCTGTTATACTTCAAACTTGTATTTTTGAATTGGAAAAGGAGAGTTAAACTTTAGAGTTTTAAGAAATTAAGTGTGTTTTGAATTGTTTAGGTATTGATTGTTGACGTTCAGGTTTGATACATGTATTGGGTGTGCAAGCTTAAGATTACACTTTGAAAATAAACTTTTAGATGACATACATCGGTCAAAGTAGACACTTTCTTGCAAGCAGAATTTATGCAGAGATAGTCAAATTCTATAGAAAATAGACATTACTTACCGTAGTACCGCGGTATACATGGTACATGTATAGTTTCATTTGCAGTTGACAGTTTTTCCTGCTTAAGTAAAAATCTAATTGATTGGCTGAACCAAGAGGATGTCAATTTGAAATCTTCTGTATAAAGAATGTACAGCATTGTAAATTTGTTGTTATGATTGTAAATTTATATAAGGGGCCTCTGCTTTGAAAAAGGGGATACATTTTCATTTGGTAGTAGATATTTGTGATACATTGTAACATTAAAAGTCAGTTTTGCTAAATCTTTGCTGCTATTCAACTTTTTTTACTGGGACAGGCAGTTTTTGAAAAATTTAATATGTCTCTTTAAGTTATTTTAACATATCCTTCATTATGTACATGCATGTATTTCATGACAGTGTACTCGTCAGATATACTTAAAATTCCATAGTATATTCTTCAATATACTAGGTGCTGTCTTTTATATGTACTTACATATATATATATATATAGCGCACCGGTTACAGTGCAGACGATTTGGTGTCAGGATATCTCAGTAGCATGGGTTCGAATCCCTGCGAGGGATGAACCAAAAATTTGCAAAAGCAAATTTACAGATCTTACATTGTTGGGTTGATGTTTAGACGAGTTGTATATATATATATATAGATTCGAACCTATGCTAATGAGATATCGTGACACCAAATCGCCTGCGCTGTAACCTGTGTACAAGACCACACGACCACCTGGGCTTCATATAGATATATATATAGGTAAGGTCCTTACCTATATACATGTATATACTAATATATGAAAACTTGTTTGTTACTATGTATACTCTCATACTGTATTGTTTATTATATTTGTAAAATAATATTATAATGATATCATATTATGCTCCTTGTGAGTCCATTTTGTGGAATTAAAGCATCTTCTTCTTCATATGTGTGTATTGATTTGAGGTCTAAAATTCAACAATCAATCTTGTAAAAGTATTAGTTAAACAAACAGAGCAAACTCAAACTGTTCCTCTTTAAGCTTTTAACAAAAAAAAGTGAAACACCTTCATTTATCCTTTGGCTAAGATTAGATAAATGTTCTTTGACCTGGAGTGACCTTAATCTTTGGTCTGTCTCTTTCCAGTTTATCTAAAAAGAAATAAGATTGATTGAAAAACAAATCAGGTCAAATGGGCGTAAGAAAAACTTTTTGCAATATCTGGGGTATAATTTTTGTTACTATTTTAAAAAATGAATCTTTTTGAGGAACAACTTTTCTTTGAATCATCCTTAGAGTGACTTTTTTTAAAATTTCTGTGTGATTACAAAGCTGGTTGCTGAGACCTCCAACTAATACATTTAACTACATGGTGAAATGAATTTCTTTCTAGAAATATTGTTTTGTGTGGTTCAATTAGACAATAAATCCCATTTACGCTGAAACTTAGTAAATTGTAATAAAATTGACCAAAACTGATGGATTAATTGTCACATTTTAAATTGCAAGCGGTCCATGGTGCATGTGCATTGTACATGCATGAGTTATTTGATGATGAATTTTGTGCAATTTAAATCAGGAAAACATGTAATTTGTCTGGATTTTGTCAATAAATAGAAAAAAGATTTGAAAGTACTTGTAAAACTGTTTCCACCAAACCTGAACTGTTTTTTTTTAGTAATAAGTTGATTTAAAAAAATGGTGTTTTTTAACAGATTATTTGTACAAGTTTGATGGAAATGCTTGAATTACAAAATGAATTATAAACTGTTATATATAAATTTTGAAATTAAAAAGATAACAGAGTTTGGGGACGGGCGGTCAAAACCAAAAGTCAAACAGTTTAAGAAAATACAAACAAAAGATGAAAACCACAGTCAAAACAAAAATGGGCCAAAAGAGAAACAGCACTCATTATATAAACACTACACAGAAAGTTTACCAATGAGCAGCACTAAACAAATAAAAAACTTGGCTTAAATCAGGTCCTAAACATATATTTCATGTATGAATATGATTGTTTTTATTTACAAATACTCTCCTGACACCTGATACTGAAGTACTTATATCAAATGCATTGTAAATTATCTGAATCATTGTTTGTGAAAATGTCATCTCATTCAAATATGAACAACCTTTTATAGTTAGTGTTTATGACACTTCAAAGGAATTTGAGTTATGAATTATAACTTATTATTATACTTTACAATGGAAAGCTCAATGATATATTTTCCTCCATGTGCACAATTTCATATATATGTCAATGGTTCAAGTAGTAAGGCTAGTGATGTTAAATTGAGTTTTTAAATTGGTCTGGGGCCTCTGTAACTGAGTTGTCTAAGTAGTTGAACCACAATATCACTTAAGCCTGTCAACATGGAAATTTTGAGTTTGATTCCTGCAGGAGTCAATAAGGTTACCCTTTACTCCAATATTATTTTTATGGCCCACCTACGATAGTGGAGGGGCATTATGTTTTCTGGTCTGTGCGTCCGTTCGTGTTCGTCCGTCCGTCTGTCCCTGTCCCGCTTCAGGTAAAAGTTTTTGGTCAAGGTAGTTTTTGATGAAGTTTTAGTAAACATGTTCCCTATGATATGATCTTTCTAATTTTTTGGCCAAATTAGAGTTTTTACCCAAATGTCACGGTCCACTGAACATAGAAAATAATATTGCGAGTGGGGCATTTGTGTACTGGAGACACATTCTTGTTTAAACTGCTAAGGACTGTTGGTCATCCAACCAAAGGTCAGTGGTTCTCTCCAGACACTGCAGCTTAATCCACCAATTCAAAATTATTACCACAAAATGAACGTTAGGCTGAAATGGCATTTAATACCAATCAATCAATACATAGGTCAGCGGGCTTTTCTTGGGTTTATATTGAGAATCGTCAAGGTATCAGTATCTCAGAGAGCTTCAAGCTAAGATGTTAGTCAATTAAATCAATTTCCTAAAACCAAAACCTAGAAATTATATATTTCAAATAAAAATATTACATGTACAGTCATTTTAAATGATGTAATATTGAGACAATAATTAACCTATTTTCCAAAACGTAGGTTAACCAATTAAGAACAGACAAATTAAAGTAACATAAAAAAAAAACCTGATGGCATGGCATGAACTGCAAAGAGCATTGATTACTTGGCTTTGTACCAGACCAACTCAATGAGTTTTTTAACGTACTAGCTCACACTCTAAGGTTACAGTTTATATGAAAACATTCTGCACCACTTAGATGCAATTTTCTGAATTCAAGCCAAACCATTCTCTTCTTAATGCTGAAAGCAGAGAAGTAAGAAATATCATTTTTAAAGTCGTTGCATAAACTGGCTGAGAATCAAAACTTAGGTAAAAACCTTCATTTATACACACATGTAACATCAAAGGCATTTAAGTTTCAGCTTAAGGACTCATTAGGTGTCAAATGCTGTTTGTTCTGGCAATGTTGGACATTTGTAAATTGGAATATAAACATGCAGTGAAACTAAAAATAATGAATTGAAAAGTTGAAGCATTGTTCTAAGATGAAAGGAGCTGCTTTTTATTTAGCTGCAGCCATCATTTTGTTATAAGAGGCATTTTGAAAGATGCTAAAATAGGGCAAAGATTTGAAGAAGTACTTTTGATGCAGCCGCAGTTGTACCATTATCCATCCATACTGTGAGTCCTGAAATTTGTCCTTCCCTTACTTTAGTATGCCTCACCAAAATGTTATGATTTGTATACACAATGCAAATATTACCACAAAACATGGTTTAAGTATGAAATTTGGTAACACTCCACTTATACCGTTCTTGAGTTATATCGCTTTATAAGGTTATATGCAAGCTGGGCATCATCTGTGTCCCTTAGACAGTACATTCCCCATTTTATTGATTCGATTGACAATTTACATTGGTAATTCTGATTCTCAAATTCCATATTGAAGCATAAATTCCTGTTTTGCCTTTTGCTTTTCAAATGCAATCGATACAGCAAAAGAGAAATAAGAAAAAAATGAAGTCTTATCTTCTCATGGTTTCGAGAATCAATGCATGCAAAGTTAATTAAGCTATTTTGTTTTGAGTATCTGGGCAGTGCCTGCTGGCTTTCAGATAACTGTTGTTCTAATTTAATGTTCTAATTTTGAGCCATGATAAAGATATAAATTTGTTGGATTGATGTAAAAGCGCAATATTTTATTCAGAATAATATAATTGTCTTAGTTAACTTCATTTCAGTTTTGTTTTTTCCAAATGTTTATGAATAAATTTATTTAATATGTAAATAAGCACTTAGTAACATGACTTTTTAACATTAGAAGTCTAGTCTGTTTATTTTTATAAACCACCTGTAAACATAAGAATATATGTGATTTTGTGTAAACCATGTATACATGGAATGCTACAAATCTCCGTCTTCTTGACTACCTTTTATGGTTAAAAATACATGGATTACGTCAAATGATTTGAGATTGCGACTAAAAATTAAAGTGAATGTTATCAGTTTAAAATCATTGTACATTTAATGACCAAAAAACTATTTATATGGAAAGTTAATGAAAAAGAACCTTCCTTATTGACAGTTAGTGCTTCTTACTATTGAAGTGTCAGTGAATGCTTTTCCGTCTGATAGAAGGAAACAAAATAAATCTCTGAAATATCAAGGTAGCTAAGGTGCCTTGATGGTTTTATAGGTGCAAGTTAGTGTTTTTATTCTGACTCATTGTTTATGATTTTAGGACTATAAAATCTAGGCTCCAGATGAGGGTCCCTATATCCTTTATAGAGTGTGAATTGATGAGTATATTTGGGATTGTTGAAGGCCTTTCATTTATTGTCTAATGAACAGCCACCTGACCAATGTGGACATTTGCACTGCTCAAATAAATTTACCCTTAATATACTAGAGGTGAATACAAAATAAATATATTTGTGAATCTAGCATCTTTGGGAAAAGCAGGCCTGCATCATGTGCATCTGCCTAAAAGGAAATTCTGGTGTTATATCGAATCCCTTTTCTTCAAACAAATTTTCTGCAAGCATTGTGCTGGACCTGGTGTATGAAAACCATGATTCTCATGAATAGATGAAAGGCAAACATAACAGAAGGACTATATTTTGTTTTATTTTTTGTAAAATAAAGCTTAGAAAGCCTCATAATATGTAAATAATCTTGACTTCCTGTATAACCTTTTGAAAGATAAAGAGACCACAAAAGTACAGTTTATTATGTATTTCCGATATCTTTTTTCTTCCCCCAGAAAACCATAAAAAAGATATTGTTATCAAACCATATCAAACTGTTATATGGGATAAACTTTACTTAGGAACCTAGAAAATGCTCATTTTTCCGTTGCTCTGCATAATCAAAAGTGTGAATATGTTGACACAGTTTTTTTTTAAAACATTTTAACAGGGATTCTGTCATTTCAACTTCTGTAGACTTAAAGATAGCATTAAAATTAAGATTAACTTACTATATGTCTATAGTAAATTCTTTTCAATCTGATTAGGGCCTTCTTGCCATCAGTTCATGCTATTAGAATTTTTCTGGAGCCAAGCATTGGAATGCAGTAATTCTTCTGGTATTACACTTTAAAGTTTATAATCGTTGCAAAAATTGCATAATATTTACACAGTTTTTTTGTTTGTTAATCTGACTTGTTGAGAAAAAAGTCACGATCCATCAACATTATTTGTGTTATGAGTTTTAGATACATATATCTCAATCATCACTCTCTTGTCTCCTCTCTATATCCTCTCTATATAGTGAAATCGATTAGCAGGAGCTGTTTAGCACTGGCTTCTTAATTTTGGACTGGTCCCCTAATAAATTGACATTTATATCTTTCATATTGGGGTAGATTCTAAAGTGAAAATGTTAATCTTTTTGGCTGCTGTGCCAGATAACAAAATACAGCCCTGTTTTACTTAAAATATGCAATTTTTGAGATACAGATTTCAAAATGTGGATTTAACATTGATACAAGTTAGAAAGAAAAAGATAAAAAAAAATGACCAATATTTTGTGAAGTTTCAAAAACATTCCTGTTGCTTTTCTTTACACATCTCTCCCTTATCTAATAGTTCTTCTATAAAATGCAGGTCTGAATTAATTTTCGTCACAGTTTAGGAAAGCCATATTCGGGCTTTGGTCAATAGACAAGATCAAACATGTTACAAGTTGACTTGAGATATTAGGTGCACTTAAGCCCAATTCTGATTTAAGTCACTCTTGATTTTGAAATGCATGTTATATATCTTCATTCAGTAGTTGCACCCATGTTACCTATTAATTTATTGCAACCTCTTCTGGTCTCAGAGAGGGATACTACTAAATTATAAAAACTAAAAAAATATATTCTATAGACATGTCACGATGATATAAAAGATAAAACAAACATTATTGAGAACACAGCTTCCCCTTAAGGAAGAGAAATAAAAAAATTGCTGAATCTGTATTAAAAGTTAATGAAAAATGAGTCTTTCAAATATGTATGATGATGTTAAGTCACGTATTGTACATAATAATAATTTATCTGACATGTTTGCTAGTGAAATTGGTGTTAGGCAAGGGGAAAATCTTTCTCCTTTGTTATTTTCTCTATATTTGAACGATTTACAGCAATATTTAGAAAATGTTAACATAACTGGTGTACAATCTTTAACTTTAGATATGGAAAATGAACTTAATATATACCTAAAACTGTTTGTATTATTATATGCTGATGATACTATTTTACTTGCTGAATCGATATCAAGTTCAGATTTACAGTTACTTTTAAATAATTTTTCACAATATTGTAATAATTGGAAATTAAGAATCAATGTTAGTAAAACCAAAGTGATGGTTTTTACAAGAGGAAGAATACCCAATAATTTGAAATTTTGTATTGAAAAAGAAGAAATAGAGATAGTTAAACATTATAAATGCCTTGGTGTTATTTTTTCTAGAAATGCATCTTTTTTCGAAACTAGAAAATATTTACGAGACCAAGCAACTAAGGCTATGTATAGTGTTATCAAGAAGAGCAGATTGAATCACTTATCGATTAAATGCCAACTAGAAATGTTTGATAAAGCTGTTGTACCAATTCTTCTATACAGGGCTGAAATTTGGGGATACGAAAATTTTGATATACTTGAGCGAGTTCATTTGAAATTCTGTAAGCACATTTTAAAACTTAAAAACTCGACTCCAAATTTTATGATTTATGGAGAACTTGGGAGATACCCCATTTCTTTATATGCAAAATTACGAATGATAAATTTTTGGTGTCGCCTTCTTGATAATACAAATGAAGATAAATTATCCTGTACATTATATAAATTACTATACATTAATTATAACAATTATGGTATTGGAAATAAATGGATTTTATGTATTAAGAAAATTTTTGATGAATGTGGCATGTCAAATATATGGCATTGCCAAGATTATTTTAACAAAAAATGGATAAAGTTAAGTATTGAGCAAAAGCTTAAAGACCAATTTCAACAAGAGTGGTGTGCAGATTTACACCAATCTTCAAAAGGTTTATGTTATAGAATTTTCAAGACTGAATTTAAATTTGAAAAGTATTTGTCGACCTTGCCTTTTAATTTTTTATATACTTTGTGTAAATTTAGATGCGGAAATCATCGTTTGCCAGTGGAGACAGGAAGGTGGCAAACTATTCCGAGATCCGAAAGGTCTTGTAATCTCTGTAGCTCTAAAGATATTGGCGATGAATTTCACTACATTATGTCATGCAATTGTTTTAACATAGAAAGAGAAAAATATTTACCACACTATTGTAACAAAAATGCAAACATTATTAAATTTAAAAATGTATTCTCATCTGAAAATGTTGTAGAACTAGAAAAATTGTGTAGATTTATACGATATATATCATTGAAAGTCTGTCCTCCTGGTTAGAGGAACTGTAATATTATTATAATGTTATTATTTTCACACATGCGAAACAAAGATATGTATTATATTTGAACTGTTATTATCTCTGTAGCTATGTACTAGTTTATGAGAATAAAATCATTCAAATCAATAAAAATCAAACTGAAGGAAATTCATTGTAATAAGCTAACCACAGATCATCAATTGTTTCTCCATTGGGAGTTTACTTCCCTGTAAACTAATTATAGGTAGCTGAAGGAGATTCAGAGATTTTTAAGGTGATTATCTCTCCTGTAGATGACACCAAAGATAATCCTATAAAGATGATATTAAAAAGTTGAAATCAATTATTTCTTCATTATGAGGAGTTAACTTTTCTGAAGACTGAATATACTAGCTTAAAAGGAGATGTGGAATCATACATACTGGGGATTTCTTTATTTTTGTGCGTACCCATTTTCTTAGTTTGTGGAGAACTTGTATTTTCATGGATATTTCATTTCGTGATTTTGACAACGTTTGCATACATTCCTTGCAAAAGTTTGTAAATTCGTTGATTATTTAAATTCATGTTTCCCCAGTACCCACTAATTTCCTTAATAATTGATATCCAATGAATATAAATGAATCCAAAGTAGATCGAAGTTGATAATCTCCACTCATGATACATAATAAAAATGATGAATAAAATGTACCTAAAATAGCTTAACATGATATTAAAATAGTTTACATCAATATAAATTTTACAACATATACAACACCATTTGATATACAAATAATCACTAACATATAAACAATTACACCAAATGAAGTAACATTTACTTTTCATTTTTAGGATCAGCTCATTAAAGGTCATAGATTAAATCTTTCTCATAATATTTTCTTTGATCAAAAGATTTGGACAACTTCAATTGAATGAAGTATTATAATAAACAGGTTTCCTTCAGTCAAGTGGATTTGTATATATTTATTTCATAACAATGACATTTACCTGGGAATATATTAATGAAATATATATATTATTGTCTGCAAACTTGAGGAGAAAACTAAGGTGGTGCCTCGTTGCTTAGAGTTTTGTCAATATTGTTCCTTTAAAAAATGGATTTATTTTCAATTTATCTGATTTTGTACTTCTTTATTTGCAGTTTACAAAAAGAGTTTTTGATAGGATTCAGTGTGTTACTTTCAAGGTTCCCGATTTTGACCCCAAATTTTCAGTTGAGTAGGCATTTGATAAGGTTATGCGATAAATACATGTCAGATTTGGGTTGTTAGACTGAATTGTTTTGGTTTAACAAAAATGAAATAATGCTACCAGGTATTAGGGCATTTAATTTGGAGTAGGAGATATCTGCTTTCAAAAGGGTTGTAGTCTGATAAGCTGTGAAAAATAAACATTTAAGTTGGGAAAACCCATCCATATTCTATGGAATTCTAAATTTAACACTGTCGATATTTGTAAAAGTTGAAATTATGCAATATAGCTATGATAGTGTGAATGATTTAATTATATTTGCATATGTTATCTAAACAGATTATTAAGGTGCATTTTCAAAGATTTAGTCATCATTTTCTTTATAGTAGATTTTGCAGTGGTTTAAAATGATATAAGAATTAGATATATGTATTGAAACCTCCTAAAAGAATGTTTTTAACAGTTATTCATTTTAGGCCTGTATATGGGTCACCATTTATTTATAAATTTCTCATTGCCAACATCACCTTTGAAATTTTGCTAGGGTTTATATAGATGCTTAAATTTTAAGGAGTTCAGTTTTAGTGGAAATTTTCAAGGAGGCAAGACTTGATCTTCATGTGAAATGTTGGTTTTATGATGACTATTAAATACCATTAATGTTCAATTTGAAGAACAGTAATATTTGTTATATATATGCTTATTCTTGGGAGAATTTTGTACTGCCCCACAGTATGGGTATAAACCTAAAGAATGTAATGTGTTCAAACTGTTATGAGGAAAAAAACAACAATTAATGTCTGCTCATGAATAAAAACTAGACCAAACATATCTATTAAACAATTTATTTCTTTTTTGATTTCTTGGTAAAATACAATCAAACTTTTTATTCCAATCTCTCACAGAGGGTGGTATTTACTAGACAGTAAGCGTTTTACTACAAATTGATTCACACCTGTCTGTTTGTTATTGAGAGGCCAATATGATAAGAACTAAAACTTGTTTGGTATCTTTCAATTTAGATTGGGAGATAGATGTTTCTTTTAGAAGATAAATTGAGGCATCCTGAAACTGTTAAAGTTATGAGATAGGCAGATAAATCGCTGACATGTTTTATACTCCTTTGGAATGTGGTCATAAACATCAATCAATTTTATTGATAAAAGAATATAGATCAAATTTGACAAATTGTTTCAAGACAGGTAGAGTTATTTCCCTTAGAATGGAAGTTTTAAGAAAATGTGTTTTACAAGTACAACAGAGTTACTTCCCATTGATTTGATAACATACAAATTTTTCACCGAATTTGTAAACATGAAGCTCACATAGATTCAATAGCCAACATAAATAAAGGACCATGAACTGGGCTCTCTCATTCATAAAAATTTACTTATAAAAAATAAGATGTGGTATGATTGCCAATGAGACAACTATCCACAAAAGACCAAAATGACACAAACATTAACAATAATAGGTCACCGTACTGCCTTCAACAATGAGCAAAGCCCATACCGCATATAATCAACTATAAAAGGCCCAGATAAGACAATGTAAAACAATTCAAACGAGAAAACTAACGGCCTTATTTATGTAAAAAAATGAACGAAAAACAAATATGTAACACATAAACAAACGACAACCACTGCATTACAGGCTCCTGACTTGGGACAGGCACATACATGAATAATGTGGAGGGGTTAAACATGTTAGCGGGATCCCAACCCTCCCCCTAACCTGGGACAGTGGTATAACAGTACAACATAAGAACGAACTATAAAAATCAGCTAAAAAAGGCTTAACTCATCAGATAGACAAAAAATCAAAGTGGACGTGGCCGGGTACTTATACATCTTGACACAAAAAGACACAATGTCTTATATAATACATTAATACAAATGTATGTGTGCTCAGAACACCAAATCCAGTACTGGGGTATTTTGATTTTGGGATATCTGATTAAGCCTGAGTATGATAATTATGCTCAAAATCTTTAGGACTGCAAGATCTTGTCTATTGCTTCATGCTTAAAAACTTATATAAAAAAACATGTTAAGGAGGAGTAAAGTAAAAAATTGATCCAAAGGAAAATTGTGGTTTATTTACCTCAAGTGCTCTAGAAAAAAATGATTTTCAGTTGTGAATCTTTATTTTCCTGTAGAATGTATTTCCTTTTTGTAATAATTACCAAGTATTTCAATTCTGGTATGCTGAATCTTCTCCCAGTCTCCTGTTTAGTTTTTAATGAAATGATTTGCATTATAAAATATCTCCAAGAGTTGTCTCTCTTTCAACTGTTTAGGCTGAGGAATCTTATGATCTGATTAATTTGGATTGTTTCCCTTTTAATGTAGAGATGCATCCTACAGGTTACAATACACCATTAGATTTTATGGGCGCAGCCATTTTATGAGCATAACATGGTATTCAGAATTAAGAGTATGGCAAATCCTGATTGGTCGATATGTGCGCCCGTTATTTTTTATTAATAGAGACTTCGTACACTCTGCTTAATACAAAAGGCAAAATAAAAATTATTCCGTAGCGCTAAAGGCACTGAGATGACTTTTCCACGCTAGGACAAGACACATATTTTGAAGGGCAAAATTGATAGGCATGGGAGATAAGTACAAAATATGCTAAGAAAAGCAACGCGAACCTATATTTTTTGGACCAAAAAATACTGTCCTAATAACTTTTCTTTGATTTTAGCAAGGTTTCATTAAAAAAATCAACTTTCTAAAGTCTGTATCTGGAAAAAGGCTACCATTGTCGCCTATGGGAAAATTAATTGTTTATTTCAATCTACACTATTCCACTGAGCACAGGAACTAAATTTGACTTTGTATGTATGGTAAAAAAAATTGATTCAAATTATTTTGGGCAATTTGAACAGGATGATATTTTAACTAGAAGCCATTTGATAGGGAATGACTATAATTATGTATTCAAAGTTTTAAGGAAGGTATTTTTTTTTTAGGTAGAGTGCAATATGTTGATTTGTCAAAATGTCTATTGTTAAAGTTAACCACTGTGATTTAAAGGTTTCTGTCTTATTAATGTTAAAATCCACTTTTTAGATTCATAATACATGTAACATGCTGTGTATTAGAAATGAAGATGATAAAGTTGTCTTCCAAATTAATGTTTTGAGATAATAGTAAAAAAAGATTTGAAAATTTGGCACTGACAAATAAACAATTTAAAAAGATAAGATGATAATTTGGCAGTAAGCACTGCACAAATATTTGTGTTCTTGTTCAATAAAGTCATTCACATTACACACAAATATTTTAGTAACAAACCTATCTGCTTAAACTGAAAATTTTGGCACTATTGAGTGTACTTCTTATAAGGTCTTTAGCACAATTGTCTATGATAATTATTTTGATGGGAATTGACAAGAAGCTTTGTTTTAATCTTTGTTCACTAAAAAACTTGTCAATTTTTTTTGCTCAAGATCCAAGATTTTTAAATTTGACCCTTTACTTTGAAGATTAATTGTCAGGTCAGACAAGTCAATATTTTGAAATCCCTTTGATACCACATATATGTATGGATCCAAGTTAACTGGTTCATACTCTGCACAAAAATCACTTTGCAAATAGGTTTTAGGTCATTGCTGGTATTTACTATAATAGACCGTTACAGTTCTAGTTAAGAATTACCTAGTCCAGAGGCACTTCTTTGGTATATATATTTTACTCATCTGTGCATCTTGACTTCCTTAAGAGGAGTTAAACCAGTCAAAGCCTGTCCATGGTGGATTACATTTTCTTCGGGTAAAACTTTCTTTCTATATTTATATATATTTGTACATGTTTTACTTTTACAAATTGGGACTTGGATGGAGAGTTGTCTCATTGGCACTGAATCATAGCACATCTTCTTTTATCTACATAGATTTTTGATTATCAGAATGTGTATTCCATCAAAGGATTTTAGTTTTCTCATGGACCAAAATCAAAAGTAGAGAAATTTAAGTAAGTAGTGCTAATGAACTGAGTATGCAAAGGTAAAATATGACAATAGCTAACTTTATTGTGAATCTGATGTGACAAAGAGACTTCTAATGACAGGGTTGATATATCTAGATGTAGACTACATAGTCATACCTATTTAGAAAAAATCTACTAGTAACAAAATTTTGAAAACAACTCTGTCAATGAATGCATTGTGACAAATATAACAGATTTTTTTTTAACAAAAACAAAGTTTATCCATTAATCTTTAAAATTTATTTGTAAAGAACTTTTATAAAGAATTTATTTACAAAATTTGCTGTATCATTGATGAGAATGAGGCTGATCTTTGATGTAGGTATACCTGTCCAGGTAAAAATGTGTATTGGCTTTAGGCTTTACTTGATCTTTTAATTAAATTTGGTCATTGAATTTCATCCTTTTGAAGAGGTTCTATTGTATGTTAATTAGATTTTATCCAGCTGGAAAATGAAAACTTCAAAAGAGGTTTAGCTGTTGTTAAATTTTAGATATATATAATTACAATCTATTAGAAAAATCTTTGTAGAACACTCGTTTATAAATAATCAGATTTGTTTGGGTGTACTATATGACAAATTTCAATATTTTGTCTTTTGATATTGGAAATTGTTTGATATTTCAGGCTTGTAATTATAAGATTATAGGTTTGTATTTCAAAAATCTCAGAATTTTCTTTTTCTTTTGATTTTCTTTGGTCATTTCTCCTCCTAGTACTTGTTTGATAAAGTGAGTTTTGGAGTCAGGGAGCAAACATTCTGTATGTCATTACAGATGATTTTTTTGCTGGTGCTTAGAAAATGGCATATGGTTTTAAGTCGCAACACAGTATTTTAGTGCTAGCATAAAATTATTGTCCATCATTCCACTTTCATGGGCAAAGAAAATATTTGCTTGGTTCTTTTTTCCAAAAGTACAGTCTTTGGGAAATTGGTATCAAGTTTGAGTTTCTTTTGAAAGTTTTAATATTTGACAATGAGAATAAATGAGGTACTGGCTGTAGAAATGTGTAGTGTGTTTGCTTTTATTTTTTGTATTTCTCTTACTTTTCTGCAAAAAATGAATGGTTATGTGTAAGTTATGAAGCATGAGCAGAACATCTCAGAGGGACCATTTTTGATCACATAATTGCTTTAAAAATATATTATAATGGTTAAGTAAGAAATGACTCAAATTTTATAAAAGATTTAAATAATATAATTATTGAATTTTCATCAGCAATGGTGCATATAAAAAAAACTTATTATGTAGATGATTCAGATACTGTAAATTCGGAAATTATTGCGATGTTTTTATTATTGCGAAAAATGCGACAGGGTGATAATCGCAATAATTTAAACTCGCATTTTGAAATATTTTGTATGAATAAAACAGGATTTTTTTTCATGTCGCAAAAATTAAAATGGCATTATAGCCTAAAATGAATAAATCGCAATAATAAATGCACGCAATAATTTCTGAATTTACAGTATATATAATTGATATATATTATATTATTTTATTGAAGTTTCATTAGCATAAATTAAACAAAAAAGTATTGAGCTTAAAAAATGTTCAATATTTTATCGATCCACTATATCAAATGTGACACCATATTGTGTCAGCTGTCTCTGATGCTATTGGTTTGACTAAAAACCAGCTGAAATATCACCTGATTTCCATAAAATGTAAGAGATATCTTCCTGGTTAAATTGATTTGCAACATTCTGTATACAGTTGACCACTCATAAAAACCTTTGTAATATTAAAATAGTGTGTTTCAGATTTTTTCCAGCAAAAAGCCAATTCTATTTCGAAGATCAGAAAGATATGGCAGTCATATATTGTATGGCACGGGTTGATTTTCGAATGAATGACACCCGAAAAGTGATTCATTCCGGGTGAATTCAATTCCATTTCATTCGAAGGTCCAAAAAGGGTTTTTCTGACTGTGTTTTGTAATCTTGGAAAAAAAGTTCATGGCAGTTTTATATTTCGATTTTTTGCTGCAATAGCACATCCATGAGAATTATAAGAAACACGTTTAGTTAGCACCTGTACAAATAACCCAAATGAGTATTATATTAGACATTTTCAATTTAGGGCTGTGTTTTTAAAAAACACAGGACAGATGTTGTTGATGGGAAAAGTTAATGTAATCTTTAGTAATGAACTTGCAATATCTTTTTTTAACAAGAGAACAATTGACCAAATGAATTGAGCTGAGCCACAAAGAAGCGAAGGTTCTCTCTTATTGCTGATTCGTCAAAATGTCAGTCTGATATCTACATGTTGTAGCAATCATCTTAGTAATGAAATAAACACAAATATCTTTGATGGCCGATCAATATTGCCTTTTGAAATTGGATTACCATTTGATAGGTGGGACAAAAAAAACTCAATTATCAGATTGTCCGTTTTCTTGTTTTATTGGAACAAATAGAGTGAGAGGGAAATGATAATTGGGTTATTGGCCTGTTCTTTTTTGTTGTTTTTATTGGCTTTGTCTGTTGATTTGATTTTTATAGATCAATTTTTAGTTGGTCTTTGGAGAATAAAGGAAAATGACATGTTTATTTCTCATAGCTACATTGATATTTGTGTTAGAATATCTGTAATTATTTTTGCTGGATTTTATATGGTATTCAGACAATTAATTACATAAATTGGTTTGTGAGGATTTTATACTGACTTCATATGTTGTTGTGTAAAAAAACACATTTATTTTCTAAGCATAAATCATAAATCTTACAATCAAATTGTTCTATAATGCAAAAAAAAAACACCAGCATTTTGCATATAAAACTTCTTTTCTAGTCATAGGTTAGGTTTTTTTTTTTTAACAATATACCAAAATATTGGAAAGACAATACTAATTATAAATATTTCCTTGTTAAAAGTGAAAATTAAATGTATTTGTTGTTTTAAGATCTTATTATTTGTTTATTTATGATTGAGATGTCTATCGCCAATTTAAAGGACAACAGAGTTCATTATGTCAAATCTGGTTTCATCTCCGCTTTTGAAAAGACCATTGTTTGTCAAGTTTTCATTTCATTTATTCAACAATTAAATTAGTCTTAAGAATTTAATTATCTTTTAAAAATCTTGTCTATGTTTGTCTTAGCTGAGCTGGGGTAGACTTACGAAAAATCTGATATGTTTATTTTAAAATAAAAAAAAATCTTATCAACATATTCTTTAAATTCTGTTCTTTTAGCTCAGTGACACTTAAATAAATAGAGTTATCATGATTGGGGGTTTAAAATAATGTAATTTGAGGAGGAATTTTATTAATTTTAATTTCCGATGTGACATTTCAATAAATTAAATTTTTTGTTGTTGGTTGTTACGATTAAACTGTATCAATTTGAGACGTTAATATACATCTGTGTAAACAATTTTGTTTGTGGTAGCGTTCTACCTGGATTAACTTGTGGGTATATACAAATTTACCTATACGTTTTTCCATGAATATTTGTTTGCTGATATTGAAAGGTACACAAAGTGTCATAGAGATGTCTTATTAATCAGCTGATTGTGTGAAATATCAGAAATTTGTGTTTGAAAAAATTCACAACTAACAGCTGACATGTGATTACGGCC
The DNA here is from genome assembly GCF_036588685.1 of Mytilus trossulus. Classification (NCBI taxonomy): domain Eukaryota; kingdom Metazoa; phylum Mollusca; class Bivalvia; order Mytilida; family Mytilidae; genus Mytilus; species Mytilus trossulus. The sequence continues at coordinate 24,401,934 of NC_086373.1, read as the reverse complement.
ATTGGATCAACATAACAGATGTCTTTTAACAAAGAAAATTACCCATAGAAGGTGAAATATACACTTTGGAACTGTCCATTTGAGTGGTCGCTATTGAAATTTCTATTTGTGTACACTTCAGTGTGGAGTAGCAAACAAATAGTTAAAGACTTGAAGAGTTTAATGGAGAGAAAATCTGAAATTGGACACCATTGACCATTGGTCAGATTTTTGATTGCTGAAACTGACCAGTGTATTCCCTGATGGCAGTCTGACACCTCTTATCAGAAGAAGAGATAATAGTGTAACATAAAGATTTTATGATAGATTTTTACAAAGTATACAAAGGAATTGATTTTTTTCTGCTGTTTTTATTTGTTGATTTGCCACAGATGGGATAAACACCCTGATAACATTGATTGGCAGTGGACTAAATGATTGCTTGGCAAATAATGTTGACACTCAGTTATAATTGGACAAATCTCTATTACAACCTACAACATTATATTCACAGTTCCAGATTCCTGCTAGGCTATTGGTCATTTATGGCCCTGAAACTATTTTAAGACACTTTTGACAAGTAATTTACAATAGTATTGTGAAAGGCTGAAATTTCATATTGTTTTGTGAAGTTTTACATATATGTAATTGGAGTTTACCTTGTTATGGTCAATTTCTAAGTCACAAAAGGTCAATTACTCAGCTGACATATTTGAGTGATTTATTAAGGTTGCACTTTAGTGCTGGGAGGATAGTTGTGTATATCAATAGGAGATATTAACACTGCAAGTTATCTTGACAATACATAAACCTTATTGAATAACTTCACTGTGGAGGATTATTTAGATTAAAAAGTCAGCAACGTTTATTGATTTTTTAAAGAAAATTATGATTGAAACTTGAAATTGATGTTGTGGAAAATAAACTACGATTTGTGTAGTTTGAGTTAATATCACAATTATCGCCTGTCATATCTCATCAGGATTGTTGTAGCATAAGGTCAGTGTGGAATTCAGGGCAATAATTAAAACAATATTGACCACATAGTTTGAAAATGAGGTTGTAGTTTCGGAATGATAATAGAACATAGGGATTAATTAACTAAATATTTGCCAATTGCTGCGGACACGTTGGTCATTTTGGAACCATAGTATGACAGGAGCTTATACACTGTAGGATTTATACAGACAAAATCAACATGTATATTTGTATCACTGGGTAGGTAGAGTATTTAATCAGTCTTATATCTACTCTGGATTTAATTTGATTGATAATTTTAATGTAGATTTGTTTACAGAGTTTGAGATATAGTAGGTATGTAATGCCTTCAGAAGACTGTGTCAAAATATGTCTTAATTTAATATACCTTCAAAAATGTCAAATATAACACTGATAATGGTTTAAGTGTACCATTGTACGGTCTCGTGACTTATTTGATCAGAAAATGCTGAAGAGAATTGGACAAGTTCTGCAAATTTCTAACTGATCAATTGAAATATACTTAATTCAATTTTCTCTTCTCACGGGTTGCAATTTACAATTCTTTCAAATGAATTTTAGAACATAGACTTGAAAGATTTCCAATTTATTTGATGCCAAATAGTTGCATTCTCTTATTATAGCCTATATCTGAAATTAATCCATTCTTATTGCTAAATTGTGAACAAAGACTAATGATATTTTTGCCCTGACCCTTCATATTTTTTTCTCAATTTTTATCCTCCTCATATAATTTGATTATTTTTCATCTTGATTCATTGTGCCTTTACTTAAAATCGCCACATGTTGTGTGTACTGCATGCAGAGTAATTAATTAGATGCTGCTGGTAATTGCAATTACTTGTAATTATGCAAATTAAATAGATATGAAACATGTCAAAATACACTGGAGATATAAGTCATAAGTGTCATGGGCTCATTAATTCAGGTTAAGCTGATTTTATCTTAAATCTTGCATATTTGTATAAAAAAAACTTGACTGATAAACTAATTTCATTAAAAAGAAGTCAGCCTGCAGGCTGATGATAAATTTGTGTTCAATTTCCACTTTGACATGTTGACATATTTTTTTTTATGGATGATGAAAAATATTTTTTTTCCTATTAATGTTATAGCTATCAATTAAAAGTCCATTTTTACATCAATTAACATTTCAACTTTGGTCAGTCAATTTATAGATCTTAGATTTGTGCCACCATAGAAGTTTACAAATAATTTGCCTAATAAAAATCCAACTAAAGTTCATTCATTCCATTAAAAACATGTTTTGATTGTATCTGGTTGAAATGCTAATTGATGAATGGATCTGTTTGACTGATAGAAAAATATTTACACAAATAAATTTGCCATTATTTTTATTTGTTCCTGTAAAACCTAATGGCTTATTTAATCAGTCTGATGTTTTTAACACTAATAAAAATCAGCTTTTGATAAGGCTTTCTAAATATTTACATATCAATGTTTATCAAAGTCTACTTTTTATATACATATACATTGTAAAGAAAACTTTTGCACTCATTCGCTTCAAAATTTACATAGTTGATTGAGATTGTGGCCTTTCACAGGTTATGTTTTATATAAATACTGAAAATCCTTTACCAGTAGTCATGGAATTTTTTTTATGTTTGATGTAAGCATAAAAACTTTGTTAAGAAAAATCTATATGCGACATATCTTACAAGAATATATAATCAATGCTATGGCGACAAAAAATTGTCCAGAATATTGGTTCTTAGAAATTAATGTTTGTGTAAACATAACACAATTACATCATTTGGAATATTATGGTATAAAGGAATAGAAATATTTAAAAGAAATATTGAAATAATTTGACGCCTGATTATAGAAAACCATTTAAGCAAATCTTTTGCTTTCTAAGTTTTCATATTCATCTTTTTAAAAGAAGCAGATTATGCCAATTATTCACTGAATACAAATACAGACCTATATAATTTGTGGCATTTTCTGTGTAGAAGGATCATGAAGCAATCAGAAGGAGTCCTCAAATTAGATCCAGCAACAATTTCTACCTGAACATAAACAGTGTAACATTCAGCTAGCCCCCCTTTTTAGAAAAAAAAAGTTTAAACAAGCTATGATTAATCTGGCATACTTTTAACATTACAATTGTCTGTGTTTTGATTCTAACAGATTGTTATGCTCATCATTAGACTTAAAATGCAAGGTTTGCACATTCTTAACATCTGATTAAAATATTGTTATATTAAGAACATAGTTTGATAACAAGATACACAATCAGTTTTATTTGATCAAATTGGATTGACTTTTAAGAATTGCAAAAAATACATCACCGACAGTTACTGAAGATGCTTGAAGAAAAATGGCAAAAACCAATAAACCTTTAATTTAGAAAAGAACAAATTGATTTTTTGATAGAGCTTCAAATTCCTCAGAATGCAATTAAGTCTTAAAGATGACTCTAAGCTTGCATTTTTTGAGATTAAAGATGTAAGGTGATTATTACAATAAGACAGCAATCCAAGAAGACCATAAAATCTAAACAGACATTTAGAGGTCAACATACAGTCTACAATGTCAGACATCATGTAAATGTCAAGTTATAAACCCCCCAAAGTCTAGACAAGTAGTGAATGTCAATTCACCAGAGACAATCAAAGATCATGTTTTAGTTCTGTCTTTTTCAACAACTAATGTTAATTGATGCCATGATGGTTCCAGTCTTGACAGTTATTTGTGGACAACATACTGTTAAAGTAAATTTGAATACAACCATATATAGTAATTGTTGTTAAATTAAATTGCATTGTATCTACCAAAGATTGGCCTGTCCTTGGGTAGTCATTTATGGACTGGGATGTTCTGAATGCATGTTTGCTCCTCAGATTTCGACTGGTCTGCTGTGTTGGTCCATGAATCAGTAAAGCTTCTATAAAGAATAGAACAGACTGTGATTTTAAAGGACTTTTTGAATCTCAGGTCTTCAAGCACTAAAAGTGGGATTGTTTCATTTTGTTTGAAGGTAAATCATCATATATTTGAACTTGTGAAAATTCATCATACTTTAACTAATAACATGCTTAATATAGTTCATTTCTTGTTGTGGGGTCCATAATATAAACAGTTTAAGAAGAAATTATTTCTTTTTACTCCAATTTGAAGTTCATTTGATTTGTTTATTGAATCAGTAATACATATATATATTTATAATAGGAGATTGTTGTGAAAATTATAAAATTGATCATAGTGTACTTGGAATTAATTCAGAAACATGCTTTTACGACTTAAAAGCTTTTGTAATTTAGTTTATTTAGATGTTTATTGATATTTTATTCCAATTTTATTAGTTCAAATATACTGTTGGAATGCTACAGTTAGAGGTAAATAAAAGCTAGAATTCTTTTGTATCTGATCGAATTAAAACACCATAGATTGTAATAGGTTTGTGACGGGACATTATTACCAAAGTTTAAAAGCTTCGTTGACCATAATGATGGGCTACTTATATGACCAGGGGGTAAAGAAATAAAGTTTTTACCAAGATAGGGAATAGAGGGATAGAGAGGTACGGTTAGATACTTTGCATAACCCACCACTATTAATTTGAATTTGAAGGGTGATAAACGACTTTGATGGGAATATAATTGACGGGTATATAAAACCCGCTAATGACTCATCAAAGGAGAGATGTGTTTTGAAACATTCTGAAAGAGTTATCGACATGGTGAATTGGTGACCATAATTTGAATGTGGGGGGAATGTAGACTGAAGGTTTAAAATAGTGTGAGAATACTTATATAACTGTGAAGTTTTTCAGTATTTTTTGCACCTTTTAAGGCATATCATTGAAAGAGGATCAATAAATATGCATATTTATTATATGTCAAATAAGATTTATGACTGATACAAATTAAAAACATGCTGACGATATACTATTAAAAATCATGGCATAGAATTAATTGCTATGATGCATTAGAAGAATTTAATTTTCACAGTTCATGAAACAGATTGATTAGTAATTTTAAATATTAATGATGCTAATGCACCTATAGATTATTACTTGCGTCAATGCATGCAGATTTAGATTTCTCAAATCCATTTTAATGTGAAACTTCCCCAATTTTCACATGAGAAAAATATTAAATGATTTGTGTGGGTAGAATTAAATGACATCTAGAGTTGAGTCAGATGGGCACCATATCACACCTTCATGACCATAGACTGTAAGATCCAAAGGGGGGGTTGGATGATCAATGCATTTGAATGAGGACATGTAGTTGGAATACCCCTTTTTGTCCTGGGTTAGGTAATCCTCTTTTTTTAAAATGGCTGGATCTGCATGATACAATCACTGCTGTTATTGTCTAACACAAATTTAAGGATATTCAAACTTTTCTAGGATTATAAATTACACTAATCATGACTAATGTATCTTTCAGATGAAGAATCACATGTCTAATAAAATTTTCTTTCCTATTGCATTTGGAACATTAAATCTAAAGTTGTATTTGTGAAAGGATGCACGCTTAAAATTACAGTATTTCACGTCCATGGCAAAATCTAGGTTTCTTGACTGTTTTCAACTTGTTTCCCTAAACTTTGTTTCAGATACACTTGGAGACCAAAATATGGAAAGCATAATAGGTCCGAGAACACAATTAATTCGTAGTGCATTTCTTTTAGAACATAAATGAAAATAAAAAAAATCCCACCTGCGCTTTCTCAAAGAAACTTTTACAGTGTGTTGTACTACTTTTGGGACAAATTATATCAAAATTATAGAAAACTTCATCGCCTCTAACTCAAAATATGGACAATTTTATGTTTAGGGCGTCTTGAAATCTTGTGACAGCTTCCGAAGTGCTCATTTTCAACCTTTTTCAGCTGGACCAAATCACTACTTTCCTTTAAAATTCTGGACCCAAATTTTTTTACAGTGTAATTTTATCCCCCTACTTGCAATTTGAGGCATTAAACATGGAGAAATAAATTTGGAAGAGGTATAAAAATTAATAGCAAGTAACCCACTGTCAACACTAGGGACTATATTTGTGAACAACGAAAATCAAGGGACGACAATGGTGGTCTCGGACCATAAAGTGTCAATTTTTTTGGGACATAAACTTCCAGGCAAAAGTGATCTAATGTAAAGTTGCAACATTTAGTATACATGTAATAAGCACAATTACTTAATTTTATGCAATGAAAATTTGCCAACCACTGAATTTGGGTTATAGGTACTAAAGATTTCAAATGACCTCGAACCTAGTATAAGGACTACAGGCTTAGTCTACAGCAGTTATGAAAATTAATGTAGTGAGTTGCTACAAAAACAAATAATAATTTATTTAAAATGATGACTGACCTTTTGTGACCCAACGGTCTGTCTAATGACTGCAAGGTATGGTTTTTATTAGGTCTTCAGACATGTACAAATTACTAAAACATGGTTTGGTATGAGGATAAATATCAAAACAATATGATAAAAACATTTATATGGCTTTTCACCTTTGTTGTCAATTTTTTTCTTAAATGGAACTAAACTTTTTATGATGATTTACATGGTGAATATAAGTACAAACATATAATTGCATACATGACCCTACCCAAAAAGCATGATAACCTAAGCAAGCACTAAAAGGGGATGGGGTTTTCAAGGGAGTTAAATCAAAGTAGTAGGATCTTCAAATATTTAAGAATGGTCAGATCATATGTTTCGCATGTCATAATTGTTCGTACTCAGGCATGCATTTTCAATGGAAATAGTGACATCATAATGAATTCCCAAAACCCATGAGACGATAATAATTCGTTTACTTATTTTTTTTATGAATTATTATCTCATCTTGCAACTGTCAATATGTTATATATATATGTTAAATTGAAAAGTTAAAAGATACCCATATCATATTCCACATGGATAATTTATATCCATCTCTCCTATTGTTTTGTTGTACTGGGTTACCTTGATAATTGTTTATTTGACCACTTAGGATTTGATATATATCATGGTACTCATTATACTTCACCCAACTTTCATAACAAAGTTTGCTGTCTCACCCAGGGTATACCTATATGTTCTTGTCTGATTGTTGCCATACATGGTCTGAAAATATCAAAAATCATCAAAAGGACCTTAAGAGCTACAATTTTCGCAGCTAATCTTTTACCTACACTAATAGGTCACAGTGCCTGTCAAATTTAATCCTATAGTGTCGTTGAATGTGCTTGCATCACATCAGCAAAAAATTTGTAAATTATATTTAAGGTGGTTGTACTTGAGGATTGCATTACTTTTGTCACTTAAACCACATTCTTTGCTGTAACAACCATACTATTTGAGCAGATTAATGTCTTAGTGTCCATGGGGGATAATTGTGCTATTATGCATTTCTGACTAACACTTGTTTATGTTGTGTGGAGGTGTTTACTTTGTATCTTTGACTGTAATTTCATTGCTTTAAAAAGAAATCAAGAAGTAACTGCACAAAAAGCATTATAACTGCACCTCCAGTGTTGAGGTCATTGAATGGTACAAAAAGGAATTTTACATGCAATGATATGACACCTAAGGGTTTGGTCTACCATATATTATTATCTTTGGAAAAGTTTTTTTCTCTTTGTCACATTCACTGTTACCCTGATTCTCAATTTTATATTGCATTCATGTAAAAATAATTTGTCAACTCTGATTGTTACATACTGTACTTTAAAATCCGTTTTCCTCAGTTGATGAATGTTTTGACAAATGTGTTGTTGACTATAGGAAGATAATCTGGGTGCATTCTCATTGTATTTCATGATAGATATTAAGTTCACTGACTTAGGTATACTGTATAATACATTAAAATGCCTTTTGATGTCCTTCAACTTGGTTTATCTTTACAAATGTAGACTTTCTTCTAAAAAGTGATGAAGGCTGGGAAAATTAAAAGATTAAATGAAATATGCACAGCTTTAAATGTATTCAGGCTTACATTGCATTCCTATTAGGATAAGAAATTTGATATATAGATTATTTCATATGAAAATAGATGCTGACACAATATACAGTGGTTGAATCCTTTATAAAGTTGGTGTACATGTAGTTTTGTGCATTTTGATTCAGATAAATCTATCCCTGTTAAGGTCAATCATTTCAGAATTTGTAGTTTGGAGCACTTTTCTTGATTCAGCAGTAAAAATCTGAAGTTATACAAAAAAGACAAGAACTTGAAATCTGAATTCTTAGTTTTTTCTAATGTTAGAATTATAGCTATTTATTTTCCCTGTATAAATCTTCTATTCTGTATTCTCTTCTAGTGCAGAGTACATTCGCTCTGGTGACTGACTGGCTAATTTACCAGTGTAAATGATAAATTAATGCAAAAGATATGATACCTGGTGACAGTCCAGAAGTACTTTATATGTAAAAGCCATATTTTTATTCCAAGGAAATTTCTGAGCGTTGATAATGACCCTATTTGCACTAATTTCTGAATTTACAATGTTCAAAGATATACAGTGATGTGGTATGAGTGCCAATGAGACAACTCTCCATCCAAGTGAAAATTTATAAAAGTAAACCATTGTAAGTCAAAGTACGGTCTTCGACACACATCCATGGCTCACATTATATTTTGCCTTTCTCTCCCTTTCTGAAACTGTCATAGTTTATATTTCAGAAGAATGATATTGTAACTTCTATGACAAATTGCTCTCTTAAATGGTCTTTAGAGTTCTTTAAGAAATAGCAAATCCATTTTATTTCCTGTGATGAATTTGAAATGAGAAGAAAGAAAGCTGCGTCTATAGAAATCCAGCTGAAGTAGTCATGGCACTTGTTTGAATATTGTCTCTCAGGAAAACAAAAAAAGATACAACACTAATTTTCATCATAAAATACAATGGAAATCAGCAATATTTGTGGGAGACCAATAAGAAAGAAACAATTAGATTTTATAAGTTAATAGAGCCTGTAGCCCTTTATGTTAAAAGATATAAAAACTTTCCTCCAGTTGAGATATATCATGTTTGTTTATTTTGTTATGACAGTTGTCCTATGAGAACATATGTGATATTTTTTGGTTTGAGGTGAAAACCTCTTGTGGCATACCAGTCAGATATTGATTGCTTGTTTTTTTTAAACAACTTTCTTGTATAGAAAAAAATATTTATCTGTATAAAAAAAAGATATGTAGCTCCCCTGAAGGTATAGGATATAAGTTGTTTTCATTAACAGATAGATGTTAGATAGATGTTGTATTGACATAAAAGTCTGTCTAGAACAAGGATCTGATAAAAGTGTTGATTGGAAAAGTGTGGATGTTCATTGCCCTCAAGTCTTGTCTACTGGTGTAGGAACTTATAGGTGTTCTTTTGTAGATTTCAGTGGGAAAATAATGTCGGTCATTTTTAAAGGAGCTTGCACTTTCTTTCTTTCTTTTTTTTTTAGGTTGACAGCCTCAATTTCCTCTTTGCCATTTTTCCACTTAAATTTGAAAGTTTATTCCACAAATACTTCCAAAAGCACTGAATGGTTATTCTTATTATAGTTCTAAATGGAGGTTTCTCATTCAATTAACCCTGAGTTTGAAACAGTTGGAAAACTCTTAAATCAAGTCAGTGGGGATTTTTTTTCTAGGAAAGCTGTAATAAACGGGACAGTTGTTAGAATAAAAAATGCACACAATGAACGTCTAGGTAGGCTTAGTCAAGTAAGACTGATTATAACTAGTTTTTTTTTTTTTTTTTTTCTCAATATATATGACAAATAAGTCTTACATGTTTAACAATTTTTGTTTCTTTGACAAGGATATTTATCAGTTGTATTAGCTAAAGTACATCTTATGTTTACACAAAGAAAAAACTGTTTCCCTAAACAGTTAATTATTGTGGTTTTGTTTTGTGGTTTAATAAAACATATTCCTTTATTTTATCATGTGCACATATTAAACCAATGGCCAACATGATTAATGAAAATTGAGAAGAAATGACAAGAAATGAACAAATATTTTTATCCAGAAGGGGAAAGTAACTAGTGCTGTCATTTATTTGTATTGTAAGCCAAGACAAAAATAAATCATGCTCATGATGCTGCTATAAGACCCTGTGGGATATTGTTTTTATTTATCTAGATATTGGGGTTATTTTGCTTACGTCATAATATTTTCTCTTGCTAGAGGTTACTGTACTAATGTTGTTTAAAGAGCTTTTTAAAGTTCACAAATATTTGAATAATCTTACATATTTTTTATGTTTGATAACAAATTTCATTAAAGGAGATTGCATATCATTATTTTATTAAGTTTTATCAGTGTAGATAAATAAATTGAATTGGAACTGTTCTTTTTATATAAAATGGTTTATCTGAACAAAATAATGCACAGAATTCATGCACTGAAATGAAAACTGTTTGAAGGCAGTTAGAGTTATTCCCCTTTCATCATACAATTCCTTGGCTCAATATAAATAGTGATAGAATGAAGTGTCAAAGTTATTAATGAATTTGTGGATATCTGATTTCTTATACCTGATTTATGTTCTGAAGATATTTAGATAATTTTTTTTATTATCAAAATTATAATTGTATTATTCATGAAGTTGAATAAAAATCCAAAATATAGTGTCACATGAAATGCAAGTTGAAGGTGTTATATTTCATGAGTAGTGCTTTACAAGCACATAAAAACCCAAACTAATTTGTATTATAACTAAGAAATGTGTCTATCCTTTTAACTCAGTAGCCACTTTCAATTTAAAATATCGGATGAAAGAAATATAAAGAAAAAGCTGGAGGATGAATGGTTCAACTGTCTAAGGCCTTTTTGCAAAGATGATGTAGCTACCCCTCCCTGTATATCTATCTTTCAAGGTAAGGTAACTCTAAAACAGTGCATTTTCTGAAGGATTCTACATGAAATTTTCCTGTTTTGTATTTCAGCCAGAAAAGACGTACGGTGACCATATCTTTTCTTTTGATATTCTCAAAACAGTGTATGAAAGCCATCTTTTCCTTAAGTATTAATTTTTGTGATATTGAGAAAAATCCTGGTTAATTCATATAAAAGATTTCAAAATGAGAGTATGAATTTTTACAATTATTACCCTGTCCCATTTTTTGCAATAATAAATACAATGCAATAATTTCTGAATTTACAGTGATCAAAAGCTTGAAAGAGTTTAGTGATATGAAAAATTAGAAAATGGCTACGCATTATATTTACAGGTTACATTTCATAATTTGGTGCTTGCAGTCCTAATATTCTTTTTTTTTACATTAAATGTTAATATGGCAATGCTTCAATAAAAGGTGCTTAAGATTCGTCCAAATGATGCATTAGTGGTGTATTCCTTTACTTCCACAAGGAACTGTGCCAGGAGTCCTTGGTTTCATTCCCCTGTCTGGTAGTGCTTATTCAGGAAGAGCTATCCTGCTCACCCAGCTGTTACTCTATAAATAGAGCTGATCAGGTAAACATTGCAGTGCTGATCATTGATCAAAGCTACCAATCCATCAGACAATTTGTAGAACATGAAAGATGGCATTATATCCTGACATGCTCACCTGCAGGTATGAGATTGGTGTGGTGACCTGCATGGTACTTCTTCTCATCAATCATGCAACATGTAAATACACAGATATCTGAAGGCCTTAATTACCATTTCCCACCAGTGTCAGTGCAAAATGGTAGAAATAAACTGGATTTATGAATTATTTATGATTTGTGGTTTTTATAAAGTTTGCATAAATTATTCTCTCTTAATTTTTTAATCAAAAACTTGTTATGGTTGAGCTGTTGTAACACTCATGACTTGCATGTTTTTCAATACACAAAATTTGTCTTAGGGTTCTTCACCTGTTCAACTCACCTGTTTTTCTTGTGTGACGAAAATGATTATGTTATGTCTCTGACAGATGTACTTGTATGTTTCCATAAATCACTTATTTTAAATGTTAAGATGTCCGGTTTTCATATAGTGCAATCTTCTTTTGTCATATCTATTGACATACTTTGAAAACATAAAAATTTACGAGCTCTATGTTTGAAATCAACAAATATTTACCTGCGTTCTTTCACCTGGATTACCTACTTAAGATGCTGTGGTCATTTACTATTAATGATGTTATAATTTGCTGACTGTCTTGAAAAAAGTAAAATCATCGTTGAAAACAGCTGTTTATATTTCTGTTAACAAGGCATTGTATACATACTTAATTGTTTGTATATTGTTTGAGAAAGTGATGTATTCCGCTGGAATTTATGTTGATCTGTTTTTGGCCTAAGCTCAAACAGAACTGACATTGATAGCATACAAAATGATACTTGTAGGATTGCCTGGAATATTGAATAGTTGTGAAAAATCAATGCCTAGTGCCATTTTCCCATTGAGAAATTTAGAATCGAATATTCTTCTTTTAGATTAATTATATACGTTAGGAGTTTTTGTACATTTACATTCATGGATTTTGGCCTGATTGGGAATATTGGAAATTAACTACTCTACATAAGAATGTTGACTTGTCCGGAATGAAGTTATGGCCCTTAATTGGGTCCGTAGTCTGATTGTGCAATGTTTTTGCCGACGTCCTAATAATTTTCTGAAAGATAAAGGGATTGGATATTACGGTGAAAGTCAGGATGACCTTTATGACAGTGATGGCTTTTGGGACGAAAAGGTGTTTGTTGATAACATGGGTCCAGAAATAGCTTCTTCGTTTGAAACCATTCAGCAGATTGTTTTAATTGAAAGCAATCCAGCTTTTGAAGATGACACCGAGTCTGTAACAAACTCTTCTGTGAAAAAGTTTTTAACAGTTCCAGAGAAAAGGTATTTATAAATAAAAGGGAGATTTGGGATAAGTTGGAATGAAACAGAAGCCATACCAACTACATAAGATCTTGTAGGTAAAAAGATCATATTGTTTGTCAACAAAAACTGATCTAATATGTCTTGGAGTGTCTCCAGTCCAAAAGACTGTTGACTAATTTAGAGCAAACTTACTTTTTTAATTCGAATGAAGAAGCGGGTGGCTTAGAATAAGATTCTTTTTACCCTAGTGATCCTTCATCCCTTTATTTTGTTTCTTATCCTATAAACTTTGTCAAATTAGATTTTTTTTAAAACACATTTATATTTTAAACTTAATTCTTCAGAGTTTTTATAAGAGCCTTGGCTATTCAGTATATTATTGTCCCCACAAACCTCACAGAAGTTCCTGGTAACCACCAACTTTGAAAAAGCTAATCTTTCAAGAGATTGTAGCATCCCTTCCATGAAAAAAAAATGGGAACACAATTCACATTCAAGCAATATAGCATAACATTAGTTTACCATGGTACCGAAAGCCCTGGGGATAACATTGAGCTTTGTTGAAGTTGTTTGTTTTTCTATATATTTAGAAATGATCATTGATTATATATGGTTTGTTAATTATCTCAATTACATGTGGGTGGCACTGTGTGATATGAATTTATTGGATTTTTGTATCCCCTAGGGTGTAGCTTATGCTGTAAAGCATGTTTGATACCTGCTTCGAAATATTGTTGTCTTACTCAAACATGCTGTCAGTTTAGCAAGGAAGTAACAAATAACATTAACAGCATATTTGTTTACTTATGGCATATGTCCAGGACATCCCTGGACCTCTTGCATTAAAACAAACCGATATGTTTCCTATCCAGAATCAACCTACGTTCTGAGAAAACAAAACCAATAAGGGAGATAACTTTATAAGCCTGTGAAGCCCCAAGTTGTTTAGCCCAATATTTGTGTGTCCCTTGAACAAGGGAGATACCTTTAAAAGCCTGTGGAGCTCTAAGTTGTTTAGCCCAATATTTGTGTGTCCCTTGAACAAGGGAGATACCTTTAAAAGCCTGTGGAGCCCCAAGTTGTTTAGCCCAATATTTGTGTGTCCCTTGAACAAGGGAGATACCTTTAAAAGCCTGTGGAGCCCCAAGTTGTTTAGCCCAATATTTGTGTGTCCCTTGAACAAGGGAGATTCCTTTAAAAGCCTGTGAAGCCCCAATATTTGTGTGTTCCTTGGTGGTAATACTTGTTATATACCTGTATTTAGAAAAATTAAGAAATAGTAATCATCTCTATTTAGGAGTCTGGACCATTAAGGTCTTATTATGGAATTGAATACTTTGTTATATTAATTGATTGCTGGTGTTAAACATCACTTTCAGCAGTCTGGACTACATCATGGTTGCCTGTTAATACTGGCAGGGTCAGCTGGGGTACTACTAGAGAGCCACCAACCTTTGTCAAGATGGCAATCCTAGTAGATTGAAATCTGAACACAGGCCTTCAACAAGTGGGGTCTAACCAAAACCATATTGTTAATAGGCTAGTGAAACTAAAGAGAACTTAACAGATCTCATGACCACCAAGGCTTTTCTGTTACCAAGAAAAAATAAACGAATGAAATTTATTCTAGAGGATCTTCCAGTCATGCCCAGTTATAGACAAAATATATCTATAAACCAGGATCGATTCATTTATGGTTTATATCCTAGTTGATATGTATTGTATCTGTATCTTTCTAATGTACAACTTATTGTTACAAATACAAGATTTAATTCTGTTATGTAAAGCTTTCTGAAAACCAATAACTCAAATAACCTTGGTCACAATTCTGATTGGGAAAAAGAATAGAGGCTCTCTATTAAAGCATCTAAGAAGCATCAGGTTATAGTATTCAAAGAATAGGAAACAAATCATGTCGACTGTTAGTAGAATAGTATACTGTAATATAAAATGTGCTGGAAGTATTTACTTATTTAATAGTCATTTTTGGCTCAAATTGAAAGGAGATACATGTATGACAATTTTCTCATATTTTGCAGTGATAATTGTTGAGATTTTTAGTTTAAATCAAAAAATCAAATCAAATATGTTTATGTTTATTTCCTAATCAAAGGGCCCTTATAGGCATATGAATTACAAACAAAATGGATAATAGACAAAACATAAATTAAAATACATATTTAGAAACAATATGAAATTTAAACATTATAATATGATTTATATAAAAACAAAACAATAGTACATATATATACGACATTGTCAGTTCAGCAAAAGAAAGATAACTCTTCCCCAAATATTATCATTAAAACCTGTATTAATTCACTTGACAGTATTATTTCTCACTTCTAAGTTTGAAGTTAAAAATTTGCATAATTTTTTAATAAAATTATCATTATCATTTGTCATAATCCAAATAAATAGGTTTTGCGAATTAAGTATTCTCAGTTTTGGATATTCCATAAATAAATCATCAAGTAAAATGGTTCTTGAAGTTACATATAGAGGACATTGCAATAAAAAATGGTGTTCATCCTCAGTCACATTCAAATTACAATATTGACAAAGTCTTTCACATCGTGGAATACTCTCTAATTTACCTGACATATTTACCCTGCGTTCATGACGACCAGTTTCAACTCTTAATTTGTGATTACTTAACCTTAATTTAGTAAGAATTCGACAATTGCCATTATTTATAGAGGATAGATAGGTTTCTTTACCAAATGAAAATTTAAATTTGAAATAAGTACTCAATTTACCTTTATCCTGTAAATAAGAATCTCTGGTTACTTTCCAAGTCTCAAGAAAACTGTTTCGGAGACATTGTTTAAGTGATTTTTTAAATTTATATTTACTTAGGGTTTTACAATAAGCCAAATTAAAGTTTAACTTTTCCCCATAAAAGAGTATATTAGTGTACCAGTAATTATTACCTTTGTTTAAGCTATGTAAATGCATATACTCCTTATATGCATTATTCAGCAGGTTTGATGGGGAATTCTCAAGTCTGTGCCAATACATGAAGACTTGTTTTAACATGTCTATGTAAAGAGGATATCTTCCTAGTTCTGTAAGAACTCCTATATTAGTGCACAATTTAGTAACTCCAAGGATATATTTACAAAATTTATGGTGAAGTTTTTCAGACTTCCAAGTTTATCTTGGCTTGGAAGGAAGAAATTCTTCCACAGCAGATTATAGAAGTATGTGAGGTATTTATATCATTGCCAATAAAAAGAAAATAATAAATGCACTAAATAAACATTCGATTTAGAAAAATGTCAGATATTTTTGTTATTTAAAGTTGATTACTTCTTTGATGTCTTTTGGAGTAAGAGTTGTTCCCCTTTTGTCACACAGAAATTTACAACATGTAAACTGATATGATTTGAATGATAATAGGTTATATCATACATAATACACCTGTCATTATTTTGATTACAAATTTTGAAAGTTAATTTCAATACAGGAACATGGCTTTTATGATGTGGAGCCCAATTATTGACAATGAAAGGTATGATCAATTATTTTCTACAAAACTTACTTTTATGGGGACATTTATTTCTGGAGGGTAGTAGGGTAAAGATAGCTGTGTAATGTCAATGATATTAGTCAGTTGACGTCATAAACAAAATGATGCCAATTAATGAAAATCTGAATATAAATTCCAGTGTTCCCAATTGTACCTATAATTTAATGATAGATCCTTCAAAATTGTTATAACAGTCTTAAGTCTAGCAAAGACATATATTTACAAAAATGTATCTATCTCTTGAGTCAGGTTACTTGGCGAAGTCTGAAGGTGCTTTTTAGATATTTGAAATTGAATGTTTCAACTACTGTAAAAAGAAATAATAGTCTATATAGGGACTCTATTGAAATGATTGACACGCGTTGGTTCACCACATGGAGTAAACTGTAAATAAAGAGTTGCAATTGTCTTTAGCCAATTATACTTACCACAGAGTGTTTTTTTAAAAGTTTCAAGAAAAATATAAATGTACATGCTTTGAATTTTTGTCCATCTTGATTTTGGAAGGGAGAAAGAATCAAAGATTGCAGAAAATGTTAACATTGCTTTTCTGTCTTTTAATTCTCTTTTGATATTGCATTAAAGTTCTTTAAGATTGGTAACATTTAAGTCTAAAAGATGAATAAAAGTCTTTAAACTGTTAATCATAGGCTGATGGTTATATATTGGAATATCTGAAGATTGACTAGAGGGGGACCCTCATTAGGTCAGTCAGTAGGTCCCCCTAATGAAAAGTTCTGGATCCTGCACTGTTAAATTGTATTGTACATGATATAATTGAGTGATGGGGGAGCAATAATAAGTACTTTGAACAAGTTACCAATAAAAGTGTAACATAATAATGTGCAGAGAGAAAAACAAGGGAACAAAAACATTTCCTTCTAGGAATATATATGTAACAAAAGTTTTTGTTCAGAAACAGCAGTTGAAAGCGTGTGATTGAAGTTGACTTTGGACTTCAATCTAAAGAGGTCGGTTACATAATGGTACGGAGTTCTTCTGTAAAACAAAATACTTGTCTTAAATTTCATTAATTATTTTCCAGTGCGTTGTATCATATTTATGTTATGAAAGGATCACTCTGTACCGTGAACCCTTTGACTTCAATTTGCATAATTTTTCATAACAAGTTGATGAAATTGTTATTCTTAACTTTGCAGTTGTCTAACCAATAAGAATATTGTTTTCCTTCAGAAACCACTTGAAGTCGAGTGGACTTTTAAGGATGTCATTAAACAAGTATAAAAGGTGACCTAAATACATCTCTTGAGAGATTTGAGGATTATTTATGATATAATTTATAAATCCTGTTGTCTTAGCACTTTCTATAGTGTAAGATTTTCCTTGTATTTGATATAAATATAGCTTGTCAAGTATACATTGAGTCTGTCAGTCTTTTGGGGTTTTTTGCTTAATTTAAGGACATTGATATTCAACCAAGTTTTAGATACCGCGGTAGCTTTGTATTTAGCATATCTAATAGCTCTAACCATGCTTACTTCATTTCAAATTTAAATGCAAAATAGATGAAGCATGAAAAGTAGGTCACAGTTTCTCAAATAAAATAATGGTTGTTCAGATTAAAATATTCCTCAATTTTCAAGAAAATTGATGTGAGCCTGTCCAGAGGGTAGAGGGGTAGTTAATCTATGACTGAGGTTTGACCTAATAATTTCTGTTCGGACTATCTCATGTAACCCAAGAAGAATCTCTGACCATGTTTTAAGTGTGTGGGTTTGAACAAAATTTTATTTTACAAATGTCAACACTTTTAACCAACTTATACAACACATTAACTGACTTATAAATTCTGCAAATCCAACACTTTATGAACTTTGACTTTTAAGTAAGCTTTAAATTTATTATTTTCAACCTGTGCATTCAGAAAGTTCATTATATAAAAGAAAATTATATATGTTTTTATGCCGTTACAATGTAGAAATATCATTGTTATTCATAAATTTAAATTTGATTTTAATCTTTCAAATTATTGTTTGAAATGTACTAAAATTTAGTTCAAAATAAGGTGAATGTGGTCGTATTTATGGAAATTTTATTATCTTACATAAGTAAAAAACTAGAAACTTGACATCTATGAATTTTTTAAAAAGATTGATTTCGATGTCATTTTCAATAATTCACGGCATGTCACTCTAAACGCTGTAGAAATTTGATTTTTAATTGAGATGTTTACTTCTTTTTTAGCTTGTCAATTGCCCATGTAGTTCTTTATTTATGGACAATAATAAAATGTACCTAAATAGGGAAAGGCCAACCATCCTTATGAAAATACTGTATTCACTGGACAATAGTCAGAAAATTGAAAATTAAAAGTTAATTGAGAATGAAATTGATGGTTGTGTTTGGGTTTTGTAATGTTATTAGGCAGTTAGGTGTTTGGGAAAATAAAGTGATTTATTAGAAAACTGAAATTATTACTTTCAAATTGGATATTAGTGGAGCATACTTGAAATGAAATCGCTCTTTAAGAGTTTACTTTGGTAAGACTTTTATAAATGTGTTTTGATGTTAATATTTTTGTTCATTTACAAGATCATTAACTCATTGTCTTTAAATGTGTTTAGTGGGAGTCTGTTGCTGAGATGTAAGCAATCATTTTTTATAGATGAATTTCCAATTAGCAATTGTATATATTATATAATCTACAGCTAAAAGTTCTCCTAGCAGAGGTTTATAGACTTACTGTGTTATTATTACACAAATCATGTACCATGGTTTGGATAAAAAAAAAAATCTAGTATCATTAGGTATCATTCATTATGCCTAGAATTCAGAATTTAATAGTTGTGTTGTAACAATTTCCTTCTGGACATTTGCAACAGATGCCATATGCCCTAAGGCCTCTGTACTTCAAATTTTTTTCAGTGATCTTTTTGTACTTTGAATTGAAAAAAATATATGATCTAGCACTGGTCTCTTAGCATTTCAGATCACTCTGAACTGACAGTTTCCATCTAGGAACTCAAGCTAATTGGGATTGTTTTATATTCCTCATTATTGTAATATATAAAATTAGCATTTTACAATCTATTTATTGGTTGGTAGTCAGGTTTATTGACTGCTATCATGTGGGACTGGAAAACAAACTACTACAAGGGGACATAACTCTTGACAACCGTAATGACCTTGGGGTAATTTACGGGTATTAGTTATTCATTAGGGACAATAAGTATGTAGCATCATGGATCCTAAAATTGAAATAAAATTGAACACACTTCATCAGAACTACATGTGACACACAGAAAGGAACCACGGATGATTTATAGATATCAGTTTTACAAAGGACAATCAGATTGCCATTGTTACTACATGTACCGTGAAATGAGAATCTAATTGAATTAGCTACAGTAAAACAACAGGGGTATTGAATTTTCACCTGGCCCTTTATTTTTATGTTTGATCTGTGGCCTGAAACACCTTTCCCAACTTGCAACTGTTACCCAGGACTGGTTACGCCTTCAAAGTGATGATTCTTTGCAAACAATGTGGTCAGGTCAATGAGTTAGAGTATGTGGTTGGTCAACTTTGCTAATGATTTTGTTGTTTGATTTTGACCATAGTTTCGACTTATTTTTGTAGCTATGCAAACAGGAGGGGTTTGAGGTGAGTAGGTTTTAAGTGTAAACAATCAGGATACTATATGTTTTTTACAATCTTGGTTATTCCCACTCTTGTTTTTGCATGCAGGACATCAGAATATAGATTTTTAATTTTGTCTTTACAATTTTTTATGTTTAGCTTTCATCAATTTGTTCCCTAGAATTATCTCCTCAGCTATATTTTTTTCCTTTCATGTTTTCTTATAATTTGCCTTTAGAATATAATTTTTTCTCTGTTTTATTTAGCATTTTTTTAAGCTGTCTGTATTTTAACTATGCAAGTTAAAAGCGTAGAGATGTGTGGTTTTTTTGTCAGTATAAAAATTTGATCCATTGAAAACAATATGATGTTGTCTTAAAAAGTTCCAGCTTTTTGGAATTTAGATATGGTATCCCTTATATACTTGAAACAATTTAATTATCATTATTTTACAAAAAATAGTGCTCAAGTGATGAATATGAAAAACAAGATTCACTGTAATGCCCCTTTCTCTTTTCTGTTTGGCCTCATTTCTTTTTGAATGCTAGCTACATCAAAAAAAATGAAATTGAAAAAAATAACTGTTTAAGAAGATCAAAAGACAGAATTGTTAGGTGCTAATTTTTATATAAACATTATTTTTCAAACAGTTAAAGGTACTTGATAAGAATAACAGTATGTATAACTGTATCAGTGATAGGACAATTAACCTGAAAGGTCATATATATATAGGTGTTACCAATTAACACTTATTTATGTTCACTGTAATATATCCCTTTGATGTAGGTAATTAATTGATCATGCTTGTTGAGATATAAGAATTAGATTTATGGGTTGTGTTGATTAGGGCAGAAATAATCAGGACATGTGTTTAGATTGACACCAAATATCTAAAGATATAAACAGGGTTTTAAATTTCATCAGTGCACATGTTTGAATATTTGAAGTACAGGATATTTTTTCAGGAAAGTTGTAAAATTTGTTCTTCAAGCTGCATATCTTGTCCAATTAAAAACAGAGACAGATAAAGTTACAGTTAAAGCGGTTTGAAAAGAGGACATTTTGCATAATTTTTACCAAACGTGAGGTAATCTTATGGTGGTCAAGACTGCCCATCAAGAAAAAGGTTGAATAATTTTTGTGAAAAATCAGACTTAAGCCTTAAAACCTTTGATGAAACTGTTAAACAGGATGTTTTTAAACAAAACAAGTGGACATTAAGTTGACCAGGATATACTAGTGGCCTTAATTACATTGTAGATTAGATAACTTGGACATATTTAGTCTCCCTACTTTATACATTACAGGCTACTTGTAGATGGTAAGTGTTTTTAAAGCATAAAAAATGTCAAAATTTTAAACACTGGAGAAATGGTAATCTTAGGGGGGAGGGGGGGGGGAGTAGCTTTTTTGAGAATAATACATACTGTTTATGGTATTACAGCAGGACAGTGTGCAAAACATATAATGTTTGTGCTTATTTAAGAACTGGTATTGATGTGACATAAATGCCACCATTTTTTTTTAGATCTTTGTTACATGTATGTCATGCATCAAAATCATATTTAAAAGTAAAAATGCAGTGTTTGCAGATATCTTATTTCATACATATGATAGAGCTTTTGCAACGGGTTGAAAATAATGCATCTTGGCCTTTTAATATTTATACTTTCTCTGCAAAGCTTTTATGAATTTAGAGAGTAAGTAAAATGATAGTTGCATGCAAGAAGACTGAGAGATGATATGTGCAACACCAGGGATATAGTTAACTCCAACACAAAATATCTAATTATCTGATTGGTGAATGTGTTCTGAGTGAGTGAGATGTGGCATTAGCATGAAATTGTGCATTGAGAAACAGACCTTGCCAATATAACAGACTGCTCAGTACAAATTTCCTACATATATATCTTTATTCTCAATAAACCATCATTTTGACAAGGTATAGAGAAATACACAATATTATGTACAATATTTACAATATATACAATATTCAATAAATACTTTTAGTAAAAGACATGTTACAAAAATAATTAATAGGGTGGCGTCACACTAGATAAAGCCAGGAGTTCACACAGATTTATTTATAATTTTGATAAATTTGCAGAGTTTACTCAACATAACCTTCTTTTTTGATGACATTAATAATTTATATTTTAAAATATTTGGCTTTGTGTAGCTATACTTTTCAATGTAATTTTTCCTCTCCTGTTCAAAAAATTTGCATTCCAAAATAAAGTGAAATTCATCCCCGAGTTCATTGTTTTTACACAGAGTACAGTTTCTATTTTGTCTGCTGGTGTTTAGCCATCTACCAGCTTCAATGGGTAATTTATGATTAGTCGTTCTAAATCTGCAAAATTCTACTAGATTTTTGTTATCTAAAATATCTAAATAAGCTTCAGAGCTAAAACTATCTTTAAATACTTTGTAATTTATAGCTTTTGGTGATTCTTCTAACAGTAAGTGCCAATTCTGTTCAAATTGATCTTTAAGGTTTCTACTAACTGTAAGACGTAGCCAATTCAAATTAATAAAAGTTTGTGAATTCCAAATATATGTTAAGCCACATTCATTCAAAATATTTTTTATGTTATCTAACCATAAAAATTTATCTCCATTTACAAATGACAATTGAAAACATAAGTTATAGACAACTTTTGACAATTTTGACTCCTTATATTATCCTCAATATGAGTGCAATACCTTAATTTATAATAACTAGTTCCAAAAAAATCACGAAGATTCCATTGTAATATACATTGTCGTTATTTAGACTAGATTATTTTGGAAGCAATTTTTGCTTAATAATGTGTCAAATATATTTAATACTCATAAACATATAAAAAGAAAAGGTGAGTTTTTGAGCCTAAATCTTTTTCCATTTGAATGTTAAAGCAACATTAAAGACTTCCTAATCATAGTACAATTTGAATTGCTAGTTAATGTTTAGGAATTACTTTAATCTTTAAACTTCAATAAAAAATTTCACACTTCTGATGTGGTTTTGAAAAAGTACAACTGAAAAGAAATTCATATTCCATAAATAGTATTTATATGAAGAAATCGTCAACCAGGTGAGAGGGGCAAACTATTTCTATCGACCTTTCCCAGTATTTATTCAGAAGTATTCGTGAATCATGTTGTTTAAATATATAAGGGCAAGACCCTGGATAATTAATAACTATAGGGTCAGTACCCCACAAATGATAAACTCCTCATAAAATTATTAATATCAAATAATCAATGCCCTTCCTTGTGTACTTGTTTTGTTGCATAGGGTAAACAATGCTGGGCGATTAGGTGATTGACAGATAGGAGGAAGTTGAATCAGTTGGGGAGGGGTGTTCAGTGCATCTGTACTATAATGTTTGATTTTGAAATTGTTAGGTTTAAACATAATGGTATATACATTAGTAACTCGGAGATCGGTTTAAGTATGTTCATGTAAGTATACCAGCTATATATATGTCCCTCTGTTATCTTTGAATATATTGGAACTTAAAAGTCGAAGGATAATTTGACAAATGGTTTGTGATGAGATGTTGGAGTTCATTGGACCCCAAATAAAGTATGCTTAAGCTAATTAAGTCTAAAATTGATATGACGTTTTGACAGTATGACTTTAGGCAATCTTAAATGTCCAACTACCCAAATGATGTCAGAGAAATCTCTAGCAAGATTGAAAGGCTAGGGGGAGTTTTATGGTGATTTACAAGCTGTTCTTAGCAGCCAGAACTTCCATCTTTTATACTTTTGTTTACGAAATATTTAAGTGATGGTTCATCAAGATCATATATCTGCTTAAGACAAAGCAGTTTTCAGTCCAGTAAAGTGTCTTAGTGACAATACTTTATAACATGGAATCAATGAAGGCTGTGGTTGTGGTTCATGGGGTGTGGTATGCCTACAGGAAATATCTTCCTCACTGAAACAAAACATATTCAGTCATTGTGTATTCTTGGTTTCAAGATAGTCATCAAACTTTTCATACTGGTAGATTTTAAAGGGCTGTTTACATAATGCATGAAAAACTTAACTTCTATAACACAAGTTGACTGTTCGTAAAGTTTTGAAACTCTATGAATTATATCGCCGAATATGCCATCGTCTGAAGATTTCTTATTTATAAGGGGAGATAATATTTGTTGGTTTGATGGCATTGACAAGATAATTATTTAAATTATAGGAGTTTTAACCACAATTACTTAAAATTAACATAATGTATTGCTTTTTCACCTGTCTCATTTGAACCATGAACTTACCAAAATTAATTTGAATTCTACATGCAATCTGCACATTTTAGTTTCCACTAGGAGAAATGTAATACTTGTAGACCATATAGACTGTTGGAAATAGAGAAGTAGGTTTGTATTTTTGGTAAACTTGATGGATTTATCAGTAATGGATTATTAAAGTGTTTATTTTCATACATAAGAGAAGAAAGTTTGGTATTGTATGT
Source organism: Mytilus trossulus (assembly GCF_036588685.1). Taxonomy (NCBI): domain Eukaryota; kingdom Metazoa; phylum Mollusca; class Bivalvia; order Mytilida; family Mytilidae; genus Mytilus; species Mytilus trossulus. The sequence continues at coordinate 24,377,590 of NC_086373.1, read as the reverse complement.
TGAAATTTTTTCACTGATTTTTTTTTTTTAAATATGCTTTTTAAGCAAAATTTTGTAAAAAAAAATTGAAAAAGAATTTAGGATTAAAAACTGCATTATGAAGCACAGCAATAATCATTCCATCTGGTAAACTTTGTACATTTTGTCATAATTTTGGAATTTTCAGTGGATTTTAAGGACATTATTTTCTTCATCAATCAACTGTTTTTCTAAACTTCTGTTCTTAAATCATGACCTTCAGAAAAGAAAATTGAGATTGTTAACAATTGGATGAGAAATGCAGTGATCCTGCAATTATATGTACTGATTGTATATCTATATATACATGCTCCAGGTGGATATCTTGTGAGATCTATATAGTCGTTCTGTAGGTACTGACGGCAAGGCCATGGGAGCTTTAATTTCACTTCATTAATGGTAAGCATTTCTTCTTGTTCCTCTGGTGTCTGTGATCATGCTTCTTTACTTCTTAAGAAAACTTGATTGTTTAATAATGGAAAAAGAAAATTTAATTTAGTTTTGAGATTCAACAGATACAGCAGCTGAGAAACAATTTAATATAATAAAAAATGCTGATTATAGGAATTAGGTGTTAGATATATGAGATTTTAGCCAAAAATTATAAAATTTTCATTTTAATTTACTTGCCTTTTGATTTTATAGACTGTCTATTGAATTGTTTTCTAGTTGATTGAAGGGGGACCTTTTTAACCAAATAGCAAATTATGTAATGAATTTCAATTCAGCAAGTTTGAAAGAAGGCCATTTGTAGAAACTGTCATCTTAATATTTAACATTATCCCGCTGTGGGTTACACATCAAATTATTTATTTATGAAAAGAGGGACTTCTTAATTACACTTTAGACATCCTAATTGTATTTAATATATGAAATAAATGCATGGAATTGACATAAAAATAAATCAGAGAACGAATGCATTCTTTAACCTTAAGACAATAATTTCATATAAGGTTGTGTATAATTTTCTATAATTGTCCTGTGATATACCGGGCATATGGTGGTTCTATTCTGTTCCATCCCGAGAGAGGTCGACCCTGTATTAGTTCTTGATCAGAGAAAATTATCAAAGGATCTTCTCCTTTTTTATGCAATTGTTCCATATGATGCATCCATTATGATAAATAATTGTGTTAGTTTGTGAGATTATTAATCGATGATATTTATCCTAATTTGGATGAGGTCACTGAAAAAATCTTCTAGGGGAAATATGAAAGAGATATTCAGTTTATAAAATTGTCAGTTTATTGATTTTGGAATAGGTTATGGGCATGAGAGATTGAAGTCATACATATTTAAAGAGCTTTTTTTTTGTTAAAATAAATTTTCAATACCAAAAAGTTAATGAAATAAACATTTATGAAGATTAAAAGAAAAAAAAAACAGAAAATAATATTCAGATACACTTTTACATGAATTACTATGAAAGTAAGTTTCTTCACGTAAATTTATCTGATAAATGATTAAGCTTGAAATAAATAACATATTACATAAAATATGTTTTACAATTTTAATATGGCAACAGGAATCATATCTCTCAAGTCTATATTAAGTTAGCAGATAATTACTGCTTAGGTCTTTGTGTCTCTGATATAACATTCTCTTGTAGTAAGAGTTGTACTGATCTCTGATACAAGTCTCATTGTATGGCAAAACAAATAACTGCAGTAGGTACATCACTTTCTTGTGTCTGTAATGAGAGGCTCTTCTGATCGTGGTGAAGTTAATGTTAATGTTGGCATAGCAGTAAAGAGTACTATTTGTAAAAAAAAGATGATGGCATAATAGACAACTTGAATGAAGAGTTATGAGATGGTTATGATCATAAAAAAATTGGCAACTGTGACATTGTTCATGATGAGAGATGATGTCTTAATGAATAAAAGATAATACTTAGTGTAAAATAGAGCTTGTATATGTTTTAGGGGCATAATCTTATGAAATTTTATTTTGTTTATCGTAGATGAAAAAAAGTACAGGTCTATTAATTATTCATCAAGTTTTTGGCAAAATATCTGTAGGACTCCTTTGATATCACTTGATACAGCTTTTCAAGCTTTAATTTTATTACGCACAGAATGTACATTATAAAATCGTTCATTACAAGATTTAATATTATCTCTGTGGTAATCAACAGAGAATGAATAAATTCACGATTATGGAATAAGTGAACAAAGTCTGTAATTGTATTACTTTTATTTAATGTCCGTTAAGTATTTAGAAAATAATTGATAGATAGAATGTTATCGTTAATTACATTGGCATGGTGTATTGATTTCGTTATGTAAGGCATTTTGTAAAATTACTGCTGGAAAAAAGGACCGATCACACTGTTTGATATGTCGTTCGTTATTCTAGTGTTCTTTACCAATGTACAATCAAAACCACTTAGTTTAACTGAATAGTAGAAGTCAGAAAGTACAGCTATTGGCTTGCTGTTTCTCCTGAGGAATTCTGTTTGTGAAAAAAACGGATTTTACATCGTTGTTGGTATCGGTATTGATTATTGGAGAAAAATAATAGTGATGATAGATTTTTATAGAGCTTCTGTACTGTTTGAATGTCTGTATAGTAAAAACATAGGACAGAGTGCCTGTTGAAGGCATTGATTGTTTTAATTGAAAATTTGCATAAATACATGGATAGGAAGACAAACATTTAGACATTATTCATCTTTGTTCTATTTGCCAATGCATGTTTGTTTGCGTTGCTGTTGGTTTTTCTTAATTGTCTGTTACGAAACGTTAGACATTTGAACGTTGAATCTCATCAGCAAAATTGTGATTGATATCTGTGTCAGGAAATGTAAATTCAATGGAGAATTTCACATAGATTTAGCCAATTGACTACATATATACTTATCGAGTTGTAACAGTTAACATTGTGTCCTTGTATACTTGAATTTTGTCGTAAATGAGGGAAGTGAGTCACATGAGGCAATCCAAACATGAAGTAAAATTAATGAAGATTCATCTTGTGTTAAGTATTAGCGTCATACAATGGACCCAACTCGTTTACTTAGACAGAGATGTGCCACCAAAAGGTATGTGACATATTGTAGTTAATTTGTGGAAAATGCTTCCAGCTAGATCTTAAGTCTATTACGCTTTTTTCTATTCTTTGAATAACATTACGTGACATTTTTCATAATTAGTGTGCAATGGGGGTGTGTATTTAAGGTGATTTCCATGTTAGGTACAACATGATTTGTCAATCATACTCATTATTGCAACGGTTGATTATTTATTATGTTTTCATTTTACACTGAGAAACGTATGCAACTGAAGGGAATAGAGTTTTGTAAGTCTTATAAAAATTATTTTTTTCATTTTAAATTTTAATCTGGCATGGAAAACCTATTTTTGGATGTAGGTTCTGCTTTTAAAGTTATAGAGGTACATGTATCTCAAATTCAGACAATAACAGGAAAGAAAAGTGCATGTATTAATCGTATGATACAGTGCAACCAGACTAAACTGAGCCAAGCTGTGTGAACTGGAAACTTTATAAACTGTACTAATGTGTATCTTACAGCAAGTTACAGGACAATTATAGTGGTTTTTATACAGTTATGAAACCTAAGTGAGCTAAGGCCACGGTTTTTTAATTTGTTGGTTTACGGATTTTTCCCATAAAAAAGTTGGGTCGGTCGGTCGGAAAAAAAAAGAAAAAAAAATATCTTTCAAAACGGAAAAATATGCAAAATAAATATATATTTCACCTTACTAACAAAATGTTTGTCTTATTTGCTGTTTTGTCATCCTTTCTTAACATTTAGTTCAATGAAATATTATTAATCAGTGATAATGAACATCGCATGGCATCGTTTAATTACTTCCTGTAAAAAAGGGGGGTTGCACCGACAAAGACGAAATTAAATCGTCATTTAACAAACAAGAAAAACAGATTCCCGTAGCTCTCAATCGATTCCAGAAAAATTGGTAAATTATGATCTTCAATCACAAAAACTAATAAAGAAAAAAAATGTAAAAACGTCGTACAAAAATAAGTTTAAACACACGTGTCGAAAAACGTAATAGACTCGTCCACTGGAAAAACAACAATATCGGGTTAATCAGTTGTCATGCAATCCGGTTTTTATCCCAATGATTGATATTTATGAAACAAGAAAATTTCATAAGAATTCAATGGTTAATATTCAGTTCTTTAATTGATGTATTCTACCTGTCAACATTTGGACAAGTCTATTTCTCTGAGATGATGCATCTTATGTAGGATTAAATAGTGTCCCCAATGAAATTATGTCCCATGGACAAAATTTCACAGATATGAATATTGTCCACCTCTATGTCCACCTCTATGTAAAAGTGTCCCTTGACAAGAGATACTATTGTGACCTTCGTTGGACATTTTTTCATAGTGAAATCATGTATATGTTACAGTAAATAGGTGAAATTAGGAATTACATGTAATTACTAAAATTTAGGAATTACAGGTAATCCCCGATGCACTTAGTAAATACAAGTAATTCCTGAAACGGCCCAGTTATTACCAGTAATTACTAATTTTAAAATGATTTTTTACACCTATTTACTGACTGCTAAAACAATGTTGTACATGTATTATGGTCAGGTGATCAACAGTTATGGTAATACTAACTAAAAGATCAGTTAGTACAGTACAGTAAATTTTGAATGGTTGATTTCTATTAAAAAAAATATCTTGAATAAATATGAACTTTCAAATATTTGGTTAAATCCGAGTAACTTTAGTTTTAATGATAAATCCAAAATGGTTCAAGTTGAGCATTAAAAAGATAATGTTTGACCAATTTCAGCAGACATGGATATCAGAAATGGAAAATTCTCCTAAAGCATTATGTTTAAATTTTTTAAAGAAAACTTATTTATATTTAGACTTACTACCTTATACAGATAAGGTAACGTTATGTAGGTTAAGAACTGAAATGAACTGTTATGTGCATTAGCTTCGAGATATAAAAAAAGATATATATTTTTTTGGTTGTTAATAAAAATGATATAGTGAAATTATAATTTACCGTTTGCAGCCAATCTGGTTATATTTTGTTAAAATAGCTGAGAAAGAAGGTTGATGAGTTGTGCACTTGCGAGTGAATATTTGGACCTCATTGAATGCGTATTCGTGTGACCTTCAATTCAACCTCTAGCTGGAGATGGGTTATCGATGTATTAAGCTATTAAAGTTGTAAGGGTTTTGCAGAACAAATAGCCTACTTTTGCTGTTAATCGCAGGCTCAACAAAAATGAGGAAAAAATATTAAAATTTTCCTCTAGATACTAACTTTTGACTATAGTACTGTAAGAAGCTTCTGTCTAAATTGGGTAAAAATTCAGGATGGTTTATAAACCTAATGTTTTAAAAACTTTAACTGCATAGTGTATGAAATGTAAACTGGAAAAAAACCTCTAGTCCATTTATAAGTAATATACGAAAAAAAGGATTCTTTTTACAAACTTTACTTTTGGATATTAACTTATGATCATAAAAATTTTGCTTCTGTCCATGTTTGGTAGAAATCCAGGATATTCGGAGAAAGTTATTTTAAAGTTTTAAACCACAGTGCATGATGGAGATTTTAGTTTAACCAAATTATGAAAATCAATTTGAGATATATATCATTGTCTTGCATAAAATTGAGAATGGAAATGGGGAATGTGTCAAAGAGACAACAACCCGACCATAGAAAAAAACAACAACAGAAAGTCACCAACAGGTCTTCAACATGTTCAATGTAGCGATATATTTACAGAGTTTCAAAACCTATAAAACAACCATTTTCCAGTTTCAATTCACAAACACTAAAGAGTATGCACTTTTGATGTGCCTTATATTCCTACATCCTTAAGTAAGCTCCCTTAAAATCCCTATTCCTTTACTTTCTTATTTGGTATCTTGAATTATGTTTTTAATTTTAAAACAAAAACATCAAGTTAGTAAATAGCTGTAAAAATGACAAAAAAAATCAGTGATTACCAGTAATCACTGAAACAACTAGTAAATACATGTAATTACTAAATTGGCTAGTAATTACAGGTATTTACTGAAACGTTTTCACCTATTTACTGTAACATATATATTGCATAAAAGTCTTGTCTAATACCAAAAAAAAATTTTAACAAAAAATAATAACACTAAATTGACATTTGTATTTAAATAAGCAATAGGAATCTGATATATATTTCTTTACAATGTCTGTGATTCTTGGGAAATAATATTTCCCAGATATCTTATAACAGGTCTTGTTGACCCCAAGATGACATCCACTCTCATTATGACATAGATATAACACAAGTTTGTTTTAATTTGACCTTATGAATTACAAGTTTTAATATAAAAAAGAAGATGTGGTATGATTGCCAATGAGACAACTATCCACAAAATACCAAAATGATTTTGCTCTTGTGTTTTTTGTCAACATGTATTACATTTAATAAATTTCATTTTTTTTTATTTGAAACTGCTTTGTCTTCCTTCTAAATGATCTCCTATCATTATATTCAAATTCTGGAGGGCATTGACCATCAGACACATAATTATACAGATGTTTATATTTATCACTTTCCATTTTTGTTCACATCTGTGTTGTCTTTATTTAACTTTTTCAATTATGATTTAACTAATTGATTAAAACATTTCAATGATTTCTAAATTATGTCCCTTCTAAAGGGACAGAAAAAAATAGCTACACTATGAAATATTGTCCTTTGTAACATAATTTTATAAATCATCCATGAAATTATGTGCAAGTACTAGGGACAATTTTTCACTACGGGAGACACTATTTTAATGGTTTACAAATGTGATATTTTGTCCCATGAACAAAATTTCATAGCTGAACTGTGAAATAATGTTCTAGAGGACACAATTTCATGGGACACTTTTTTGGCTTACAATCCTACGGACTGATGACAAATAAGGGAAACGAACTTATTTTGTAATAGGTTTTCAACACAGGTTTCGTTCCGCAAAATTATTTGCGCAAAAGACATTTCAAGGTCAGTTATAATTGATTTGTCTATTTTTAGAAACGTAAATTGGAAGTTTTATTTTTCACAACAGAAAGTGTTATCAACTTTGTTAATGATTAATGCATTTCATTTTATAAAAAAAGAAAATTTTAATTATTTTTCAGGGATATTGCATTGATAAGGGTCGGCAGGAATAAAAAAAAGCATGAAAAGTCAATTTTATTTTTATTCTGAAAGTCGGCAAAATCGGGTCGGCGGATCCGTAAACCAACAAAATAAAAAAACGTGGCCTAAACAGCATTCTTCAATATTTATAAACTCTTATTGTTTTAAGTTGTTGGATTGCTCAGCCTGGCTTGTTGACATAGAAACCACAACCCTACATACACAACTCCTTTTAATATTCTTAATATTCTCAGCACCAAAGGGGTTCTGTTAAGACCAATTTATTATATCAATTGTCACACTCAGCTCTATTCAATCTAATTAAAATTAAATCCTTTAATTGCTCCCCTTCTGATAGCACGACATACCAGAACGGGAGCAATTAAAGGATTCAATTTTAATTAGATTGAGCTCTTTTTGAATTTGAACTGAACCACATTTTCAATTTCTGCGAATTGGGAACGATTTGTCCAAAAACACAGTTATGTAGAGGTTAAAAACATGTAAATGTTTCATGATCGACAGTTGTGAAAATCGTGTACGTGCTGCATGATTATCTTGTGACTTGTTACCTAAGTATGAGTGAGGTTAGCCTGAACATCATTTGCGTTTTCTTACCGCTTGCCCTTTTGCATTATAGATATATTTATTTGTTTTATGATGTATTTACATTTGGAATTTGATGGATTTGTCTTAAAAAAACATATCAAAACATATTTACAATTATAATATAGGAAGTATATTACCTGTCATAGACTTTGAAGGTGACTTTCGTATATTTCTAACAAATCTACCAAATAATTCATACTTCAGCTGTCAAGAATCTAGAACCAGAACATTTCATGCAAGGAATATTTTATTATGACCTTGTGCAAAAAATAAGAGGTAATACTATGGGTTGTTAAAAAACAAGAATCAACTTGCAAAATGGCAGCAATTATCATAAATTGGAAAAAATAGATTAAGCAGTATTATACAAGTATTAAACCCCCAATTTCTATTGGGATTGTGGGCGGGGGGAGGGTACAATGGTATCATATAAGTAAGAATTATGTAGCGATTTCAATTGACCATATGGTTTTCTCTGGGCACTCTAGCTTACTTCACCAATAAAAACTGGCTGCCACAAAATAGCCCAAAAGTGGTGCTTAAAAGTGGCATTAAAACACCAAAAATCATATACTGGAGGGGAAATCGTAACATTTTTGCATTTTCATTTATACAATTGAGCTCTTTACAGCTTAAACAAAAAAAACCTCAGTAAGTTGGACATCTGTTAATTTTCAGACTTCTTGGTGACATTTTTTGCTAGACTTATTTTTGAATGAAATAGCTGGCAGTTTTATGGCTTGTAAAGGTACAAAATCATAGCCAGGTGATTTATATTTAAAATATTGACCTGTTTTGTAAACACCTTAATCTGCAAAATCAATCAAAAGAAGCATGTCCCCAGGTATATTTGGCATGTTTTCTGGTCCTTTGATCCATCAATCACACCCTGGAGTCATGAAGAAAACTGGTACCAGTCAAGGTTTACAACCACCAATTAGCTCTAATCTAACATTTAACTAGGAAATAGATTAGGGTATATTGTGTTTAGGTTTGGCAGAGGGTGGTACATGGTGTCTCAGTGGAGCCAATATTTACATTTTTGTATGGAACAGTAACTAATACTGGACAGGAGAGAACTGGGAAAAAAGTACTGAGTTTGATAATTCTATCTATATCTGTGATGGTCTGTGGATTTCATAAGGAAATTTTTGTTTACGTATATTATAATGGCATGACTGAGGATTAAAAGTTAAACTCACTACAATTACAAATGACTGATAACAAATTAACAGTCAAATACAGTTTGGTCTTTTTGAAGTGAACCCAGGATACCTTCAAATTTTTTTAAAACAGGCAAAATTTTGAAGGATATATAATGTATTTAATTTTGTGTCCATTCACCATGGATCATATCTGACTATAGTAATTTTAGATAAATAACCTTAAAAGGTTGGTGTGACTGGACTATAACACTTGACCAGACACTTGTAAACAACAGTAGGGTGCTGGCATCACAGACAGTAGACTGTACGATTAATTTACCACAGGAATACAGGACAAATCTAATCCTAAGTATATTTACCATTGGGGAATAGGGACAAATCTAATCCTCTTGGCTCTAATTGTAGTCGGATAATTGACTTAATGCAGTTTGCTTCAAATCTGATTTACTGGTTTTATATGGGTAAAGAATTCTATGGTTAAACTTGGAATTTAAAGTAGATTGGATTTAATCGGACAAATAGAAACAATGAAACATTTTGTCAGACCATACCACCTGATAATATTATTTAGTGTAGATGAGAATATATGTATTTGATAAATGATCTTATTTGGGATTTGACATACTAAAATAATATAGAAGGTAAGATTTTACCAGTGAGTATTTTGTGGTTATGCCTTGGAAAATTGTGTAATTTTAGTTTAGATTTCCCTTGCACCATTTTTTTTTTTGAATTTTTAGTAAATCCTGCCAAATACTTCATATGTTGACATATAACTATTATACTGCATTAAGATGCACACTTATGGTAAACTTTTACGTTGAAAAAAAATTAACTTAAGTATTTTATACTTATGAGATATACATGTACACGCAAAGTAGATGTGACTGCTCATGTATAATTATTTTGGTGAGGTACACTTGTGAAACGGTGATGAGGAAAACATGTTTTGAAACCTTTAAAGGTTAAAAGATGTCATCCTCATTCAGGTGACTGATCAGGTGTTTCCGTTAATTACCCTCTGCATGCATTGTCATGAACAACAAGGAACTTAGGGTTTGAAGTCTGTGTATTGCTGAGACAGGACTGTCACATCAAGTTGAAATAGTTTTTGACATCTTTGACATTTGGAGATAATAATAGGGGGATTTTAATGATACAGATTAAATGGAGTTATACAATGAGATAGTTAACTTCATCAGGTAAGCTAATTAATGCTATTTAGATGTTACATATGATAAAGGATAAAGTTGAGGATTAAAAATTTGATTTTACAACTGATAAAGTTGAGGATTAAAAATTTGATTTTCATGGTGGTCCTGTATGTTATAAGTAAATGGGTATGTTCATAAGTGTGATGATTTAAAACGAAGACATTTTTTTCAATACATAATTGTCCATAAAAGATCCTTTGGGATAAAAACATATAATTTTATAGATCTAGCTGACAATGTTCTGCATTTGTGTATTCGTGCACAATGCAGCTACAATTTTGTATCTCAACAATAATAACATCTGTCAACGGGTGACCGTCAAGAAGATTATTGTCCCTGATAAAGTGTTATATTGGGAGGTCTATATGTTTTGACACTTTATGACAAGATTGATAAAACTGAGATGATGTGGTTCAAGATTTGTGAAGACATTTTTTGCCCCATTAAAGTTGAATAAAATATTTAACATTTTTGATTTGTCATCTAAGATACTCAGATGAGTGACATATTTGCCACTGATCGTGTGATTATGAATGACAGTTAAATCATCAATGTTATAGGTCATGTTGGACTGGAAAAAAACATAAGCTGGAATTATCAAAAAATGAACTCTAGAGTTTTAACGATTGTTTAAATGTTACTAGGACGTTATCTCAGGTCATGCTGGACAGAGAAAAATGTAAGCTGGATTTAACAAAAAATAAACTCGATAGTTTTAAAGATTGTTTAAATGTAAGGGGACGTAATCTCTGGTCACTGGATGTGGATACACTTACATGGATTGGTGAAGATTATTTGAAATCCACAACATAAATAAAAAATCTTGTCAAGTGTCATTTACACCTGTGTGACATATGAACATATATATTTTGACTTGATTAAGACATTAAACATGCAATAGGTTGATCAGGGAACACAAACAAAAATACTTTTCAAATACTTTATAAAATGAAAAATCTAGGCTAAGGAGGATTTTTTTTAAAACTTTTGTCAGTTAAAGGGATATCATTAAGCTAAGATTGCATAAAATTGACACAGAGTTTGGATTTAAAAATTTGAAATTATTGTTCATAATTGCAAAGTAAAATGTTTGAGTATTTGTTTAGTGAAAGGTTGGATTTCATGTTGAGATATTTTATTCAGGTATGTTTAAGTTATGTATTTGTATGAATATGTTTTAAATGCTGAAAAAACTATTCGATAAGTTCCTACATGATGGAAACAAATGATTCTTTATCATGGGTATAATAACTGCTTATAAAGGAACGAAAAAGTAGATACCAATCAAAGTTTTTTGTGTTTTGTCAGCTTAAATGGAAAATTGAAGTTAAATTGAAGTGAGAAAGTAAGTTAAAAAAGAACACTTTTTTCATGATTCAAATAATAACTCAGTTGGTGATACATGTAGATTGACATATTAAGAACAAATCCTTTATTATTATTATTTTCAAGATGTGATATGATTGCCAATGAGAGAATCATCCTTCAGAGTCTAAATGACATTGGTGCACATGTAAACAACTTTAGGTCATGTTATGGCCTTTAACAATAAGCAATAGCAGTTGGGATTAGGACTCAACATTTTTTTCCCTTTCTAACTTGACTCGTTCAGCCTCTTGTTGCATTGCAGGAAATGAATTAAGGAGTAGTTTATTATATTTTGAAATCAATTTATTAGCACCCATCATTTTATTTAGAATTTATTAGCAGATGTTCCATAATAGTATTAGCACCTTTGGAGATTTAATATTGAATATAGTTGCCATAGAAACCAATATAAATTCCATTGATAATTATGATGAATTTATCATCATTTCTACCACAATATGGAGGTTTGATTGATTTCAGTTCATTCATTATAGCTCTTGTAACAATACATAAAGCATACAGATCAATTTTGCATCGGGGAAGCTATTTATCTTTGGCATCAGTCTCTTGGACATTAAACAAAGGAGGAGGGACATAACTATCTGTTTTTTTCACAATATGTAAAATCATCCATTGCACAGCCATATAATATTTCCTGTTGGATCTGGCAAAAATTTTGCTGCAATATTACTGTAGGACGATCTTATGATTTTTAAAGTTTTACTAAAAAAGATATTTAATTTTGAAAATACATTATGGTTGCATTGATTTAAATCTATGTTTTCACCTTATTTCCAAAAGGCAAGTTTAGTTTTAGGTAGGTCATTTGTCTGTCCAAATGTGTTATGTTTTAAAAGCATGTTTGACTTTAAGGATGTTCGCTTGTCATGTTTTGGAAGTTATGTCAGATTTTCAGAATTCTCTAGTTATATCCATTTGATAATTCCCTATCAATTTATACTAGTGTTATGAAAAGCTGGTTATTTTGAAACTGAGTAGCAAACTTCTTTAAGAAATGAATTAACATACAAATATAAATATTTCTGGAATTAGAGAAACAGCAAGGGGAGATAATGTCTTTCATAATACTGCAACCTTGAAAGCAACATGTTTGATTTCGATACCTTAAATGATTTATGATAAGTTACAAGTAATTAATATCATCAACAAAAGTTGTCAAATATAATATTTCCTATATTTTATTTGTTTTGGATAAAACATTATTGCAATGTTCAGCTGTTACAGAGTGTTTTAATTACAAAAATGATTATTTTCGATGACAAATGTTATCAGTGGTAATATCTATCATATTCCACTATGGTATTTGTGATATAATAAAGGTAACAAGCTTTCTGTCTCCATTTGATAGTTCATTCAGACCTACATGTCTCAGAACTCATGTTTTCTGGCTGATATTACATGTTATTTAGTATTTCCTTGGTTTTTGTGGTTGTTTCAGTTCATTTATGTTAAATGTTTGATAATTGCATATACCACCTGAAATTAAATGATAAAACCATAGAAATATATCATATAGTATTTTACTTCAATGTTTTTCTTTTGCAAGTGTATAAGATGTTTTACTAAGTTTGTGAAACACTAATTGTGTCCATTCTCCATCCTGTTTTCTTGGGTGTAGGTGTTTTATTAATTCTTGTGAAAAACACAATGGAAATTCAAATTTATAATTGTAGCCTTTTTGAACTGTCAAAATTTTATTCTCAACAGGGGAAGGGTGATTTGAATAAGAAATATGAACATTTGATATAAATAATTCAGAATTATGACTATAATTACCAAGTTTATATTAAATGTATATTTAAAAGGTTCTTTGTGGTAGGTTGAAGTAGGTAAGATTTTGTTTGAACTACAGGTGCAAAGACTTTAACCTTGTCAAGCACATTAAGAAGAACTATTTACAATTTCACACCTGTGAATGTTTACCTCTATAAAAAAGTGAAAATAGTATGGTAGCCCAGTGGTTTACCCCTTCATTAAGTTATACTCTTAGACTTGGGTGAATATGATGTGGATTACCGAGAGAGTTTGTTTTTAGCAGGAGAAAAAAGTTCTTGTGTCTGTCCTCGAATTGAAAGCAAAATACAAGAGGTGTCAATGATTGCCTTTGAGAAACTATTCAGCTTAGAATAGCCTTCAACTATGGACATGTTGATAGTGCATTCACTTGTAAAAAACATGGGGAGTTTTGTAAAGGAAGTTTAAACTCAATGAATGACCAGTGAGGTTCCCTATTGTCCAGACTACAAACAGGTTCAGTTACAGACCTCATGACACTAGATTCTCATGTGTGTTACTGAATACCTGATGTAGTTCAAATTTTAAGATTTAATAATTCCTAAAAAAAAATCAGGGCAATGAAATCAGTTTTTAAATGATGATTTTTTTTGTCTATCTATTTATGAATAAAAAAAGAGGAGTAAATTGTTATACTTAGGGAAGAGAAAATCACAATGTGTGCTGTTAAATTATCCGACTTTTTTAAAGGTTCGAATCTCAAGTATTGCTCACATATTAGGTGGGATTACCATGATTTTGGTGATATAATTTATGGGATATTTAATCCCTTCTGACTTTATTTACAGAGTATTAATGTGTTTATTTGTCTTTCACCTATTCCTAATTAATATTGGGTCACCAGGTGTACATAGGTTTGTTGTTGAAGATTCACGGTCCTTCGGTTCACAAACATGTTACCATGTATCAGATGGTAAAGAAACTTTGGAGTATTGCCATCCAAGGTTATGTAGAGATTTATATGGGGGATTTATTTTAAACAAGTAAGTGAAAAGAGTCTTGCACCATTAAAATTTAAATTTATACCATTATATTTTTACTGAAGTATGTGCTTCGTGTATTTTTTAAGTTCTCACATTTGAATGGGATCAGGAGTACTAATAGGTCTTGATATGCATTGTATGTTGCAGCTGCAGTTGTTCTTCATGACTGTCAGTTTAGCTATGAAAGTCTAGTTAAAATATGATGGTCCATTGTTTACATGAATAAATTGCAGTTTAACTGAATAAATTGAAATCAATTATTTATGTTAATTTCCATCAGTAATTGTGGCGCCTGGCTGTCAGGTCTTTGTTGTTGAATGGGATGTTTTCTCAAGTGTGACAGGGAACCATGCTCCTCAGATCTTGTGCCTTGCATGTAATAGTTTTAATATACCAGGAACAAATATTTTTATGTTTTTGTTCTAAAGATGCTTCAATTGAAGTCTTAAAAGTGGATTGAAAAGGGGCTGGATGAAAGTTTGATTAATAAAAACATAAAACGATTATTGATTAATCTCCTGTGATTACAAAGGATTCTGTGACACAAGATGCTGTAGAATTAAGTGACACATGTTCTGATGGTCATGTTTGGCTTCACTTTCATGTTGTTCAATGTAAACGTGTTGTGGATTATAGCATGATGCAAGTTGGGATGTAATTTTTAAAAATGATGAAATATGATTTATAGATTTTAATATAAAAAGTTTGAAGTTGGTCAACTGACTGGACAGACTTAAATTAGGGGAAAATTGTATGGACATTATACGTTGAATTGGGTAAGAATTTAGCATTAGTTTCTGGCAACTATGAATTTATACATGATTCATTAAAGTCATGGACAATGGCGATGAGAATGCAAAAAATGCAAGTCCCTTTGGACTTGTAAAAAAAGTTTTTTAAAATATAAATAATGTATCTGTACATTCAGCTGTTTATATTATTCATTGAATAAAAATATGATCAATGGGATTTTTATCAGAATTTTTTTATTTACCAACTATTAATATTATTATTTATTTTTTGGTCAGATATGAACTAGACATGATAAATGAGTATATTTATCAAATCTTCAGTTTTTACATACAGTTTTATACTTTTTTGGCAATTAATGAGACATTTTTATGATTCTTTTATTACTTTTTTCTTATAAATAATCATTTTATGCTGAATTGTCATTTTCTTTCACATTTATGTTTACTGAGCAAAGCATTTGTATACTTTGCATAATTGCGCAATTATTAATGGTAAATTTACCTTGCAGTTAAATGTTGACAATAATCTGCCTTTTATAGAGAGTTATTTACAGTCCCTCTAGATTATAAATTATAGATATGAATAAGCTCATTATTATTTTATCAGTAATTATGAAAATGTTGATAATAGGGCAGTTTATACCCCAGGTAGATTACAGGTGTAGATATGATAGCAATCTCTTCAGACAGGTAAACATTATAAAATAAGAAGAGAAAATTAGTCTGTTTACCAATGTGAGTTAAATAACAACAATATAATTGGTCTAGGCTGTGTTATTATTTTTGTGGATTTTAAAAGGATATCAAGTTTTGATTTTCATCTTCACTTTTAAATGTAAGTAATTTAAAAAAAAAAATCATTTTATTTAAAAGGCAATTGGCTATTATTAAAGGCTGTTGTAGATATTTTTGGTAGTAAGAATCCTAAGGATAATAGAAGTTTTGATTTTCATCTCCACTTTTAAAAGTAAGTAAGTTTTCTTTAAAAATTTCATTAAATTGATGAAGTAATTTAAGTTGGAGGTATAGAAAGCTATTAAAGATCAGTTCAGTAGAAAGAATACCTAAGAAATTGTGACATGAATATCTTTGCAAGATTACACTGCACAATGGAAGGGGACCGGACTTATTTCATATCCTTACAAATTCCTGCTACAAATGCATGAAATGTTAAATGCAGCATTGATCTACTTGCATGTATATAATGTAATCTTTGTGATCCCCAATTTACAAATAGATTGGGGATTTTTGGGAATACACATCTGTTGCATAAAAATAAACAAGTCTTGTGATAAAAGTAGGGAAAGTTTACAGATGTTAAGATTTCAAGACAAAAATATGGATGGGTGCTGGTTGTTAAGAGCTTTGTTAGCTGGAGCAACATGCTGATAGCTTTGTCTGTAAAGTGTCAGATATAATTCACTTAATTGTCTGTTTCTAGAAAAAGAATTGAGATAAAGCAAGCATTTAATTGATTTACAAATAAAGAAAACATGTCTTTTACATAAATTTGATTTAATTGAAACAAGAAAAAAATGTTTTTGGCTACTTCTGTAACAATGCATTGAAGATGACATTTTTCTCACTTCTGGCGCTGATGCAGAATGGTATAATTTGCTGTGATACTTGAAAACATAAGTCATTTGCCTGAGAGGAAACTGCTTTAATTACAAGATAATTTGTTCAGGCAATTACATAAGATGTATCAAGCTTTTAAAGTTTTAACACATGCTGGTAGGAAAATGGAACCTTGAAGACAAGATAATGAAAAAGCCAGGTGATAATGATAAATAATTTCTTAAAAGTAGATTTCAATCTCTTCACCTGTAATTATTCCTGTGCTCAACAATAATATTTGGTTTAAGATGATGCAACTTATTTATTTTATGAAGTTTGAAATTAAAGAGGTTTCATATACTGGGTTTATTTGATCAGAAAATAGATGTTTGATATTGTGTTTGGTGAGTTTGGTCTGATATGAATCAGGAAGTAAAGTAAAATTGCAGAATAGAAAAAAATACTGGGGTGTTTTCTTAGAAACCTTAGAAAGTCCTTGTACACCAGACATGTCAGAGGCTTCACCTGGGTTTGGAAAAAGGGATGGGATTGGGAGGTATACAAAATCTTTTTGTTTTTGTTAAAAGAGTTTTTATAGCACTTTTAAATTTGACCATTTTACAGAATGTTTTCTTTTTAAATGCCTTTGCCTGACTTTTTTTGATAATTTTATCTCAAGACACCTGGCTTCAAAGGTCAATCACTGGTTATGTTATAGACTTGCTGAGTGTTTTCCGTACTTAACATTTGAGTTGAAAATGCTGATCTAGACGTAGACTGTCATTTAAACAGAAGTGAAGCTTCAGAAAATGTTATAGGATAAACTTTGTGTCTAGATTTATTTGAGTATTTCAACACTCCACATGTTATCTTTTCACCTCCATAAATCTTTAGCCTCTTATATATTTTATAAACAGGAACTTAAATGTTTATCAGTTCCCAACATGCAATTGACTTTTCTTCAAGGTCAAATTTTAATAAGGTTCATTGTTCTTCTCTAGATGTTTCCTTCCTTCTATTGAAGATAAGAGCATGATGAAGTCATATGCTATTTTGTCAATTTGACCCATGAACTTTGAAGTGTGTATTCTTATATAAATTTCCTTGAAATTAAAAACAGCTTGAAATCAATTTCTGCCTGGTGAATGTTATACATGGGTAATTTGATGTTAATTAATTATCTTTTATTGAAGGATTTCTGGAGTTTTATATTTTAGACAAACTGACTACTTTGTGATCTTCATGACTCACTTTGTCTTTGAAAAAAATGTGTAAATTGCCAATTAAGGCAATATTGTTTTGAATTTTCATCTGCAAGAAGAAAAGTTTGATGCAAAAATGATGATGTAATGAATCATGTTAATCTGGTATAAAGAAACTCCATTATGTTTTGATGTCTTACGAAAACATATGTTTTGGAAACAGCATGAGTGTCATCATAGAAAAACAGTTATTGGAAAATTAAAACATCTGGAAAGAATTGTTGTTATGAGTTTGACACTGCTGTATATGTCTTACAGAAGTTTGTTAATTAAAATTACCAAGATTTTTGTTATTTTGTGCTTGTCTGTTCACGGTTGGAGGACATGGCTAATTAAACTTCTTTGGTAGATTTATTTTCTGTGTGATTAAACAAGAGTTCTATTATCCACTGTCTTGTTGTTCAAACCATCTGCTAGTCAATAAGGTCTCTTTTGTACCAGTTGTTTTGACAGAAAAAAAGCTGTTTCCAGCAAGGTGTATGATTTTTGATATTAAGTTATTAATATCTGCTCTGAATGTAATTAATGAATTGATTCTTACATTTGTTGATATGATTATTGATTCAATCCAGGTACATGAAGGTTTCTATTCAGATTTGTGTTATTTAATCGAGAAATCAATTATTGTGTTGGATTATTCTTATATGTTTTATTTCTATTTTGCAGTGTGTCGGGAGCTAAAACGGGAGACGATTTACTGAGAAATAAATCAAGGTCACGATCAGTCGGGGGATCACCATTGGAGTCTCCAAGAAGTAGTAAACTTGTTCATCAAACTAGTACACATGGTAACAGAGCTCAGAGACAGCGCTCATTCAGAGCCAATGAAGAGGATGTGAAACGTTCCCGTTCTCATTCCGTTTCTTATGAACTGTCTGAAGATTTAAAAGAAAAACAATTGGAAATGCTAGAGAGAAAATATGGAGGTTCACTCAGATCTCGCCGTGCTGCGAAAACTATTCAACAAGCATTTAGACAGCACTGCATGAACAGAAACTTTGAAAAATTACGTCATTCAGCTGGTGAAAGGAGATTATCAAAAAGATTGTCTGAATTAGGTCGCAGTAACACAGTTTGGACTGACAGAATTTCAGATAATGTTAATACAATGGGTGCCCTACTAGTGCAAAATAACGTGGAAGGACACAATAATAGTGACGGTTATCAAAATAAGAGTGGAGAATCTAGACTTCGACCTCAGATGTCTTTGGATCAAAATATGAAAATCGATTCTTCATTACGGACAAAACTTTCAAAATTTGAAAGGAAAAAGCTAGAGCGTTGTAAAGAGGTGGATTTAAGCGACATTCCTGAAAATCAAAATTTTAACAAAACTGTTGATGAGGCGAACAATAATAGGAATTCTTATCCTGAAATGAACCAAAGTAGTGCTACCGATTCATCACATGGACCAACCGAAAATGCAGTTGATTTACCTAGTCTTAATTTTGAAACTCTGTTAGATAGTCGAGAGACTGAAATTTTAGTTGACAGCTTTAATAGTGACAGTATTAACAGTGATAGTCAAAATGAAATTACGAATCACACATATACTCATAAACCTTCTGCATCATCATTATTTTCAAATGCAAGTACGGACACTTTAGAAAGTAATAAAAGTGCTTCTTATGAAAACTTTAGGACTAATTACTCGGACTCAGGATCATGTGGGAGTCAAGGGGATTTACAAATTAAGGGAGAAACCGATAGTTCTTCGTTAGAAAATATACGAACACCAGAACAAAAACAAATGGCAGATCAGACTTTAAGATTTTATATGAATCAGGAAGTTAAATTAAGGAATAAACAAATAGCTGAGGTGATTTCTAAGAAACCTCCTCAAGTCCCGATAAGAGCTCCTGAGGCTTCACCGGTTTGGAAACGAAAAAGTGCTATGAATGGTAGTATACAAGTTAAACCTGTAGAAAAACGTATGAGCAATATTTCAGAGACAAGTGAAGGTTCATTTGATGGTAACTGTTCTAGTTCTCCAAGTTCAGAAAATGTTAACGGTGAAAATGTTAGTTTAAATAGTGAAAGTAGTCTACATTATCAGAGACGATCACGACTTAGTGTAACGCCTGATCACCATCATTCTGTTCCAAAATCTGCAGACAAAGTCAGAAAACGTACCTACAGAATTGGAATGAACTTATTTAACAAGTAAGTTTTGAAGAATATTCAAGAATATACCCCCCCCCCCCCCCCCCCCCCCTTAAAAAAATACTTGATCTCTTACAAGCGCTGCCACACTTCTTGATAATGTCTATTAATAACCCATAGTTTCATTGCAGCGTCATGTCATGATACCCCATAAGGAAATATTTATTTAGTTTTAATTACAGCTCCAAGTGTGGTTGTAATTTGAATGAAAACTTCAATGAGGGACTTTTGTTTATAATTATATATATATATATTACGTTTTAGTTTATAATAATGACATGTAATATCAAATATAGTTCCTTATTAGTCATCAGAAATCACTTGTGAAGCATTCTTATTCTCACACCACATCCCTTCCTTTACGTAATCATTCCTTTCCTGTTGATAGCTTTGATAACAGTCAAAAGTACAAGTCAGGGCCATGTCTTTCTTCTAGAAACAATGTAGGTCATTCGAAGTCATCAAGTCATGTGATTTGGGTGAAAATGCATCAAGTTTAAGATGGAGTTAAAAGATATGTTTGCAATTATATATACAAATTTCTAACTTAATAAAGTTGCCAATGTACTTCTTGCTATTAAATGAACTATATTTAAAAGGAGTGCTTCAGTGGGCCATAAGACAATTATCCATCAAAGTCCAAATGCAAGCAACTATAGGTCACTGTACAGTACAGCCTTCAACAATGAACCAAAGTGACAAGACCCATACAGTATAATCAAGGTCACAACATAACAAAATGTAAAACAAATCAATTGAGTAAAACTGGAAGCCTAATTTTTTACTAAACAGAAAACAAAAAAACCAAACACAAACACAAAAGACTGCATTCAATGACAAAATAGAGACTACAATGTAATCATAAAATTTAAACCCCTTTGCAGAATGTTTAATTTTGAAATATAGTTTTTGTTGCATTTACATTTTAATATGAAGTTGTATTCTTCCCCAGGAAACCAGAAAAAGGAATAGAATTTTTATGTGAGTGTGGATTTGTAGAAGAAAACCCCCATGCAGTAGCAAAATTCCTCATCTCACGGAAAGGACTTAGTAAACAGATGATAGGAGAGTACTTAGGAAACATACAGAATGAATTCAATATGGCAGTCTTAGAGTAAGTGTTTACCAAATCTACATATTGCTTTTATGTAAATTCCACAGGTTAAGCAAGAGGCCTTAAGCAGTCAGCCTGAATTCTTTGTAGATGCTGTATTTTGGTGGTTTTGTTGTTAGTGTCTTTCAACTTGTATTGAGTCTAAGTTAAGTTAAGACTTTGATGTTCAAACACATGAACACTAGAAATGAATAAGAGAAATAAACTAAGTGGAGCCAGACATATGACAGACTACCTTTTGAAGTTGGACTCCTTTAAATCTTGTTTAGACTCCTGTCTCCTGGTTATTTAATGAACAAACAGTATAAGAACTTACAGAAGTGGTGACTTTTATGACATAAGCTTTTCATACTCTCCTATGTCAAAGACAATTCTTATTTTCATAAATTAATATTTCTGGTGACGTACTAAAGAAATGATATTTGCATATGAATGTTCCTTCTACGTGCTTTTGTACATGTACTTGAATATTTTCATTTTTACGATTTAATTTCCCGTCACAAAAACAGAGATATATTGAACATAAATTGTCTCAGATGTTACACACAACAAGAAGCTTATATTTAGATTTTTCCGATATAAAAAAGTCTGTGGTGACATATGTCATGTATTTATTGTTTATTGAACGTGTAGGCAGTTGTGTATAGAATTTGAAGGTCAAAGAAAGGTGTTTATAAACTTAAGAAACGGGTTTTATGTACCAAATTCAAAGATTTCATTTTCTATATAAAAAAAATTTTGATATACTCCAGTGGCTTATCTTTAAAGGACTTTTAAAGAAAAGTATTTGAGAAAAAATAACCCAAAAAGGGAACTAGATGGTCAAAATTGGAAAAAAAAAAGGTTCAATAAACACAAATTTTCTGCCATTTATCATTATTTCCCAATGTTTTTGTTTTGGCTTTCCACTTCTAATAACCTAGCAGGACTTGCCCTTGTACAGTTCAATATTTGATCACCCTTAAGTAGTCTATATTAGTTTTGGGAGTACTAATGATGAAACTATATAACATTTGTATAATGTTATTACTTATTCAGTTTGTAGAATAACATACATCTGAGAGATGAAATAAATCATTAGGTCCTTCAGATGTATAGGGAAATGTTTACTTATAAATAATAAACAAAGACTTGTTTGATCTGGTCTACATATCCCTCAGGTCCAGTTCATTGAATAAGTCATCTAGATAAGGACGAGCCTAGGATTAATTGAAGCATACACAGTCATTTCTAAATTACATAATAACTCCATAGTTATATGGTCGTATCAGGTATATCTACCCCATTTCATTAAATGTCGATTATAAGTTTGCATAAGTAATGGATCTTTTACTGGTATTTGGAATTCCTGACTAAATGGTATCACTCAAAGGCAATAATAAATGTTCCTGGTTTATTGTACTTGTCCCTGATCATACCCTTGTAAATTGGCAATAAATAATTAAAGGTTAGGTGTCAGAGAATTGGAGTATTAGGGCTCATTACAACACACAACCTTAAGTAAAAACATGTATCTGTTTGGACTCATTATAGGGCAACCTTAAATAAAAACATTCAAATTGTTGTTTGATCAACCAGCAGGCGTAACAGCAGTGTTTGCATAAGCTGGCTTCCATTGCTGGAGCAGTTTTTAACAAGCATATCAAAAGGTCTAATAAACATTAAATATTCTCTGCCAAAATTTTATATGGTAATTTGTGAATGATTCATCAGTATCTTTTTAAATTACAGATGTCTAACAAAATTTTGAACATAAAAATGACAAAAAAGCTGTACTCTTGACAGTGAAAATACATCAAAATCTGTAAAAACCCTTCTAACAACTCATTTGCCAACATTAAAAAAGTTGTGAAAAAAGCTATTGTACTGGTATAATGGCACTTCTGAAACAAGTTGATTCTTTCGTTTATTGCTTTCGGAATGTTTCAGATACAAATGGAAGACACTTGAGAATTCAAGTTTTTCTGAGAACTATGCCATTAATATTTGAATGAGTTGATTAAAATGACATTAGTTTTTTCTGCTAATGGATGGAATTTGAAGAGTGGCATGTCATCTTGCTGTTATTTGTTAGTTACATATAAATATGGCTTCATTAGTGATTTCTGTTTGTTAGTTTTAAAGACATCCCCTCATTAGGGCGAAATTTTATGTATTTATAACTTTTTTTCTTTGGTTTGATTAAAGAGCCTAGTGAGATTTATGGTAATGATATTGACACTTGTCATGCAACAACTCAATTTTATATGTCAGATGCAAAAGCTTAGATTCAAGTACTCAAATTTCATATCTCTGATACAAGAGCTTAGATTAAATGGCAGAGTCCAGACTTTTTCATGTTGCTTTTAATTTTTGTTGATCTCAGCTCTCCTTTCAGTCAAAAGTAAGTAACTGAAAGTGTTGCATTGGTATTGAAGGAAACAGACATCTACATGTATTTAAAGCTCTGTCTTTTTGATTTGTGATAACAATTTAATTTTTTTTTGTATACAGTCTGTCTTCAGTTGTTGTTTTATAAATTTACTTTTATTGTATTGCAAAGTGTATCAGTAGGGGTTTGTCTAGCTTTAGATAAGGCTTGGAAAAGTTAACTTATATTGTGGGAATGTTAATAAAAGAAAAGGGAAAATAAAAGCCGCACAAATGTAGACTTTGTTTTCACTCTAAACCCCTAATAGCATGTTAAGGATTTAATTTGTAAGAACTATAAGTTGGAAGCTTACAGAAACAGAAGGAAGTTCCGGGATTCCAAACAAAGACAGAAAAAGGCATTGATCTAACTTAAAACGTGCAAATCCCAGATGTAAGGATTTTGTGATAAAAATCCCAAGGTATTAAAACTTTTAACACTTTATTTCCAATAGATCTCTTCCTGGAGGCAGATACAAATAAAATTATTGTCAGAAAGCTCATTACAGAAAAATCACACACTTTCATGATGGTATTATGATATAGATGGATCAATAAAACAAGGATTTCATTTAAAATTGTAAAGCTTTTATTATACACAATGGCATGTGATCAATATTTGAGGAAATTATGAAATTTTAATCATTAACAAGTGTTTTATGAGGTAGCAAAGGTAACCAGGTATCAGGCATTGTATTTTATTCTGTCGATTTTGTTTTTGCCGAATGTAATTCTTTACAAATTTTACTTGGACTATAATTAGATGTTTTTGTTCTACTAAAGCTCCATAGACGCATCTTATTGTTGGTTCAGCTTCATATTTGGTTTTCTTGTTGTTTACTTATTCAAAACTGCATGCAGGATGCTTTCCCCATGAAACGTGATATAGTATGGACCATTTCCTTGCAACTGACCCTTTGAGGGTATTTTTCTGGCAGGTTTGGTACTGTGGAAAGTTGACTTATCATTTCATTGTCTGTTTAGGTCTCATTAACATATTTCTCTTTAAACAGATTTTCTTGATCAAATTTCATTCTTACTAAAGTACAGTATGTATCAATATTCATGCACATTCAATAGTTGTTTATATTTTTAAAAACTTCAAAAAAAAATTCTGTAGCGTCTTTGTTCTTAACAGTTTTCTCTGTGTAAACTCATCTTTGCTGAGTCACTCAGATCTCCAATGTGAATTATATTCCTTTATGCCAATTACAACAGAATGACTGGACACTGTCAACTTCCTGGAGGCAGTGACACAGAATTAGTTGTCATTATAATATTAATTCCAAAACTAAGATGAACAGAATAGAAAATGTTAATGCAAAATTTACTGCTTGCTTCTTTCACTCATTGAAACAAAAACCCAATTAATTTAAAGTAATAATTTAAACATCAATTTTAATACAGTATCACTGTTTAATGTTCTTGTTAATGGTTTTATACTGAAAAGTACATTAACTTGAGGATCCAAATTTCCGTTAAAGGAAGGTTAAATCTAATAAGCCATTGTAAGGAGAGTATCGGCTTGCTCTTTTCACATCAAAGAACAATTGCTGTTAGTCCTACAAAGGATCATAGGTTGCCCACATAAGAAGGCAGATTTTTTTCTGTTCCAACATGCCCTCTTCCAAGTTCTTACAGTTGTTTTGTAATGTTTCAGCTCTTCATCCCAATAGATTCACTCAACAGAAAAAAACTGAATGATTTGTTTTACAATTTATTTTCATCTGGAGTAATACTGTTTGTTAAGCAAACAATAATCAGACAATTTACATAACATGTGAAAATAATCATAGGTTTGTCTGCTTTCAAACATAGGTTTCTGGGCATGAAGCTGACTTATGCAATGCTGGTTCCCGATACACAGAAAAATGACACAAAAACCAGGAAAATATTTTATTCATTTTAAGAATAAAGACAACAAAACAGTTATAAATAATTTATTGCATATAACACTTCTAATTACTTAGACACATATAGCTTATGCATCCTTCAAGTTACATTTAAGAATCCAGCTGATCATTGACCATCAAAAATATTTCTTTGTAAAATGTCCGGCTGTCGTCAGGAAATTTTGGAAGCCTTGGTCTGGATTGTTTGAAATTGGAATTCCTGATTGTAATTTATCCTCTAAAATTGGCACTTACTTAGAAATATACTTTCAGGCTAGTTTAAAGTGCCTTTGGAATATGTTTTATAGATAAAGTACATTGCTTTCATCCTAGTTATATCGTTTAGACTTATTGAATTTTTGAAGAAAGTATTTAAAGAAACAAAAAAGGAAAGCTCATCAGATAGATAATGATGCTTCAAACTGTTTATTATATGGTTAACCAGGGTATTCTTGTGTGAGTGCTCTTCATATTTTAGATGGAAATCTATTTCCCTGGCTAGACATATGTCAGATTATCTGTTTTATGATGCTCCAATGTTTAATCCTATAAAATACTGAAAGGTCTTGCGTTGTCTGGTTTATTCTCTCTGGACAAACGTGGGAGTGATATATTTACCAAGTAAATGTTGAGACAATAGGCTGTGGGTGTTTGAATTTTAATTAGAAATATACTGTTCCAGAGTTGGTTTGGAAAGATACATTTTTGCACTGATTTAGAATCATTGCAAATGTTATTCTGATATGATAAATCAGCTAATCAGTTCAAAATGATGTATTTTTCATCAAGTTGGAGAAGTTACAACATATCAAAACAATCAAGCTTCATAAACTGGAAGTTGTCCAATGAACACTTTACCATTCAAACCTATGAGATAGGAAAAATTAATTTGCAACAAGCTTTAAGTATATCAATTATTGAACCAACATTCTTATTGCATAATTTTTTATTAATGATTAACAGATACAATTTTTAAATTCAACATAACGTTTTTTGGTCTCCCCATAGCTATAAAGTTTGAAAACATGGGAAATTTTTGCAAATTTCACTGATCTGTTTACTTGTCACATCAACATCACATTTATTTAGATTTTCCAAATTAAAAAGAAAAAAGCTAAACCAATGGTCATGATGCAGTTTTGCAAAGTTTCATTTTATAACAGTACTATGTACAGTAAGTCTTTAAAAGACATGTTATATTTGCCGCTAGACATTAAACATTCAACTATTTGGTTCTGAAGGATCAAAGAATATTTCTTAAATGAGATTGAAATGTATATAGTTTGTACAAAAAAGTACAAAGGG
Source organism: Mytilus trossulus (assembly GCF_036588685.1). Lineage (NCBI taxonomy): Eukaryota > Metazoa > Mollusca > Bivalvia > Mytilida > Mytilidae > Mytilus > Mytilus trossulus. The sequence goes on along the minus strand of NC_086373.1, from coordinate 24,350,827 downwards.
AGGAGAGTTTTAATAATACAAAACCTTTGAGTAAAGTTCATAAATAACTCTTTAATTACACAACTACTATTTTTAGACTCGTCAAAACTAACGAAAGATGTTCCATGCATACATGTGCTTCTCTTTTGTGGTAGAATAATTAGTATTATGTAATGTAATGATGGAGACTGTTTCAGTGAAGTTAATAAATTAGTTATACGTTACAAATAACAGAATCCTGTATAAATCTTGTGAAGCATCCAATTTCAAGATTGAAATTGCATTGATTTCTTCTTTATTAGTTGGATTTTATTATCCTTTCTTCGCCATCTTAAGCATTTATCTGTAAAAGATTAGTTTGAGTCTAAAATCACGAGTCCAATTTACTACTGATTTACGTGTTTTATATCAATCCTACTAAATTTTCTGGCGGTACAAATCTTCATGATGGAATCAATGGGATTGATTCTGCTAATACTAAGTAGATCTGTAGCTTGCAATGAATTGAGATGTTTACTTAAAAACCAATCATTATACAGTTCTGCAAGTTTTATCGTCAGTTGGCCCTGAAAATCAGAAGTTGATGGTATTTTACTTTAAGTAACAGACACAAATGTAGATTGATAGACTTTCTATATGTTTTATAGTATATAATCATTCTTCGAGTCATTCTTATATATTATCCTTGGTAAGAAGTGACAAGTATATTAGAAACCATTTTGTTTGTTTGTCTCTCTGTCTACTAACACTTAAAGTACTTTTGTTCTTTGATCTTTTAACCCTACACTAAATCTCATTGTTGCAGCATCTGCAGAGATTTATCCAGAAATGCATATTTCTTACATATATTACTATGCCATTACTGGAATTCCTTGTTGTTTAAGGAGTTCTGCAAAAAAATGTTTTGAATAACATAAAACAACACTAAAACCTTTGAAGTTTAGGTTAATAACATGTTAATAATTAGAAGTTATGAGACTGGGCACACTTCAGAATGTAAAAAGAAAGAATAATTTGCTGCTGGGTTTTCCATGGTTCAGTGGGAGTTGTTAAGTAATTCTAAGAAAATGGTGAAAGTAGTTTCCTAGTGGGAGGATATCTGTTCTTGATGTTTGAAAGATGTCTTACTGTGGTAATTGATGCTGATTTAAAAGGTTAAAATCCAAAGATGTTTGTATATCTGAGCTTATATATAACAGAAAACAATGAATGCAGTTTAGACTATTTTGAATCACAACCATTCCAGTTAAGATTTATAGTTTCAATGCCTTCTTCTTTTTCGTTGATTTGCTATAATAGTGTATTAGTTATCAAAGCCATCAAATACAGATCCTGAGAGAGACCAATGTATAGATCAGTCCACTTATAAAAAAATGTTTAAAGTGAATGTGTTAAGACTGAAATGCCTTAAACATTCTCATATTTGTATTTTGATGTCAGTGACACATTTAAAATCTGAGTATGTTGAAGATATCTTTATATTCAGTATTTGATTAACGTTTTACTTATCACCAATTATATAATTACAGATGATTTTCAAATTAGTCTACTTTATTTTGGATTTCTTGGAATGCTTTTTGCTTTCAATTCCTGTGGATATTTATGTTTTGAAAGATCACTTCTGACGTCAATTGATACAGAGATAATAATATAAAGCTTTGAAAATATTTTTGAAACCACTTTTAGCTAATCAAGGATGCAAGGTGTCAGCAGCATTGCATTGAAGTTTTGATAATTTTACTTTTGATCTAGTCTTCTAAATATTTGACACAGCATTGGGTATAGTGCATTCATACTCTGACTCTAAGCAAGTAACACTCAATTATAAAAATAGAAGATGTGGTATGATTAACAATGAGACAAATATGCACCAGAGTTCAAATGACATGGATATAAGTAACAATTGGTCACTCTTTTGCCTTCAACAATGAACAATCACATAATCCATGAATTACAATCTTAGTACATTCATTAAAGAGGCTGTGCCAATAAGCATAGAGCTTCAGGTGGAAAGTGAACAAAATAAAAATCATCAAACCTTATTGAGTTTGGTACATTTTGTTGTTTCTTTATTATAGTTTGAGTTTTTGAATTGTAAAAGACAACATTGTTACATGTTAAAGCTATTAAAGACATCATAATCAGATGGTCTACTTTTGTGTATGTAAAGTTAGTATAAAATAAAAAGAAACATAATATACCCTCTTTATTTATGAAATGACCTTTTAAATTGTGGATAATAATCACCTTGCACTAGTGTTGAAAAGTAAATTATTTTGACTTGTCAGAATAAGGCCAGCTGTCACAAAATTGATATAAGGCTATTAAAGTATACATTTCCATAGGACACTATCAGGTTATCATAAACAGTGTTATATTTTTTTTTATTTATGTGGAGCCATTTGGGGATAAAATAGGAAAAGTAAAAAACTTATTTGAATTCAATCCAGGTTCTGATGGGGTTTTGACATCTACAGAAGTAGCATTAAAAAATCTAGCTGCATCCCTCTTTTCTTATTTTTTTTCTCTAAAAAGGGTAAAAATTAAGATTTTACTAAACTTGACAGAGTTCGAAACTCTTTTTAAATTCTAAAAACTTCTAAATTGCTGGGGTATTTATGAGAGAGAAAAATATGGGACAGCTTAAAACCATGCTGACTACCTTGAACGACTTAGGTATGAATTATGCTGATAAGGCAAAAATTTTAGAAAGATTTTGGTAATCCTATTACCAGTATGTGAAAACAACATTACTTCTACCTAATAGTTGTGTACTGGCCTATACTTAGACTTCTTTATTTGAAGACTTTGCAATACAATAAATAGATGTCTAGTACAGATAACTATAAGTCTCTGTTCATGTATGGAAAAAGATATATGGCTTTCCATAGTATTAAGTAAACCTAACCATCCAAATAATTACATTATTAAACTGTTCAAATCGTAATCAGATTTCTTGGTCAGTAAAACCCCTTACGGCATGGTTTATGTTTTTACAGACACATGTTTCCATTAATATTTTGATAAGAATTTCACTATGAATGAAAGAGATTAACATTAAATGCATTTAACAGGGGGTGCATTAAATCTGCTATCATAATCCACCACAATAATTCAATATGGTTTTACTATTGCAAGGGTGATTAAAATAGAAAATATCAATAGTAATCATGTAAGGCTGAGTGGATTGTATACATCCAGTCATCATTTATCAATCTTTTTTATTATAGTAAAACCACTTTGTATTCTAAGTGTAAGATGAATGTAACCCCACTTAAGTCCCTGGGCATCATTCCAGGGTATTGCACACACAAGTGCAGATACGCTCGCACAAGAGAGACTTTGAGATTACTTTTCATGTTTTGTAAAACAATTTAAGTACCAGTGTTCGTGAATAATAACCCTCATATAATGTTAATTACAATCAGAAACACTTGCAATATTATTTTCTGCACATGACAGTCTTTGCTAATATCTAAGGTGCAATTAATTAAAATAGTATAAAATCATGCTTAAAAAGGGTAGTTGCTAACTTAAATAATTTCTGCCAATGTTTGTCAGGGTTTACAAATAGAATTATTACTTTCCACGAATAATATTTAAAAAGCTAAAGCCTATGTTGCTGTTTTGGTTTAATTATATATTTCTCTTTTTATTTCAGATACTTTTCTCAGGAAATAGATCTCGCTGGACTCCAGATAGACATGGCCTTGCGGAAGTTTCAGTCCTTTTTTAGAATGCCTGTAAGTTTAGAAATTCAAGTAAGATCTTCAGAAAAGTAAGAAGATAAGTTGTCTGCTGCTAGACATCTAAGAATCCAATGCCATACAGAAAAAAAGATGCTGAGCTTAGTCACTCACATAGACATAAGAAGATGTGGTATGAATGCCAATGAGACAACTCTCAATCCAAGACACAATTTGTAAAAAAACCAACATTACAGGACAGAGAACAGCCTTTAACACGGAGCCTTGGCTCACACCAAACTGTAACCTATAAAGGGTATGAAAAGTGACTAATGTAAAACCATTCAAACAGGCAAGGGTCTAATAGGCAAAAACAAGAAACACTTATGCACCACATTAACAAACAACAACTACTGAACATTAGGTTCCTGACTGCATGCATTATACCTTTATACAATCAGCATTGACTCTAAAAGTGTTCAGTCAAACCTGCTTAAAAGGTCTCCTCTATACCAGATGAAAACCTTCTTCTCCTAAGCACTGTAGTAGTAAGATGAACTTTGAACCTCAATTTAAAGGTCACTTCTGTTATAAGGTCAGTTCTCTGGTCCAGAGGGTAACGTTTATATAGATGTTTGATTTTATAAGAGTTTTAGTAATTTATATGTTCAATATAGCAAGGTTCTTGTGTGTTGTAATCATTAAGAACTTTATAGATTTTTCCCTGTAAAAGAGAAGAACATTGTCATCAGAATTTGTTTTATGGTCCTAGACTTATATGATATCAAAAGGCTTTACTCCCATTAGTATATATGTAAATAAGAACAAAACTGCTTATTAAGTCTGTTGATTTTGTTCTGTCGTGGTATTCTTTATTATGTATATTTAAAGAACTTTTTTTCTTGCATAAAAACTCCAAATTGAAGCTATTTTTCTCTTCGTCTGACTCAGGGCCACATGATTTGCATATTGCATTAAAGTATCTTTGAAAGACGTAAAAAAACAAAAAAAACAAAAAGCAAGACAGACTGAATGATAAAAGAGTAACCCATAAACTTGAAAACCTGAGGTTGATGCTCTATGTAGTTTAGATAATTAACTACCTATCTATAGTTACTCTTTTGAAAGCCTGATAGAAGCAACCAATTTTAAAAGATGTTTCTTAAAAATTATTTTTTAAACAGTTTTTATCACAGAAGAAACGGAAAACACCCTTATGATAAATTAGAAAAAAACAGCATTGTGTAAATAACAGATAACAATGGCAATGATTGGACAGGAAAAAAAAGCTAGTACTGAGAACAAAGATCAAAGGCATCAATAACACATTCTAAATTTACTTTCAGGGAGAAGCTCAAAAGATAGAACGACTTATGGAGGTAGGTCCTGGATATATTTAGTGCAGTAAAGTCATTGGTGACAGCAGGTTAAATCACAACTTTAAAAAAATAATACAGTCACACCTTGAATAATATGGATTAACCTTTGTAATATTTTGTTTAAACCACAAAGTAGAACATTTGTCAAACTTGTACCAAAATGGACACTTTCAAAACAAGATAATAATAGGGTTATACTCTTATATTATACTTTTCAAAAGATGGAAAGAGACCTTCTTTATAATTAAGGAAGGTTACATGAGATGAATTAATTGATGATGTGAAGGGTCCTTTCTCCTATTACATTTTATTAGAGAAAGACGTGTCCTTGCAAATCCTTAAGTCTTCAAAGGGATTCAGGATATTACAAAATATAATATTTAGAAAACGAAACTCCAAATTCTCAAATGTTTATTTTATACATAGGTCTGTTAAGTTTCTAATTTTTTCAGATTATTAGTATGAAAAACTTACAAACATGACAATTTCTGAGGGTAATACATCTGAGGCCTGATTTTCACATAATATGTAGTTTGGTCACAAATATATATAACAGATTGGAAGTCGGCTCATATTGTGTGAACTGAAGGTCTCTGGATACATATGCATATATAAGTAATACTATTAAAGTACATCTGTTATAGTACAAATGTGCTAATGGGAAACCCTAATAAGCTTCCAGTGCAGAATTATATCAATAAAACTATAACCAAGACCTCATATACAATTCCATATTTTCACGTTTGAATTGATCATGACTTAGTCATCAAAAATTTATATGAAAAATAAAACTTTTACAACCTTCTTGATTACGTAACATTGAGTTTTTGTCCGTTACCATGGTAAAATGATTGGTCTAAAACCCAATACCAAATAAAGCTAAACCTGGAACGATTTTCTACCTGTAATGGTTTGCATGTTTCAAAGCGTACTCTTCAGATTTCATTGCAATGATAAAAAATCTTCCTCTAGCTTTTCAAGAACACAATATTTTGCAATATTTCTAAAGAATTTTAGGATCTAGGATGTTATTTATAAATTTGTGTTGATCAATATAACCAAAACATTATTTCATGCGTAAAACAATTAATTAGATACGTCAACAAAATTATCTGAAAGAAAATGATGAGTTTGAATTCATATTATCGTTAGCAGCAAATTATCATTCTGCCTTGGTGCAGTAATTGAAGCATTTGGACAAAAAAAGTCTGTTGTATTGATTCTGGGCTTAAATAGAGATTTAGATGAAATATAGATTAGTCTACGAGTCACGAATGATGGTTTCATAAGGAGCAGATTTGTTTGTGCCTATTGATGTAGAGGCTACAAAAATAATCCTGTTATTGGTGTTAATTAATAGATCATTAATTAATGAGGCACAAATGTGGGGGTTTGCAGAATATATTTTTTTATCTTCCAAGTCATCGTAAGATAAGTGCATTAAAACATTTTCATGACTTAGAAATCGTAGAAAAACAAGTGCATTAAAATGTTTCCATGACTTTGAAATCGTAGAAAAGTTAGTGCTTTATAATGTTTACATGACTTTGAGATTGTAGCATTATAAGGGTGCTATAAACAGTTTCGTATAAAAAACTAGGGGTTATTCCCCGACTAAAAATAGACTTGAAGGGAAGTCCCTTTTTATCAACATAATTGGTAAAAAAGTATCATGTTTTTTATATTTGATTGTAAAAATAAGTTAATTAGGTTCAATTAAAACAGGTTGAATGATTAAAATAATTTTTAAAAATTAGATTAAATACACATGTTTTAAGGGGAGACAAACTGTAAACATCCTGTTTTTTTGGCAGTGAAAAGTGCAAAACTTATTTGCACCCGCTGTAGCTCTTTTCGGAGCAGGCGAACGTAGCCTGAAGCATAAATTTTTAGAAAGACCAGGTAAAAATCTATGAAACTCATACAGTTTTGAATATGAAAAATGTGCATGTATCATGTCTGCATGGGTGTGCACATGGCCTGATTTCATGTTTTTTATGCATAGATTAGGCAATGTTTTTCCCATTTTCTCTGGATAAAACTTTTTGGTACTATTAAAAGTACAATTTATTTTTATTTCATTATAAACTAGAGAAAATTCTGATTCTAATGATATCTAGTTTTATACAAGTATCTCCATTAACATTAACACCACTAAGGGTCAATTATAGATGGTCCCTCAAAATATGACGTCATAGAAAAAAACTGTTGATTGCACCCTAATGTTTCATGACTTTTTGAAATCTGAAGAGGGAAAGTTCCACTTTCATAAATCTATAAAAATTACAAGGTTGCCATAATATCTGTAAGATCACTTTATTTTTAAGTATAGTATAAACTTATCAAAGGTGCACTTGATTACATTAGAACATTGTTTTTAAAGAGCCCATGTCTTTAATGAGCTAATATTATGATTTGATTATTTTACAGCTTTAATGTGGTAGTAAACCATCACCTGTGCAATTAACTATATAAAACAGTCTTAGATGTTATAATTATACAAAGTATATCATAATGAGGTTCTTAAAGGATACAGAATTGGCTTAACACTGCTATCAAACACTACTTTATTGTATTCATGCAAAATCATTGCAATTAACATTGAATTAGAAATTTTCCAAAATTCAAAACTATTAGGGAATAACAGATAGACCCATAAATCTGCCTGTTTTCAACAAATAGTTTGAGTTGACTGCTGTCAGAGAAAATGTACACTCTGACTTCCTCCACCAATAAAGGCTGACCAGCAGGAAATAGCACAATAGTGTTGAAAGTGGCATTAAATACCTATCAATCAAATAAATGTAAATATGAAAATAATCCCAACATTGTATCATACTATTAATATCAAACTATTGAAAATAGATTTCATTGTTTCTATTTTTTTGCAGGCTTTTGCTTCCAGATTTTGTTTGTGCAATCCCGACCAAATCAAGAGCTTTAAGAATCCAGATACAATATTCCTGTTAGCGTTTGCAATTATCATGTTAAACACAGATCTTCATAATAACAGTATTAAACCAGAACGACGGATGAAACCAGAAGATTTCATTAAAAACTTAAGAGGTAAATATGTGTGCTGGTATACTTTCATTTTACCCAGTAATGATCATGAAAAAAGGTCAAAATGGGGATGTTTTTTTATTTATCTTAATAGGAGAGCATTGAGTACACTAAACACCTCTGGATTTTTTGAAGGAGCTGGTGTAGCTAAATCTGTTGGAATTTTATTATTAGTGATCTTTTCATTTTCCTCATGGTGTTGTCAGGTTTTTCCAGCCCCATAGTAGTATCTTTTCCCCTTTACTTTCAACATGCAAAAAAATATGAAGGTTTTAGGGAAGTGGTCTATTTAAAGGTTTGTCTCTCACTGTCATTGCCCATCTTATAGACTTGTTCATCCTGTATACCTTAAAGAACCCCCAAAAAATTATTATCAGTATCAATTGGCAATTTATCAACAAAATTAAAGTAGAGTTAGTTCATGGCTGTCGCCAAACGATAAGGTTTCATTACATTAAATAGTAATTATTTATTTGTAATAAGAGTCAATATTCAAGTTTCATTCTCTTTGTTCTGTAATTTTTGCAACATGGGTATATAAGAAAGTACCCAGAGGGTTAAATAAGCATATAGCCAAGACAAGGTGTCTGTAGCCTGAAGCTGTTGAATAAAATGAATATTTTACAATAAGATTAAGTGAAATAATGTCTTTTAAATCAAAGGAAGAAAAGGGGTCAGAAAGTGTCTTATTGAAATTGAGAAGTGACATTTGAATTAGCTTTTGAAAATTTCCTTATTTTATGAAGTGAATGTAATTCTATGCACTATGACTTCATTTTGAAAATGTACCAGTTCTTGAAGATTTCCTGGTTGGAGGTAGTGCAAATATCAAAACAAAACGAAATTAAGAAAAAGAAAACTACATTTATTTGTTTTAAATGAGTTAAATGAATCAATTTACCTGTAGTCCAATTTCAGAGTTAATGAAAAAATAAGACATGTCAACTCTCACCAAAAAAAATAACTTATAATATCAATAAGGCTAGAATTGATAGTGGTTTGTTTTGTCTTTGGTTGTATGTCTAGTTGCAAGTTTTTTATGATGATGATAATAAATAGTGAAAAGGTTGGTTACCATTCAATAATGATAATGTTATTCTTGGATGGAGATGTCCAGTTTCCTTGACCTGGCATGGGATCAAATATTTATCAGGGGTATTGTTGTTATTGTTTACACCAGTGTAAATATGTTGGACAAGGGTGAAACAAACAAGTGAAAAGTACAAAACAGTATGAAACTGACATCCAGCTTATGATCAAGGCAATATGAAACTGACATCCATCAAGGCTATTTGTGTTGTCTTTCAGTTTTTACACCAACTATTGCCGTAGGTGACAAACTTTGATCTCAGTCTTTTTTTAAGAGAGAAAAAAAAACTGACTCTTTTAATGACAAAATATTGCTATTGTAAATTTTCATAAGGTCTCTTGTGTAAATAGGATTGCTAAAAAGATGTTTTTTCATTTAAGTAAATCTTTAAGCTTAGATTTTCTACTACTGTTAAATTGTTGTTGGTATTATGTTTGATCCCACCTATTTTCCATGAAAATTAAGCAGAATTTCTCCTGATGTCTGCCTTTGAGGTTGGAAAATGAAAAAAGCTGTTTATTCCATATTATCACCATTTTCACAAGCCGTCCTACACATGCTTCCTATGTAAGAATAAAAAGATAAATCTTAAAGATTGATTTGTTTTAGGGATAATACTTTTTCTCAGAAATTTTTCATATTTTATTCAAAATGTTTATATCTGTAAAATAATTAACTGAAAGTGTCTTTCTTTTGGATGTTAATTTATGAAATTAGCCTTTTGATGATATGCGGTAGACTCTGACAAGATGACAAAGCTTTAACTGGTGACATCTCATTAAGTATATAGCTTGAGGGGTCGAAGTATCATATTAATATTTGTGAAATGGAAAGGTTGGAGATTTCTTTATATTACGGAGACAGTAATCCAAGGATGTTTGATTAAAGTGTTGGCTACGTTTAGTATCATGTGAAATAGGGAGGAGGCAGTTATCTTAAGGAGGATGGGTATATTGTTGTAAAGAAATATCTTTTTCCAAATTATGTTCTACAGTATTAGATAGTCATAGAAGAAAATTTGTTGCACTTTTTTTTAGAGAAATAATACACTCAGATGTAGTGTTTGATAGCCAGAGTTTATCCTGATTGGTTGTTTTTCTGCTTGCTACAATTTATATATAATGATAAAATTAGAGTTAGGAAAGCCTATGTAAAAATAATTAGGACAATTGCACTACTGAACAAAATTGGTTCACAGCAGTCTGGAGAAGATGTGTTTGAATAATAATTGAAGCCATTTAATTTGTTTGGTAAATCAGTACATTTCCATTGACGTGATGTCAAATGAGATGACGTTAGGACAAACATATTTACCAACTAGCGATGCACATGCTGTCTCTGGTATAAAACAGGTTGATAAGTTTTGATGGATAAAAATAGGCAGATCAATGTGCATTATTATTGAGAGGGTTTGCATGTAGGCTCATCATGATATGTCTATCTGTTAGCAACACCTGTTTGTTTTATATTGGTACTATTTAGATAGATCTGCAACATTTGAAGAGTGAACTTATCTTCCTTAAGACCACCTGAAGATTCTTTAAATTGATAACATCTCTGGAAAACTGCTTTAAGTTTTACTTAAAATCATAAAAAAGAAATAAAATTGTGCATTTCAGTGCATTTGAGAGAATTTTGATTTGAATGTTTTGGACATGGTATCTGTTTTATAGCTGATAAGATTTTCCTTTCCACACGTCAGAGATAAACAGGAATGATAGTAGGTAGATATTGATTGTTACCTATCAATGTTTATAATGATCAGTACAGTGCACCATTATCAGATGAACTCTCCTTTAGTGGAGGTCAAAAAGGACTGTGGTGATACAATCTGTTTAGTTTCACACCTTTGTCAATTTTTGATCAGTTGACAATGTTTGGTTAGTCAAATGCATATTTTAGGAGTCCCTGTTATCTTATAAAACTGTAAAAAGGTTGCATACATCTTAACACCTGTAGTTCTGTCTTTATATTTACACAATGATGTCTCATTTTGATGTGATATCATTGTCCAGGATTATTGTCATTCTGACTGATTATAACAATTTTAAGATTCCCAAAATATGGTTCAAGTTAACTCTGACGTCCGAATACCTCTTAGGACTTATTGCAGCCTTTAAAATACGTAACAAGTCCTGAATATTTGGACATTAGCTCAATCTCAAACTACAACTAGTTTAATACTTAATAAATTATATGACTGTAGTTCTTCCTACTTTTTTTTATGATATGGTATACCCTGTGAATAAATTTATAGTGTTAATAAAAGGGTGATTCATCTGTCATTGAAATAATTTTGAATATTTTTTTAAATGATATTTTAGCACTGGCATCAGTTGAGTAATGTATTTTGTCAGTTTCTAATGGCAATCCTTAACTGGCCATCCATGAGTTGTGTTTGACACATGTCAGTACATATGTCAGGAAAGTTGTTCTGTCTGATAGGGAGTAATTAAATGGAGCTATCTTTAGTCAATTATAGCTTCTGTTTTACAGGATTTATCTGGCCATTTTGACATTTGGATGTAGGTTTGAATGGTCAGAACCAGACTTCTTTTCAACACCTATCAGAAAACCATTAAATGCCAAATATTTTGCTTAATTACAAAAGTTAAACTTGACATATGGTCAGATGGGGGATTTTAGATTAATGATAAAATAAATAAGAAAGGTCCCTTAGGTATGATTCAGAATTATTTATTCAGTTTTGAGATAGTCCAAGACAAAGAAAAATAGTTATAGAAATAAGAGTTTTGATTGGTTATAATGATTACTCAGGGTCATAACATTTCTACCAATGGATAAATTACATATTGAACCTGCCTAGAAATGGTGTGATGAACAGCTTTTTATTCAGAGCTCTATGAACATTTGTTTAGTACTTAAATAAGTATTTCCCAGGAGAAAGAGTTTCTTATAAATAGATGACTTTAAATTTACAAAAGCTCCATCTGAGAAATTTTACCATTTGGTCAACATCTAACAATTTTAAAAATAATTCTTGGTTGTGAACGGACTATGTTCAAGACTATTGGTCAATATGTGTATGATTTCACATATGCATGTATCATGTATATGTGTACCTCCTTGGATTTCAGTTGAAACATTTCATCTATACGCTCAAGAAACTTTTCAAAAGAAAAAAAATAATGCAAATACCAAAGAAAATGTAGAAAAATGTTGAAAACCATCAAACATACTTTAGATATATTAATTTCAATTGTTAGAAATAAAATGTCACCAGAAGTCAACAGATATTTGGTACTAGATACTTTTCTTCCTGTCTCACCCCTTTAGCAGACGGTCGTGAATAATCATATCTAAATGACCCTGCATGTCCATGAATAAATAGTTGTGTGTCTTCAATACATTAATTTAACATGGCATAATGCTTGATTAACTTTTAAATTCTATAAAAAGTTTGGAGAATGACCTTTTGAAAAAGAATAAATGATCTGGAAAATTTAATGACTTCCACCTATGAAAATTGAATCTGACCTAGGATATTAATAAATGAATTAGGAGCAATTGATAGAATTTAAATTGAAATGTATACTTTTGTAGTCACCAGTTTTACTATTTGTGTGGCTTCAGATAACGTGCAAGATGAAAAGTTTGCCTGGGTTATTTTTAAAATTTTCTAAATTCTAGACTTTTTGATCAGATTTGAACATTTTGATAGTAATCTTAAAGTACTTACTGATTGTAGTTTTAAAAGTCTGATGTTTATTTTGAGGAAATTAATGAATTTCAAATTGCATTGGTTGCCCAGGGAGCTAAGCTCTTCCTGAAACTTGTTGGTTTGGCTTCTCTACAAATACAAACTTCCGATTAACTCCTGATTGATATTTTGTTTGTAAAGTACACGATGTGAGTAAGGACAAAGTCATTTGTATGCCAATCTATTCACTGATCTAAATCCTGGTTTGATTATAGGGAATTAAAACAAGTGTTATTTATTCTTAGAAGCTCATCCTCTCCAGAAGAAATTCAGAAAAACAAACGTTTATATAAATATTTTTTTATTTTCTGCAGCTGTGAATTGTTTTTTTTCTTCAGGTAAACAAATATTTTATAGATAAGAATTATTTGCATAATTTATTTTTGTTGCACTTTATTTATATAGTTTTATTTATGTACAAAGTTAGTACATATGTCCCCAGAATTTGTTTCAAAATAATGATTTGTGTCAGCCTCCACAAAATCATTTAAAAATCATTAGGAACAACAAAACACATCGAGTTCAAATTTTACTTATTCAACTTTTGACTTACTAGCTTATGGCTTTCATAAAGCAGAAATTAGCTTAATTTGTGTTGATTTCCCGATAAATATTCTGGATTATGGATTTTAGCTATAGGTGGACATCAATGTTTTAAGTCCTAACCCTTTCCTTTTGAAATACTGTTGTTAAACCTTAAAGCAGAGCATCTGTGTCCCATAAACACATTCTGTTGTTTATTTTTTCTTTCATTGTAAGATCTTGTCTAAAACCTTATCATCATCATCATCTATATCACAAAAGTGAAAATGCTTTGATTGATTTTGATTTAACTAGTTAACACTTTTGTTTCTGTTATCTTTTGTAGATCTTGATGATGGCTATGATATAGACAGAGATATATTACTTGGTATATATGACCGTATCAAACTGACAGAATTCCGTGCTGGCGTGGATCATGTGACTCAAGTCATGAAGGTCGAGCAGACGATAGTTGGCAAGAAACCAGTAAGTGATAGTAAACGTAGAACATAATTGTTAGTGTGGGATGTCTTGAGTACAACAAGTATCAAAATAAATAGGTTTATACCTGTCTAAGATGTCTGCACAAACAAAACATATTGAAACATGAAAAATATGTCTTAAAAATGAAGAAAAGTTAGGTCTCTAATGTGATTTTCTTTACTTTTGAAGAAAGAGGGGATCAATGATGGATTTGGAAACATTGTTGACAATTGTCACTGATAAATGCATTTGATTTTATCACATATTATCTTAATGTATATTGACTGTATTGTGCAGGTTTAAAATGCATATTTTATAAGTTATTTGAATATAAACAGCTTACTTTGTCAGTTTTTAACCATCAGCAATTTTAACAAGGTTATGCACCTGGAAAAAAAAGTCTTACACATTTACATTAAAACTTAATCTGAAATTGCTATAAGCAGACCTCCTCGGTCAGAGAATACCCTCTGCACTGTAAAGAAATTGTGAATACTAAAAGGCTTTTGTCTAGACAAATTTCATTAAAGGTATGTCTGTAAGTTAATCAGATTCATTACAATTATAAAACATATTGATTATTTATTCCAGCAACTAGCATTACCTCATAGACGACTGGTATGTTACTGTAGATTGTACGAGGTTCACGACCCTAATAAGAAAGAGAAGATAGGCTTACATCAACGAGAAGTGTTCCTCTTTAATGATTGTTTACTGGTTAGTAGAATGAATGTTAAATAGTTTTAATATCCTAAAAAAACAATTGCATGCTTTGATAAGCTGGGCAAGTCAGATAGTAAGCTATTATCCCTTAAGAATTTCAGAGAAACTAACGTTGAATACAACTTTATCTTTTGGGGGAAAAAAACGATAAATGTAGTCTTGAATAATTCTTCAACAAAAAAGAAACGAGACAAAAGAAATATTCTGCGTTTTGATGTAACTTACATAAATCTAGCTTGTTTTGGTATATTTTTATAGAATTAATTTCACAAGTTTATACATTCTATGTTTATTTTCTTTTTTCCTGGGTAAAAAAAGGTTCATCAGCTAAGCAATAGATAACTTTAAAAAGCACTTTTACTAACAATAACTTCATTTCTTCTAAAAAGTAATCGGATGGTAACTTTTAATGCTTCAAAGGAAAGATAAACACTAAAATTACCATGAAAGGAAAGTTAAACAAAAAGTATCATTTATGTGTTGTAAATGTGGATTTGGAGACAAATCTGGTTCAATTTTAATTGTTTGACACACAAGTTTAAAAATTTATATCATATATTTGTTCATTTCAGGTGACGAAAATATTAAGTAAAAAGAAGAGCGGCATAACATACTCATTTAAACAATCCTTTACATTGGCTGGCATGCATGTTTACTTGTATGAAACATCTCGTAAGTATATATCTGGCCAAATAGAGTCAAGACTTAGGCGCAATGTTTCCAAAACTTTTATATAGTTTGTCAAGGAAATGTTTTAACAATGCTTTTAAGTTAATATTAAAACATACATGTAATTACATTTGAAAATTTAAATATCATACATAGAATTTTTGCTTGTAAAATATTACTTCTATTATTGTCAAGAATTGAACATTATATTAATGATTTTAATGGTAATTTATGATTAAATAAAAGTGATATGTATGCAGACTTCCTGAAACATGTCACAACATTGTTGTCTCGAACTGCAAAAACTACCAGCATTGCTGTAATCGGAAGTTCCTTGTAGTTTGTGGTATACATTGTGTTTTGTCTAGATTATTGACCTCTTGTATGTTATTGCATCAGATGAAAATTTTTAATTTCTCTGACTTTTGAATAAATTTGATAAAACAAAATATAAAATGAGATAATTCTTTTAAAATGTGAAGTGTTATTTTCTAAGTAGATACTTATTGAGAATTCACACTGCAAATTCAGAAATTTTTGTGACCAAAATGTGTGAAGAATTGTTGCAATTACAGAAAAAATGAAAAGTCTGCATACAAATACATGTGTAAACTTTTGTTTATGAAATGTACAATAAGCACATATGAAAATGAGAGGAAGATTCTGGGGGATTAAAAACTCAATTATTTATTTTTATTTCAGATTACCAGTTTGGTGTACGATTAACGAACGGCTTAGATGGTAAAACCTTAATCACATTCAATGCCAGAAATGACCATGATAGACAGAAGTTTGTTGGAGATTTAAAAGAGGCAATAGCAGAGGTGAACATCACAAAATCTTAAATATACAAACTTAATAAATAACATATGAAAACATGAATACTTTGCAATGTTTGCATGCAAAAAGATATTACGAACATGACCTGGACTTTCAATAGGTTCCTTGAACAAAAGATTGATTCATTAGAAACATGTCACACTAAAAGAAAATATCTTTAATTATATTAAGAAGATGTGGTATGAGTGCCAAGGAGACAATTTTCCATCCAAATCATAATTTGTAAAAGTAAACCATTATAGGTCAAAATACTGAAGTAATGCTTTCAAAATAAAGAATGACATAAAAGGGTGTTATGTGTACTCTAATCCATAAGGTATAATTGTGTGATTTTGGGATTAATTACAATCATGAAATTTATAATTTGACTCCATGTGCAATGCCTTTATTTATTAATTCAAATCTCAAATACTAATGAGAGTTTTGCCATAAAAATAAGAATGATATTCTTAATCCTTTCCACACATTAATAAAAACTAGTATAATTGATAAGAATGATAGTATTTATTGACTTATACACTCATGAGGCAACAACTTTTGAAATAGAATATTTTATTTGGCAGCTTTTTATATACTAAATGTTTGATCTTTTCATAAAACTACAAAGTTGAAAACACCTTTGAGGAATTATAGTAGAAATATGTTTAGTTTAACCTTGAAGGTGTAGACAATGTAAGAAAACGTAAATTTACAGTCTAGCAAATCTAGTTGCAATCTGTTTTTATTATGCAATGTTGACTGTTACACTAATCAAGGAATCAGGTTTAATTCCAATGAAACAGATAACTGATGTATGTTTGCTAATCAATTTCTTATCAGGTACATTGTATGTTAGTTGAAACTTACATCTTATCTGCCTATTTGTTGTTAAACACAAAAAAAAAGAAATGATTTTTTTTTCAAATTAAATTTGAAATTTATGTAAGATTTCCTGATGAGTTTGTTTTTGTAAATTATCTGTTTTATAATCTTTAAAATGTTAGGTGTTATCAAAAAAGTTTGTATTTTCAAATCAGGAAGTTAAAAAACTTGGCACCAGATGAAAAATTAATGATTCACGTTTGAAATTTAAAAAAAAAATATCAACATCTAAAGTGCACTGAAATGAGGAAGTTACAAAATGAAACATTAGGTGGATCATATACATGCACTTTATTTAGATGAACATTTGCCAGAATCTGCAACTTAACTTGTAATTGTAAACTAATCTTAAAGTTACCATGCTGATCTCTCAATATCTATAGCATTGGAGAACTAATTACTAGGAAGATAACAATTTAAGTGCATCAAAAGCAATTCAGACTGTGCACTCTTCTTTTTAGAGCAAGAAGACCCAATTTCTAGCCTTGCTGTTTCAAAATATCAAGTACAATTATTGTATTAGAGACTTATAATTAACCAATCAAAATACTGGATTTTACGTTTTGAGCACTTCCTACAAGTACATGTACTGATTAAAGTTAAATGACCACCAGCACAAATGTTAGATATTTTACTGTCAAAAACAAGAAATTATTCATTTTATTATATTTTTTTAATTTTAGTGCAATGGAATGGAACAACTGAGAATAGAAGATGAATTAAACAAACAGAGTGCTAACCACAACTCCTTAGAAAGATATGCTAATGATGACTCCAGGGTTTTAATGTACGAATTATCAAAGCCTTCTGATCCTGCATTAAATAGATTATCTGCCCCTGAATGTGGCGACTTGAAACAGCTTCATCTGTCCAATTCTCTTACTGACCTTTGTCAAGGTATGCATGTTGTCACTTAGTATGAATAGAAGACTGCATAACCAACTTCAATCTTTTGCTGAAAATATTTGTTCAAAAATGAAAGATGTTTTTTTTTTTCTAATCTAGTTTCATTTTATTGACTTCATTAAAGAATTTCATTTTGTGACAAAGGATGTCATTTTACTTTTTTGTGAAAAAGAAAGTTCTATTTCTGAAATTTATAAATAACTCATCAAACTTCAATAAAAACTAAACAGATAGAAATAAAATTTAAACAAAATGAAATCATTGTGCCTCAACTATTTTTTTACCTCGATATTCCAGATTTATGCCTTTATCAGATAATGATCAACTGAAGGGCACAAATACATAAATATTTACTGAATCAGCAAAAGATTGACTTCATTCTAGAATTAATCTCAAAACAACAGTCCTATTTATTGATATATCTTGAAAATTATTGCATTGCAAAAAACTATATTATCTAGTTTGATATTATAACAGAATTAGTCATTTTATCATGTCAAGCTTAGCATAACTTCATTCTTGACTTGCATTATCAATAAATTTCTTTTTTAATTATTTCTGATTTCTCACATGCATGTCAAAACTGACATATTAAAATGTATATATACAGTAGCTATCGTTCATCTAACGACTATTCATGCAGTCTTCATTTCATACACTTTTTATTTTAAAGTTTCTTCAAAAGAGGAGGATTTCTTGATTTTAAATGATCGAAACAGATTTCTAATGATATTCATCATTGAAGTCTAGAGCCTCATTTGAAGAAACTAAAGTTTATTTACTTATTATTTTATGGACGTTTTTTCCTGTTATTTCCAATTTTTATCATACCGGTAGCTTTATTTGTTGTTCATTTGTTATGTTGCCTTAAAGATGAAAAATAATTATTTTATAACAAATTATCTAAGCCTTGCTTTTATCATCAAATGCCAAAATAAGAACAAATTTGAAGTTTTCACAGATTTTAGAATTGTTGAGAATATATAAGTCTTATCTATTTGATTTCATAATTGATAACATTTATAAAAGACATTTATGAAAGGCTTATTTGATATAAAAAATAAATCAAAAGAAATATCTTTCCTCTTAGTTATTCAAGGAAGGAAGTTTCTAGTTAATTTTTGTTTACAATAATACTTTTGCAAAATTGTTATAGTCTTCAATCTTCTTACAACTAAATTATGTTTTCAAATACTTAAAATAAGTTAAAATTGATTAAAACTAAAAGAAATGTTATTATAAGTAACAGACACGTTTTGTCTTTCATATCAAGTATTTTTTATGGTTTGTTCTTTGTCCAATGTATTGTAAAGTCTATTTTACGTCCACATTTAAGTTTTGTGTTGTATGTTTGTGATTTCTATGTTAAATGTGCTTATGATTGTTGTACGTGTTGTTACTATTTCATTCTTCATCAATTTTATTTCTACAACATTATTTATTTTTAGTGTTGAAGGGTTTGGGAAATACACAAATTAATTTAACAATTTAAAAATACTGAATATAAGTTCATAAAATCTTTTGACAATGAAGGGTAATAAATTGGTCAAAGGGAGATAACTACATATTTTTCTCGATCTGGATTTTAACAAGGGAAGTAATAAGATGTGTTTTTTGTTACAGTTCAGGGGATGAGGAGAGGTAGCAGTGGTGGATCATTAGATAGTGGAGTTGTAAGTATATTTATTAAAGAATATGAGAAAGTTACAGAAAATTTGAGAGTGAAATCTAAGACGATAAATCCATTATTTGGAAAATAACAGAATTTAACCTTGTATGTTGATTATAAATATCTCACATTAAACATTTAAAGCAATTGAGTAGTTTTTACAAATTAATATTTTCAATATTAGCCCTAAAATTAATTAAAAAAATCTAATTACAAAATGTACAATAATAAGAGAAATACATTTTCAAAATGGTGATTTTTATTAATGTTCATTATGAAGTTGAAAATTATAATACAATGTTGATTAGATTATAGATACAGATAAATTTTCCTTAAGACTTTATTTGTCATATGCATGGGCTTAATTGGTGATGATGTGTAATGATATGCATCTTTCTATAAAAGAAAATTTACTATAAGGGTGTAGTCAAAAGAAAGTCGATTCTAGAAATACATTCAAACAGAAATCTGGCTGCCAAGTGAGGAAAAAAAAACATCTTTCAAGCTAAATACACTACCTCGAGTGAAATGACAGCAAATTTGTTATTAATGTGAATTATAAACAAAGTATGAACATTAATTGACTATTCAGAATAGGCAATTCAATCTAATTGTTCATCTTTTCAGGCCTCAGGAAGCTCACAAGGCGTAAACAGCAGTGGAGAGTCACTAGGTACACAGACCAGTCAGAACTTGTTAGTTATAAAGGGACCATCTTCATCCTCCTTACTGTCATCAGGGAAAAAGGGTCGGTCCAAAGGATCTCTGTCTCAACAGTATGAAGCACCTCATGGGACGGAAGTCTGATAGTCCATAGATAGCCCTCAGAACTTGGGGCCGTTGTGTGTTGAAGGGAAGGAGTGTTGTCTCTAGAATGTTGAACAAATAGTGTGTTATTCAAGATACAGTGATTTTCAAAAACTTACTTCAAACTCTATAAACTCTAATATGTGATAATCTTTAATATATGTATTCTAAAATATTGTTTCTGTTAGTTTAAAATCTGTATGTATTTCAATTGTATCTTTACTAAAATCTTTTTTTTCTTCTCCTGATTGTGTGCCATATTTAAGTTATTTAAAGGAGAAATCCATTTGAAAGTGCAATTCTATGTTTAATTGTTAAATCTATATAGGCAGAAGCATAATAGATAATATTGTTAACAGATACTACAACTAAATTTGAAAAATAACAGATTAAATGTATTTAAATTGGAACTAAATTTTACAATTAGACCATGTATTCCATCTATCTAAAATATATAAAAGGAAGTTGACTTTTCAATTGGATATAAAAAACATCAAAGAATATTTCAAAAAAGTCATGACTTTAAAATTTCTGATTTTCAAATAAATTATTGAAAGAGAGACAAAAGAAAAGAAACTGTGATGTATAAAGTGAAAGTAGAGTCCCATAAACCTGATATTTAGGTTTTTAAATGAAGTGAAAGTAAGGGAATTAGCCATGTTGTTGTTGACAAATTATAGTTCAATTATGCAATACATCATGACGTACATATATAGATATTGTAAATACTTTGTTGATCGTTTATAAAAGACACAAACATGTCTTTGTAACGCACTGTGAAATGTATTTGTTTTAAATATGTCTTAACTTATAAAAAAAATCTATAAATTATGATTATTTTCAGTTAAAAATCTGTCTACGTGATAGAGTGTTATTTATTGTTTTGGGGTTTTTAATTATACAATATATTGTTTTTTTCCCTTGTTTTGAATATGTTTAGGTGATTGTGGTTGGCACACGAGGTGGTTACGTTATGAGTCAGTGTGGAGACAGAGTGTGTTAGTCATGCAGTGTTTATTTTTAGAGTGCAATATTTGTTATGTCAAAAAACACATATAGGTAGTGAGAGAAAAATGGCACAGTTACTGACCAAAATGCACTACAGGGTATTGTTTCATTATAAAATCATTGTCTTAAATGCATATTGGAATATTTTTTTTGGAAATAATTCAAACATTAAAGTAAATCTTGACTATAAAACTTACAAAAAAATATTTTTTGATAAAAATTCATAACTTTTTTTTTTATCATTTTTCAAAGTAAAAATAGAATACTCAATCTTGTAACAGCTCATTAGTCATACAATCAATCATAAGTTTCAAAACAAAACACTGTACATGTGTATTGTGATATGTGTGTTTATGTATCTGATAGGAGAGAATGAGAGAGGGAGAAAGAGATGAATGAAAGATTTTAAAAGTTGACCACAATTAATTGCAGTAGATCTGCATAAATATATATCACACAATAAAGGTGAAAAATTCATATTTTAGTATTATTTTATGCCTGTTATACCATAGATTGATGAGAAATGCCACTTTGAGCACTATTGTGCTATTTCATGTCTGTTATTTTTTGCCTCACTTTGACAGAGTCATAAACCGAGACATAGGTATACTGTTGTCTACATCGTCAACAATAATATTTAGCTTGTGATAAGTTCAGTTGTTGGGGAATCACTCCTGGTAGATCAATAATATTTGGAATGCACTTGTATAAGATATGGCACATTGCATTTCCATGTAGATTATTTGACCCGCCTCAGTCATGGTCTTCTGACTTTGAAACTTTTACTAAGTTTACATGTTTTACCTTGTGATTAGGTTATTTAATGGGAACCACTAGTGGTAGGTCAAGGATATTTGGTATGCATTGTATATGCATTGGCACATCTCATTTCCATGGAGATTGTTTGGCCTTGTACCTTCAGTCATGTTCCTTGACAGAATGTTGTGAGTTGTCCATTCGTTTGATGTGTTTTGTCATTTGATTTTGGCATGTGATTAGGGACTTTCCAATTGAATTTTCCTCAGAGCTCAGTATTTTTGTGATTTTACTTTATTTTGGTGCATAAGTTTTGCTATCTTAATTTCAACATTTGCCTTTTACTATCAAAATATCAAAAAGGCTAGAAATATCTCTGTGTCAAAAGTTTATTCTTTGCTGAGGGAACACAAATGAGTGGAGAGAATCACTGACCTTCAGTAGGAAAACTGAAAATCCTAGTCGATTAAGGCTGTAGTCATGCTTGCCTCCAACATTCAAAACTCGAAGTCACAATCACATAGTGACTAGCTACTGTTAAAGTAGTTTGACTATTGGACCAATCTTCCCCCAAATCACAGTCATGATAGAAGTGGTGCATAGAGAACCTGGTTATAGTGATAAATAATGTTTTCATGCTAGTGGTCATGCAGTTCATATCTGCTTTTTTCAATGAATGCCTTGACCAGACTACAAATATCAGATCAATTATAGAAAGTTTTCCAAATCAACAACGATTTAATCACTGTCATATTGACCCAATCATCAATACATCAAAATGTGAAGGACACAATCAGAAAGACGAGCTAGCTGACTTTGATATCAGTGATTATTCACAATATTACAGTTACCTCCCTTTTATTACTGTTGGTGAGACACCATGTTGTTCTTGTTACAAAGTATGAAATGGGGGAAGGTGTTTTCTGTAGAATTATTATATTCCTAATTCATTGAAGCTGGAGTTGTTTAATGATTGCAGTTTTCCATTCTTTAAATGTTTGTCATTTTATATTGTCTAAATAATTAGGACATCGTCACAGCATTCATTTGAAAAAGCATTTCAAAACCGTAATAATCATGACAATTATTTAGACTAGTTTTGAGACATATTTCTTATCCCAGCAGGAATAGATTACATTAGGCGTATTTGGCACAACTTTTTGGAATTTGGGGTCCTCAATGCTCTTCATCTTGGTACTTGTTTAGCTTTATAACTATTTTGATCTGAGCGTCACTGATAAGGCTTTTGTAGACGAAAGGCGTGTCTGGCGTACTAAATTATAATCTATTTACCTTCTTTCCGAAGGAAAAATCAGGTATTGATTGGATCTTGTTCCATTTAATTTGTATGAATTTCCAGATAAATTTATATTTCACAAAATAAGTCACTTTCTGTAGATGATCCATTTATGTAGCGAGCCCACTTTGTGTTTTCCTGTGCTGTCGTTTATTCATGGGAGATGTCTGTTATTCTGCAGTTTACACGTTGTAATGTACAATGTACTATAACATTATCTATTCATGTATTTCTCTATGCTGAGTGTTACTGCATTTGTTTGCATTGTATTCCTGTCACGTAGTGGTGTCATTTTAACAATATTTTTTCCCATTACCATATAAGCGAGAGGTTTATCTAGCAATAAAACCAAGTTCAACCAATCTTTTTTTTTAAATGTCCTGTACCAAGTCAGGAATGTGGCAGTTAAGTTTCCATGTAAGTCGGCCTTTGTGTTTGATGCAGTTCATTTTTCTGCTGTTTTGAGTTTTGTTCAAATTTTGTTGAGAGGGATAGCTTTAATTCACCGAGTTTCAATTCCGAATGACATCAACATGATTATAGAAATGAGCATCAGATAAGTATGAGGGAAATATAAATTTGTGTGACTGGCAATGCCATATAAATTCTAAAATTACATCTATTATAAGTATCAATACAAGCATTACGAACTTTCATGGCTAAATTTGTTTGACGGACTTTCCTGAAAAATGTAATAAAAAAATATTTACTGGTTCCTGTCAATAAAATGTTACTACTGATAAAAGGGAGATAACTGAATTTCACCTGTCTTCCTGTTGCATAATTCCATCGATTAGAATTAATAAAAGGGATGTGAAGTTTTGTGTAATAAAATCCTTCTACAGTTTTCAACCCCGATCTTTGACACTTTACAGAATGATTGTACATGCATTGAAGTTGATGAGGACCTGGCTATGAATAAGTTTTTTGAACACTAGAGCTTAATCACTTTTTTTTAACTTTAAAGAGATGGAAAACATGTACCAATACGTTTTCAGTTCAGATCGTTGGAACTTCATAGAAAGTATGCAAACCTATTAAAGGTGTGAACCACAGGCACTTGTCTCAACAGGCACTTGTCTCAAAACAAAAAATAAATTTCCTATATACCTTAATATAACAATATATTAAGGTAATTTTTATTAGACAAGTGCCTGTGGTATGAACCTCCCATTATGGACTTGTTTCAGATTTTCCCAAGTTTTCTTGCTATATTTCTATGTATTTAGATGTTCAGTGAAGATTGTTCTCCATTGCATAAACAAAAATCTTCACAACACGACCATTTAGAGATCTATTATAACCAACACAGCCAATGGCGATAGTAGGTCAAGCAACCTCTCCAACTCTGTCTGTCCATCTGTCTGTCTTTCCGCCCAAACTCATTTTGAAGGGAATGATTTTATATTTGGACTGTATCTTGTTGATGCAAGTTTTACATCTGCCATGCAGCCATATTCTGTTTGCCAATTATTTGAAATTTTACAACAATCAATGTTACGTTACAAGGAAAATTTAGTCAAACATTTCTTGTCTTCTTTGAAATGGAATTAATTATACTACCGGTATTTAGTCTGCAGTTTGGTAATGTTGAGATATAGCTTGAAAATTATTTTTGCATCAGATTTGCAACCACTCTGATTTTTCTGATAGTTTGAAATTTTACAACATCATTAAGAAAAGTTTCGTCAAACTATTATTATTTTATGAAAGGGAATGATCATTATTTCTCAGTAAAAATGTAATCCCAATTAATTGTATTGAGCAGCGTAAGTATAGAAATCAATCTTTTTTTAAAAGAAAATAAATATAGATAACCTTGATACCATTAATTGATACCATACGGTAATATAATAAAAACAATATGTGATATTTTTTTAAGAAAGAAATGACAGATTGTTGAGTTTTGAGTTAAAATGTTCTTCATATGGTTATCTATCTTATTTAAAGGCCCCGATCAGTGCAGACAAGTACATATAAGATGCAAAAAACGAGGGAGAAAGTAGAGCTGTTGAAAAAAGTCTCTAAAATAATTGTTCCTATTTGGACAAAAATACAACACTTATTATGGTGTACACCAGACTCAAGTTTCTTCTACACAGTACTAATTAGTGGCACACAAATCAGAACTGTTGGAAGACCAAATAATCAGTTGAAAAGAATCAAAAACAAGAAATGTTTTGCTTTACCTTAATTGTGTTAGATATTAAACATTATACCTTTATGTCATTAAAAAAATAAACTGATATAAGAAGATGTCGTATGAGTGCCAATAAGACATCTCTCCATCCAAGTCACAATTTGTAAAAGTAAACCATTATATTGCAAAGTATGGTCTACAACACGTAGCCTTGGCTCACACCGAACAATAAAGTATACTGTCCCTTTCCACATTTTTAGCTCACCTGGCCCGAAGTGCCAAGTGAGCTTATGCCATCACTTGGCGTCCGTCGTCGTCCGTCGTCATAAACTATTTCAAGAATCTTCTCCTTTGAAACTACTAGGCCAAATACTTCCAAACTTCAACTGAATGTTCCTTAGGGTATCTAGTTTATAAATTGTATCCGAAGTTTTGATCTATCAACAAACATGGTCGCCATTGCTAAAAATAGAACATATTGGTCAAATGCAGTTTTTGGCTTATATCTCAAAATGAAAGCATTTAGAGCAAATCTGACTGAGGTAAAATGTTCATTAGGTCAAGATCTATTAGCCCTTAAATTTTCAGATGAATAAAACAACCCATTGTTGGGTTGCTGCCACTTAATTGGTAATTTTAAGGAAATTTTGCAGTTTTTGGTCATTATCTTGAATATTATTATAGATAAAGATAAACTGTAAACAGCAAAAATGATCAGCAAAGTAAGATCTACAAATAAGTTAATATGACCAAAATTGTCAATTGACCCCTTAAGGGGTTATTGTCCTTTAATGACAATTTTTCACAAAACAAATGATTCAAAGAATATGTGTTATGCTAAAAAGTAAAGATCCTCAACCCCATCCCCTGCTACAGAAAATGTTATATACTAGTAAATATTTATGAGGATATATCAGCCACATGTATTGTGCCATCTTTACACCATATAACCAATTGCCCTTCTTTATTAATATGGAGAACTTCAGGATCAATAATACCATGTTCTTTACCATAGTTTGCAACAAAGTCACCGTCTGATGTAAGAACATGAATAGAACTTGTGCTAGCATCTGTCACATAAATAAGTCCTGAAGCAGAAACTGCAATGTCAATTGGTTTAAATTCGATGCTTGAGATAAAACTGCTATGTCCAGTGTAAGTCCACGTTGATTGAAAGGTGGAGCTTAGTCTTTTAACTGTTTTTCTGTAACTTTGATGTGATATAATATATGTACCATGTTTACTTGCTGCAATCTTGTCGGCCCAGTAATTTGAGTTAAATTGAAAACTCCTCGTTGATTCGCCTGTATCCTTAAGCAATACGACACCATTATATTTAGGCATGTAGGTTGCTTTATTAGAATACCCTAGTAGTACTGTTCCTTTAGCAAGTGTACAAATACTTGTAAATTTCTTTCTCGTTCTTCCGGTTGAATATTTGAAAAAGGTCACCATTTCATTACTTTCAAATCGAGACAATATTTCATCAATACATAAAAGTAAAATTGTATTGTTCTCAGTAATTTCCATGCCAAAAGCTTTGAATTCCAAATCACTTTTACATATTTCGACATAGTTTGAGCCCTTTATTTCAAAGTACTGTAAAGACGTATGTGTATCTCTTATACTAGGAGGACTTAATATTGATATGTATGTTCCATCATGAAAGCTTTCCAAGCATTTGAGTCTTTGCAATGGAGTCTGAACACTTTGTAAAATAGCTAGTCTTGGCATTACCAATGATCCAAATCTAATAGATATCACTGGAGCAATCAAGTCAACCGGAGATTTTAGAGACACATCTAAAGCTTTAATATTCTTTGAAGGCAATTCTTTTTCTATCAAAAACGATGTGTCGAGGACTTGTTTAACATCATTTGAGAGGAGCATTTTATCTATTATGGCTGTTGTCTCCTCCAAGTAATCAACATTTTTCTGTAAAGTTTCCTTTGTTTGGTTGAAAGTTTCATTCTGAGGTTTCAACAAAATATCAAGTTCACGAGAGAGCACTTCTGCGTCCTGGGTAGCTTTTTCTTTAATATCTTTCTCTCGTTGAATTATTTGCTGCTTTGCTTTGTTATAATTGTCATTTCCTTCCTGACAAATTTTTTCCATTTTGTTCATGTTTTTAATAAAAAACGGTAAATCCTCTTTCATTTTATTATTCAAACTGGTAAGTTCAGATACTTTTTCTTTATAAAAAGTCTCAAAATTCAAAATTTGATGACCAATGTGGTTTTCTTCAACAGCACAAAAAGTACACAATTTCTTGGAACAACTTTTACAATATGCAGTACATTTCTCTTCTTTATGCGAAGAGCATATGATATTTGCTAGTTCTAACTTTCGAACACTATCTTTTGCTTCCA
The DNA here is from genome assembly GCF_036588685.1 of Mytilus trossulus. Taxonomy (NCBI): domain Eukaryota; kingdom Metazoa; phylum Mollusca; class Bivalvia; order Mytilida; family Mytilidae; genus Mytilus; species Mytilus trossulus. The sequence goes on along the minus strand of NC_086373.1, from coordinate 24,322,859 downwards.
ATGTTCCCATCTGTTTTAACATAATAACACTATGCTCCTCAGATCCTTTGATTTTAGAATGTCTTTTTGTCTTACAATTTTCACACAGAATTAAATCACAGTTTATGCACTTCCATGCAGTTGTTTTAATAGATAAATCACAAAATTCGCAGACAGCAAGATTTTGGGCCATTTTGGATTGTTAATTTTCTAATTTAAAGCAAACTACAACATTGTTTATCTTATTTATATTCACATGACTCTACATAACATTTACCTTAGTTTATTACTGATATAGTTTTATTTTAATATGACACATTTCTATTGATAATTAGATAAATGATCAGATATGATATACATGCTTACTTACTTGATACAATGTAAACTAGGGTTTTGTTTTTATATGAATTTGGTTAAATATACTTACCATGAAATTACATTTATATTATATAGAATATGTTTGCTTTCACAACATGTTCTCATCGCAATTAACTAGGTGATTAAAAATTACATCCATGAGATGTACTCACCTACGTCATAGTTCACCTGTTTAACATACACTAGCTTTAGTTTTAATTTTTGCGTTCAAGAGAACGCATGTTTCTCGTCGGCAAGGATTTTAAACAGTTTACTGTTGAAAATCCTTATGTTTTATAAAAGACATTATTTGTTTTCGGAATATCGGTATACGATTGATTTATGTGAATCAGAATACAGCGCTTCTGTCAAGTTTCTGATATGCACGTTTTCGTCATTTTTACAGCTTACGAGTCTGGAAATACGATGACATAGAAAAATGACCTTTGTTTAGCCGCCATTTTCAAACATTAAATCGGGTCCGAGGAAAGGCAGAATTTAGCTGTCAAAATCGGACATGTTACGTGAGTGCTACGTTTTTAAAAAAGATATATATTTAAACGGATGTTTATTTCTTTTTTCACGCTCAGCTGACCGGATTTTTCACTGCATTAGAGCAATGCTACGAAACGGGTCGAGTGTTAAGTTTGGATAAAGTCGATTGTTTACAATTTGCAGTCTGTACACGAGACTGTGTAAACACATCACTATATTAAAATCAGAATAGGTATTTTGACCAGATCTGATTGTTTTTCATGTGGAAAACGTCCGTATGGGAGCGTATACCACTATTGTCACTTGTTTACAATTTGCAGTCTATTACGTGTACACCTGGTACACGAGACTGTGTAAACACATAACTATTAAATCAGAATAGGTATTTTGACCAGATCTGATTATTTAATTTAGAACATACTCACCCCTTCTCGTCCAATGAAAAGTTATTTTTTTCCCCTCTAATTTTCATAGTACATGGTTTTCCATGCACTATGAAATGCTATACATGAATGACTTTTCATTGTCAGTTAATTATGTGAACTCTTAAAATAACCGCACTAATGAAGTGTACAATCCCCTGAGGCATTTTCCTTAGGAAAAAGGACTATACTGATTAAGGACGAAAGAGCAAAGATTAAAACAAAAACCTTTGGAATTTTACAAATTTTCAAACATTTTCTAATGGTACACATCCATTGTATATATAAAATAAACAAAACAATATATAGGGTAAGGATGGAGGTAAAAATAATTTTTATTTAATTTATATACCCAAAATTTGAGGGAATATTTGGGTTTTTTTTCTCAAGAAAACAATACCAGACTGCTGATATATAAAGAAGAGGATTTTTTTTCGGACAAACACAAAACATGAAAATTTATCAATAAAAGGTAACATTTAACGGTGAATGGTCTGAATTCAAATATTCATATAGAGAGTTTTATGTTTATAAAAAAAATAATAAAAACGGGGATTTATATAACAATATGGCGCTTTTTAAAATTAGATCTAAAGATATATAAGTATTAAATTTTACCTGAAGCAGAAGAAAAACTATTTATCCTTTTGGTCCTCACAAACTATGTCAGTGCTATTTCATTACATCCATTGAAATGATCATTACCTATGTTTTATTTTTAGTTAATTATAAAAAGTGAACTCTTATTTAGGTTTGAATATAACAATGGGCAAGGATCATTTTGTAAGGTCACTCGAAAGTGTGAATATGTTCTAAATTGGTCAGACAATACTTGGTCATGTTTTATGAAGATTTAAGCCCTCGGCTTCGCCTTGGGCTTAAATCTTCATAAAACATGACCAAGTATTGTCTAACCTATAAGTGGATAACGTCCGTATGGGAGCGTATACCACTATTGTGACTAGAACCTTAATTGGTTCAATAAATTTCAATCAGAAAAGGGAATCTGCCCATTTCTGATTGTTTTATTTGGAAAACGTTCCATACAGGGAGCGTAGATCAACAGTGATACTGTTTTAACAGTTGATAAATACATCACAATCAGAATAGGGATTTTGCCCACAACTGATGATGTTTATTTGGTTAACCTTCCATTCAGGGAACATAAACCATATTTATTGAAAATAAAACGTGATCAATGGATCACTATAGAATTAAAATAGAATAGGGATTTTGTCCAAGTCTATTTGATTAATGTTGACGTGTTTCATACAGGAAACATAGGAACTAGAACAACATGCATGATTTAGAATCTGTAAGTTGCATTCATTCTAATTAAATACAGATTTGATATCTTACATAAAATTAAATCATAACTATTTATTGATTGCACATTGATATTTATGGAGCATAGAATGCATGTGGATGATTGTTGCAAATAAAATAAATTAGAATCAGACTAGTGAATTTAAGTCCAAGTCTATCTGACTTTTCTAGACATCCTTCCATCCAGGGAAAAATTATGTCTACTTTTATTATATTTTAAAACAACACAAGCATATCTAATATATGGTTGCACATTGTTTTTTGTGATGAACCAACAGTTTAGTCAATTAACATATTTGCTCATTATATATTGAACAAGTGTCTGGAAATAGTCAAGACAGATATTAAAGACACTAAAATAATACATTGTTATCTAGTACATACCAATACATACTTCTTTTAAATATGTCCAGTTTAAATCAGGCAGTAATTCTTAGAAGCCTGAAATATTTTTCCAGAACAGCAAATTGCTGTAAATATTGAATTATTTTTTACTGATAAATAATTCTCCAATGCTCTAACAGACATGGAGACAGTAAGAATGGAGCACTGTTCTAAATACAGTTGATAGCTTGTGACAACTCTTTTTACTAATATTAAATTTCATGGTCAGTTTACTTATGACAAGAACAACATGAATATTATAAGTATGAACTGCTATAACCAATTGTTTGTTTTTGTCGGCAGTAAGGAAACAAAGGCTTTTATATGTTTTTATGTAAACATTAGATTGTCTATTGAATAAAGAGTTTAGGGGATGTCATGATGCATTTCACAAAGACTCATTCAAGGTTAAATGGCTTATATATTGATTACATAATTCAGAGTGTACATTGCCAATGCATATAATATAATATGTACTAATTCTGTTTTGTTTTGAGTACACAAAAAAGAGGGGATAACGTAAGACTTAAGAGACTATCTTATCCCCACTATATGGGAATCACTGTCAAATTATACATATGTATCTTCCAATCATGAAAGCAAAAGGAGTTTGGATGCTCTTTTAAAGATAGAAAATTATGCCTAATAATTTACATCTTAAGTTTTCTAAGCAATGCCAACAGATGGGCAAGTTTCTGCTATAAGGATTTAACATTCATTGGGTCTGTTTTATTCTTAATGTGAGATTGGTAGAACCCAACAGTTTATGCAATGGCTACACATTGTTTTTCCTAGAGTTAAATATTGATTCAGAATTCTGAAGTATAGAGGACTCAATAATGCTGATTTATAGAAACAAGATTATCATTAATTTAGATCTTGTAAAAAAATTAGTAAAATATTGGTAAATAAATAAATAACATTTAAAGCATTGTGGATGCAGGATTTATTTAAAATGCTAGACATGATCTAGGAAATTGAAGTAGTTCTCAAGATTTGAAACTATCTATTATACAGCTCTTTATATAAACCTTTTATTTAGTCAGTCTTTACGAGATGCAGAAAAAAAAGAAGAGTTTTTTTTTGGAGTAACACATGATGTACCAATATAAACATAATATATATACATTTCAATTGGTTCTCAAATTTTAGCACCAGTGTAGAAGCAGTTAATCTAACAGCAAAATGTAGGAAAAGCAATTTATTCAAAAGACTGATTAATAGTTAGCAAATAGCTTTCAATAGTCTAAGAATAGTACATGGAAGTAAAATATAGTATGATAATTCCATGATTATATCAAATCAAATACGAGACATCTTATTAATATTATACCTAAATATTAAAATGTCACTGTTTATTTTTATTTTTGCCCATTATAAGCATAAAGTTACAAAAATCTAGTCTGGTCAAAGTCAAGTTGTGTATTATCTACATGCAGGAAGGTTTTCCGAATGCATGTGATTTTAATTTCGGAATTGATGGTAATTATTCACTTTTCAATTTCCATATTACCAGCCAGAATAATATAAATATATAGCATAGAGTTAGTATTTAATGCAATAATATGCTACCCAAAATTGAAATGTGTGTATTGTAAACAATTACTTTGAATTTTGATTCAATATTGTTTTGAAAGATGTGATTATTTAAATCACATTAAATTTGTTTTTTGCCAAATCTGGGGACAAATGCAAAATTCTTCTGAGTGACTAAGTTAACCAAATGACTGGGTTGAAGTCACAAAATACTATGGTAAGAATGGAGCACTGTATAGGATTCAGATGAGGTGAACCAAGACAGAAATAAAATGAGCATTTTTGATAGTGAAACCATTTCTGAAATAACTAAGAACACCTAGGATACTGCAAGTTAGTACAAGTGTTTTCCATATTGTCAAACAAGTGTTTTTCTTTAAATACAACTATAGAACTATATTTGACAAGTTGCATTTAAGTATTTCTGATAGCGAAATAAAATCTGAAATTAATATAAACAATTGTCAAGAGCAACATACAAGAGTTGTTCATTATGTCAAATTTTTGTTTTCTTTAAATTTGGAACTGTACATGGCAAGATATTCTAGAAAGTTAACCGTTGTGAAATGTTAATTAGAAATATCAAAACATTTTATTTTAGACAGATTTTTCATAGCTGGAGAAAATCATCTGTTAGTATTCTTTTTGGATTTATAAGGACAACAATCATGGCTTTAATTCAGCTCAACATCCAAATGTTCTGTGGAAGCAGTATATCAATGGAAACATGTATACTGAAACTTTTCCACTGATTTGTCCATTTCTGTATTTTTACACTTGAGTAGTCCAATACAAAACAAAAATATTGTTCATGGTTGAAATGGTAGACATTGTATTCAAAGGTTCTACCACTCATAGAAATTTTATCAGATTTTTTAAATTTAGTCAGTTTAGAGAATTGTCATTATACAATAGTACAAGACTTCTCTTGATGAAAATATTTTATTCTTAATCTATAAAATATTAAAAGTAGTATATCTAGCAGAGAAGCAAATTCTCAGGGACTATAACTTTAAAAAAAAGTTTAAAGATTAATCCAGAGTTAGCATAATCATGAAACAACTTTGGTTTGAGTCTTTAATAAACTTTGATTGTATTAAGGACACCTATTTACAAAGTATATTTTAAATGATTATAATTCTTTAATTAAGTAGAAAAGAATTTATTTCGAAAGATATGATATTGAACAGGTTATCAAAAGACGACAGCAATCATATATTATCTGTTATTATATTAATATAGACAGAGACATATAAATTGAATTATATGTCTCTGATATAGAGAAAACAATGGAAAGTTAAAGAAAGGTAATAATGTTTCCAAATAAACTTAAGTTTCAAAGTTGAAAGTAAATGAAATTAAGGTTGGATTAGTTCTTGTCGATTTGTACAAGCAACAAGAACAACCTATTCAGAAACAAATGCTTATTTACTGTTGCATAAATATTAAAACACATTCAGCTCATAATGAAGGAGCTTTAATATAATTATTTCTATACTGACCTGCAGATTATTTATTCATCAGATATAGAAACATGGGGTATATATATACATGTGAGTGCCATTGAGACAACTCTACATCAAGTCTATTAATTTTGCATACTTGTATTTATACAATCTGCAAAGTTTGCCATTGATACATATAGTTATGCAGCATAGCTTCATTGTATAATAAATTCAGTAATTTCGGTTTTTACTAATATCCGTATTTACAAAATTTAATGGAGTTACTTTTTAAAAAATTTCACATAATTTTTTATATGTTGAAATTGTATGTGTGTGAGAGAATTTATCCTCCACCAAATGAAATACTGCTTGTTAATCAGTAAATATTCTATGTAATATAAATTTAATTTCATGGTAAGTATATTTAACCAAATTCATATAAAATGGAGATTTTATATGAATTTATAGGGTTAAATATACTTACCACAATCCACCACCACCCCTGGAATAAATTCAGTTTTTTGTTCACTTTATTGAAATTATTCAATTAAAATACAAATTAAAACTAAAGCTAGTGTATGTTACACAGGTGAACTATGACGTAGGTGAGTATGTAACGGTTTATTTCTTCCTCTGTGATATTTTATTCTGGGGATAATTTGTCCCGGTAATATTTTTCCAGGCATGGTATTTCACAGGTAGATTTTTTCCAGAGGAGTGAAAATCTATCTGTGTTATGCGGATAGTATGTACCGGTATATATTTGCCGTACAATATTTCACAGAACCTTGTGAAACATAGTCCCATTAACTAGTAAGTAAGTTACTCACAATCAACATATACCTGACTATAATTATAAAATGTTTCACAAAGGTAGAACAAATTTGCATAATTTATCAAAGGGAGGTAATTATGAGCAATTTATATTTTAAAGACATTAATATAATAATATTCCTGAATCTCTTTCATGGTGAAATTTTGTCCTTGAATCTTATTTTTTGTATATTCATTTATATAAAAAGATGACTTACAACATAATTTTTTAATAAGACAGATCAAATTTAATAGGTAAATACTATCCAGCTGTTAAAATTGCTTTTGTTCCAATATATTGTTATGTAATTTATCTGATTTCCATATGCAACTACATCTTTTTCACCAGACAAAACTATTTATATAGTTAAAAATATTATCATAATCAAATTCTTCAATTACTGTTACAACAGTAGTAATAGAGGTCGGTCATTTAAAGACGTATCAACCGTATGATATACGTTGACGTATCCGCATCTGCAGATGTACCAAAACACAATATATGATCCCGAGCCTTAATTTTATGTATTTTCAATAATATGCAAATGGGCGACTGATTAATTTCTAATGCAGAAATTTACAAAACAATAAGGAAATGGCATGATAGGAGTGAATACGGTAAAATCGTTTGTTTTTTTGTGTATGAATTTGTGCTCACGTAGAACCAAATTGTTAATTGACAAATAGAGTGATACTCAGCACTTTCTATTACCTTTAATCATAAAATCTCAAATGAACAATATTCAAAGTTCCTTACATGTATATAAGGTAGAACATTTGATTTTTGTGGGTGTTTATTCATATAAGATCTTGAAATATTTTTTAACTAGAGTATTAAAGGATTGTGTACGATATTCGTGTACCTGCCCTACATTGGCTCCTTTTTAAGGGCATGTAAAACACAGGCACTTGCCTCAGGAAAAAAAATCCTATATACCTTATCATAACACATAAGGTATATAGGATTTTTTTTCTGAGACAAGTGCCTGTGATGTAAAAGTAGTTGATAGAACCCTTTATTTATTTTTTTACGAAACACCCCATTCACAAAGATTGAAAGTGTATGTTTGATTGTTTCGAAAAGACTCCAATTAGTTTTTTTTTAAATGAAGTATGGTCTTTTTAATAAGCTCGGGATCACATAATATATTTTGATATATCTGCAGAGGCGGATACGTCAACGTATACGATACGGCTGATACGTTTGTAAATGACCGACCTCTAATGCAACTATATTTCTACCTTTACTTTTTAATTTATAATTGTACTGAGATCTGAAAACAACTCACTTTTACATGTTTTTCGCTTACCTTATTTAATCATGATATTATTTCACAATTACGATCTTTGAAATTATTTCTGGTTTTCTTTCTTATGTTTAATCATAGATGTAATACCCATCTATGGTTTAATGATAATTTTCTTTTTAAAAGAATGATATTTACTTGAATATTTCAGGAATTTTTTTCAATGATAATTTGTGAAATGAATCCCATTATAATACATTTTTGTTTACAATAGAGGTTTAATTCAAATACACTATTATTATTTCATAGTGTTTGTAAAGGATAAGTTTTTGCTAAGGACTATTCAATAAGTTAACTACCCAGATAGAATTTCACGGCAAAGGAAAAAATATCCCAGGAAAATATTCTCCTCCGGATAAAAAAAATAACAAAACAACTACTGTGACATTTTTTCCTCCGGATCAAATTTCACACGGATATAATTTTGCTTTACAAGTACATCTCATGGATGTAATTTTTAATCACCTAGTTAATTGCGATGAGAACATGTTGTGAAAGCAAACATATTCTATATAATATAAATGTAATTTCATGGTAAGTATATTTAACCCTATAAATTCATATAAAATCTCTTCTTGAGATTTCAAAAATTACCATTTTTTAAGTGTAAATCATGTCAAGTGTATGCAGTGGAAATTGGAATGATTGATATTTAAATGAGCAGGCTTGAAAACACATTCCGACCTACACATATAACCAAAAAGATATAAAACAATTATATTTCAGTAAATTTTTACTGTCATAAATTTATTCAATAATTCAAGCAGTCTTGTTTAAATATGAACTTTGATAATTTATCTTTTATCATGACATTAACATAATACAATATTTGATTATTAGTATACAGAATGCTTATGGTCATTAATATATCTACCCATCCTCAACTTTTTTAGAGACGTGCATCATCACCATTTACTTTATTTTTCTAGAAATCAACATTTGTTTTGCCCATCCTATTTTATTATGAAATAAATAAATAGTCGAAGTTAAGACTTGTATCTAATTTTGTTCGTATGATAAAAAATGTTGAAATCAAAATTGCAGTACTTGAACACGAAAACTTTATTCAAATACAAAACCAGTGCAGGACGAAACAATCTCTTAGAAATGAAATCTACCAATGTTAGTACCCCTGCTTTCTAAATACCATTTACTGGCCTCTTCAGTGCTTCACTTATGAATATTAGTTACCCTTAAACTGTCGTGAACACATTTGATCATGTAAACAATTTGAATCTTTCCAATTCAATGAATCATGCTGAAATGGGCAGTGCCATACAATCTTCATGAAAATGAATTAGCGAATGCTGATACTGTTGAATGAGTTTAAGATAAAACCACAAAATGATAGTTGGTGTTCAGAGTTATGGAGTTAATTTAAAGGGAGATACTAAATCTGATATAAATTTATTATCTACAAATCAGATGTTAATTTTTTTTGTTCACATATACTATCAAAACCGCAGTCATAAAGCTAGAGGGTTATCATATATAGTTCTAATTTTAAACTTTGTTGATTTTTTTTGTACAGAATCATATCCTGATTACTGTACATTTTAAGTTCTGTATAAATATTGATTATTTTGAAATACAACATTTTGGTCACTTTGATCATTTTTAGTGGGGTTCGTGTCGCGTCGCTTAGTCTTTATTTTTCTTTGATGGTTTTTGTTTACAATTTTTTGTTTGTCTGTCTTTTTTTATAAAGGCATGGCCATTTTTATATTATTGTTCGTTTCTGTGTGTGTTGCATTTTAATGTTGTGTCGTTTGTTTTCTCTTATTATTGAGATATTAAGATAAGACGTGGTACGGTACTTGTTTATCCCAAATTCATGTATTTGGTTTAGATGTTATATTTGTTATTCTCGTGGTATTTTGTCTGATGCTTGGTCCGTTTCTGTGTGTATTGCGTTTCGGTGTTGTGCCGTTGTTCTCCTCTTATGTTTAATGCGTTTCCCTCGGTTTTAGTTTGTTACCCCGATTTTGTTTTTTGTCCATGGATTTATGAGTTTTGAACAGCGGTATACTACTGTTGCCTTTATTTATGCCATTGTCAGTTAATTTATGAGTTTGACTGTCCCTCTGGTATCTTTCTCCTCTCTTTTAACAGAAGTTTTAAACTGATGTATAAAAAATCTTTTAGGGTTTGTGACACAGATGGACAGCCTTTGTGGGGGCTAGTGAATATAACATTTGCGTAATCAACTTTTCCTACTGTTTTCGACCCGGATCTCTGAAACTTCAAAGAAAGATTCCACACATGTTGAATATGTACAACTGTTATTATGGTAAGTATTTGAGAATATTTTTGCCATTTATCCGAACTTGGGAAGATGATAATTGTTCAGTATAACTTTCAAAAGAAGGTACCAGTTTTGGGTAATAAATCCTCCTACCGTTTTAAACCCCGATCACAGAATGGTTGTACATAAATTGAAGTTGGTGATTTTTTAATAAGGGAGCCTAATCACTTTTTTACAAGATTTCCAAGGATGGAACACATGTACCAATTTTATGTTTTCTGTAAAGATCGTTGGAACTCACAGGATTTCAAATATTTTGGCCACGAGCATCACTGAAGAGACATGTATTGTCGAAATGCGCATCTGGTGCAAGAAAATTGGTACCGTTAATTTTATCACAGAAAGTTTGCAAATATATTAAAGGTATGAACCTTCCGTTATGGAGTTTTAAAGATGTTTCCCATGCTATATTTCCATATTTTTAGATGTCAGTAAAAATCAGTTTCCATTGCATAAAAAGAAATTTCGCACAACCCTTTCATTTGGGTGATCCATTATAACTAACATAGCCAATGGCGATAGAAGGTCAAGCAACCTCTCAACTCTGTCTGTCCATATGTCTGTCTTTCTGCCCGAAAGCCATTTGGTACACAAACAGAAGGGAATGCTTTTATATTTGGTCTGTATCTTGTTGAAAATTCCGAGTTGTAGGGTTAACATGTTTTACATCTACCGTACAGCCGAATTATGTCTGCCAATTATTTGGAATTTTACAAATATCAGTTAGTGTACATAGAAACTTTTCGTCAAACATTTCTTGGCTTCAGTTAAAGGTGTTTTATTCTGCATGAGATCTGCAACCGCTCTTAGTTTTGAAAACTATTCTGATGGTTTGAAATTTTACTACACTCACTATGAGAAGTTATGTCAAACTATTATTGTTTTTAGAAAGAGAATGATAAATTATGCCTCAGTAAAAATGGAACCTGGTGTTTTTTCATTAGATTTTGATTAAGTTATTATCTATGATATTTTATGAAGGAATATTTATGTTTATTAGGTTGGAGGTGCCAAATAATGGTCAACCATAATAATAAAAAAAAGAGTAATATATATGTAGGACTCAAAAGTGCGTTGGTACTCTAAAGTGCGATGGTCACGCTAAAGTGCGATGGGATACGCTAAAGTGCGATGGTGTCTCACGCTAAAGTGCGATGGTTGTTTGTTCGCTAAAGTACGATGGTATATCACGCTAAAGTGCGATGGACCAATACGGCTATTAGGGTAAGGTTCGGGGCTTTTAAAAAGTTTAAGAAGATTCAATGTAAAAATAGTCCTTTTGCAAAATCTAGGATTTTAAGTTATACCGTGACCATAAATGATAGTCGTTATGATTTAACAGAAGTCTTAAGTGAATGATCTTAAACGACCATCCACGTAATAATTGATATAAAGGTAATATAGGTGTCACAAAAAACTTCATTTTTGTAAATGATCTTATAAAAATTCAGGAGTATTAAATATTGTGATAATACGTGCACACGTTTTATAACTATAAGTTTTTAGGCCCCTCCACCGTTTTTCACAGTCGTCATTGTAAATTACAAATACAAATGTCAATTTTTGTCGGAATATGTAGCATTTATTTGTTTACGTTTTGATTTAAATGAGAGAGAAAGACGATATTCGCCAAGCTAAATTTTTCTCCATTTTTATAGTGACTACACATCCATGTTATATATTCCTGTAATGTACAATTTATAATTTACGCATTCAACATGTACCTTTACACTGTCAAGGTTACTTTCAATCAAAGCGATAACATTTTAACGGGGACCGCAAAATAAACTGCAACATAAACAATGAATCAAATGTATCCGTTCGCTTCCAATAAAAACAGGTTACAGGATATCTGTCATATGCGAATACGGCATGATCATTTTTGATTTGTATAAATGACTGTTAACGTCATAATCCAAAGATTACGTTTCTTACGTCTATTCTTTCGCGGACCATCGGACTTTAGCTTATGGAGGCATCGCACTTTAGCGTGACCATCGTACTTTAGCATCCCCATCGCACTTTAGAGTCCTACATATATATTACTCTTTTTTTTTATTATTATGGTCGACCATTATTTAGCACCTCCAACCTAATAAACATAAATATTCCTGCATAAAATATCATAGATAATAACTTTTTTTACAAAAGCTTGATTGATATTTGATTGCTAAGGTCTAGTTGCAAATAGTTGATGCATGTTTTGTATCAAGGAAATTTTACATTTCCGGAGTCCAAGTTCTAGAAACAGGGTCATGTTATTAATGGCGACCGTGGCATCGTTACCAATGACCAACTGATAGAGTTCTTAGCAAAAGGGACAAAAATATAGAATTCACCAGTCCATCAACTAGAGAAGATCTTCAGGTTCAAGAACCCGAATATTGTGGATGCTTTAGGATGCTTTTTTTCTCTTTGCATGACTAATATGTCAAGCTTCCAATAATTAAAATGAAACAGCATTATTTGCCATGTCTCGCATAAAAAGCTTGGAATAAACAGCACAATTGGTAATCCTACATATTCGTTTAATATCATTAACAAAGGATGACATTTTACAAAATCACAAACCTGTCCTTTTTTCATTTTGTATGAACATCAAAGAAAACGAAAAAATCCTCTTATAGTTGATGTGTTTCACTCGGTTTTAAATTGTTACACGGATATGTTTTCTCTCAATCGAAGAATGAATGTAGAACAGCGGTAGAGTACTGTTGCCTTTCTTATTCATGATGACCAGCATAAGATAAAAGTTTTATGTCATAAAACTATAAACTGGTATACTTTTCCTTTCCATACTTTTTTAATATAAATATCGTAATGTCCAGGTGAAGTTTGATAAAAAAAAAACTTACAATTATTCTCTAGACATGAAGTTGTTAATCCTTCACCTCTATGACAACAAATAATGTAATAAAAATTTAAGATCCTCAACCCCATTCCCTGCCCAAGAAAATGAAGTATAAACCTTTATGAGGATATATCAGCCACATGTATTGTTCAACCTTTACACCATATCATCAATTGTCCTTCTTTATTTATATGAAGAACTTCAGGATCAAAGATACCATGTTCTTTACCATAGTTTGCTACAAAGTCACCATCTAATATAAGAACATGAATAGAACTTGTGCTCTGGTCTGTCACATATATTAATCCTGAGGCGGACACTGCAATATCTATTGGTTCAAATTTGACATTTAGGTTAGTGCTTCTATTTCCTTTATAACTCCATCCAGATGTAAAGTTAGAACTTAGTCCTTCGACTACTTCATCTAAACCTGTCCAGGATATAATGTATATACCATGTTCACTTGCTGCAATCTTTTTGACACTACATTTTAATTGAAAATTATCTTTTAATTCACCTTTCTTATAAAGCAATTGGACACCATAAGAGCGCAAGTGGGTATACCCTAATAATAGTTTTCAATCTTTAGTTGTGCACATACTTGTATACAAAACACTGGTCGAACTCAAACTTCTATTTCTACTAGAATAAGGTAAAAAAATCTACTTTGAATTCGTTATTGGCGGGAAAAGACACTACATGTATTTTATCCCGGCATAAAAGTAATATTCTATTGTTATCAAAAACGGCCATTCTAAAAGGTTTATATTCCAATACATAATTACATATTCCAAAATACATGTAGTTTGAACCATTGATATGAAAGTACTCTAAAGAAGATTGTGAATTTATAGCAGGAGGACTCAATGATATGTATGTACCATTGTCTATGCTCTCCAAGCATTCAATTGTTTTCAATGGAGTCTGCACACTTTTTATAATGGCTAGCTTTGTCATTAGCAATGATCCAAATTTAAGAGACACAACGACTGGAGCAATAAATTCAACTGTGGATTTCGCTGATAAATTTAATCCTTCAATATCCTTTGAAGGCAATTCCTTCTTTATGGAAAATGATGTGTCAAGCATTGATTTTGCATCATTTAATTGAAGAATTGTTTTGTTTGAAGTGTCATTTTGAGTTTTCAATAAAATATCAAGTTCCTGATTGAGAAATTCTGCTTCACGATGAGTAAATTCTATAATATCTTTTTCCCGTTGAATTATAATTTGCTTTGCTTTGTTATAGTTTTCAGTTCCTTAGACTACTTAATTATTGCAATATTCTTTACGTTTTCAATAAAAAATGGCAAATCATCGTTCATTTTACTATTCAAACTTGTAAGTTCAGATATTTGTTCATTATAAACTGTCTCAAGTTTAAAAAAAATATGACCCTGATGTTTTCCTTCAACAGCACAGAAAGTGAATAATTCTTTAGAACAACTTTTGCAATATGCAGTACATTTTTCATTATTATGCATAGAATAAATAATATTTGCTAGTTCTAACTTTCGAACACTATCTTTTGCCTCCAATGTTCCCATCTGTTTTAACATTATAACACTGTGTTCTTCGGATCCTCTGATTTTCGAATGTCTCTTTGTTTTACAATTTTCACACAGAGTTAAATCACAGTTGATGCACTTCCACGTTGTTGTTTCAATGGGCAAATCACAAAATTCACAAACAGTTAGATTTTCGGTCATTTTGAATTGTTGGTTTTCAAAAGCAAAAATAAAAATAAAACTATAACTTAAACTTTTTTTTTATCTTAAGTCATGTTATATTTACATGACTGTAGATAACAATAAAATTCATTTATTACTGATATAGTTTTATTTAAATGATGTGTTTCTATGGATGATTAGATATGAGATACAGACCTTTTTCACCCCAAAATTAGTCTCATACAAGTAGACGTACAAGAGAGAAAAATAGCTAGTTGTAACACTAATTTTTATACTTTTGGATAACTTCGGCAGACCACATAAAAATTGAGAACATTAAAAAGGACGTTGAGGATAATAAGTCCAATCACCACTAATAGCACATAGATATCTCTTTAACTTTATTACTTTAACAGTATATTTTTAATTTGAATACTGTATATTGATTCCATCATAATTTAATTTTGGATGTAACGTGTCTTCGGATTGACTGACGTGGTTTTGTTCATCAGTCCATAGACATAATTTTGTCATGTGACCGTGACGTCATTAACGTTTTTTCATGATTTACTCTGGTTTCAAATGGAATTAAGAATTAAATTATATGAAATGACTGTAATATTATTCGAAATAACAAATAAAATGTGGTGCACACTTTAATAACCCGATACGCTATGTTATTTCTTCTTAGACAGAAAAAAAAATATTGCAGTAATTCCTTAAATATGTTATACAAATTCCAAGAAATGAGCGGTGATGAGTCACTCAAAAGATTTGGGATGATATCTGATATCTTGCTACCTGTGTTTTATTCAAAGTTGTTCAGTAGTTCTAATCAAATGACCAATTGTTTTTTACATAAACATGATAAGTGGACATTCTGAGTCTAAATCTAATCTGTTATATTATTGTTTGGTTTTGGTTTTTTTTGCTTAGAGTTTAAGGTAAAAAAAAATATATTTTTGTTTCAGTCACTGCTCAATAATCAAGAGGAATCTGATTTTTTTAGGAATTGTAAAGCTTTTTTTTATTATGAATAATGTCAATAGTAAGTGGTAGAATGATATGTAAATTAGTAGACTTGAAAACACCATTAGACCTTATAACCACAAATAGTTTTGAAATAACTTTAAAATTTCTATATTTCAGTAAATTGACTTTATACAAGAAAAAAATAGTCAATGATCCACAACTAGCTCCCAAGAAAAAACCAATAAGGCAATTTGCAAACAAGTGCATTTTAAATTATGTTATGAATAAAAATTATTTATAATTGGTTACCGGTTCCGGTTTGGACGAAATGTACCAGACTTATTATTTTGTACACCAGATTCTCAATACTTATTAGTGGCACACACATCATAACAGTTGGAAGGACGAAATAATCAATTGAATAGTATCAAAAGCCAACCATTCTAAAATGTTGTTCAACTATGCCTTACCATCGGTTAAATATTAAACATTATAAATACAAAGTGATAAAGGTTTAGACAGATTTAAATTCGGATCAAGTGTTTATTTTCGTGTGTCTTGCGTGTGGTCCTTTTTCTTTGAGTAACATTAGATTATGTTGTAAAGATTTTCTTACATTATGATGTCAATTTTGAAAGCAACAAAAAGGAGTCAATGATAATGTCATTGAGTCATTGCTATAACTTTGCTACTTTTCATTGCTTCTACAATGTAGACAGCATTTTGTCCAATCACAGAAAGGATTTTCGAGCATGCGTATTCTGTTGCCATAATTAAGCGTCCTTAAGTTCAAAGTGCACAAACCGAAACTATACCGACTACGTCGGAAAAAATCCTTGGTTACATTGTTAAGATAACCTGAGTAATAGTTTAGTTTTGCAAATGTCCTCTGGGAATTATTTTAGGCATATTTCGATTGGTTGTATCAAGGACTGTTGTACCCATATTTTGACTATTTTATATATTATGTCTGTTTTGTTCACGCATCGTTGTAAATATAACGGAATTGATTGAGACTGCCGTAAAAGTGAGAGGTTTAGCGCTATAAAACCAGGTTCAATCCACCATTTTCTACATTTGAAAATGTTTGTTCTAAGTTAGGAATATGACTTGTGTTGTCTATTCGTTTGATAAGTTTTCAATAAAAAAAAATGGTAAATCATCTTTCATTTTATTATTCAAACTTGTAAGTTCAGTTATTTGTTCATTATAAGCTGTCTCAAGTTTTAAAATTTGATGACCCAAGGTGGTTTTCTTTAGTAGCACAGAAAGTACACAGTTTCTTGGGACAACTTTTACAATATGCGGTACATTTCTCTTTTTTTATGCGAAGAGCAGATAATATTTGCTAGTTCTAACTTTCGAACACTATTTTTTGTCTCCAAAGTTCCCATTTGTTTTAACATAATAACACTATGATCTTCAGATCCTTTGATTTTCGAATGTCTCCTTGTTTTACAATTTTCACACAGAATTAACTCACAGTTTATGCACTTCCATGCAATTGTTTCAATAGATAAATCACAAAATTCGCAGACAGCAAGATTTTGGGCCATTTTGAATTGTTGGTTTTCTAATCAAAATAAAACTACAACATTTTTTTATCTTATTCATATTCATATGACTCTAGATAACAATAACCTTAATTTATTACTGATATAGTTTAATTTTAATACGACACATTTCTATTGATAATATGATAAATGATAAGATATGAGAAACAGGCTTACTTACTTGATACAATGTAAAATAGGGTTTTATTTTTTAAGTGTAAATCATGTCAATATTATGCAGTGAAAATTGGAATGATTGATATTCAAATGAGCTGGCTTGAACACACATTCCGACCTAAACAATTATATTTCAGTAAATTTTGACTGTCATAAATTTAGTCAATAATTCAAGCAGTTTTGTTTAAATATGAACTTTGATAATTTATCTTTAAATTGTTATCATGACATTAACATAATACAATATTTGATTATTAGTGTACAGAATGCATATGGTCATAAATAAATCTACCCATCCTCAACCTTTTTGAATACGTGCATCATCCCCATTTACTTTCTAAGTCTTAGAAATCAACATTTGTTTTGCCCATCATATTTTATCATGAAATAAATAAATGGTCGAAGTTAAAACTTGTATATAATTTTGATCGTATGATAAAAATGTTGAAATCAAAATTGCAGTACTTGAACACGAAAACTATATTCAAATACAAAACCAGTGCAGGACCAATCCATCTCTTAAAAACGAAAGCTACCAATGCTAGTACAACTGCTTTATAAATACCATTAACTGGCCTCTTCAGTGCTTCACTTATGAATATTAGTTACCCTTAAACTGTCGTGAACACATTTGATCATGTAACCAATTTGAATCTTTCGAAGTCAATGAATCATGCTGAAAGGGACAGTGGCATACAATCTTCATGGAAATTAATTAGAAAATGCTGATACTGTTGAATGAGTTTAAGATAAAACCACAAAGTGATTAGTAAATGATAGTTGATGTGCAGTTTATTACCATTATCATATTTCATTTCCATGGAGTTAATTTAAAGTGAGATATTAAAAATCTGATATGAGTTTATTATCTAGTTATGAGGTACGATGTATCTGCAACAAATTAGATGTTGATTTTTTTTTCACATATATTATCAAAACCGCATTCATAAAGCTAGAGAGTTATCATATATAATTCTAATTTAAAACTTTATTAATTTTTGTTTGACAGAATAACATCCTGATTACTGTATATTATAAGTTCTGTATAAACATTGTTTGCAATTATTTTGAAAAACAACATTTTGGTAACTTTGGTCACCCCCTGTTTTTGATGGGGTTCGTGTCGCTTAGTCTTTATTTTTATATGTTGTTTTTTGTGTACTATTGTTTGTTTGTCTGTCTTTTTTATACAGGCATGGCATTGTCAGTTAATTTATGAGTTTGACTGTCCCTCTGGTATATTTCTCCTCTCTTTTAAAAGAAGTTTTAAACTGTAATATATAAATCTGTTAGAGTTTGTAACGCAGATGGACAGCCTTTGTGGGGGCTAGTGAATATAACATTTGCGTAATGAACTATTCCTACTGTTTTCAACCCGGATCCCTGAAACTTCAAAGAAAGATTCCACACATGTTGAATATGTACAACTGTTATGTTAAATATTTGAGAATATTTTTGCCATTTATTCGAACTTGGGAACATGATAATTTTTCAGTATAATTTTCAAAAGAAGGTATTAGTTTTTCTACCGTTTTAAACCCCGATTACGGAATGATTGTACATTAATTGAAGTTGGTGATTTTATTAATAAGGGTACTTAATAACTTTTTACAAGATTTCCCAGGATGGAACACATGTTCCAATTTTATGTTTTCAGTCAAGATCGTTGGAGCTTCACATAAAGTTTACAAATATATTAAAGGTATAAACCTTTCGTTATGGAGTCTTAAAGATTTTTTTAGCAGTTTCCCATGCTATATTTCCATATTTTTAGATGTCAGTGAAAATCATTCTCCATTGCATAAAAAGAAATTTCGCACAACCCTTTCATTTAGGTGATCCATTATAAGTTACATAGCCAATGGCGATGGTAGGTCAAGCAACCTCTCCAACTCTGTCTGTCCATCTGTCTGTCTTTCTGACCGAAAGCCATTTGGTACACAAACAAAAGGGAATACTTTTATATTTGATATGTATCTTGTTGAAAATTCCTAGTTGTAGGGCGTTAACATGTTTTACATCTGCCGTACAGCCAAATTATGTTTGCCAATTATTTGAAATTTAGTGTACATGGAAACTTTCGTCAAACATTTCTTGGCTTCAGTTAAAGGTGGGGGTTTTATGGCATGTGATCTGCAACCGCTCTTAGTTTTGATAACTATACTGATGGTTTGAAATTTTTGAAAGTTTAAAAAACACTCACTATGAGAAGTTATGCCAAACTATTATTGTTTTTAGAAAGAGAATGATCAATTATGCCTCAGTAAAAATGTAACCTCGATCAAATGCAATGAGCAACGCAGGTCCAGATATAGAAATTGTGTTGTTTCATTAGATTTTGATTAAGTTATTATCTATGATATTTTATGAAGGAATATTTATGTTTATTAGGTTGGAAGTGCTGAATAATGGTCAACCATTAAACAAAAAAGAGTATTAACACAAATTTTGACCAAACATACTAAGTATTGGCATCGGTAGTCCTCTAAAACCTTTTAAAATGCCTTCCTCTGAAATCACAGAGCAGTTGACATCATTGCAATTTAAATTAATGAAATGACGATGAAACCAGCATTAAAGAAATAAATATTGAGACCCTTGATACCATTACCTTTACCATAATAAAAAATTCTGACCTTTTAAAATCCCTTCCTCTGAAATCACAGAGCAGTTGACATCATTGCATTCCAAATTAATGAAATGACGATGAAACCAGCATTTAAGAAATAGATATTGAGGCCCTTGATACCATTACCCTCACCATAAAGGTAAAAAGATAGAATAAATTGTGGGTTAAATGTTCTTCAAATGGTTCACTTTCAGAAATACAACCAATAATCCCACAACTTATCCGGAAGGCCTCCATTGCACACAGGTGTATATTCAAATTCTGAATACGAGGAACAGATGTTAAATATCTTCTCTAAAATCACTTCCTGATAGGACAAAAAATCCAGATTTATCTTTTGTACACCAGACCCAAGTTTCTTCTATGCAAAACTCTTTAGTGGCACACAAATCAGAACAGTTGGAAGACAAAATTAATCAGTTGAAAAGCATCAAAAACCAAAAATGTGTTTTCTTGCTTTGGGTTAGATATTGACCGTATAACATAAATATAAAGTGATACCGGCTTTTAATCTTTGCAGATTTCACTCAGGCTGTTGTCCATTTTCATGTGTCTTTTGTGTGGTCCTTTTTCATTTAGAGAAATTGAATTTTGATGCAAATACTAGTAATTGCTTATTCTGATGTTCGAAAGCAACAAAAAGTCATAGCATTGTAATAACTTTAAATTTGCCACAATGTATTGCCTGTACAAAATATAGCATCTAGAACATATAATGTATGTTGTTTGCGGTCTTTAATTGTAAAGTATTATATTGGAGAAGCCAATTGTTAATTAATGTTTTGTCTGTTCAATTGTCTTTTAGATGTCATTCATGGTATCACAGTGTAAGATATTATAAAAGAAAAAAATGTAAAAATTACTCAAAATGTTATATATGCATATGGTTGGTTCAGAGCTTTAGATTTGGATGGGCACATGAAATTGGCACCGACAAATTAATATGTCCAATACTAAATAAAGGGGGTTCGTTTCTCAGTTTCAAAATAATCAATTTTTCAAAACACTAGTTTATATTGATATGGAATTAATAAAGGAATCAAAAGAGCAAAAACAAATATAGGTCAATATGCCTGTTTTTGAGATATAAGCCGTTGAAATGTTGGCGGG
Source organism: Mytilus trossulus (assembly GCF_036588685.1). Classification (NCBI taxonomy): domain Eukaryota; kingdom Metazoa; phylum Mollusca; class Bivalvia; order Mytilida; family Mytilidae; genus Mytilus; species Mytilus trossulus. The sequence continues at coordinate 24,301,528 of NC_086373.1, read as the reverse complement.
GAAATATTCTCTCTTGACTTTCATAGCTTTATCATTGACAAGTTCAAGTTTCAAAAACTATCAAGAAATATTTTTTTAAAGACTTTTTTAGAGAGCTTACCATTATACATGTACACGATTTATGAAAGGAAAATTAAGGGGTCAATGTGCAAATTTTGTAAGGCATTCAAATGGATAAAACCAGAGGATTCCGAAAATTTGACAAAAATCCCAAAACATGACAAGCGACCTTCCTTAAACCTCTCCATAGTCAAATAAATCAAAATCAGGTAGAAAGTACAATAAAAAAAAGTTTAAAAAAAGCCTACAAACCCTATGAAACAAGAATAACAGAAAACAAAAATTATATTTTCACATTTAAAAATAAATCTTGTTTGTATCAAAGCTTGATTGATATTTGATTGCTAATGTCTAGTTGCAAATAGTTGATGCATGTTCTGTATCAAGGAAATTTTACATTTCCGGAGTCCAAGTTACTTACAACAAGATCATGCTATTAATGGCGACCGTGGCATCGTTACCGATGACCAACTGAGAGAGTTCTTAGCAAAAGGGACCAAAATATAGAATTCACCAGTCCATCAACTAGAAAAGATCTTCAGGTTCAAGAACTCGGAGATTCTGGATGCTTTAGGATGCTTTTTTCTCTTTGCATGACAAATATGTCAAGCCTCCAATAATTAAATAAGCAGCATTATTTGCAATGTCTCACAAAAAAGCTTGGAATAAACAGCACAATTGGTAATCCTACATATTCTTTAATATCATTAACAGAGGATGACATTTTACAAAATCACAAACCTGTCCTTCTTTCATTTTTGTATGAAAATCAAAGAAAACGAAGAAAATCCTCTTATAGTTGATGTGTTTCACACGGTTTTAATTTGTTACACGGATATGTTTTCTCTCAATCGAAGAATGAATGTAGAACAGCGGTAAAGTACTGTTGCCTTACTTATTCATGATAACCAGCATAAGATAAAAGTTTTATGTCGTAAAACTATAAACCGGTATACTTTTTCTTTCTACATTTTTTAATTTAAATATCGTAATGTTCAGATGAAGTTTGATAAAAAAAAATAAAAAAAAATATTCTCCATACATGAAGTTGTTAATCCTTCACCTCTATGACAACAAATAATGTTTGTCTTTTTCATTTTTAGCCATGGCGTTGTCAGTTTGTTTTAGATTTACGAGTTTGACTGTCCCTTTGGTGTCTTTCGTCCCTCTTGTAATAAAGATTTAAGATCTTCAATCCCATTCCCTGTCCAAGAAAATGAAGTATAAACCTTTATGAGAATATATCAGCCACATGTATTGTTCCACCTTTACACCATATCATCAATTGTCCTTCTTTATTTATATGAAGGACTTCAGGATCAACAATACCATGTTCTTGACCATAGTTTGCTACAAAGTCACCATCTAATGTAAGAACATGAATAGAACTTGTGCTCTGATCTGTCACATATATTAATCCTGAGGCGGACACTGCAACACAGGCACTTGTTTCTGTCAATATGGGGTTTACTATCCATACCAGTACAAAAAAAAACACAAGGTAGCTAACGAGAATTTTCAATGTGTTCGCTTCAAACAATATTTTATTACTTTCCCTTGCCCCTTTCACGAATAAAAGTACACCAGTCTTTCGGTAATTGATTTATCTTTACAATGAAACAACTTCCACGTACCTTGAGAATACCCCTCAAACAGTATAACACACTTGAGATGAGAATTATTGACCTCTTTCCAGACCATTGAATTTGGAAGGACTAAACTTCCGGTTTACTTAGGAAGTTAATGTAACACAGCAATCTGATTGGTCGAATTCATCTGGTTACCTGTTTATTTATACTAGTTACCAGAAACCAGAAAAATGTGACCAATGGAATTGCACAGTTTTATTAACTTCCTAAGTAAACCGGAAAGTTAGTCCTTCCAAATTCAATGGTCTGGAAAAAGGTCAATAATTCTCATCTCAAGTGTGTTATACTGTTTGAGGGGTATTCTCAAGGTACGTGAGAGTTGTTTCATTGTAAAGATTAATCAATTACCGAAAGAATGGTGTACTTTTATACGTGAAAGGGGCAAGGGAAAGTAATAAAATATTGGTTGAAGCGAACACATTGAAAATTCTCGTTAGCTACCTTGTGTTTTTTTTTGTACTGGTATGGATAGTAAACCCCACATTGACAGAAACAAGTGCCTGTGCACTGCAATATATATTGGTTCAAATTTGACATTTAGGTTTGTGCTTCTATTTCCTTTATAACTCCATCCAGATGTAAAGTTAGAACTTAGGGTGCAATCAACAGTTTTTTCCTATGACGTCATATTTTGAGGGACCATCTATAATTGACCCTTAGTGGTGTTAATGTTAATGAAGATACTTGTATAAAACTAGATATCATTAGAATCAGAATTTTCTCTAGTTTATGATGAAATAAAAATAAATTGTACTTTTAATAGTACCAAAAAATTTTATCCAGAGAAAATGGGAAAAACATTGCCTAATCTATGCATAAAAAACATGAAATCAGGCCATGTGCACACCCATGCAGACATGATACATGCACATTTTTCATATTCAAAACTGTATGAATTTCATAGGTTTTTACCTGGTCTTTCTAAAAATTTATGCTTCAGGCTACGTTCGCCTGCTCCGAAAAGAGCTACATTGGGTGCAAATAAGTTTTGCACTTTTCACTGCCAAAAAAACAGGATGTTTACAGTTTGTCTCCCCTTAAAACATGTGTATTTAATCTAATTTTTAAAAATTATTTTAATCATACAACCTGTTTTAATTGAAGCTAATTAACTTATTTTTACAATCAAATATAAAAAACATGATACTTTTTTACCAATTATGTTGATAAAAAGGGACTTCCCTCCAAGTCTATTTTTAGTTGGGGAATAACCCCTAGTTTTTTATACGAAACTGTTTATAGCACCCTTAGTCCTTCGACTACTTCATCTAAACCTGTCCATGATATAATGTATATACCATGTTCACTTGCTGCAATCTTTTTGACATTGCATTTTAATTGAAATTTATCTTTTAATTCACCGTTATTATGAAGCAATGCGACACCATAAGAGCGCATGTGGGTATACCCTAATAATAGTTTTCCATCTTTAGTTGTGCACATACTTGTATAAAAAAATCTAGTCGAACTCAAACTTCTATTTCTACTAGAAACAGGTAAAATAAAATATTCTACTTTCGGTATTGTCGGAAAAGGACACTACATGTATTTTATCCCGGCATAAAAGTAATATTCTATTGTTCTCAATAACGGCCATTCTAAAAGGTTTATATTCCAATACATAATTACATATTCCAAAGTACATGTAGTTTGAACCATTGATATAAAAGTACTCTAAAAAAGTTTGTGAATTTTTAGCAGGAGGACTCAATAATATGTATGTACCATTGTCTATGCTCTCCAAGCATTCAATTGTTTTCAATGGAGTCTGAACACTTTTTATAATGGCTAGCTTTGTCATTACAAATGATCCAAATCTAAGAGACACAACTGGGGCAATAAATTCAACTGTGGATTTCGCTGATAAATTTAATCCTTCAATATCCTTTGAAGGCAATTCCTTCTTTATGGAAAAGGATGTGTCAAGAATTGATTTTGCATCATTTGATTGAATAATTTGAGCAGTAAGATTAACAGTGCGATTCAAGTATTCAATTTTAGTTTGTAGAGTTTTCTTTGTTTTGTTCGAAGTGTCATTTTGAGTTTTCAATAAAGTATCAAGTTCCTGATTGAGAAATTCTGCTTCACGATGAGCAAATTCTATAATATCTTTTTCTCGTTGAATTATATCTTGCTTTGCTTTGTTATAGTTTTTAGTTCCTTCTTGACTACTTATTGCAAGTTTTAAAATTTTATGACCCTGATGTTTTCCTTCAAAAGCGCAGAAAGTACATAATTCTTTTGAACAACTTTTGCAATATGCAGTGCATTTTTCATTATTATGCACAGAACAAATATTACTTGCAAGTTCCAACTTTCGAACACTATCTTTTGCCTCCAATGTTCCCATCTGTTTTAACATTATAACACTGTGTTCTTCGGATCCTCTGATTTTCGAATGTCTCTTTGTTTTACAATTTTCACACAGAGTTAAATCACAGTTGATGCACTTCCACGTTGTTGTTTCAGTGTACAAATCACAAAATTCACAAACAGCTAGATTTTGGGCCATTTTAAATTATTGGTTTTCAAAAGCAAAAATAAATATAAAACTATAACTTTAACTTTTTTTTATCTACAGTCATGCTATATTAACATGACTATAGATAACAATATATCATTAAATATTATTTATTACTGATATAGTTTTATTTAAATGATATATTTGTATTGATGATTAGATATGAGATACAGACTTGTTCACCCAAAAATTAGTTCCATACAAGTAGAAGTGAATGAGGGGAAAACAGCTTTTTGGACAATGTATAACTTATCTTTATACTTTTGTCACTTCGGTAGACCGGTAAAAGAGAGAACATATAAATTGGACATGGAGTATAAGGTTGTATTCATGCAATCATTGCTAAATCAGCATTGATATTCCTATTACTTTGAAAATGGGTTTTTATTAAAATGCTGTACTGATTTCAATGCAACTCCCATTAGATTGAAGGAAAGGAGAGGGGATGGTGTTTGTTAAAAGAATTGGGATTATAACTGATATATTGCTACTTGGATCATATTCACAGACAATATGTCAAGAAGTTCTATACAGTTGCATTTTTTTAATTAACCATGATAAGTGGGCATTCGGAAAAATTTAAATCTATATATGAGATTTTTTTGCTTAAAGGTTAAAATAAAATGTTTTATACTTTTGTTTGTCGCTGCCTTATAATCAAAAGGATCTGCCTTTTGATGGGTTGTATCGCTTTTTTAAATGCAAATAATGTCAATAATGTCAATAGTATGCAGTAGAAAGATATTTAACTGATTAGACTTGAACATATAGTTACTTTTGAAATCATTTTTGAATTTTTATATTTCAGTCAATTTTTACTGACTTCAATTATTCAATAATTGTTGCAATCATGTTAAAATATGAACTTTGATAAGTTAGTTTTTTGTCATGATATTAAACACAATACAAAATTTTATTATACAGAAATGTATGTGGTCATAAATAAACCTGACCATCCTCAACCTTGTTAAATAGTTACACCATTCCTATTCACTTGGTTAGTCTAAAAAGAGATGTCTTTTGTTCATCATATTCTATTGTGAAATAAATGAATGGCTGAAGTTTGAACTTTGAAAATATACCATTGTAACATTTATAAACCACAGGCAAGTCATGAGTGCTCCATTTATATCATACTAACAAGAACTGTTGACATAGAGATATGTCTCACCTCAGTCACCTGTATGCAATCTTTATAGTATAATAAAAATGTTGAAATGAATATTGTAATCGGTAAACTATGAACTATTCAGACTATACATTTGTATTTACTATTATGACTGAAGCTGCATGGCAAAATAATCCCTTTGGTAATGAAAACTGTGAACCAAATATCATTCATGTACCATAAGTAGTTCCCCTTAAACTGCCCTAAACACATAACTTAACATGTAAACAATTTAAAATTTATGAGGTCAATGAACCATGGAGAAAGGTACAGTGTCATATAATCTTCATGGAAATGAAATGTGCTAATGCTAGAACAACTGCATTGGTTATGGACAAACCATCCAAGTAGTAAGTCATTTTTTTATTTTGGTATGTAGTTAATCAACATTAGCATATTTCATTTCCATGAAGTTTATTGAAATGGGGATGTAATATCTGATGCCTTTTGTAGGGATAGTGATACACCCTCTACCAATTAAGAATCCTTGCTGCAACTCAAGGGTCACTAGATGGCATGTTGCAAGAGAAAATGTATACCCTTATCTAGCGAACCTCCAGTCTCAGTATAACCTACTTATTGATTTAATTTGTAATTTTCACTCATCTACATATGCATAGAATACTTGCCACTGGATATTAATCAAACACCAAGCAACCATATTATTCCATGTAAACTGAATTCAGTTCAAGTTGTTGTGGCATTGTTGCCAGTTGGTGATTCAAACTGAAATGAACCTATGTATATTCCATCTGTAATATATGTCAGGATTGTAAATCAAGAACAATATTACCTCAAATAACCAGCAATTCCCCAGTTTTATATTATATATCCATCAAGAGTGGTTTACACTCAATCATTTTTTTTCCAATGTATAGATCTTTCCTCTATGTTTGTTCAACTTTTTTTGTTTATAGTGTTCCTTATGAAAGGAACCAAGAACATAAATCGCCAAACATTAATTTATTATCACAAATTACAAAAGATAACAAGAGGCTCTCAAGAGCCTGGATCGCTCACCTTAATTCTTTTGGTTAAATCTCTCATCAATGATTATTTTGGCTTTTCAATTTATTTAAATGTTTTTTGGATCATCCTATTTTCTTCAAAAGCCAAAAAAATAATCATTTTCTCCTATGTTCTATTTTAGCCATAGGAGCTATGTTTCTTGACATACAAGGAAATAAAATATAAAATTTATACTAGATACTCTGAAACTCATTTAGCCTAAGTTTGGCAGAAATTGATACAGCAGTTTCAAAGGAGAAGATTTTTTAAAGTAAGTCAACATGATGAACAAATTGTGAAAAAAGTCTTTAAAGGGCAATAACTCCTTAAGGGGTCAATTGACAATTTTGGTCAAATTGAATTAATTGAAGATCTTACTTTGCTGAACATTATTGCTGTTTACAGTTTATTTCTATCTATAATTATATTCAAGATAATAAACAAAAACAGCAAAATTTCCTTAAAATTATCAATTCAGGGGCAGCAACCCAACAACAGGTTGTCTGATTTACAAACTAGATACCCTAAGGAACATTCAGTTAATTTGGAAGTATTTGGCCCAGAAGTTTCAGAGGAGAAGATTTTTGTAAAAGATTACTAAGATTTACGAAAAATGGTTAAAAATTGACTATAAAGGGCAATAACTCCTAAAGGGGTCAACTGACCATTTCCGTCATGTTGACTTATTTGTAAATCTTACTTTGCAGAACATTATTCCTGTTTACAGTTTATCTCTATCTATAATAATATTCAAGATAATAACCAAAAACAGCAAAATTTCCTTAAAATTACCAATTCAGGGGCAGCAACCCAACAACAGGTTGTCTGATTCATCTGAAAATTTCAGGGCAGATAGATCTTGACCTGATAAACAATGTCACCCCATGTCAGATTTGCTCTAAATGCTTTGGTTTTTGAGTTATAAGCCAAAAACTGCATTTGACCCCTATGTTCTATTTTTAGCAATGGCGACCATGTTTGTTGATAGATCATAACTTCGGATACAATTTACAAACTAGATACCCTAAGGAACATTCAATTAAAGTTTGGAAGTATTTGGCCCAGTTTCAGAGGAGAAGATTTTTGTAAAAGATTACTAAGATTTACGAAAAATGGTTAAAAATTGACTATAAAGGGCAATAACTCCTAAAGGGGTCAACTGACCATTTCCGTCATGTTGACTTATTTGTAAATCTTACTTTGCAGAACATTATTCCTGTTTACAGTTTATCTCTATCTATAATAATATTCAAGATAATAACCAAAAACAGCAAAATTTCCTTAAAATTACCAATTCAGGGGCAGCAACCCAACAACGGGTTGTCTGATTCATCTGAAAATTTCAGGTCAGATAGATCTTGACCTGATAAACAATATAACCCTCATGTCAGATTTGCTCTAAATGCTTTGGTTTTTGAGTTATAAGCCAAAAACTGCATTTGATCCCTATGTTCTATTTTTAGCAATGGCGACCATGTTTGTTGATAGATCAAAACTTCGGATACAATTTATAAATTAGATACCCTAAGGAACATTCAGTTAAAGTTTGAAAGTATTTGGCCCAGTAGTTTCAGAGGAGAAGATTCTTGAAATAGTTTACGACGACAGACGACGACAGACGACAGACGACGACAGACGACGGACGCCAAGTGATGGCATAAGCTCACTTGTCCCTTCGGGACAGGTGAGCTAATAAAAACTGTGGCAATGATTTTGTTTATAAAGTTCAAACATAAGCCACTTCTGACAATGTAAAGCCAAAAGATTTAAACAATAAAAAAAAACATTTTCAGTGTTAATAAATTTTATTAAATATAAATATTTATACAAAACATACATTATGAAACAATGGGCTTTCTATCTAGAAAAATATATCTGCAGAATTTCAGGTACAATCAGACCTATATTATTTTCTATTTTAATATTAAGGAATGTACCAGATATGTACAACTGACAACCTTTCTTTACATGGCAGAATAAAATCAATATCTAGCCATTTACTATTACAAATTATTATATCTATTTGTTCTAATAATACGTGGGTTATATTTTCATGTAGTCAAACTAACAATTTACATATATGTATATCTAAAACAAATTTATTTATAGGGTAAACATTTACTTAATAAATTTTAATTTACATTTGCATAAAATTTGTGGGAGTTTTTTTTAGAAAATTTCCCAAAATAATATTTTAATTTTTCAAATAATTTTTCAATACAACATTTTCTTTTATTCATTTCAATCTTTTTTTTCTCGCTATTCAGATATGTCCGATAGTCAACCTTTCCAGCATTCTTCGGATTGCAAATGATAATATCAGAATCACATGAAAAACATATTTAGATAGTTCAGCCCAGTTAAATAAATATCACAGCTTTTATGTTATACATTCTGACTACTTGTTTCACAATTTTAACTGTCAGAAACATTCATCAAAATTGTGTTCCATTGCTTATTAATTGTCGATTTTAATCAGATTTAACCTTTGACCTGTCAAAGGGACAATCACTATACTAGGAGATTTCTTTTCATCAGAGCTTGATCAGGTTTTTAACACAATTAATTCCTGATTGTATTGTCTTCTGTTCAAATGCAAACTTCAAATATAAATCTTCCATTTTTACTTCTTCTCATAAATGTTTCAGATCATTTTCCAGCCCATACATTTTAGATTTTAAGTTTTTCAGTTCTCCTACCATTTTCTTTGATCTACCAGCTGTAGCATGTACATTTCGTAATATTTGCATGTCAATATCACCTGGTTTCTGCACATCCATATCCTCAGCAAATCCCATAGTAACCTATAAAATGAAAAAGAAAATCAATAATTGTCTCCCTTTTATTGAATTGTCATTGATATGGTTATACTTATAAATTTACTGTTTACAAATTTTTGAATTTTTTGAAATACTAAGACTTTTCTAACTCAGGCATAGATTACCTTAGCTGTATTTGGCAAAACTTTTAGGAATTTTGGTCCTCAATGCTCTACAAATTCCTACTTTATTTGGCCTTTTTAACTTTTTTGGATTCGAGCGTCACTGATGGGTCTTTTAAAGACGAAACGCGCGTCTGGCGTATGTACTAAATTTAGTCCTGGTATCTATGATGAGTTTATTTAGGTGTATTTGATACTGGTCCAACAAAATGTTTTTAAACATGAAGATTCAGTGCCTTTTTCAAAATCAAATAAACGGCATGTGAATATCATAAGAAATTAAAGCAACACATTTAAACAGCTGCTTAACTTTCCTTAATCATATAAAAATATTGGAAACTTATCTAAATGTATTTAGCCAGTAATTCAGTGGTTGTTGTTTGTTGCTGTTTTTTTCATATTTGTTTTCGTTCATTATTTTGTACACTAATCAAGGCTTAAGTTTTCTGGTTTGAATTGCTTAAAATTGTAAATACAGGGCCTGTTATAGCTCAAAATATAATGCATGGGTTTTACCCTCATTGTTGTATGTACAGTGACCTACAGTTGTTAATTTCTGTGTCAGTTGGTCTACTGGGGAAAGTTATATCATTGGCGACCATCAAATCTTTTCATTTTTATACATCATACTGTTACTACATGTAAGTAACAGCATTTATAAATACTTCTGTATTTTTTTTCAAGTGAAATTTAATTTTTTTTTTTATAAATTTCTCCATTTCACTTGTGTACAAGATGTACTAACCTTATAAAGCTGCCTTTCAACATCTTTCAATCTGGATCTGAGATTTTTAATATCATTTTTAAATCCTTCAACCTCTAAGTTCCGTCTTCTCTCTAAGTCTTGATATCGCTGGTTCATCATAGTTAACCTCGTAGTCATCTTGTCGCTTCTTCCCTGAAAAAATTATCAAAATCATTCAATTGATTTGATTTTTATGTATGTTTTTAACTGTATTTCACTAATGTTTGTGCTATTTTCTCATTTCTTGAGCAGTGTGTGAAAAAATATTTCTCCTCACTAGTGAAATATCTGTTCTTGGCAAATGATTAGTCGAAATTTGATTATGACATTGATATTTCATGATTTCTTCTGCATTTTCCTATTGTGACTTCATGAACTAGAGATCTCAAGAGCCTGTGTTGCTCACCTTGGTGCATATTAAACAATGGACACAGATAAATTCATGACAAAATTGTGTTTTAGTGATCGTGATGTGTTTGTAGATCTTAATTTACTGAACATTCTTGTTGCTACAATTATTCTTATCTATAATGAACTTGGCCCAGTAATTACAGTGGAAAATATTTTATAAAAATTTACAAAAATTTATGAAAATTGTTAAAAAATTACTATAAAGGGCAATAACTCCTTAAAGGGGTCAACTGACAACATGTTGACTTATTTGTAGATCTTACTTTGCTGAACAATATTGTTGTTTACAGTTTATCTCTATCTATAATAATATTCAAGATAATAACCAAAAACTGCAAAATTTCCTTAAAATTACTAATTCTGGGGCAGCAACCCAAGAACGGTTTGTCTGCTTTGTCTGAAAACTTTAAGGCAGATAGATCTGGAACTGATATACAATTTAACTCCCTGTCAGATTTGCTCTAAATGCTTTGGTTTCAGAGTTATAAGCCAAAATCTACATTTTATCCCTATGTTCTATAATTAGCCATGGCAGCCATATCGGTTGGTTGGCAGGGTCACGCCACACATTTTTTAAACTAGATACCCCAATGATGATTGTGGCCAAGTTTAGTTAAATTTGGCCCAGTAGTTTCAGAGGAGAAGAATTTGTAAAAGTTTACAGATGACGGATGTGAGGCAACAGACGACGGACGACAGATGTGGGATGACGGACAACAGATGTGGGGACGCCAAATGATGAGAAAAGCTCACTTGACCTTTCAGGTCAGTTGAGCTAAAAAGGCGACCATGCCTGATTACATCACATATATATAACACAACCTTCTGAAAATCTTGGAAAAATTAGGAAAAAATCATTAGAAAAACAGATTCCGACCCACTATAACTCGTGTATTACGATATTTCTCTACTCTCAACAGTTAAATTTTAAATATTTAAAAAGCTTTGCAAGCCTCACACTTTAAATAATAAAATTTAACTGTCTTAAGTGGAGAAATATCGTAACATACTTGTTGCAGTGTAAGAATCTATATTTCTCTATTGCAGTTCATTACAAAAAATTTCCAACTGTAGAATGTATATCATCAAATCTAGTTGTTCAATAGAAAAGTATTGCAATAGTCAATGAACTATCTGGTGGTCCTATGGTAGCATCCCAGCAACCAGGGTGTGAAGTTATGGGTTTTATCCCTGTTCCAAGAATATTATTATTTTCATATCTTTTATTTTCAGTACCACTGCATGTATAAACATGAGAATTGTGTTTGCCTTTTGTTGAACTTGGTGAACATCTGTAATATGCTTTCAAGAATTTAGTGTTAAAGGTTGATCTTTGACAAACAGAGGATATAACTTCCCAGAAGCACACACACACCATTTTATGGCATCATCTAGAGGAATAAAAATTCTTGAATAAAAATGGACAAAATTAAAAAAGAATTAAATTACATATGCTTTGATGTTTCCTGCAACAGTCACTTTCATGTTCACTGGAGAACTTTGTCATGACAAACTTGATAACAGCAAATTCCTTTAACAACTGTACAACCATATCAATGTTCACAGGTCAAATAAGTGATTTTGATTAATATTTTCACTCATTTCTTTTATACAGCTTCACTAGCTATATCATGAAATCCAATAAAACAAACATACAACAAAGAGTGATCATGTTTGCATAGCTTAGCCTATTCTTATTTGGGTATACCTTAAATATTTCTCTAGTGACATCTCCTTCTTCCCTGATCCGAGACAATTCATCCTCTAACTGGATCACTTGTTCTCGGTACATCTCTGCCAGCTTCTGTGCTTGTTGTAACTGGTAATCCAATGTCTACAAAACAAAAAGAACAAACATAATGCATATATATGTGTAATTTAAAGTCACCGTTATTTCAAAATGTTTGTTTCTATTGTAATACAGGCAGATACAGTAAAAATTGATTTACCAAATGAATAGTTTGATTGTTAGGAAATGGGTCCTTCCATTGAAAACCTAATATAGATAGCCTATCAAAAAAGGATCTGGGGAAAAAGAGAATAAAACAATATGTAACCAATGTTATAAGCATTATGGTACTTTTTTTCTTGATGAATTTTATTAGTATTAGGAAAATTATTTTCTATCAATAATCAAGCATAATTTTAAGGTTTTTCTCATCCCAAAATAATTTTAATCATTACATTGTAACTTTATATTGACCATACAAATTCATGGCTCAAGTCATTCATTCTTTCAACTTGTTTCTTATTTATAGCCAAATCTGCAGTTGTGTGTATGTAAGTTACGTCATCTTATCTAGTTCATAAAAATGTTAAGAATTTTACCTTGACCTCTTCTGCGTAGTGAGCTCTTGCCTCAGTAGCAACAGACATATTTAGTAATGAGTCTTGACCATTGCCTTTATCTTTCGCACTATCTAATTCTCTAAGTAATCTGTCTTTCTCTGCCATCCATTGTCTCTCATTAGCACGACCCTGATATCTTAATTCTAAAAAGTCTTTTGTACTTTCATATAATAAATCCTGTGTTTTATGTAATCTGAAAAATGTAGGTTTGCAATTAGTGTAAGGGGAAATAACTCGTTAATTCATTGTAAATATATTGATGTACGGCAGTCGTATTAATTTTTCGAGTATAGGAACAGCCTTGTTGTAAATAACAATAGAATGCACAAAAAAATTCAGCGTTTCTGGTTTCTGTAACAAGTTCTTTTTTACAGAGTTGGGTAGTTAGCCCAACGTCCAACCTCCACTCTGACGGGCCGGGTTTTCTCTCTGGGTAGTCCTTCCCGTAGATGATTGCATTACCATGCTAACAGATTGCATCTGTCCGGATTTCTTTCTGGGTTGTCTCCCATAGCCTTTGACTTTCCACAGTCACCCACAAGGCAGTGAGGCTATTTTCCCATAGCTGGGGGTTTGGTTTGCAGGCACCAGGGCGTATCCACTCACCGGTGGGCCTAGCATCTAGGGGCCAAACCTCCTCCGAGACCTTGTGGTTTTGCCTGGGGCCGTGAGGTGCCCAGTTTCCATCTATCACCTCGTGGAGGATCCCATATCTGGGCCACATAGGTCTTACAAAAAAAAAAAAAAAATCCAGCGTGGAGGCCTTATGCGACTTCTGGCGCGGAGAGAATTAAGGTTAAGGTAAGGCACAAAAAAATAATTCACAAGTGCAGAGACCATCTAACAAGTCATACGCATTTGTGTATAGGGAGATTTATCTTCAGTATAACAGTTTGTGCATTATATAAATAGTGTTCATATTTTAATTATGTGCTTCTCTTTTGTAGATTGTATGTTATTTGAATGAACTGATGCCATTTGTGGTGAATAGTATTTATTGTCTTGTGTTTTATGTGTATAATAACTTTAAGATGGTCAATGCAACAGAAAGTCTCTATAATGGTGTTTGACTTTATCAATAAAGAAATAATTTCATGGCAAACATTTGAAACATACATATAATTTTTCCTGGTTGGTATTAGGGTGTTGTCAGAAAATTAGAAGTGAGGAGTACAAAAATAATTTAATTTCCGTTGAACAGCGTGAATTGAGAAAACAAATCAGTTTGTCAAATAATAAGCCTAACAGAGAATGTATGGTTTAGCTGCTTTTTGACACTTTAAATTAAAGAATTACAATTTCCTTCAGATATACAAAAATAACCTTTATCTTACAATAAACCTTATTTTGTGCATTTTTCCTTTAATCTTTTTTTGTGATAATTTTTCATATTATGCTACTCGCTTGAAAATTATCGCTACAAACTAAGCAGACATGTGGCCTTGCTAACGAAATTATCATGAAATTGACAACGTCGTCATAGGTAAAATAGCGATAAACAGATTATCATCATTGGTCATCTCAATTGAATGCCTTTCTCGCTTTCGCCATCCCTGCTCAAGTGAGAAAATCAATCTTGTTGGGATGATCAACAATAATCTATAATTCTGTCAGACATCAGTACTGCAGTAATGTGATTTTAGCCTGACAAATTTACTTACTTCTTGCATTAATCAGATAGCTTGATTCTTCCTAGATATTTTTATATGTGTACATTTAATTATTACAATATTAATAAAACATGCTAATTGCCAACAATCAGATATCTAGCCTGAATACCATACAATAAATCATTCTATTTACAACATGGATACCTACTTTTCAGTAAGTGTGTGTATTTTGGCTTCATCTCTCTGTCTACGAGTTTCCAGCTCTTCTTCTTTCACTCTTCTGTCTTCCATTAAAGCCTCTACCTGTTCTTTGGCTATTTTTGTCTGTTCTTGAAGCTGTGCCTGCAAAGCTTCTACCTGTAATACTAGAACTTCATTGTCATGTTTGTATTTTTCTTCTGGATTAGGTGACATGGACTGACGTCTATCTGATACTGGAAGCTGTTTTTTCTTCATGCCTGTTGAAAAAAATACTTTTGTCATTTTTCATTTAAAAGTCATAACAAAACTGGGCAAAATACACACATCATTAGTTCCAAATGATATATTCAATTCAGTTTTATTTTCAACTCTCAATGTGAATATTATTGAATATTTCAAAGTTTGACGATTTTATTTACAGGGTCTTTAATTTGAAATACACATATAAATGGTAAACTCAATTTAAACCCCAAGATATGAATCTTTGATCAAATTGTTTAATTTTAAATGTGGTACCTAACACTACGGTGAGATAACTCTGTAAAATCGGCTAAACGTTTTAATTACGTTGTGTTTTTAAGGCCACGTTTTTTTAATTTGTTGGTTTACGGATTTTCCCCATGAAAAAGTCGGGTCGGTCGGTCGGGAAAAAAAAGAAAAAAAAATATCTTTCAAGACAGAAAAAAATGCAAAATGAATATACATTTCACCTTTCTAACAAAATGTTTTTATGCTTTTTTGTCATCATTTCAAATTTTAGTTCGATGAAATATTCTTGCTCAGCTGTCATAAATATCGCATGACATTGTCTAATGATTTGCCGTAAAAAAAAAAGGGGAGGTGTTCACAGACAAGGACGAAATTAAATCGTCATTTCACAAACAAGAAAAACAAATTCGCGTAGCTCTTAATCAATTCCAGAAAACTTGGTGAGTAATGATCTTCAAAAACGAAAACTGATAAAGAAAAAAATGTAAAAAACGTCGTACGAAAATAAGTTTCAACACACGTGTCAAAAACGTAATAGACTCGTCCACGGAAAAAACGAGAATATCGGGTTAATCTGGTGTCATGCATTCCCGTTTTTTTATCCGAATGGACGATTTTTTTCTATTATCCATGAAACAAGAAAATTCTAAATGACTTGTTGATATTCAGAACTTTTACTTCCAAGGTGCTTTCTCACATTTGGACAAGTCTATTTCTATGAGATTATGACAGACTGATGGCAAATAAGGGAAACAAACTTATTGTGTAATTGGTTTTAAACACAGATTTCGTTCCGCATAATTGATTTGTCTATATTTAGAAACGTAAACTGGTAGTTTTATTTTTTCACAACAGAGAGTGTTATCAATTTTGTTAGTGATTCATGCATTTCATTTCATAAAAAAAAAAAAATTATTTATTTTTCAGGGATAATCTATTTGTTTGGGTCGGCGAGAATAAAAAAGCATGAAAAGTCAATTTTATTTTTATTCTAGGAATCGGCAAAATCGGGTCGGCGGATCCGTTAACCAACAAATTAAAAAATCCTGGCCTAAGGTAATATTAAGCTTCTCAATGATCAAAATTAATGTTTGTCAAACTTCTATATAACCAGTGTAATTTTTCTGATAAAATGGTTGGTTCAAATGTTTTGAAATAATTCATTTTTTTGTCAAAGGGTCAAAGTATACACTTTGTCAAAATTTTATGAAAATTAAACGAGCCAATTTTAGTGAAGGTGTTGTGTACCACCTTAAGGTACAATAATCAAGACAGAGTTACATATTTTGTTAGAGATAAAAGCAAGCATTTTATATTTTAATACCACAACTATAATGTACTGCTTATGACTGACAAACTGACAGACAATCCTTTTTAGACCTTGTATGACATTTCTCTTGAAATAAAATTTAGTGCTTGCAATGTAGACTTAAGAACGGACTAGTCTGTGGTAATCAGGTAAGTCTAGTTCATACACATTTAAAATGAAAACATAAATTAATAGAATATTACAGTAATACCATTTCTAAGGTTATTATTAGGAGCTGTTGTAGGCCTCTTTTTCTGTTCTACAATAGCTTTAGCTGGTGGTTCCTTCATAAAATATGTGATTTCACTTTCTGTTGTTCCACTTAAACTAAGTAACTGTTGTATTTTCTTTTTATCTTCTAACTCTCTGATCTACAATAAAACACAAATATCCCAAAACAAATGTATTTGTTCTCACTACAGTGATGAAGCAAAATAAAATAATCTTTATGACCAATGGACACTGTGCCCAGTTCAGATTCTGTATTATTGATTGATTGCCATGTCATTATACATATACCTCACATCTCCAATGTATAATATATTGCATTTCATGGATGCATTGTGTTACTTTCAAAGTGGACTAATGATCACTGTGCCATGAAATAGAGTGCAACATCAAATTTGAAAGTAACATCTCCTGTATGTATTCATGTACTGTAAAATCAGAAGTTGTCGTGGAGGATTTAATTTTGTTTATTTCGTGGAAAGAATATATCCACAAAATTAAAAACCCCATGAAAGTTTAACCTACATATGATATCCCTTCCATTTACTGGAAACCACGAAATAAAATCCCCATGAAATCTTATATAGAGACAAAACAACGAAAGTTTAACCCTACGAAAATAAATGTTTATACAGTATGTAGACCAAAGATCAAGAAATTTTTTCACACATTTTGAGCTGACTTTAAAGGCTTCAAAATGTTTCACAATTGATATCTAATTATTCACACCAGATTCATAGATTCATAGAATCAATATACTTGTATTGACTGTTTCATTGCATATAATATACTTCATTTTCTTCCCATTTTTTTAAACAGTTTAAAATTGAATATATATGAATTATGGATGTGTAATGTACAGCAGCTAAATCATGTATTTTGTGAATAGAATAAGAGCCCTGTGAAAAAATCTGTGTGTAATGTGTTCAACTTGCAGTCATCCCATCATGATGTATTATTCTCACAAAAATCAACCAGTTTGGTTTGCCATATGCTAAGTAGAGAGAAATGCAGATAACAGTCCATTTGGTCTCTGCTAGAGAGTTGTCTCATTGTCAATCATACCACATCTACTAAGTTCTATTTTTTTATATTAGATGAGATATCAAATTAAAGCAAATACTTTTAATCTGTCATTTTCTGAATAAAGTCTCAGCACATGTTCTCTTTCTTGGAATAGATAAATCTGCATATCACTAAGAGCCTTTTGTAATTCTACTATCTCTTCCTCTCTCTGTCTCAACTCCCATTGTAGTTTATGCTAAAATCAGAAGAAATAAATAATAATATAATACATGCATGATGTAGGTAAAATAACATTTATGGCACTTGCTTAAAAACCTGTAAAAAAGTCATGCAAGTGAAGCCTACTTGATATTTTATTCTTCAACTTAATCCTTTTCAATTCATACTTTTACTTTTTTGATGGGCAGGACAATTGTAGTAATAGTACATCTGACAATTTTTTGGTCAACTCTAAACGACAGAGTTGGTACCTTAGTTTTCTATTAAATTCTTAATAATCTTTCAATAAAGGTTTAAAATAGTTTGTTATAAATCATGTTGGTACCAAAGCACTGTCTACTTGGCTGGTGATACAATCTTAAATTCTTACAAAGCTTGTTCTATACCAACCTGTTCTTCATAAGTAATTTTATATTCCTCTAATTTGCTGACCATGTGGTCATGCTCTTCATCATATTCAGCTATTTTCTTTCTGTAATATTCTAAAAGCTCCCTAGAAGGTCTCAAGTGGCCTGGAACAAAAACAAATATTTATGAATATAAAACTGATAATGAAGAAAAAAAGATGTGTAAAAAGTAATTTTTCTTAATTAAACAAAGACCAATTTTACTTTAGCAACAGCCTTTATCATGGAATACTAATGCTGATCAGTGAACCATGAAAATTTAGTCAAGGTCAAATGAACATTGCCAGACGGACATGTACAACTACAAAAAAAGTAACAACCATTCCATTATAGTTGATCTTTTGCATTTATATATATGTCTCATGAGTTCTGACAAATGTTCTTTTTGACAAGCTGTTACTCAAGGCAGCTCTATGACCAAATGTTTGATACACCATCTAGAAAGGACACGGTACTATAAGGCCTGTTTTTGGCCCTCTATTTTCTTAGTTTATTATACCTCAGGTATCATTTTCTATATGAAATAAGTACACAATATTTTCATTCTTTTTCAAATTGAAAGGGTTGAATGATTGGACCAGTCAATACATATGTAGTTTCCAACTATTGAACCTTGATGAAACTATTTGACTGCAAATGTCATTATATTTCGAGGAATTTCAAATGCAGCTACAGGATTGGAGGATTTAATAAAAATCCGCGGTAGTTACGATGTCACGTTTAACCTATTGTTTATGTATCTAAGGTTGAAGTCAGTGCAGGATGTAGCCATAGCATTTTAGAATATTTATGAAGTAAACGATAAGGCTAGGTTTCTGCTTTTTATATTACATTAGTTGGTTTATCACTGTCATTTTAATATTATCTGTTGATTTTTTCGTTAGATAATAAAACACTTACTGATTGGATATTCGTGGAATAGTTAGTGTATTGTCCCCTCATATACAACTACGTGTATTGCCTTCAGCTATGCCTCAGGGCAAAAGTTGCACCTCTGGAACAATTAACTTAATATTCTATTCATACCCAGTTAATAAGTATACATTACTGCATCCTTTAGTCAAGAAAAATTGTGTCAGGTTTCACAGTATTCAATATATAATATATATATCTCTCTTATCTCCTGTCTAATCTATTTGGCAAACAGCAGTAGTGTGGTTTTAAATCCTTTTTTAAATAGTTTGCTGACTCAATGATGTCACCTTGACTTTCAATTTTTTTTCACAATTATAATGATATAAAAATTGAAATAGCTATCTTATAAGATTCTTTACCAAGACGTTCATTGATCGATGGAAGGTCTGGACTTCCTTTTTCTCCCAATCTTCTAGGTGGACCTTCATCTTGTGATTGGTCAAGCTGTGAGATATTTGTCCTCTTTGGATTTGGTGATTTTCTTCCTTTACTGAAAAATACATCAATTGATTTTAGATCAATAAATTTTTAATGTATTTAAAACAAGAATCCGAGTACACGGATGCCCCACTCACACTATCATTTTCCATGTTCAGTGGACCGTGAAATTGAGGTCCACACTCTTATTTGGCATTTAAATTAGAAAGATCATATCATAAGGAACATGTGTACTAAGTTTCAAGTGGATTGGACTTCAACTTCATCAAAAACTACCTTGACCAAAAACTTTAACCTGAAGCAGGACAAACCGATGAACAAACAGACAGAAGAATGGACGTCACATACAGACCAGAAAACATAATGCCCCTCTACTATCGTAGGTGGGGCATAAAAAACTAATTGCTGGTTAGAGCTATTCAATTTGTAAAGACACTAGTTTTATTGTAAACTTAATCTAGATGTATTTAGCATGACTCTACATTTTAGATGAAGAATCACATGGTCATTATTTAAGTTGACTCATTTCAGGCTACTTAGTAAGATCTGTTTTAATTGAAAAACATAAATGGCCATGATGAATGAAAAGGGAAAATTGCCAATGTGTCCACATTTCATTGAGAAGTAAATTTAGTGTCAGAGTTAATTTGTCTTGATGTCTAAAAATATAATCTACTATTGTTGATAAAGCACAATTATTGAGAAAACATCTTATGGCTCATTTATGGTAATGGGTGGATATAGTACCATGCAAGCAGGTGATTTATTTGTCTGGTAAGTCCGTTGATTAAAGGTTATGATAAGGAAGTAACTATCAGACAAACACTATTATCCATCTTATACTGTCATATTACTATAGATAGGTCTGACATGTATCAACCAAAATTCATCATGAATGTCTATAGTGGAAATTTATCTGCTACTGCATATTGGACTGGGAAAATAATTTGGCATTGCAACAGGTCAACCACATACCCCTTATTGAGCCCTTAAAGTTGTCCCAAGGGTTCTGAATGTGTAAAGAGCGTGACAATCCCTAGTGACTGCGCATTTGCACATTCTGCACAGCCAAATGTATGAATGTTTGCTTCACTCTTGACAAGGCTTTTCAAATTTCATGCCGGTGTAAAGAATATACAAGTGACTATTTTCTGTTCCCCAGTCACACTAAGGCCTTGTAGGTGTAACATCACATAAATTTTACATTGTGGAATTATTCAAAATTGCATCCAAAGACACCAAGATTATACATAACTTGATGTGGATACTTTTTCTTTAACATGTTGTAACAAGTAACCAATGTAAACAATGCGACTTTTAGATTTCTCTGTGTATAAATGGTGTTCTTTTGGAATTTAATCAAACCCATGAATTACTATTATTAGCAAAATCGTTTCACATTATGCATTTAATAATATTTGATTGGAAATGCAAGTAAAATGGAAAACTCAGGTTTCAACCTTTTGACAGCAGACGCCATTTTCAAAATTACGACAATCGAGTAAAGTGTTCATTTAATCATAATACGAGCAACTTGTAGGTCTTTCAGAATTTTCTATCAATTGAAGTTAAACTTAACACAATATTGATTATTTCATGATTAGTTTTGATAATTATGTTTCAATTATTTTAGATCATTCGTTAATGACATGATTGTGATATTGATGTGGTAGTTAGGATTATTATGTCATTATTATTTCCCTTGTTTACACCTGAGATTGTGTGTTATAGTAGTCTCAGTCAGTTAAACTATAAATTTTATATTTCTTTATTTAAGAATTAACATGAAGTTTATTCAGTATATATTTGTTAAATCGCATAGCTTGTGCTATTTAGATTCATTGGTTTTTCTTAAAGATATTTATTTATATTGTAAAGGTAAATATTTGCGTCACAGAATCTTTGGTTACCTTCTGTGAAAAAAACCTTATATATTTTATAGAATTGGTTTGAGATTATAGTTGTGTAGCCGCATCGACCGTGCAAGAAATGCAAAACCAGCCAAGGTCGTTAAAAACTTCCATTTATCATAGTATCCTCAAAGGACTCACATGCAGTCCAACAAAGTAAAGCCAAAAATGATAAAAAAACAAAAAACAATCAAAAAATCAAACAAAAAAAACAAAAAAAAAACAACTAAAAACAAAGGAAAGCCATGCTTTTCAATGATCCTTGGGGATAATGCATCTGAAACTTGTTGTTTATGTTCGTGTTGTTTATTCTTTAGTTTTCTATGTTGTGTCATGTGTACTGTTGTTTTTCTGTTTGTCTTTTTCATTTTTAGCCGTGGCGTTGTCAGTTTGTTTTGGATTTATGAGTTTGACTGTCCCTTTGGTATCTTTCGTCCCTATTTTCTTAATACGGGTAATTTGTAGTCATTTAATGCTCCACTACTACATACTATATGGCACATATCATGATATATAACAGTTGTATTTTGCTGATGAAATTAAATATTGTTTTCACTGTTTCTGGTTTTCATTTACTTAGATGTTTTATAGCGCTTTCACATTTGGCATCCGTCGTTTCCATACACATCAGTTTACAAAGTAGAATTAACTGTGGTCCGCATCTCCGAATCTCCAGTAGAATTGTTCGTGCTACATTGAAAAAAAAACCTACACGGACTTTCTATTCTATAGTTAGTATGGAAAATCCCTGAAGGGACATACTTAGGGAATAATTAGCTGAGAAGGGTTTCTATTATTTTGGCTTGATCCTTTCTCTATATCCTTGAGTGCATATACCTATTATATGTATCATATGGTCGATGCGTAACCCGATAGTGGGAAGGAGGGAGTTTCTGTCAGTTATGGTTATTAAACGTCCTCTATATCGTGTTCTTTTTATTTGCAACGCTAAAAAAATGCAGGAGTGTTTTTTTAGTTGTATTTTTAACATTTGGATACATTATGTATACTGGACGATGACAACTTTGTAAACGTTGGCATATCAGCATTATATATGAAAAAAAACATTAAGTGGCATTTCACCCACAGTAGAGGAACCATTGGTGGCCATCGGCTGTTGTCTGCTCTTTGATCGGGTTGTCTCTTTGACACAATCCCCATTTCCGTTCTCAATTTTATACTATTTGAACCGTGGTGTAGCTCTGTAATACTAGTAATGAGAACATCTACAATTTATATGCTAAACCGTTTACTGGAAGAATGCTAGACCAAAAAAAGCACTTGCACAAACATGTATATTAAAAAGCTCTAGCAACAATCTACATGTATACCACTAGACTGGCTAAAGGCAAAAATCTCGTCTGTGCACCAAAACGGGGGACACCCGGACGAACTTGACCTTTCAGTTTATGGTTGAAGTATTACAGTATATATATAGCTGCATTTTTCCTATTTGGATTTTTTTTGGTGTTCAAATGCACAATCCTCAAGTATTTGCATTATTGGTTAAGTTTGAAAAAAAATCAATTTGAAATATTATTCATGTTAGGTCTCAACTGTTTTATTTTATGTTTACATTCATATAAGCTTTTCAAAAATATATGTATCTCAGTAATATACTATGTGTCACAGGTTATGGGTAAATTCAGTAAAGATTCGTCTAGATTCCATTTATTTGATAAATTAGCAGCACTGTATCGTTACCTTAATTGACGATATTTTTTACCGTTATCAATCAATAGTTCTTTCATTTTTTTCAATGTCATGTCTAATTTTACCAATAGATGTATTGCCTATTGTATTTATGATTTACCCAAGGGACTTTACTTTAAATATATATATCTAATATAAACAGCTATACTAGTGTATTTTGTTTTTTTACGTGAAATTCTGTACCAAAAAAAAACCCTAACAAATGGTACGGGTTTTTGATTTTTTATGGTTAATTTTCCTTTCTGATGTTCTTTTAATAAGATATTTCAATATTAGTTTAATATTGTGTTGTCTTCTCTATGGACGGGTTGTTGTCGCTTTGACCCATTCCCATTGGCGGATCCAAGGAGGAGGGTTCCAGGGGTTGGTACCCCCCTTTTTTTGGACGATCAATGCATTTGAATGAGGACATATAGCTGGAACCCCCCTTTTTTGTCCTGGGTTGGGAACCGTTCTTATGTTGTACTATTATACCACTGTCCCAGGTTAGGGGGAGGGTTAGGATCCCGCTAACATGTTTAACCCTGCCACATTGTTTATGTATGTGTCTGTCCCAAGTTAGGAGCCTGTAACTCAGTGGTTGTCGTTTGTTTAAAAATGTGTTACATATTTGTTTTTCGTTCATTTTTTTTTTTACATAAATAAGGCCGTTAGTTTTCTCGTAACGGTGACCTATAGTTGTTAATGTTTGTGCCATTTTGGTCTTTTGTGGATAGCTGTCTCATTGGCAATCATACCCATCTTCTTTTTTATATATTCATATACAGTACGGTCCTTGATCCTGACTTCTTAGCATTATGCATAAGTGTTCTTTTTCTCAGACTTTTTAACGTAGCTGTGACATATTGGCTTTAAACTAGCCTTCCGTAACCTTTGTAAGTCGTCAAACGGTCATTTTCGACTACTGTTAGCGTCAAATATTGGTTAAAATTTTACAGTGATTCGTCAAAATATCCGTATCGTGATTCGTCAGAGGTCTAAAATAATCGTTACCGTTATTTTTTGGAAACAATTAACGTGATTCGTCAAAACCAGTCGATTTTTTTCATAGTCTAAAAGAAAGTGTAAATTATATCGTCGTGCACAACAAAAATACCGTTGATGTCATTTGGCAAGAAATGTTAGCTGTTATTCGTCGTGAAGGACGGTATCCCCATTATGACCCTAATTATTGGGGGTACTCTTGGATCTTTCTTTTTCCCTTTTGTTGTTCTTTGTGCACTTTATTGTTGTGAGGATTAATATTTTTTGCAACTGATTTTTTACAGATTGTTCTTTTTTTGTATTCCATATACCTGTTAAACACTGCCACATTTCGAATGTACCTGTCCGAAGTCAGGAGAAATTCAGTGGTTGACATTTCTTGATTGCTTTCTATCACATTTGTTGTATTGTTAAATCATATTTTTTTGTTGTTTTTTTTACATTGGAATTGTTTTACATTCTGTCATGTGTGTGTGTGTGTGTGGGGGGGGGGGGGGGGGGCTTTATTTATATCATTCATTACCGTTAGTGTCGGTCTTTCTCTTCTGTAAGGCCCTACGATTACCTAAAGTGGCTGATATTCGCTGAGATTTTCTCATGTGGTGTATTGTCTCATTTGCAATCTTCGCTCTCAACCTCGGCGGTTCTAGTTGTCGTCGTAATATCGCAGTTAGTTGAGAGGGTTTGTTTCTGCTCCACGTTGAAGACGTCAGTGTTACTTCGAGATGAAGAACAGAAATACACGCTGATCCTTTACTTTTTTTGTTGTTTGTTGTGACAGTATATATATTTATGTTGTGTCACTGATTGATACTCGTATCCTTTCCTTTCCTGTCTACTACCCTTGTCACCATCTTACGGTGTTTATATTTCTCCACTTGTACGATTCGCTCGTGTATGTAACAATGTTTTTGTACTGAAAAATTATTACACCAGGGTTTTCGATATTACAAGCTAGTCAAAACATTTACTAAATTTTATCATCGGTATAAGGACATCATTCGTAAATATAGCTCAACATGCAGATTTCTTATACGTTCAGGTATTTCACATCCAATTTTTTATGGAAATATTCTTTATAAAGCACAAATGTGTCAGTATTCACTTCATAAACTAACTAAACCTTTGAATAGACTTATTATGAAGGGATACTGTTGTCAGGTCATTAAAGATTGCATATTTTGGCGTTAATATTGATTCACTTATAGGGTCTTTGCATCGGAACTAAACACATTTATTCAAAAACCAGTTGTTGGCATGACACGGGTTATGTTATTCTCATATATGTTATGATGGTATGATACTAAACCCCTAACGGGAAGGATTGTGCCTGATGTTCATATGATGAAATCATAATCTTTCAGTCAGTTTAATTAAAGTCTGGAGCTGGCATGTCAGTTAACTGCTAGTAGTCTGTTGTTATTTATGTATTATTGTCATTTTGTTTATTTTCTTTGGTTACATCTTCTGACAACAGACTCGGACTTCTCTTGAACTGAATTTTAATGTACGTTTTGTTATGCGTTTACTTTTCTACATTGGCTAGAGGTATAGGAGGAGGGTTGAGATCTCACAAACATGTTTAACCCCGCCGCATTTTTAAGGCTGTCCCAAGTCAGCAGCCTCTGGCCTTTGTTAGTCTTGTATCATTTTAATTTTAGTTTCTTGTGTACAATTTGGAAATTAGTATGGCGTTCATAATCACTGAACTAGTATATATTTTTTAAGGGGCCAACTGAAGGACGCCTCCGGGTGCGGGAATTTCTCGCTACATTGAAGACCTGTTGGTGACCTTCTGCTGTTGTTTTTATCTATGGTCGGGTTGTTGTCTCTTTGACACATTCCCCATCACTACATACTAGTTTACATCTAAGGTATGTAGACTTTGATGATGGATCTATCATATTGAACTTGAAATAAAGGAGACCAAAAATAATCGAAGGTCTGCTACACACTAAAAAAATTATAGCGATATATATTGAGTGTTAAGCTTAACACCAAAACGATTAATTCAAGAAAGAACATCGTCCAGTTGATAGGA
The DNA here is from genome assembly GCF_036588685.1 of Mytilus trossulus. Classification (NCBI taxonomy): domain Eukaryota; kingdom Metazoa; phylum Mollusca; class Bivalvia; order Mytilida; family Mytilidae; genus Mytilus; species Mytilus trossulus. The sequence continues at coordinate 24,275,186 of NC_086373.1, read as the reverse complement.
CATGCAAGTCCGTCTCTTTGCTGAGAACTGTTTAATGTATCGTCCAATAAGAACATTGGAGGACTATACCTTAGACGCTAAGAAGATCTTAAAAATCTTGAAACATTGGCACTGTCTTTGGGCACGTCAATGTCAAAGGAGAACGCAAAGAAGAGGAATGTGTTTCCGCTTATTACCGTAACGGAGAACGGTTGCCGATGACCACTAATAATCTTGAACTCACAACATGAATAACAAACTAGATGCTCTAAAGAGCCTGAATCGTTCACCTTGAATTATAAGGAAGCAGATGAATTCATGACAAAATTGTGTTTTGGTAATGGTGATGTGTTTGTACATCTTACTTTACTGAACATTCTTGCTGCTTACAATTATCTCTATCTATAATGAACTTGGCCAAGTATTTGGCACAACTTTTTGGAATTTTGGATCCTCAATGCTCTTCAACTTTGTACTTGTTTGGCTTTATGAATATTTTGATATGAGCGTCACTGATGAGTCTTATGTAGACGAAACGCGCGTCTGGTGTACTAAACTATAATCTTGGTACCTTAGATAACTATTTCAGTAGAAAATGTTAGTAAAAATTTACAAATTTTATGAAAATTGTTAAAAATTGACTATAAAGGACAAACACTCCTTAGGTGGTCAATTGACCATTTTGGTCATGTTGACTTATTTTTTGGTCTTACTTTGCTGTGCATTATTGCTGTTTACAGTTTATCTCTATCTATAATAATATTCACGAAAATAATAAAAAACGGCAAAATTTCCTTAAAATTACCTATTCAGGGGCAGCAACCCAACAACATGTTGTCTGATCCATCTGAAAATTTCATGGCAGATAGATCTTGACCTGAAAAACATTTAAACACCGTCAGATTTGCTCTAAATGCTTTTTTGAGTTATCGGCCAAAAACTGCATTTTACCCCTACGTTCTATTTTTAGCCGGACACTTTTTTTTAAACAAGATACCCCAAAAATGATTGCGGCTAAGTTTGAATTAATTTGACCCAGTAGTTTCAGAGGAGAAGATTTTTGTAAAAGATTACTAAGATTTACGAAAAATGGTTAAAAATTGACTATAAAGGGCAATAACTCCTAAAGGGGTCAACTGACCATTTCGGTCATGTTGACTTATTTGTAAATCTTACTTTGCTGAACAATATTGCTGTTAACAGTTTATCTCTATCTTTAAAAATATTCAATATTATTAAAAACCAATTCTTCAGAGAACAATTGAAGGTCTTTCCACCTCGATAACTAGAATGAAATTTAGAAAAAGATGTTAGAAAGGGTCACTCCTTGTTGATGTAATTTGGTTCCTCAACTGATATAGAAAAATAAGATTAATAGGTATATGCAGAAGACTTAATTGTTTTATAATGAACAAAAACAAATTTAAAGCAAAGGTCAAAATCTAGAACGCCAAGTTGACCTTTGACTTTGACCTCAATTTCAAGGTCATGGGTCAGTGATCTCAAATCAAAAGACCCCAGGTAAATCACTTGTATGGTTGTAGAGAAATATCGATTTCAAATACAAAAGGGAAGAAAACTCCAAGGGTTGACCTAAACACTTCGACTTAAATGGGTTGAAGTTGCCCCTTGTTGTAAACAGTAATTTGGCGAACACATCGTTTCATTAACTGTTACAGTTTCTTTTGAATAACGATAACAAGCAAAATTCAATATTTATAATTTGACCTTGACCTTTGACCTTTATCTCAATTTCAAGGTCATGGGTCAGTGCACTCAAATTAGTAGGTCCGAGGTCAATCACTAGTATGGTTGTGGAGAAATACTGATTTCAAATACATACGGGGAGGAAACTCCTATAAGGGTTAACCAAAACACTTCGACTGAATAAGTTGAAGTTGCGCCTTATTGTAAACAGTAATTTTGCAAACATATCATATCATTAACTGTTACAGTTTCTTTTGAATAACGATAACAAACAAAATTCAAAATCTATAACATTACCTTGACCTCAATTTCCTTCAAATGGACCAAGGACTTCATATCAAAAGACTGTAGGCCTCTACAACTTATACTGTATGAATTAACCCAACATATTGTTTATTTTTAATTTTCAAAGGGAAATAACTCCCATAAGATGTCTTCTGATCACCTCAGTCAAAGTAAAACAAATCATTCTTAAGATATGACGAACAATTTGGTGAAAACAGTTTGTAAAAATGTTATACGGTTTAGAGATATAGCGATAACAAGAAAAAGGGGACGCGGGGAGATAACTCCTATAAGAATAAGTGTTCGGTCACACAGGGTGAGTTTTGAAACCTTTATTACTGAACAACATCGTTGGCCAAACATCCATTCGATATGTTGTAAAACAAGAAAGCATCTAAGACGGCAGAAGAAAAAAAAAATTAAAAACCAATTCTTCAGAGAACAATTGAAGGTCTTTCCACCTCGATCGTAAGAATTAAATTTTAAAAAAGATGTTAGAAAACTCCTTGTTGATGTAGTTTGGTACCTCAAACTGATTAAAAAATAATAAGATTAATACGTATATCTAGAAGACTCAATTGTTTCTTAAAGAACAAGAAAGAATTTAAAGTAAAGGTCAAATCTAGAACGTCAAGTTTACCTTTGACCTTGACCTCAATTTCAAGGTCATAGGTCAGTGACCTCAAATCAAAAGACCCCAGGTCAATCACTTGTATGGTTGTGGAGAAATACCGATTTCAAATGCAAAAAGGGAGAAAACTCCTATAAGGATTGCCCAAAACACTTCGACCTTAAATGGGTTGATGTTGCCCCTTATTGTAAACAGTAATTTGGCAAACACATCATACCATTTACTGTAACAGTTTCTTTTGAATAATGATAACAAACAAAATTAAAAATTTATAACATGACCTTGACCATGACCTCAATTTCAAGGTCATGGGTCAGTGAACTCAAAATAGAAGGTCCGAGGTCAATCGCTTGTATGGTTGTGGAGAAATAATGATTTTAAATACATAAGGGGAGAAAACTTCTATAAGGGTTAACCAAAACCCTTCGACTGAATATGATGAAGTTTCGCCTTATTATGAACAAAAATTTTGCAAACATATCATATCATTAACTGTAACAGTTTCTTTTGAATAACGATAACAAGCAAAATTCAAAATTTATAACATGACCTTGACCTTTGACCTTGACCTCAATTTCCTTTAAATTGACAAAGGACTTCATTTTAAAAGACTGTAGGCCTCTACGAATTATACCGTATGAATTTTCTCCAACATATTGTCTATCTTAAATTTTCAAAGGGAAATAACTCCCATAAGATGTCTTCCGATCACTTCAGTCAAAATTAAACAAATCATTCTTAAGAGTAGACGAACAATTTGGTGAAAACAGTTTGTTAAAATCTGTTACGGTTTTAGAGATATAGCGATAACAAGAAAAAGGGGACACGGGGAGATAACTCCTATAAGAATAAATGTTCGGTTACACAGGGTGAGTTTTGAAACTCCCATCACTGTACAACATCATTGGTCAAACATCCATTCGATATGTTGTAAAACAAAAAAGCATCTCAGACGGCAGAAGAAAAAAAAATAATCAGAAGAAAAACAAAAGGTCTTTCCACGAAAAGTGGAAAGACCTAATAACCAAAAACAGAAAAATTTCCTTAAAATTACCAATTCAGGGGCAGCAACCCAATAACAGATTGTCAGATTCATCTGAAAATTTTAGGGCATATAGATCTTTACCTGATAAACAATTTTACCCCCTGCCCCACCTTTACCCCGTCAGATTTGCTCTAAATGCTTTGGTTTTTGAGTTATAAGCCAAAAACTGCATTACCCCTATGTTCTATTTTTAGCAATGGCGGCCATCTTGGTTGTTTGGCCAGGTCACCGGACACATTTTTTAAACTAGATACCCCAATGATGATTGTGGCCAAGTTTGGTTAATTTTGCCCAGTAGTTTCAGAGGAGAAGATTTTTGTAAGAGTTAACGACGGACGACGACGGACGCCGTACGCCGTACGCCAAGTGATGAGAAGGGCCAAGTGAGCAAAAATCTAAGACTATATAAGTCCCTCTGTAAAGCAACTGTAACTTGAAAAGATGGGGCTGATCAAGCGAGTAATCAACTTAAAGTTTACACTACCTCAACAAAACAGAAATCGTTCACAAGTCATACATAGCCAACAACTAAATCATAGTGAACAATATCATTCCAATATAAACGAACAAATAATTCAAAATTATCTTCAAACTATAATATTGACTCAGATAGTTTCCTTTAAAATCAGCTATGCAATATTATGCTCTCATTTCCGTTTTCACTATTTACAACCAAACACCTACACCATAAACTTCATTGAACGATATACAAACTCAGTACTTCTTCTTCTTTATGTTTCCCAGTCTTACATCTGAATAAAGATGATTAATAGCTGTTGCATACGTGACCTTTTTATTTAAAACAAGTTATATATATAATATAAAGTTAAATACAAAAAACGGGTGCAGTCAGACGTATGATTAAAAGTAGCAAATATATTAACCGTTTGTATAAATAATATGTAAAAACTGGAAACCTGTAACTATTTAATGGAGAAAAAATAAAATATAAAGTATATATTTGTATATATGCGGATTATCTGAGTTGCCTTTCCGTATAAGCAAAGTTTTTTTTCATGATTTCTAAACAAACAAAAAAAGTTCTGTTATGGTGCCAACTTGGGTAGATGTGGCGATATTTAGGGGTAATAAGTGTGAATGCGGGGTATAGGGTAAGCGGTTAGGTTTCTTACGAAAGAGGAAGTGTTAAAATGGGAAATGGTGTTTAAATTATACAAATGTGAAAATAGAGAAATAAGCATCGTCGTATCAAGACGTCTATCAAATTTTGGGGGTCTGAACGAAGCGCAAAAAACAACAACAAAAAACCTGCAATTCGCTATAAAAATATTGTTTTATCTTCATCTTAAGTTAAGGATGTTTGATTGTCATGTTTTTGGTTTTTTTTGCCAGATTTTCGAAATCCTCTGGTTTTATCCACTTGAATGCCATAAAACTTTTTCCCCATGAACCCCCATTTTTTCTTTTCATAAATCTTTTACATATATTATTATAAGCCATTTGTAAAAGTCTTATAAAATCTTATTTATTTTTTCATAGTTTTTGAGAACTTTAACTGGTCAATGATAAAGCAATGAAAATTCAAGAGAGAACAATTTCCCCCAAAAATTCCAAGGGCTAATATCTCGAAAACAAGCATATTGACCCCTTTATTTTTTTTGCTTTTTTGATACTTCAATTAATCCCCTATCAATATATACTAGTTTTATGGAAAGTTTTTTATTTTGAAACTGAGCAGCAAACTTCCTTAAGCAACTTAATCTGCTTTCATAATGCCAACAAATGATTCCAACACATTCAAACGCCAAAATTTATCGGAAACATGAAATTTTGTCATATCTGTTACTCGTTCAAAATGAAATGCACACTTTATTAAGTGAAAAGTGCTTGCAAGTTCGCAGAAAAATGGTTTGAAGTTTTTTAATCGTGAACTTAAATATAAGCAAGATGCAGATACTTGTTTGTTAATTATAGCCTGTGTCGATGTGAATAAACCATATTTAAATTCTTTATTTTTATATGTAAATTTCATTTCTTCGAACCTGTCGGAAACAACTCTAACCAATCAAAAATTTGTTTGATTAAATTCATACGCACTGACAAGTGTGAAAACATTGGAAATAAACATTTTAGAAAAAAATATTAATACACGTTTAATTTATTCTAGTCCCTTTAAAGTTCTTATTTTATATGCTAAATTGTGGTTGTCGAAAAACATTCGTTCATTTTGGTACATTAAAAGATACTTTAATTAGAACTACATTGTACTTCCCATATTTAGAATAAGTATGTTCTTCGGCACCTCTCCACACATACTGGATTTTGTGTTTTAGGGATTCTACTACTATACTTTGGTCGCGTTATATTAGACCCTCTGGGTCGTTATTGAATTGAAAGTGTCTGCCGTTGGCTTGCAGCATGGTTGACAACTCTTGTCCAAGCTTCAGGCGTCCTCCAGAGGCACCGGTATTTACTCCAACTGAGGAGGAGTTTGCCGATCCGTTGGGATACATCGCCAAAATAAGACCGATTGCAGAAAAAATTGGATTATGCAAAATTAAACCACCACCGGTCTGTTATTACTTTATAATATTATAAACTTTTCACTATTATTGAATAATTTCAAATTGCCATTGTGTGTATTGCCCCTGAAAGTGTTGAATGAATTTTGCATGGTAATACGTGATCATACGTGCAAGTTATTTTCCCAAACATGGCGACGCCTTTTGTTCAGATCTGTCATACATTAGCACCAGCTATATTATAACATAAAATTATAGCTACATGTTAAATAAAATGAATAGACTATATGAAAATAATATAAATTATGAAGTATGTGCTAACAAAATGTTTTCTAAACATGTTAAAAGTTTCTGAAAATAAAGTTATGAAACAAAGAGAAAAGCTGGGCCTCTTGTTTCTGTTTCCTACTTGAGCTTTAAATGATGCGAAGGATGTATTAGTGTCTAGCAATTTAATGAATCACTGTCTTTTACAGTGATTATTAAGATTCAAATATTTCTAAGAATGTTTTTGTATGAAAAATTCTGAACATTTCATATAATTACTTCATAATTAGCGAAATTGTCTGCATTTTACCATTTAATTCGTTATAGATGACTTCATATTAACGATTAAATGAAGCATAACTTGATAAACAGTACTGTATTTTTACAATTCAATTTTACTCCAGGGTTAATTGTTAAATAATTATATTTTATAAATTCATATAGGTTTTAGCAAAAAAAATACAGAAATTTTCAAGTTTAATGATTTTGAAGTATTGTTTATTGACTTTTTTTCCTACACATTCATATAAACACAGTAGGGGAAATGAATTTATGAAAAAAAGAAAAGCCTGGATGCATTTTGAGGATTGTTCATAACCTTTGACTGCTGACTTGTTATTAAAATTTAGTCTTCAGATAGCACAAATTTTTCCTCAAGAACATTTTCATAGGCTTAAATTTAAAAGATATGGTTGCTGTCAACTCTTAACACTCCTCTTTCATGTCTTTGTACTTTCCAAATATTTCTGTGAGACAAATATAAAAAAAATTGCAGGTCAAGCAAGATTTTGAAGTTTTACTTGAAAAATAATTTTGATGAGGAAAAAAAGGCTGTGAACGATTGTTTTTTTATTGAATTTCATCTCATTATTGATAAAATGATGAAAAATGTTATATTTGATATACTGTAAAATTCCCTATGAAGAAGGAACTACATAAAATATTTCAACCAATATGGCTGCCAAGCCAGAGACTAAAGGTAGCCATTATCAGCTTGTATGAAAAATATTTAATATTTCACATGTATCAAATAGATTTATTCTTATTTTCATTTTTTCCTTCATTTAGGACTGGCAACCACCTTTTGCTGTTGATGTCGAGAAATTCACATTCACTCCTAGAATACAAAGATTGAATGAACTTGATGTAAGTATATTGGGGCTCAAAATGGGCTACATGTTATATTCTTATACTTCTTGTTGCTTATTTGTTGTTTATAAACTGTTTAAAATTTAAAAAAATAAATGATTAAATTTACAGTAACTTGATTTTGTGTTAATTAATGTGAATTTTATATTCTTTTATTGATTCTATACATTATCATTATTATATTTATCCTTTTCAGGCCACTTCTCGAATGAAGCTGAACTTCTTGGACCAGCTTGCAAAGTTCTGGGAGCTTCAGGTAAGAATGATTCTTAGATTATTTCATTCTTAATAATTTTAAATGTTGATTTTAAAGGATTTGTTCATCAATAATTAGAAATTTAAAAGAAGGTTTCCCCCTTTTATTTTTTTACCAGTAAGCTGCCATCATGTTAGCACTGTGCCAGATCTTACTTTATTCCCTTTTCATCAGACATATTGCATGCATTGTTTAAAAATTGTGTTAAATAAAGGACCGACTTGGGTGTAAAGTGTACATTGTTAATATACAAATGTATACTATTATTGATCATAGAAGATTGTTTTTTTTTTGCAGGGTTGTTCTTTAAAAATACCTCATGTGGATAGGAAACTTGTGGATTTATATACATTATATAAGGTAAGACCTACATTTTATCTCTTTTCTTCTTGTTACTTCACTATAAACATCAATGTTTTCATTGATGTCCATGTTTTCATGAATGGAGAGATCACATGATCAAAATAAGGCTTTTAACCCCAGTATGTTATGAAACATATGTTTTTTTGAATTTATGAATTTTAATGGTCATAAGATTTAGGTTTTGTATAATTGGAATTTTCTTTATTTTTTGCAAAAAGCAGTACTTGTACCAATGTCATATATTCCCCATGGACCAATTTTATGCTCAACCCCAAAAAATAGCTGACACAAAGATAAATATAGTGTTGTGTAAACCCCCAAAAAACAAAACTTCAACATGGGGCCGCTATTGAAGCTGTAAATATACATAAACGTAATGCCTGATCTGATTCCGTTGCTGGATAGTACTTACTACTATAAGGGTTTGCAGATCAAATTATGAAAAAGAAATTTGCCAACCTTCCCTGGTTCTGGCCCTACTTTTTATCAAAAGGGTTTCAGTTAACAAACATGGGATTTTTCTTATGGTCCAGGGGGGCCTCTGTGGGCAAGTGGTGTAAGAAGTTGTTCTATTGTAATCACTAGACAGCCAACACTGAGGTTGTGAGTACAAACCCCTCTCATGCAGGTGCGCCCAACTCCAATCTTAATTGATAAGGATTGTCAGTTTCCTATCAGAGGTCATCAAAGGTCAGTGGTTTTCTCTGGGCAAATCTGGCTTTCTCCAACAATAAAAAGTGACTGCCATGAAATACCCCAAAAGTGGGGTTAAAACACCAATAATGAATCAATCTTTTGGCCCATGTGATAGTTTACATAAGGGTTAAATTATTGCATACATGTATCTTTTAGTCAAATTTAAGTCGCCACAATCTTAATAATTTGAATTCAGGCTGTAAAAATTTGCAGTGGTGGATCCAGGGGGAGAATTCGGGGGATTGGAATCCCCCTTTTTCTGGAGATCAATGCATTAGAATGGGGAAATATTTAGGGACCCCACCCCCTTTTTTCTCCTGGGTTGTGAATCCCCTTTTAAAAATGTCTGGATCTTTTCCTATTTTGCATGTTAATTCATGTTATATATACAATGTACAAAAACATAATAAAGTTACTGTAGATTTTGTATTGTCAAGTATCAATATATAGGTAAAAAGGTAAAAAAGCAATAGATATACTGGTTAATAAGTCATGACATTCAAGGCATGTTTCAATCAAAACAAAAAGTATGGGTATTTATTTGTTTACGGTACTAATAATCTCCAGTCCATGGGACCTGGGTCGTTAAAAATAATACAATTACCCTTGATAAATATAAAATACTACATTTACACCAAAGTCATCAAGAATTAAAAAAATGTATGATATTGAAGTTTTAATGTTGATGAAGATATTTATAATAAGGCGGGTGGGGTTTTTGTATAGTCAGTAGAATCCAGAGACAGATTCAGAGGGGGAGGGGGTCCCCCCTTTTTTTTCTGGGAAAATTTTGGTTGATTTTATAGGGAAATCAGTGAAGCATGCCCAGACGAGCCCCCACTTTCTAGATTCACCACTGGAATCTTTAATATTGTTTGCCATTCAGCATTTTCTGTCTAATATTTTTATTTGATCAACTACAATATGACTTCTCATGTACATTTGTACATGTCAGGTGGGTTCAAAATGGCTGACCACAATTTACATTTCTATCAGCATGATCAGTTGAGAATTTTTTAATGTTTGGGTATGGGGTTTTATTATTGTTGGTCAAAAGCGTTTTATTTCATACATGTACAAATAAAACAAAGTGAAAATCAAATGAAATATAAAAAAATAGATTTATTTATCAGTAATTATAAGCTGTATGGTTGTAAAACATAAATCTTTCCTACTTTAGTATTTATAATTATGAAAAGCCAGAATTAAAAACAAAAAATTGCTCTGAATTTGTACAAGACAATTTTACCATTTCTAGTGAGCCACTTGATGTCATTTCTTGTTTAATTGTGTTGTTGGGTTGTTATCTACCTAAATTTACTTAAAATCCTGTTGTTTTATACATTTATTCATTATAAGAATTTCAATTGTATCAACTTACTTTTTGTTTGATATGATAAATTATTTTCCGAAAAAATATATCTGCAACGGTGGCTCCCCCAATGACATCCATTGTTGACAGATCTGTGTGCCACATGATCAATACCTTATAGATTTCTCAAGTTACAATGGATTATTTTCTGTGGATTAGTATTCTTTATAGGAAATATACACAATATTAACCAATATTTTATGTGTGTGCTATAGTTTTTAAAAGTTGTGACTTTTAAATGAATATGACTAAAAACTAGTTACATGTACACATCAATGAGACAGCAACTCAACAACATAAACCTTATAAAAACCAGTCACAATTACAGATTAACATGTCTTATCTTTGATGATAGACTATATATTATATTGAACTATGTCAAACACCAATGACCTGTAAGTTGAGTAAACCACCTAAGGTATAAGCAAAGAAAACAAGTTTCCTAGGGCTATTTTGACACAAAAATCTGAAAGCTAAAATTATCATGAGATATACTGAAATATTCATGACTTACTGTAAGAACTAATTTCTCATAAGATGTTTTGTAAAATCAGTAAAAGAATTTGACACAAATTTCCATAATGAATTTATGCATGTCCCACCATTTATGAATAACTTTCTTATCATTCAATACAATATTTTATTTATTTTACCATTATGCTTTAAATTGCAACATAAAAAAAAATGTACTACCACTCCTGAAGTCAATCCCAACATTCTTTGAAAATATTATATGGAAAACATGACAATACCTTAACATGCTTCCCGAACAATGGCCCACATCTTCTTTTATGTTGACTTACTATTGTATGTTTCCATATATTGATTAATATGCTGACAGATTTCTTTATTTTGATATTTTTTCACTTTCAGCTTGTTGAAGAGGAAGGAGGAATGGACCAAATCAACAGAGAAAGAAGATGGTCAAGAATAGCTACAAGAATGCACTACCCATCCAAACAAGTTGGAACAACCCTGAGAGCACATTATGAGAAAATTTTATATCCATTTTATGTGTTCAAGAAAGGAGATATCTTTGACTCAGAGGTTAGGGCAAAATATTTTATGAGTAATATATAACATGATCTACTGACATAAGAGGTCCCTAAACACGGTAGCTTCTAATGGAAGTTTTGTTAGTTAGAGACCAATTTATTCTGTGAATCAGCAGGAAAAAAATATGTAGCACATGAAATATAGGATATGCCAAAACAAATAATTAAAAACGTCTGGTGATGATTTATCATGTTTTGGCATATATATCCTATATTATTTAAGTGCAAAATTTCCTCTATGCAATTGAAAATAATGAATCAATATTTAAATATAAAAGTATCATATTAGAAGACCTGAAAGTATTGAAACATACTGTAGATTCATTATTATTAGTTGGATACCAATTTTCGTGGATTTGGTGGAAACAGACGAACCACGAAATTAAATGTTTAACAAATACCAAATTTTCTATAGGCTTGTATGCAGATTTCTCCAAACCACGAAATTAAATATCCACCAACATATAAGTTTTCCTCAATCCACGATAATTGGTATCCACGAAAATAAATGAATCCACAGTTTTATGTTTCTTGTAAATTTACATTAAAGTTCATATAGAATATTTTCATAAAAAAAAAAATGTTTGTAAGTATATGGCATATCATGTGTATTATACATAATTTCCAACATTGTTGTTGTGAACTAGAGTCTAGAAAAGATAGAGAATTTTCCATCCTCAACTTTCATGACTTTCACACTGGAGTATAAAAAAGTTTATTACTCTAAAATATGTCATTGTATGTTTGGTAGTGAAGCTATGTGGTTTCATGATTAAGATATTTAAAAAAAAGACAACTTTCACATTAATACATTTTCACTTTCAGTATATCTTAAATTTCTGATTATCACAATGTTAATTTACTTATTCTTTTCTTGTTTTTAGAAATATAAGAAAGAAGAGGAAATAAAAGAAGAAGATGATGAAGAGGACGATGAGTATAAACCTAGCGGACAAGATTATAAGTCACATGGTATAGCAGCTAAAACAGCAGCTGGAGGATTTAGGAGAAAGAGCAAAAAGGAAAGAATGATAAAGGAAGAGGATTGTCAGTTTTCATCATTCAACCCAGAAAACCCAGATGAGGTAAAGGACTGGTTTTATTTTGCCGGCTATGACACAAATAATCTTCAGATAGCTCTTTTCTTGCAGTGTTCCAGCTAGGTTTTCAAAAGGGTGCCAATCCTGAAAAAGGGCATTTAACGCGCGATATAATAATATGAAAAGGGCATATTTTAATAAAAGATGTTAATCAAACATTTGTGTTTATTCGCTGAATCACAGGTTATACAAGAACAACATCACTAGGCATTAGCCCATATTGAACTCAATCTTTCTACTTTTAAGGCTGAAAAACTTGATAAGCAGCTTGTCACACAAGTTTTTTTATCATTGCTTGGCACAGTTGAACTTTATATGCAGTATGTTTTGATAGGTGACCTGTTTCATACTGTTTCTATGGTCTACCACATTTTACCAGTTTCACCTTTCTACCCCTGCTGTGCTTGATGGCAGTACAGCACAAAACCACTGTGCTCAGTAAATTCACAATTTTAGGATATAAAGCAACAGTGAAAAATAGTTTCAAAAATTAAAAAAAAAGAAAAAGATGACCAAGGCACCCTACCAACACTGCTACTAAGACCCTCTTTAACTTTTCCCATAACTCAAAATAAGTAATTAAACATATATATTCTTAAGCAAGAAGTATGGAGACATATTTTAGAATATGTAATGGGTTACTCAATGCTAGGAAAAAAATCAGATTGTGTTATCTTTCTTTATTCGGGTGTGCTCCTTCTTTGGAGGATTATAAACAGTACGTAAATATGATGTAAATATGATCACAATATGGCGGCTGATTTTGTTATTTTCGTACCATTAATGAAGGCAGTTAATGACAAATACATCTGAATTTTCTGTTTATTTTACAGAAAACAAGTAAAACAATGTCTTTAACGAGTTTATTATGGTTTTCCAACTTTCTGTCATTACGTTTCCTCCATGAAACTACGGTAAACATCGCAAATTGTGCCCAAGTTGTTGTATGCACATTTCTTCAAAGATAATTGCCGACTGATTCTATTTGAACGAATTAATGTTGATGATCATTAATGACCCATCCGATAAACGGATTACCTATAACAACAGATTATGACACCAGTTGTAACCATTGATTAGCTTGGGGTCGTAAACAAAGTCATAAACTTTTCCCCTGGTAAAATTTAGTAATTAGCGTATCATATCAATACGCAAATTAATATGCAATCGATTTTCAAAAAAGGCAGGGTGCCCTGGAAACTGTAAAAAGGGCACAGGGCGCCACTCGGAAAAGGGCGGGCACCGCGCCCTCTGAAAACGGCCTAGCTGGAACACTGTCTTGCATACATGTTTATTTACGAACTAACCATAAATTTACAGCAAAGGCTCCAACTTAAGTTTGCCTAAACCCAATGTTATTAAACTTATACACAATGCCTAAACACAAAAATCAGATCTAGTTGGAATTTGGGAGGCTTCACCTTTACCCTTCTTGTGTTATGTCCCTTTATAAATTGATATACATGCAAAGGCATCATCTATTATTTAAGCTTTGTCGTAAGCTCACAATATTTAGAAAAAAAATCTTTCTCAAAGGTTAGTTTTAAAAAAACATATATGGATTAGAATTGATTGTTAGAAAAATGATTAATTTCATATCTTTTATTTCAGGAGCTTGATATTGATTACAATGTCAATTCTGAACTGAAGAAACTACAGTTTTATGGTGCAGGACCAAAGGCAGCTGTTCCTGGACAAGGTATAAAACAACTGTTTATTCAACATTCATCTCTGAACTCTTTGTTTAGAACCATTGGCTATTAGACAATAATCATGAAAATTATATCCAAATTAATTGTGAATTCTGGACAGTAATGTATGAATCTCCTTAGAATATTCCAAGAAATGAACATTTCATTCATCATATATGTATAATATGAAAACCAAAGGAAACTTCTGAAATTCTTTATGTTTAATGAGTATTTCTGCTTTTACCTGGGCTGCAATTCCCAAAAAGTCTTACAATTTTCAACCAAATGCAATTTGTATGGTTTGATAAAGATTTAAAGCTGGCCACAAAACATTCAACCTTTTTTGAAACACAGGCCGAGGAGTTTAGATTATTATTTATGATAACAGAAAAGACATAGTTGAAAGTGGAAGGAAACTTCATAAATTTATGTATTAAATTATAAATAAGAATTTTTTTGTAAACAGATGAAAAACCCAAACTACCAAAGAACAAGATGAAGATGAGAGACAAGTTTGTAGATCCAACTGCTTATACTGGGGTAAGTTGTCAAATATTTACTAATATAAGCCAATAATAGAAGTTTGTTATAGTGGTCAGAATAAATATTGAATGAGTCTAAAACATATGTGGACAAGGGTTTTTAAACACAGAGAATTGCATTTATATATTTCTTGATTTTGTCAAATTTTATTAAATGACTGTCTGCTGTGAAAAAAAAGAAAAGAATAAAATAAAACAAGGTTGTCTACAAATTGAAACATTGAAGATAAAATTGTCTGTCAAAAGCAATAATGAAAACATAGTTGATGAATTCGCTGTAACCTCTAAATCTTTGAAACATTGAAGCATAACTGCATACTATACATAGCTGAATACGGTAATTATATTTAACATTTTATTCTCCACTAGATTGATTTTTACCTATGCCACATGTGTAAACGTGGTGATGGAGATGAATACATGCTGTTATGTGATGGATGTGATGATGCCTTTCACACGTATTGTCTGATACCCCCGCTGGCTGAGGTACCAAAGGGAGACTGGAGATGTCCTAAATGTGTTAAACAGGTAATTTGAGCTCCTTCAGTATTTTCAACAGAATGTTATTGAGTTTTTGAATAGATTTATCATCAGATGTGACAGTAAAGCAAAATAATGTACTATTAATTCAGAAATTATTGCATGCTTTTATTATTGTGATTTTGTCATTTTAGACTATAATGCGATTGTTTTCTTATGCAATATTGAGAGAAATCTTGTTTAATTCATATAAAAATTTTAAAATGTGAGTTTAAATTATTACGATTATTACCCTGTCGCATTTTTCGCAATAATAAAAACTTTGCAATAATTTCTTAATTTACAGCATGTTATCTTTAATAGTTAAATTAACATTTTTGCTTTTTAAAAAATAAAAAATTTAGTGCAATCACATAAGATGGTGTAAGTATTATGTTTTAAGTGTCACTCCATTTGTCTTTAAATTTTTAAATGCAGCTCCTATTTTCACATGACATGTAGTTGTTTATATTATTCATTCATTTTTTGTGACAGTTCATAAATAGATATAGGAAGATGTGGTGTGAGTGCCAATGAGACAACTCTCCATCCAAATAACAATTTAAAAATTAAACCATTATAGGTTAAAGTACGGCCTTCAACACTAAGCCTGTTTCATTAAAATACTTCTCTGGGGTTTATAGGATGCTCTCATCATTTTTCAAATGTTAGCAGAGTAGTAACATTGTATGAAAGTTGAAATCGGTCATTGTATTTTGAGAACTTATTTAAGATTGATAATGATGTATTCAGATTTTGTTAGTGACATTTACAATTATTGATGATTAAGAAATAGAATTGATGTAAGGTCTTGCTTTGTGTTTGTATTTTAGGTCTGTTCCAAACCACTAGAGCCATATGGATTTGACCAGGCAAAGAGAGAATACACTTTGCAGTCTTTTGGGGAACATGCTGACCAGTTCAAGTCTAATTATTTCAACATGCCTGTCCATGTAAGTTGAAAAACTTAAAAATATGATAAGCCATAAGTTTCATCAGCATTCAATCATTGTTAATCAGTCATTCATTCACAACCAAATGATAGGAATGCCAACATATATGCATGACATGTATGATGTTGGGATTTGATTTTCATATTGACAGCTGTCTGTATAGAGTTTCAACCTCTATAATTGGCTACAATGGATGGATTTCAGTTTTATTAGTGATTGAATTAAATACAAAAAACGACAAATTCTAAGTCAATATACCAAAATTAGGGAAAATATATACATGAACTATATAAGAGATTCCTGTAATTTATTTTTATCCATCAGATGGTACCATTAAGTCAAGTGGAGGGTGAATTTTGGAGACTTGTGTCGAGTATTGAGGAAGATGTCTGTGTACAGTATGGAGCTGATATACATGCAATGGAGATGGGCAGTGGTTTCCCAACAAAACAAACTAGTGATTTGTTTCCTGAAGATGAGGTTTGTTGTTATAAGATTATGTTACTTAAAGTCTTAGACTCTTATTCAATATTCTGACAATTGTCCTGAACGTTCATGAACTATTAACCACTGGACATAAGCAATCAACATTCTATCAATATTCTGAGGTTTTCGTATTATGGCTTCTAGTCACATGGTGCTCTTGTGAAAATCTACCTTCACTGATCATTGATAACAGACAGTTCTGTAGTTTACCTTTACTAGTCTTCTTGAAATTGCTTTACTTTTGTCATAAACTAAAAAAAAAAATCTTTGGTGTTGAAATCAATTATGTACTGCTCCATTGAAGCAGTGTGTTTATAATTGCTGGACTAAATGCCTAAAACTTGAAAATTTGATTATACAATATATGGAAAAGTATCATTCAATAATTGCCAATAAAGTGCATTTTTTTCCTTGATAATTTGTTGAAATTTTAAACTGAATTGTCAATCAAACCATATATTAATTGTTAAGATGGAATAATCATTGGTATGCAATAATTGAATACCTTGTAATATGTTTTTCAGGAGTATATAAATTCTGGCTGGAATCTTAACAACCTACCAATACTTGAACAGTCAGTATTATGTCACATCAATGCAGATATATCTGGGATGAAGGTAAGATAATGAAATATAATATCTTATCGTCTCATTATGGGTTTTCCTGCTACTAAAAATGCATTGTGACATCACAATTTCTATTGATTAAATATGCATAGAATGCATTCATATGACGTATGAAAACATATAATCTGACCATAATATCTTAAAGGACTGAAGAGAGAGATAGCAAAATGTGCTTGAATTTATAAGCTTTTTTAAACTTTAGTCAAAGGGCAATGAGGTAAGTACTTAAACCTGCACCTGATTTCTGAATATTTGAAAATATTGTTCATACTAAACCAGAATTTTCACTGAACTTTCAGAAAAGTCTGCATGCATTGTTTTACATGTCGGAAATACAGGACATTTAGTTTTGATAACTATATTAAATACTATATCAGGAAAGTATTCTCACATCCCAATGAATTACAAGAGAGGACAGACAAGTAAAAACACTTCTACAACATGATTTTGTATTTATATGACTGTCTGAAGTCTTTTAAAAATTCTTGAATGACTTTTCTACCAATCATTATATATTACTTTAAGAATTAATAAAAAAAAATTCTTTAGGTACCATGGTGCTATGTTGGAATGTGTTTCTCAGCTTTCTGTTGGCATAATGAGGATCACTGGAGTTATTCTATTAACTATTTGCATTGGTGAGTTGTTATATATATTTTTAAGTAGATTGTATCTATATATTTTTTTGTCTGATTTATGTATACACATTTTAATATATGCCTGTTTGTGATAGATTTATTATAGCATCATTACAAAAATGATTCAAAAATGAACTTAAAAAGATATCTATACATCCAACAACAGTGAGACATTGTACCATATAAAAATCTCTATGTTGTTTCAAAAAGATGTCCATAGTGAAACAAATCATTGAAATATTTTTTAAGTAAACTTAAACAATTAGCAGAAGTGAATAGGGAGACGACAACTACGTAACATCAGATTCCTGACTTAGGACAGGTGCAAACAATATATATAGTCATGGCCTTGATTCCTCCATCTTCGCTAGCCAAGGGTTACGATCCACTTTTGCTCTCTTCACCCTTGGCGGATTGAGATAAAATTTCGGAGACACAGGGTAAGGATTTTTATTGGTTGCAGTCAAAACTCGCTGCATCCAATCAAAAAGCGCCTATAACATGATCACGTGTAAATGTATAAAGTGTTTGTAAACAATTACCACGAGTTTATTGTGCAACAAGTCTTTACATCCCTAAACATACGACTATATTTAGTGACAACTTTAATGTTTTTATTCGTCCAATAGAAGTTCCTGTGTATGGTTAATGCACAAATGCATGAATGTTGACGTATATTTTCATTTTCGGCTTTACCAAGTGTGTAGAATCTAGACGCTACCGTGTTTTCACCTCCAACTTGAAGAGTTCAAGTGCTACCATTGGTCAAGAATAATGTATTCGGAATGGGCGTGATTTTTATCTTCCGATAGATGGCGCAACATTGTTATCACAAATGTTGGCTCAATCCGCCAAGGGTGAAGAGAGCGAAAGTGGATCGTAAACCTTGGCTAGCGAAGATGTGATTCCTCAGAAGAGATCAATTTTATTTTATTTTTGTACTTTTTTAGGGGAGAACCAAAAACTTGGTATGGTGTACCAGGTGGTTGTGCTGATCAGTTTGAAGCAGCCATGAAATCACGAGCCCCTGACCTGTTTGAACAGTCTCCAGACTTGTTACATCAGTTGACCACTACAATGAACCCAAATGTACTGATGGATCTGGGAGTGCCGGTAAGTAGTGTAAACAATCTAGGGAATAAAAAATAAGCAAGCAAAGGATTAAAAGTATTTGTCATGTTGCAGTATAATATTCAGCAGACTGATTTTGATCAACTCAAAAACTTTAAGACAAATATAATGAAAATTTAAAAATAAACAGTATTGAACTGCTTCTGTCTTACCAAGTTATCATGGTTAGTTTCTTTCATGAACATTTTTTGTGAAAATATTATAGATTTAGTTGTTTTGCCATACAATCAAAAGTTTTTTTGAAAGAGTCAACTTTATATGAAATTTTAAGTTTTCAAAAGTTGATTAAAACATTTAGGATGTTTAAAATTTTTATCACATTTTGATACCAAATTTGTAATGATGAAAGATTTATTTATTTTTGTCTTTGCATATGTAATGGAACATTTATATGGTATATAAACTTAAATTTTGTGAAATCAAATAAACTGTTTATAAAACAGATTGTGAGAGCTGACCAGCATGCTGGAGAGTTCATGGTGACATTCCCTAGATCATACCATGCAGGATTTAACCAAGGATATAACTTTGCTGAAGCTGTTAACTTCTGTACTGCTGATTGGGTAAGAGCATATATATTAATAAAAAGATAGTTTGGGATTACATCAATGAGACAGCCACCCATTGTAATGACATAAAAAATATATATGCATCTACTTGCAGAGGTATATATGCATCTACATGCAGAGGTCGAAGAACAGTCAAACTTTAAACAATCTTTTTTTAACAATGAGTCAAGCTCAAAATTACCTTAAAAAAAACAACTACCAGGTTAACAAAAATAACAAGATGTGGAATAATTGCAAATGTGACAACTATGCACCAGAGTTCAAATGAAGATGATTTAAGCAAGGCTATCATTGATCTACTTTCAACAACATATTTTCTAAAGGACAAAAACAAACAATTGTACAGGGCAAATATGAAATAATTTATTTGTTTGATTTATATTTTTGTATATCAATAATTATAATAATTGTATACAAATACAATTCAAAATCTTTGAAGCAATGGTATATAACCTCATTGTGTTGTAGTTTATCAGTTTCAGCTTAAAACTTTTTAATGAATGATAAAATTGACATCTCTGAAACTCATACATATAGCTAAAAACTAATTTTTGCAATCCTGTAGCTCTGAAAACTGTTCTAACGGCACACAAAGAAAGCTATAAAATATTACCAATGGTATATATTTCTGTCAAAAATATGACTAATTGCATACGTAGTTCTGAAAACTATGATTATTTATATTACTATATAGCTCCCAATGGGAAGATTATGTGTGGAGCATTACAGAATACTTCATCGTCAGTGTGTATTCTCACATGAAGAATTGGTGTGTAAGATGGCCGCAGACCCTGATGGACTAGACCTTGTGGTGGCTGCAAAAACCTACCAAGATTTACTTGTTATCGCTGAGAAGGAGAAAGTTTTAAGAAAGAAACTATTGGACAGAGTAAGTAAACAAATGGAATTTTAAAAGAATTGAAAAGGGGAAAGTGTCAAAGAGGCAACCACCCAAAAAAAGATAAAACAGCAAAAGGCCACCAATGGGTCTTCAAGGCAATAAGAAAGTCTGTCAATAGGAGACAGGTGTAAGCTGGCCCCTAAAGTTTGCAAGATATATTAATCACAGTTTGTAAATATTTGTACATTTTCATGAAGTTGTTTTTGTCGAGCCTGCAACTTTTGTTGCAGAAAGCTCGACATAGGGATAGTGTTCCGGCGGCTACGGCGGCGGCTATGGTGGCGGCGGCGTTAGCTAACTTGTTAAAAGCTTTATATTTTAGAAGGTAGAAGACCTGGATGATTCATACTTTGTATATAGATGCCTCATGTTACGAACTTTCCGTCAGTCACATGATCAATGTCCTTGACCTCATTTTCATGGTTCAGTGACCACTTGAAAAAAAAGTTCAGAATTTTTGTAATGTTGAATTCTCTCTTATTATAAGTAATAGGATAACTATATTTGGTATGTGCGTACCTTGCAAGGTCCTCATGCCCGTCAGACAGTTTTCACTTGACCTCGACCTCATTTCATGGATCAGTGAACAAGGTTAAGTTTTGGTGGTCAAGTCCATATCTCAGATACTATAAGCAATAGGGCTAGTATATTTGGTGTATGGAAAGACTGTAAGGTGTACATGTCCAACTGGCAGGTGTCATCTGACCTTGACCTCATTTTCATGGTTCAGTGGTTATAGTTAAGTTTTTTTGTTTCGGTCTGTTTTTCTCATACTTTATACAAAAGGTCTACTATATTTGTTGTATGGAATGATTGTAAGGTGTACATGTCTAGCGGGCAGATGTCATCTGACCTTGACCTCATTTTCATGGTTCAGTGGTCAAAGTTAAATTTTTAAGTTTTGGTCTTTTTATCTAATATTATATGCCAAAGGTCAACTATATTTGGTGTATGGAAATATATTATGATCTATATGTCAGTCCCGCAGGTTTTATTTGACCATGACCTTATTTCAAGGTTCATTGCACTGTGTTAAGTTTTTGTGTTTTGGTCTATTTTTCTTAAACTTTAAGTATAGGTCAACTATATTTGTTGTATTGAAGCATTGTTAGCTGTTCATGTCTACCTGGCATGGTTCATCTGACCTTGACCTCATTTTCATGGTTCATTGGTTTTTGTTTAGCTATCTTGGTTATTGTTAAGTGTATGTGACAGTTGTAAAAAAGCTTTATATTTAGGACTATCAACATAATATCAATGATTTGTAAAGAAGGCGAGACATTTCAGCGTGTGCACTCTTGTCTTGCCAATGTGAGATACTACTTTTATTTTGTATTTCAGAAATGCGTTTTTATTTGCTTATTTATCAGGATGAATCCTTACTATTTCTCTAATTTTTAGAGGTCTCATTTACTACATTGTAAAAATTTCTGAAATGTAAATTAACATCTTATTATATTTTCCAGGGAACAATTGAAGCTGAGCGAGAAGCCTTTGAGTTATTACCAGATGACGAGAGGCAGTGTGATTACTGTAAAACCACTTGTTTTCTTTCTGCTGTTACATGCTCTTGTGCAGCAAGTAAGCATTATAGTTACCCAAATGCTTCTCCGGGCAAACAAAGTAAGATTTGTCTCAAACAGAGTAGGGTTGTACACACAACTATTTTTTACCTTAAATGGTTATTAATTGTGATTACATGTGATTATATCAACCATGTATTCAATTGATATTCAATATTTTCTGAAATTTTAAATCGGGGTCAGCAAATGTTACATTGCAAAGTTATTTCTTCCTTTCAAGATATACACAGGGTTCCCATGTTACCTTATAAACTGGAGAAAGCCTTGAAATTTGTAAAAAAAAAAAAATGAATTTCTAAGGCCACGGTTTTTTATTTTGTTGGTTTACGGATCCGCCGACCCGATTTTGCCGACTTTCAGAATAAAAATAAAATTGACTTTTCATTCATGTTTTTTTTTATTCCCGCCGACCCTTATCAATGCATTATCCCTGAAAAATAATTAAAATTTTCTATTTTTGTAAAATGAAATGCACTAATCATTAACAAAGTTGATAACACTTTCTGTTGTGAAAAATAAAACTTTCAATTTACGTTTCTAAAAATAGACAAATCAATTATAACTGACCTTGAAATGTCTTTTGCGCAAATAATTTTGCGGAACGAAACCTGTGTTGAAAACCTATTACAAAATAAGTTCGTTTCCCTTATTTGTCATCAGTCCGTAAGATGCATCATCTCAGAGAAATAGACTTGTCCAAATGTTGACAGGTGGAATACATCAATTAAAGAACTGAATATTAACCATTCTTATGAAATTTTCTTGTTTCATAAATATCAATCATTGGGATAAAAACCGGATTGCATGACAACTGATTAACCCGATATTGTTGTTTTTCCAGTGGACGAGTCTATTACGTTTTTCGACAACTTATTTTTGTACGACGTTTTTATATTTTTTTTTTTATTAGTTTTTGTGATTGAAGATCATTTAAGTTTTCTGAAATTGATTGAAAGCTACGCGAATCTGTTTTTCTTGTTTGTAAAATGACGATTTAATTTCGTCTTTGTCCGTGCAACCCCCCTTTTTTTCAGGAAGTTATTAAACGATGTCATGATGATGCGATGTTCATGATCACTGATTAATAATATTTCATTGAATTAAATGTTAAGAAATGATGACAAAACAGCAAATAAGACAAACATTTTGTTAGTAAGGTGAAATATATATTTATTTTGCATATTTTTCCGTTTTGAAAGATATTTTTTTTTTTTTTTTTTCCGACCGACCGACCCGACTTTTTTAAGGGAAAAATCCGTAAACCAACAAATTAAAAAACCGTGGCCTAACACTTATGTTTAAATTTGAAATATTTCCCTTTTACAATTTTAAACTGTCTTCTATGCTCATAATATACCAGATGAAATAATTTCTGTACTTTTAGATTTTTTATACTTGACATATGATGACATTTTAAAATATTTAAGCACTCACAATGATCTCTTCATATTTTCATTTTTATTTTAGATAAAATAGTATGTGCCAACCATGCAGAAAACCTATGTCATTGTGACCCTAAAAACCATGTCCTTCGGTTCCGATATACCCTGGATGAATTGCCAGGGATGCTTCACAAACTGAAAGTGAGGGCAGAATCCTTTGATAATTGGACCAACAAAGTTAGTGAGGCTATGGATGCTTCAGGAGACCGCAGACTAGGTAAGTTTAATAGTTTAAACTTTAGGTGAACAAATTTTAATCAGGATATACTTGTTAGTCGTCTTAGTTTGATCAAGGTATTGATAACTTGACAGCCATTTTGTAACTGAAAAAATGATGACGAAATATGTCTAGTAAAGTTCAGAATGCAGACATACTTATTGATAGCTTTTTGTCTTGCCAGGCCCGTAGCCAGGAATTTCCAAAGGGGGGTTCGTTGGACTCACAAACTCGACTTTAACAGTCACAATTCGGACAGAACATTGACTTTAACAGTGCTTATTTGTTTTCAAGGGGGGGGTCGAACCCCCCCCCCCCCCCCCCCCCTGGCTACTGGTATGCTTGCCTGTAATGAAAGTCCCTGGTGTCGAGACATAGGTGTTGCTATGTTATTGGTGACAACAATAGATAAGTTTTCTGCTTATAAAGTCAGTTTGACAGATACTACTTGAGAAAGATCAATGGTATTTTCTTTTAACTTGCATTACTATCAGTACATATCATTTGGACAACTTTCTCATTGCTCATGGTCCATAGACTTTTAATCAATAAGTAATTTTCAATGTTCAGTTTTCTGTTTCACTTAGTTTGATGAAATTACTTGTGATAGATCATTATTCTATTTTTAAGTTGCATTACTATCAGTTCATATCAATTTGACAACTATTTTTGATCAGATTGTCTTTTTGGTTTTCCTGACTGGCAAGACATATCTCTGTGTCAACAGATGATATTATAAGGGAATAAACAAAATATTAAAATAAAATGTTGCTATCCATAAAGAGTGACCATTGTTTTAGTGGTTGCTTGTATATTTATTATGATAGCTAAATTAATACAACATAATCAAGCCATGACAGAATGTATCATAGCTGCATGGTTCAAACTGCTTGTAACATCAGATTTAAATTATTTTTTCTTTCAGTGTTTTTATTGGTAAAAAAAAACTAAATTTAAAAAATAAGTATTCAACATGTTCAATTGAATTTACTTTTATCAAATTTCATGAACACACAATCTTTTAAAAATATTGCATCCACAAATAAAACATAAATTAAGAAAGTAGAGTTTTTTTAAGTATTGTTAAGCTGGATAAACAGTTGAACAATCAGCACTGATCAAACTAAAAACTTTATGGAAAAAAATTCTTAGCATTCAATGGAAACTAAATAAATAACAAAACTGTCTTCCAAATTCAGAATTATTACTGGAACTATTATTTATTTTCAATGACTTTGTTTTCAGAATTGAATGAGATCAAAGAGCTAATAACTGAAGCTGATGAGAAGAGATATCCAGACTCAGAACTCCTACAGAATCTGATTAATACTGTTAGTGAGGCAGACAAATGTGCTAGTGTAGCTAACCAGTTAGTCACCAAAAAAGTTAGAACTAGGTTAGTATAGATTGATTCTCCTGTTGCTACCATGTAATGGTATTTCTCTGCTAAATTAATCAATTAGTCTTTATTCTTTTCTGTAAAATGATTAAAGTTTTTCATTGTCAGAACAATTCAAAACAGTGATTCTACTGTTTTATTACAAATTTTCAAAAACATCAAAGTTGAAGTAACTGAGGAAGAGTTTTAAAATAATCTATTGCATATTGATAATTATATATATATGTCATAATTTTTAATCAGAATAACAAATGTTAGTTAAAATTAAAAGAATTTTGTGGATACCACTCTTAATAATTAGGGCCCCGCCGAAAAGGCGGGTCGCCCTATAGTGATCAGTCTGTCCGTCCGTCCGTCCGTCTGTCCATCCGTCCGTAACACTTTCGTGTCCGCTCCATATCTAGAGAACCATAATGATTTCACACTTTATACTTTACATGTATATTAACCACCACCAGAGGGTGTGTCATGATGTATGTACAACTTCCTAGGTCAAAGGTCAAGGTCAAAAACTTTGGTTTCAGTTGACAACCCTGTGTTCTGGTGAAGATCGTGTCCGCTCCATATCTAGATAACCGTTATGATTTTATACTTAATACTTAACATGATTATTAACCAACACCCAAGGGTGTGTCATGATGTATGTACAACTTCCTAGGTCAAAGGTCAAGGTCAAAACCTTTGGTTTCAGTTGACAGCCCCGTGTCCTGTGGTGAAGATCGTGTCCGCTCCATATCTAGATAACCGTTATGATTTCAAAGTTTATACTTGTCATCCATTTTAACCACCACCAGAGGGCGTGTCATGATGTATGTACAACTTCCTAGGTCAAAGGTCAACGTCAAAAAAACTTTGGTTTCAGTTGACAACCCTGTGTTCTGTTGTGAAGATTGTGTCCGCTCTATATCTTGAGAACCATTATGATTTCAAATATTATACTTGACATCCATTTTAACCAACACCAGAGGGTGTGTCATGATGTATGTACCACTTCCTAGGTCAAAGGTCTGTCTGTCTGTTGGTCTGTCCATCGCTAACAAATTTGATCCACACTATATTTTGAGAGGATAGCTGTTATTATTTCATACTTTATACCTGACAAACATTTTCAACTTAACATATATATTAAATGTGTCATAATGTATGCATCCTAGGTCAAAGGTCAGTCCGTTGGTCTGTCCATCCGTTCGTTGTTCTTAACAAATTGTGTCCGCTTTACCTCTCGAGAACCGTTAATATTTCATACTTTATACTTGGTGGGTCATAATATATTGAAGGCATAATTCTAAAAATATGTGACAAATATCAATTGGGCAGCATCTTTAAACATTGTTCAAACATCAATCCATATATCCAGAAGTCACCTTAGAGTAGTCAACAATGAGTTCACATCATGCAGTCATATCACTATTATACTATGAAAGTAAGTTGAGAATATTTATCAGTTTTAACTTAAAATCTTAGATTAAAATCACATGTGAGACTATGTAATAACTTCCAAATAATGCTTCATATCAGATTATCCATACAACTTATTTACCCCACATTATTGACAGCGGGGCCCAAAGAGATGGCTCCCATCTCAATGAAATCTAGTTTTTTCTTGATTGATAAAAATGTTTATTTTTTTGTTATTTCAGAAATCGTCAGTCAAACGAAGGGAAATACATAGCCAAGCTTAGTCTGGAAGAATTGAATTGTTTCTATGAGCAAATTGCTAACTTGCCATGCATTATCAAAGAGGCTAGACTGGTCAAGGTAGGTTTTCTATATATACAAATTAGAAGTTACTAAATGTATGAATACAACACACATTGATATTACTTGGAAATGAAATATTAAAAATATCATAAATGAAATATTTAAATCATATTGTAGTGTTTTTAAAAAAAATATTTAAAAATTTTCATTAGTGGATATTTGTTGGTTTTGTCATGAGTTCAATCAAGAAACTGTCATCTTGACAGTAAAGGACATATCGCAGACCTACTTCTTGATATTTTTTGTTTAATATATATATATATATATACAACTCGTCTAAACATCAACCCAACAATGTTAGATCTGTAAATTTGCTTTCGCAAATTTTTGGTTCTTCCCTCGCCGGGATTCGAACCCATGCTACTGTGATATCGTGACACCAAATCGCCTGCACTACAGCCGTCCCGCTAGACCAAACGACCACCTGGGCTCTCAAAAAAAAGAGCTTTTGCTGGCCATGTGTTACCTTTCCACGTCAGTTTTAATCTAGCGGCGTACTACAGTACATGATATATAAGGCATAAAGATGTTATTGTTACAGATCAGCTAAATTATCTATAGTAAAGGATCCTACAAATAAATGTAAGATACAGTCACAGAAAATAATTATATTCATAAGTACGTCTGAGTCAGTGACAACCCTACAACAGATGTATCCATATATATATATAAGTACGTCTGAGTCAGTGACAACTCTACAACAGATGTATCCGTCGGATCGCCAGCAATGATGGTGATACATGGCTGTGTACATGATACTGCTATCTATGCAGAGTGACCATTGTATAGTGGCTGCTTGTATATTTATTATGATAGCTAAATTAATACAACATAATCAAGCCATGACAGACTGTTTCATAGCTGCATGGTTCAAACTGCTTGTAACATCAGATTTAAAATGCAATATTCATATGAACAGGGTTGTTTATTCAACAAAAAGTTTCCAAATTTGTGAAAATGGGTCTGAAAGTTCTTTTTATAAGATGAAGATATGGACAATTTTACAATGCTACCGCCAAAGTTTTCTATTCCTAATTGAAAATGTCGTGAACTTAATCAGAATCTAAAACTGAAAAAAAAATCTTCTGCAGGTTATACTGTTTTCAAATTCTGAATTGTGACATTCCATGAATCAGAATGTGTAACATACATTGATATGCTTCTCTTTATTTCAGGAATTACTTGATCAAGTGATAAACTTCCAAAAAGAAGCACAGGATGCACTGAATGCAGAAACCCCAGACTCAGAGAAACTTGAACAGTTAATTGAGTTCAGTGCTACTATGGATGTAGACTTAGTGGAAATTCCCAGGCTGAAACAGGTATAACAGAGGAGCAGTTATTTTGGTGTACTGAGTGTAGTAATACTGACAAGATAAATTACAGTTGACATTTTAAATTATTATAAAAAAGAAGTATGATTGCCAATGAGGCAACTCTGCACAAGAGACTAAATGACACAGAAATTAACAATTATAGGTCACCTTATGACCTTCAATAATGAGCAAAGCCCATCCCGCATATTCAGTCATTATAAATCTTTTTTACATTCATCTTTGAATATTGACACATATGATTGTTGTTCTTTTTCTTGAAACCTAGTTGTTTTATGGGTATAAAATATATGTATATAAATGTTGATAACTGATTTAGGATATTTTTAGATAACATTTCTACTCTAAAGGACAACTTGTCCAAAAATTGAAAAAATAAGATTTTTAAGATGTAATTTGAAGCTTTACCTTGACAAACACTTAATTAATTATTTCAATCATTTTCTTGTAATTTTTCATTTTTTTTTTTATTACAGTCATTTCTGAAGTCATTTGAATCTAGTTTTAAAATCATCCATTTATGGCTTCTTATTGCATGTGATTTGCTTGTTGTGGACGGCTGTACCTTTAATTGTTACTTTCTACATCATTTTGTCTCTGGTAGTGAATTGTCTCAATGACTATCATACCACATCATCTTACTTTTATATTAAACAACATGTACCTGTCAGAACAATATTGATTTCAAAGCCCATCACAAATTTAGATTGCGCTCTGATTAGTTCAAAGTTAAAAAAACATCTATTAAACTTTTATTACAGGTCCTTCAGCAAGCCAGATGGTTAGATGAGGTCAGGGAAACCATGAGGGAACCTCTGAATGTTACATTAGATGTAATGAGAAAGTTAATGGACTCTGGTGTAGGTCTGGCTCCTCATCCTGCAGTGGAGAAGGCTATGGCTGAGCTACAAGAACTGTTGACTGTCAGTGAAAGGTGGGAAGAAAAGGCTAGGATTTGTCTCCAAGCTAGGTAAGAACAAATATCAGTTGTGAATTCTGTTAATTGATAAGCCTTAACTTTGAAGACTATAAGCAACCTTTTGGATATAAACATAAAAAAATTAAAATGATATACAGTTGAGACTTGTTTAAATTTTTGTTGTTGCAAATTATGATGTGAAAAATTATTATTGTTGAATTGCAGACCCCGACATGTTATGGCAACACTTGAAGCTATTATAAAGGAAGCAGAGGGCATCCCTGCCTACCTCCCAAATGTAACAGCATTAAAAGATGCCTTGAGGAAAGCTAAGGAATGGACAAATAAAGTGGAAACTGTTCAGGTGAGTTAATATATAAGTACAGACCTTTGAAAGGAACACCTTACATGTAAGAGTCTTGATGACATGGACCATCCATATTGCTAGTTTGGAATTTTGCAGCAGTAACTGTAACTCTCCATGGAAACATAGCTTTACTACTAGTTAGTTGGAATCAGACAGATTACATTTAATGTATATGAAAGTTTAATTTTGTGTGCTTTCTATAAAGAGTAACCATTATTACTTGATGGAAGCCTTAGTTTTTATTATGATAGCTAAATCAATACAACATAATCAAACCATGACAGAGTGTCTCATAACGCATGGTTCAAATTTTTTGTCACATCTAGTTATAAGTGTATCATGCTGTAACTGCTAATTCGCTTTGATCCGAAAAGAATAAAATCTTCATCAAATTTATTTGGCCAAATTGTCTTTTATTAGGTTTTTCGTTTAAATGACTTTTTATTTATTTCAAAATTGATTCCCATATGTATAAAAAAAAAATAAGAGCTTGAAAAAAAAAAGGAATTTAAATTTTAAAGTATACTTATAAAAAATATGTTTTATTAAATTATTGGGTCTTTCTATGCATGAATGTTGATTAAATTATTTAAATTATTTGAAAACTTTGTCACATGTTTGGTATGTAGCTTGCAAGGAACATATATGTTTACTTATATGCTGGCAATAAAAATATTTAATACCTCAAACTCGGTATGGGATAGGGAACATACATTATATAACAAAGGTATTATGTAAATACATGTATAAGACTGACCGTTTTTGATGAATTGAAATAGAAAGGTATATATGAACATTGATAAATTGTAATTTAAACGGTCTTTTCCCCTTTACTCTAATTCTTGAAATCTTCTCAGATGGGGACAACTTTACCTAGTATTGTCGAGTCTACTCCAAAACATGTGACAACTTTTCCTAGTATCGCTGAGTCGACTAGAAACTTTCAGTTTCAACCAAAATATGTAAGTCTAAAGAATAATCAATTTAGGACTAAAATCATGTATTTAAATCTGTTCCCTTTGCAGAGTTATATCCGACTAGCACCTAATCAAATATCAAGTGCAAAAACGTCATGTCAGGATTACTACATTGCTAATTTTTTCAGAATTTTCAAATATTAATCAGAGACCCAAGTGTATCTAATTTTTTGGCAGTAGTATAGCAAAAGCTATTTTTGTGTTAGTTTTTTGGACCCTCGGTCCCTCACTAATTTTTTTCTAAATTTTTAATTTTTAATCCAATGCCCATAATAATGTCAACTTTTTAATACACATCCTCAATGTAATCCAAGACAACAGGAGCTTATAAACATTGACAGATAAAATAACAATCTGATATAAAATGACACTTTGGCCTGCTAAATAAGTAAGAACATATCCAGATAATTTCTAAACTCAAGACAACTGTCATGTGTATTAATTTAAAAGGGGGTACCAGCACGGAAGAACGCAAAATAAATTTGCCATTTGCCATTTCACGATGAACGACCAATTAAAATTTCTTGCACGTTGATCTTTTTACAGATTTTATGAACATGGTGAATAACGAACCTTTTTTACGGCTGCACGTGAAATAAAAATCGCAAAACATGTTGAAATGCAAATATCCTTTACCAACTCAAAGAAGAAGTCCACTCCTACTATGAGCATCATCCACGAGTAACCAAATTAATCTTACTCCTTGAGTAAATTTTACACTTGCATGACCCATTCCATGAAGTAACTGCAATATATGTTCTTAACTTCTTAATGGTAAAAGTGAGGGGTACATGATTGATCATAACTATTGTTTTCTCTTTCCAGAATTCTGAATCCTATCCATACCTTGATGTGTTAGAGACCCTGGTAAATAAAGGACGACCTATACCAGTCAGACTGGACCAGTTGCCACAGGTTGAATCTCAGGTGGCAGCTGCTAAGTCGTGGAGGGAGAGAACAGCACGGACATTTCTGAAGAAAAATTCTACATATACCCTGTTAGAGGTAAGGGTAATAGTTGATTTTGAACTTGACTTAAAATACAATGAATGCTATCAGGAGGGCTTCTGATAAACCAGGCAAAAGGGATTTGTTTCAGGACGTAATCTGAATTTATAAATTGGATTTAATTATTATACTGTCATCTAAAAAAGAAGATGTGGTATGATTGCTATTAGACAACTCTATACTCAAGACCAAATGACACAGAAATTAATAACTATAGGTCACCATTTGGCCTTCAACAAAGAGCAAAGTCCATACTGCGTAAAAGGCCACTAAATGACAAATAATGGCCTAATTTATGTACAAAAAATGAACGAAAAACTAACTACCAGCCTTTCTTTACCTTGGAGTCAATTTTAGTATCTTATTACTGTTTCTGAGTTGATCAGAGCATAAAAGTCTACATAAAAGCTTAACATAGTTAATTTGCTGTTTTGTAAAACACAACGTCTAACCCATATTTCTGCTTATCCAATGGACAATAAGAACTTACAGGCCCTGTTTTGAGTTTAAAAAGTGAGTGAAATATTTGCTAATGAACACTAAACAAACAATAATTCTTAAATGTATTTTTAATTTAATTATTATATTGGTGTTTTGGGAGGCAACTTTCCTGATATTTATAATTCAATCATGTAATAATTACTTTTATAGGTGTTATCACCAAGGGCAGATGTTGGGGTTTACAGTGGAGCTAAGAATAGAAAGAAGAAAAGAGAAGAGAGAGAAAGAAGGGACAGTGAAAATAATAACAATAATAATAATACAGAGTATAAAGTGGAAGAACAAAGAGATCCTGCTGCTATTGTAAGTTCAGAAAGTTTATAGTCTACATAAAATTTTAGCCTGTTCATGAAATAATCGTAGAGAAGGGGTTTTGGTGATCTTTTTTGGGTAAAGATTGCATCAAATGCAATCATAACCCTTATGGCAATTATTAATCTATATTTTAACTCCAATGTGGATAAAAAAATAAAGTAAATATGAACTATAAGTACAAGGACAATAATAAAATCATGTCAACTGAATTATGACTGAAATGACAAATGATGACAACCCAGCATGAAGGGAAAATTGGGAACTAAGTAACTAACTGCTGATGTTTAAAAAGTTTCCATTTAAAACATACAAAAAACCTACACAATCATGTTAAAAACTGGAATCAATTTGCACATTTGAATTAATGAAATCATTTTTAACAATTTTTTAGGTGGCAGCTTTTAAAAATGCTGAATACAAAGAATATGAAGCAATGAGAGAATTGCGTCACATCAACTTAGGAAAACTTAACCAATCCCAATATGAAGTGAAGTACTGTATTTGTAGAAAGGCAGCTGCTGGGTTTATGTTACAATGTGAATTATGTAAAGATTGGTTCCACGGTAAGTCACAGTACACAGCCATATTGATATCCTTCACACTTGGGGCAATATGCGCAATTGTTTCTTCATAGGCCATAATGGTAACGTTTTCTTCTGTTGCTCAGTCCATATCGTAAACTTGTATATGTATGATGGCTTGTTTCGAAGCTGAGACATTTTTACATATGTGGTTAAATTTCCGGGTAAGAAGTGTGATTCATTTTTCCGTAAATTAGCAAACCCCGAGTATCCTTTTGCGATGTGGCTCCTCATGGTAAAAAATCCCATTTTTAACACAATAAGTGCATTGAAAATTTAATACTTTGAATACATTTAATAGCTCCATAGTTTTTACACATTTATTCTGTGTTCCCCTACTTCCTGAATTAACACAAATGGTTCAGCTCAGTCATTTTGTTATTATAGAAATGTGTCAAATATCACTACACAGAGATTTTTCGTTTACACATGACTTTTGTGTTCCTCATTTCAATGCGCATTAGGGGTATTGTCCCACTTGTAAAACTTGTATGCAGTTGATTTTGAGAAAATTGAAGTAGGACCAAGTACACTGATTGAAATCAGAATTGAAAAAAAAATGAAAATAAAAATGTGCACCATGCATGTTTCCAAGAAAGATGAGATTGAAAATTGGGAACATTTGCCTGACATTTACTGGAAAGTCACTAAAAGTTTGGCATTGTCAATGACAAAAATCCAAATGGGATGTTTAGAAAGCTGTTTATTTCTGACAAGAACAATGTTTGTCTCCTGTGTGATAAAAACTAGAAATAAAACAATTGTTAAAATTTCTATGGTTTACTATTTGTTTTCATTAAAAATTCAAATAAAACATTGATTGACTTAAAATATCTTCTCCCCTAATTGGGTATTTTAATCGCTTTTGCATTCATAGTATAATTACTCTTTTTCAGGAACATGTGTGCCATTACCAAAATCAGCAAATATCAAGAACAAATCAGCTCAAGCTGCAGCAGTGCAGGCAGCTAAAGATCTCAAATTCCTCTGTCCATTGTGTTTACGTTCTCGGAGACCCAGACTAGAGACAATTCTGTCATTACTTGTGTCCTTACAAAAACTTCCCGTTCGATTACCAGAGGGTGAAGCATTACAATGTTTGACTGAACGCAGCATGGCATGGCAGGACAGAGCTAGACAAGCCTTAACCACAAGTGAACTGGCTTCAGCTCTTGCAAAACTCAGTGTGTTGAGTCAAAAGATAGTGGAACAGGCCGCCAGGGAAAAGACTGAAAAAATAATAAATGCTGAACTTCTAAAAGCTGCAAATAACCCAGAACTTCAAGGTCACCTTGCAAGTGTAACGCAAAGTGCATTTGGTGGTTCAATAAACTCAGTGAAAAACTCCGATTCTGGATTCAATCTTGACTCAGATAACCCTTTCTCAATTCCATTGTCACCACCATCTTTGTCACAGAATTCTGACGATATTCAGATGGAAGTAGAAATTGTGAGTTCTGCTAATAACCACACAGGCATGTCAGAACATGCGTATTCCTCAGCATCTAAATCTAGTGCTAGTAAGTACATTTCTTTTTACTCATATTTTGAGCAGTTTATTTTGCATTTTGTTTTATTTTTGACCAGATTAGCAGGAGAGCAACTATTAGTATAAAGAGATAAATCTTTTATTTAATATTAAGACTTATAATACATTTTATAAGTCATATAATCTTTCATCTATGTTTTAAGGCTGCAGTGACCTAAATCAAAATTTATGTTTCAATCTTCTTTTTTCAGGTCAAACAGATTCCCCTCGGAAACATCCCAGAAAATCCCCATTAATAGCCAGATCTGGTGAAGCACCAGTCCTGGAGTTGTCGGAGTCGGCCAAACATCAACTGGAAGAATTAATGATGGAAGGAGATATGTTAGAAGTGTCTCTCGATGAAACTCAGCATATTTGGAGAATACTTCAAGCGTGTCAGCCTAGAACGGATGGAAAATTCCTGGATCTTGAGGTAAGGTCTGGTTGAAAATTATATGAAATGTCTTACTTTGTATTGTTTTTGTGATATGTGCAATCTTCTAGTTTATAAAACGGTCATATATACCTGAAAATTGTTTAATGTCCGGTTAAAGTCCGGCTGGGCAAAGCAGTAACCTTTTGGTATGTAGCAAACAAATATCTGAAGAGCTATAGTGAAGAAACAAAACAATATTTAGGCATTTTTAGCACACATTACGTGTAATACTTGATTGTTTTAAGTATTAAAAAAAAGATGTGGTATGATTGCTAATGAGACAACTTTAATAAGTACATGTATGTAGTGTGTGAAAACAACTTATATTAAAAATAAACCATACAAGCATGCAGATGTTGCAGGATTTTCATTATTTGGATTAAATATTAAATATTTGTATGGTTTTAAGCAGTGTTATTCATACATTGTATCAGGATTTTCAGTGTTTAATTTTTCCTTATGTTTTTTTCAAGTCATCCTTGTTTCATTTAAAATCTCTATTTTATTTAATGAAGACATAGAAAAATTGCCATTGGTTACTATCCATTGTTTTACTCTAAAATAATGAACTAGTAAATATTGGAGTGAAAATGATTGATAATAATATATTTTACAGGAACACGAATCTCTTATTAACAAGGATCCAATTGACAAAGAAAAACTTGTTGTCAAAATCAAAAAGGAAAAAGCAGATGATCCAGAAAAGAAGAAAAAGAAAAGGAAAAAGATTGATGAGGGAGGAGATGCGTCTAAACCAAAGAAAATCAAAGATCCAAATAAAGTCAAAATGAAGGTTAAGATCAAGAAAGAACCAAGCAAGGATAAACTACCTGTCATTAAACAAGAAGATATAGCTGATTTTGGTATGTATAACTGTAAAAGTTATTTGTACAGATAAGTACTAGTTTTCATATAGCGAGAAACTTTTTGATTGAGGCCAAAGACTGAGGTTAAGTTGATTCCATAAGTTCCTGAAAATATATATTTGGAATTCTTGAAATGCATGAAAGTTAAAAGGGCACTAGCGACGAGATATTTAAGTCAGATTTTTTTTGTTCAATCAATAATAAAAGTGAAATAGTGAAATAATCATTCGCTTTTAGCAGCCAAAATGATTCAATTTTGTCAAATTAAGCGAAAAAACATTGATAATTACTCATTCACTTGCAAGTGAATTAGTCGACCTCATTAAATCTGTATTCATGTGAACTAACCCCTAGCTAGAGATTGACAAAGCATGCATTATACGTGTACAGGTTATTTAAAGAAAAAGAATGTCAACAATGAAAGTGAAACTACGGTAAATCATTTGATTACTGATTCGATCTATATAAAATCATTCTTATATGGTTAAAAAGAATGATAAACATAAATTTTAAATCTCTAAGATAAAATCAAACAGACATATAAAAATCCATTCTAATGCAATTAGTTTGTAACGATAATTTTCATTGGACGTTGATAAATATTTTGAGGGGTTAGATTCCACGTTCTACCAGTCCGTAACTAAGAAAGCCACCATTTTGAATTCTGGGATATGTAATTTCTCAAAAAATAAACAAGATATCTCATTTTGAGCCTCAAAATCTTCTTTTAGTCTATTTTGAAACCATTCTGAAGCGTACGAAAAGTAAAAATATGTTTAGTATTCATGTTTGACATCCAGAGTAAACACATGACGTCACATTGTTTAGATGCTAAAGACAATGCAACAGTTTCGCGGACTTTTTCAATTATGCCATTTTTAAGCCGAAAAATTTATCAAATGACATTTATTTTAATATGTGGCATTAGAATGGAGATAACTGTATTGTATTTTAAGCTTGGCCTTCGTAAAACTGGATTTTACTGTCGCAAATATCCGTTTACCTATCTCCGCTCCGCGTCGCTAGGTAAACTCAATTTGCGACAGTAAAATCTATGTTTTACGAAGGCCAAGCTTAAAATACAATACAGTTATCTCCTAAATTGCATGTGTTGGTTTTATATATTCATATTGTTATTTATGTTTACATCGCTTATATGGTCATCTGAGGTCTAATCGATAGTTAATTAGATGGCGCCTGGGCTAACATACACACGAAACAAACCTACATATTATCTACACCATGCTCTGTATACTGTTTATTTTCAACTGTTGGTAGTTTGGATAAACATGATAAATGTTTTACATTGTCATAAATCAAATATGAGAATTTCAGTCAAATCGGTGACCATGAATTTGACAGCTAGTGCCCCTTTAAATGAGAGTGTTTGTATTGTTTTTATCAAAATATTAAATGATAAAAACTGCCACAGTGAAAAGAAGTATAAGAGAAGGATTTAAAGAATGTCAACTAAAAGCATTATAACCAGTTGAATGATTTCCAATCATGTATAACTGAAATTGTTTGGGTTTTTTTTAAACAATGTTTGAATTATTCTTATTTTTTTACAGTACCTTTATCAGGCGATACAGCTGCTGATGTGGAGCAAATTAAAAAGACGGTAGAGACATTTGATAAAAATAAGAAAATAGCCGATAATAAACCAAAGAAAAAGAAAATCAAAAAGAAAGAAGGAGAGGAAAGTACAGAGAAGAAGAAAAGAAAACCAAGAGAAAAGAAAGATAAGAAAAAGATGTTAGTTGATGATAATGAGGATGATGCTGACAATTGTGCAGCCATCAAATGTCTTAAACCTACAGGTATGTAAAGTATTTCAAATTTCATCATTATGCTCTGCTTACGAATAAAGGTTTTGTAATAACTTCTCTGTTTGTCTGTTCTATATCAGGTTGAAATTTTGATTAAGTTAGTTACCAATAAATTTTTAATGAAATTTACTTGAAAAATGTGATGTTTACTTTTAAAATTATCCATGTAATTCTGATTTTGATTCTGTTTGCACATTTAATGACATGTGCATTGTGAATGTTGTGAGATGGACTTTTGGATGATATTCCAAATTTTGATTTTGACCGTTACTTTAGTGTTCACTGAACATTGAAGCAAATTAATAAATTAATATAGAGAATATTAAACTAAACTTTGAGACAATATGCCAAAAATCAATGGACTCAATTAATTTGAATAGAAATTATAATTTATGTCAAATAAAATACAAGCTGCTGGTTTAAAAAAACAAACACCAATTATTTAATTTTACATCTGTTTTGTAGGAGAAGAAGTAAATTGGGTTCAGTGCGATCATTGTGAAGAGTGGTACCATTTATTGTGTGTTGGGTTGGCATCAGAGGAAGTTAAAGAGGATGAGGACTATAAGTGTTTTAAGTGTAAGCCCCCAATGGATACCACTAACATCCCATCAATGTCCGATATTGTGATCAAACAGGAAGTACAAGAAGATTTAATGTGTCATGAGAGCATGCCTGATGAGGTTAATGCCTCCTTGTTTACCCAGGCTCTAGCAAATCAAGAAGACTTAGATGAGAATGAAAAAGAAGGGGAGGTAATTGAAAATGAGGAAGGTTCAGGGGAGGTAAATCCGTCAGTAGTGACTGAACAAATAAGTTCAGTACCTATACCGGATATGTCATGTGATATAGAGACTGAAGTTGTTGCAGAAAATACACCTGATATTTCTGAGGAACTGGAACCACATTGTGACAATGCAATATCAAGTCCAGGGGAAATATCAAATCCGGACTTGATTCCCCAGTTAAATTCTGTTGAAAATGAATCTATTGTGGAGATGCAAGACATTTCAAATCAGGATGTTGGACAGGACGAATCATCAGTGGATAGTCAGGATGATAGTCAGCATACAGAAAGTTCAGTGGACATTAGTGAAGAACTTACAAGTGTTGTGGAGACTCCAATGATAGAATCGGAAGTCATGTCTGTTGAAACAGAAGACAGTTGTTCACAAGACACACCAATCATTGACTCCTCTCATATTGAGAACTTTACTGAAGAAACCTCATAGACAGCATACTTCTTGTGATCTCATGTTAATTTTGTATTAAGTGCCACCCTATAATGGTGTAAATTTCATGTCTGATTGCCCCCGAAAAGCTTACCATTTAATTGTTGTAAATATCAGATGTTTGTATTTGTCAAACCGTGTTGTGTTTGAAGAAGGTGGGCATTTTGTTTCGCACATTAACATTTTGTGAATACCTCATTTTTAATGATAATTTGTATTTTTGTCTCATTATTTCTTCATTATTTGTCATATACAAACTAGAACCAGCATTGTTGATATTTTGTTAGGTGATTGGTCTTGCCAAGTTCAAAATTTTGTTAAAAATTTCCACATTAATTTATCATAATACAGTGAATTATTTACTTATAGAACTGGCACTTTTGTTATCCATTTTTGTCATTTTATTTTTATTTTCACAATAATTTTCAAGCACAAATCAATGCAATTTTAACCCTTACTAATTTGCATTGAAATGTAACGTAGCAATATGTACATGTAAATATTTGTTATATACCAATACATGTAGTCAAAAATCCTGATTCACAAAATAAACTACCTAACTTTCTCCTTTCATGCACAATTAAATATTAGAAAAATTCAAATGAAATACTACCTTTGAATTTGTAGTGTGCAAAAGAAATTTCAAGTTAAAGAGGCAAAACAGAGAATTCTCAAATCAGAAGTTCGTTTTGACAATTGGAATGAAACAGAAGATTGAGAATTGGGTGTACCCATTTCCTATTAAGAATTGACATATCCTTGGGTAAAATCTATTGTTTTCATGTACAAGTGAGTACATATGTTCATGTACAAGTGAGTACATATGTACCTGTACTCTTTATATTATTTTTCTGTAAATTTAAAGTTTATATGTTTACTTTTTTGTTGTTATAAATTATTTTTCTGTTTTGTTTTGATTGAAGTTTTATTTAGTGTGATAAATGTTGTTATTTTCAGTTGGTAAAATGTGCTACAGTATTTTGAAAATGATTAAATATCATAATACAATGTTGGTGTAGTCAGATTGTCCATCGTATCTAAATTGACAAAAAGCAAGGAAAATTCTCAGATAACTATGTGACAAATAAGCATTTTTTGGAGTAGACTTTGTTCTAAAGGATAATTTTGAAGGTTTACTATAAATGTCATATGACTGAATTTTGACATTTTGGATACTTTGAATGTTCTGGTTACACCTTCATGTAAATTGTTTAAATTGTCCAAATAATATTGATTAAAATTGATGGTTTAGGAACATTTTTGTTGGACAGTGCTAATTCTACTAAGGAATTAATACATGTATATTTTAACTTGGTAGATTTACACAAGTATAGGCAGTGGGGCAATGCAAGATAAACCCTTTATTCCAAGGCATTTGTTAATAAAATGAAAAGCATAAAATAAGTATGAATATTTTGAGTACATAATGGAGGTAGCTAAACCTATCAACAAAACCAAACTCCTTTGGAACTTAGGATATTGTTAGGATTTAGCAGGTGGATTTAAAGGGCCATAGGTTTGAAATACCAGTATTCTGATGACAAAACCACATAAAAATATAAACAAACAAAAGGAAAGTAAAGTTAGTGGAATTCTGATTTCTGTCAATGAAAAATTCTTTATTATTCATTTCAAAATTATATTTTTATTTGAAATATTAGGTTTAGAAAGAACAATGGTAATAAGTTTATTTAATTTTTTCTTTTTCTTTTAAAAACAGGGTATTGGATTTTGAATATATGCCTGTTATTATAACATTTGCCATTCAAATACACTTTCTTACATCCTATTTTTTAGTGCATTGCCAGGTAAATTCTTATTTCATGCATGACAAAAGATGGTCATTTTATGTTTACTGTTATCGACATAAACTTTGATATTTTACATTATATTTCTGAAAAAAAGTATAATACTAATACATCTGTCTCACATGTCTTATGCCATTTTTTAAGGGCCAGCTGTTGTTGATTAGTTGTACTCATGCTATATCCATCTAAAAGCTATCTTGGAATAGAACAAAAGTAACATCAATATTGGATAAAAATTTGAATGTTTTTCTATTAAAAAACAAATCGCAGATGACAAAAGTTTTTTGGTATGAAGGAGAACACAAATCAGCTATACAAAGTTAACCACTGAAGAAAAATTCTGTTAAGAGATTCATATCTGGTGAGATAGGTTGTTATTGCATATGCATGTAGTTATAATGTACTTTACAATTACCTATTTCAGAATTAATTGTATTCTGGGTAATATTTTGAAAAAAAGTAAACCAAAAATTAAAAACGTCCTAAACGATGGAAATTCAACCAATTTATTTGTGAATGAACAATACAATTACCCACAATCCTTAAGATTCTGAAACAGGAAATTGACGATAAATATGTATAGATATGATCATATCATGTATAAACAGTCATTCATCAGTGCTATTTGTCCTCTTTAAATAGATTTCATTTTTGTTGAAAAAAACAACAGTTAATAATAATAAAGTCAGGTTTGTAAAGTGTTTATGACTTAAATTTTATGTTTGATAAAAATAAGAAGATGTGTTATGATTGCTAATGAGACAACTCTCCATAAGAGACAAAATGGCAGAAATTAACAACAATAGGTCATCGTATGGCCTTCAACAATGAGTAAAACCATATCACATAGCCTGCTTTAAGTTAAAAGTTCCCCATTGAAATAATTCATTGGTTATTGTTTCATGAAGGTTGTTTCATTCTTCTTTGGTCTTGAATTTAGCTGACTGATTGCTGTTTGCTTCATATACAGTGGCAAACATTTCATGCATATGAAGTTTGAAAAATTTATGTATTAAGTTTAAAAGCTTTTGTTCCTCAAATTTTATAACTTGTAAAGTAGGTTAGATTTTACTATTAATTGGACTTCTTTCATCTGGTAGTAAAACCTATAATTAAAAAGGAAATCTTTTTGGCTGTTCAGATGCATAGATATGCAATCACATCTGTCCAGAATGAGGATGTCCTATCTGAGGCCTTGTGTTTGGAGAATGCCATGCTGTCTGCATATTATAGAACCCTTGTGCAATAACTCTTTTTTTGTACTTTGGTGGCCAATTGCAAGCCAATGCAAAATTGCTCTCATTTAACATGCCCTCAGGCTCTAATTTTAGTTGAAGTCGAAATATACAACCCTTCATCCCTGCTAACCCATATAGAAAACCTATTGGTATTATTTTTCTCCTAAAAAAGGTAGCAATTGCTTAATATATTGGTCATTCCCATTGTCCGAAACTAATTTTTGCTGGTCACAACTTGAAATATTATATCCATTGCTTGACTGTACTGAAACTTATATCAATCAAAAATTTAGCCAATGGATTTTTATGCCCCTGCCTTAGTGGAGGGGGCATTAAGTTTTACACTTTTCCCTCTGTGCGTCCATCCCAAAATTTGTTTCCATTCTCTAACTTTAGTTTGCCTCAATG
Organism: Mytilus trossulus; assembly: GCF_036588685.1. Taxonomy (NCBI): domain Eukaryota; kingdom Metazoa; phylum Mollusca; class Bivalvia; order Mytilida; family Mytilidae; genus Mytilus; species Mytilus trossulus. Next base: position 24,232,993 of record NC_086373.1, on the reverse strand, counting down.
AAATGTTATGACTTATACACAATGCTTATTACCACAAAACCTGAAGAGTACTCTCAAAATATAGAGAAACAGTAATAGATGTCTTGCAATTTTATAGTGGCAAAGACTGACAACTGAATACAAATCAAAACAAGAACACAAAAAATATCTAGCAATATGCATTTACAAGAGTGCACATGCTAAAATCTCTGAATCTCATGAATGATTTTATTTTGAACGTCTTAGCGAAAAAGTTTATAATACACAATTTTTTAAACATCAATGATCAATGCAAATGAGATAATGCTCGGTAAACCTGTATGCCGTGCAATCATTCAATACACCAAATATAGTTGACCTATTTCAAATATTATCTGAGAAACAGGCTCAATAAAGAAAACTAATGTTTGACAAATGAACCATGAAAATCAAATCAAGATCAGATAGACATGTACACTTTACAATAATTCCATGCACCACATACAGTTGGATATGGCATTGCTTATACAAGAAGTATCTTAAGAAACGGACTTACTATTATATGATCATAATGCAGACTTTTGACCCAGAGCTAATAGAACACAACATAAATTCATATTCACCTACTATAGTTGACCTTTCTCTTATAATACATGTACCTGAGACCTTACAATGTAAACTGAACAATAACCAATTTACCATGTAAGTGTGTTCAATATTGGATGTACTCTTGTCAGACCCAAATATATACCTCGCATTAATTTCAATCACCAACCAATGTTACATAGTTGAACAATTGCAGATAGTACCTGAGAAACAAACACAAAAAGTTAACATTGACCAATGAACTATGAAAATGAGGCCAAGGTTCACACGAAATCTACAAGACATACATGTACACTTTACAATCATTTCATACATCAAATATAGGTGACTTATTGCTTACAGTTTGTCAAAAGAAGACTTAAACACTAAAATAAACCATGAAAATGATGCCAAGATCAGAAAGATACGGAAAAAACAACCTTGATTACTGCTGCATGAAATGAGGCCAAGGTCGTGTGAACCCTGTCTTACAGACAATGAACACCCTGCAAGGATCCCATTAACCAAAATATAGTTTTCCATCGTATTACTTATAACAAGTTTGAGAAATTCACATTACAACAAACTTAAACATTTCACGATTGTGACCTACAGAATTAGACTTTTTACCGGATTTGTAATAATATAAGCAACACGACGGGGGCCACATGTGGAGCAAGATCTGCTTATCTTCCTTAGCACCTGCATGAGACCACCCCCAGTTTTTTGGTGGGGTTCGTGTTGCTTAGTTTTTAGTTTTCTATGTTTTGTCTTCTGTACTACATTTGTCTTTTTATCTTTATCCATGGCGTTGTCAGTTTATTTTCAATCTATGAGTCTGGTATCTTTCGTCCCACTTTTACAAAAAATCAAACCATTTTATATATTTGAAAATGCCTGTACCAAGTCAGGATTATGACAGTTGTTGTCCATTCGTATGATTTCATTTTGCCGATTGATTAGGCACTTTCCGTTTTGAATTTTCCTTGGAGTTTAGTATTTTTGTGATTTTACTTGATTCATTTGTCCTCAAGGCAATGAAACTAATGAAAGAGTTACCTACTTCTTGATTTGAATATATAATTGGAGGTTCCACCGCACAGGCATTTGTCTTATGTATTGTTACTTATATTTGTTGCATTGTTGTTTTGCTGTCTCATTGAGGTTAACCTTAAATTGAAACGTATAATAAAAAAGGCTGATGTGGTATGATTGTCAGGAGATAACTCTCCCCAAGACCACATGACACATAAATTAATAACTATAGGTCACTGCACGGCCTTCGACAATGAGCAAAGCCCATACCACATAGTCAGTTATAATTAAAGGCCCCGAAATAACAAATGTAAAACAATGCAAACGAGAAAACTAAAGAACTAATTTATGTAAAAAAAAATGAACGAATCGCATCAACAAACCACTGAATCACAGGAACTTGATAAGTTTGTTGGTGTTTTCATACTGTACCAATTTGTGAAATCTTTATTGCTATCATAAATTCTCGGTGTCGGCTGCAAACAAACATACTCGGCATTTTCTTCTTTAAGTTAAGCATTAAAAAAACGCATTATCTAAAGTTGATAATTCACATAGGAGAAAATGGAAACCCACTAAGGTAATTTCCAATTGAATTGACAAATGTATAATTTTACCCATCTATAATACAATTCTGGTCTTTCAAAATAAAATAAAGACTGCCCAAAGCTATAGGAATAAGTCGGTGGCTTTCCAAAATTTTACATTACGAAAATGTTGAGGTTTTTTTTCCTTTATTTGGATGATTTTAAGTAGATTTTTTATAGTTTCTGTTTCATTTATTGACATTTTTTTTTAAACTTTGGTTGAGCTGCCCATTGTTGTCATTTGAATTTAAAAAAAAACCAAATAACACTTCTTGTGACAAAAATGCGTACTGTTGCTCCTTAACTCTCCCATGCCAATAAACTTTCATGACAAGGGGGTTTAATTTATTTATTATCATTTGGGCCAAGAATCTAATTAGCGGATGTGTCATTTCTTACTTCATTTATCCAGGCTTAGCACTTGCAATTTATACTGACTTTATATATATAAGTGAAAGTCATATAGCTGAGTGCAGATAAAATAAAAGAAACAAAATATTTAGTCAGACCAAGGATTTGTATAGTTAACTATACAAATCCTTGGTCAGACGACATTATGACAATTGGATTAAATGATAAAATCACGGTGTAGCTACTTCTTAGGCTTAGTTCTCCTGTACATTTTTCTGAAATCTTTCAATAACGATTTTTTTCTCTCTTTATCATGCTTGCTTCTTACGGTTATTGCATTTGTACTCAGCGTAAACTGTTTATATCAGAAATGCTCACATACTGTCGTACTGAAAAAGCGAAAGTAATACCGCATGTGTTGTTGTACCACGCCCTCCCTTTTCCCCCTCCCCCCCCCCCCCCCCCATTTTCTCCGCTCTGCATAATGCAACAATTAAGTGTTACCCTTTATTCAATAAATTATTGTATTACAGGTAGAAAAAATAAAAAATATTTGCTAGTAAATGTATACAGTTATTCAATGCAAATGAATTCAAGATACTGCGGAAATTTTTGAAACTTTTGAAAATAAAATTTTGTGCAAATGATATTTCTTAAAAATAGCACGACAAAAAGACTGCAGCCGGTGAAATTCTATGTGGTGCCATCTAGATGTCATTTTGGTTGTTTGTGTTGGTTTGATTGTTGTTTCACTACCGTATTTCCCACATCTACCCTTATTCATATCCAATTTTCCTTTGTCCAGCTCCAATTGCATGGTTTCATTCTTACTTCAAGACTACGACCATCTTTGAATAAACGAACTTAGTATGAAGAAAATGCATCATGAATACCATTTCGTCACCAATATGAAGTAAACTAACGGACTCCAAACATTTATTTCGTAAATCATAAAAATGGAGAAGGTGCTAATTAACTCAAGCTGCCACTTTGCTTCAATGTGCATTCATGGAACTGGTAAACAATAAAAGAATATTCAGGAAAAATACTCTGAAAAGGAAAAAAAAACCAAACTATTACATGAACTTTTCTGCCTTATTTATCATTTATATATATCAAATCAATGCTAACAAATTAAAATTCAGATTGAACAAATATTTTACTAGATTGAACGTGTCGTGTCTATTCATAAATCCAATTTGTTGTAAAATTAATTGAAATATTACAACTTTGATTTACACATCAGCTGTTTCGCGTCAAATGCCAAGTTTTGTAAGGGACTACTATATATGATCAAATATTTACACTCTGAATTACACTTATAGTAGTTGCAGGTTAAGTCGACATCAGCTATATAGACGGACGTAAATGCAAAATATCCACATTTCACTGTATATAAGTAATAGGTCTAAAACTTAACTTATCAGTAAATATTTTAAATATTCCTTATTTCACTATAATTTCAGCTTCCTTTAGATCTTGTTGATTTTCTTTTATAAAGCGGTTTTGAAAGTTGATCAAAAATGTAATAATTACTTGAATGCTGAAAACAGCTATATAACCCAGATAAGTTAATTTCGTTATGTTTTCTTTCCCATAATTTTCCGAATTTCACAGTATCCCCAGTCCATAAATTCCACATTGACACATTGCTGTTTGTCTGTGTCGAATCCATAATCACTTTAATAAATGACAAATAATACAAAAGCTTACTTTTATACTAATACAGGTAAATACGTTTGAAGTACGTTTTGCTGAGTCAGCAAACATACATATAACGATTTAAACGTATATCTATCGTTCTGATCAAAATCTGGTATTTATCTAGGACTAATATTTATTGGTTCTAGATATAGTGAATGTGTCAACACTTTCAAGAAAATGCTGGTTTAGACTAATTGGGGCTTTATGGTTTTGTCACCTTTATGGAATTATGGTTGAGCAAGACGTTTTGGTATAAAACCAATTTTTTAGATCTTGTTCTTTCTTTTTTTTTTAGTGTGCAAAAGATTTGAAAAGCTGTCACATGCTGTTGAGTATATCATCACAGATTTCAATGCTTATTTTATTTTATTTTGACAAAATCTGATTCTTTTTTCTAGTCTCATTGTAAAAATAAGCATAAAGATACCAAAGGAATATTCAAACTCATGAGTGGAAAACAAACTGACAATGCCACGACAAAAATAAGGAGGACCAAAAGACAATCAGTATACAGAACACAGCATAGAAAACTAGACTGAACAACACACAAAAAGGTGTTGATAGCAGGTGCTCAAGAAGGGTAAACATATCCTGCTCCTCATGTGGCACCCGTCTTGCTGTTCACTAATGATGTAAGTATAAAAATATATGATGAGTCTTATTTGGTAGGTCCCATTCGAGGAAAAGAGAACGCGATTATCACTTCGACAATTGGAACATATCCATCGTCATTTATAAATGAGTAAAGGGGCGCATTAGATTGACTCTTCGGTATTTACAACCTCGGTGTTGGAAGACTAGTAATACATTTGAGAGTAGATACCTAGACTTCACTGCAACCGATGTACCACATCAATTGCACTAGACATCAACTCGTCTAAACATCAACCCAACAATGTTAGATCTGTAAATTTGCTTTCGCAAATTTTTGGTTCTTCCCTCGCCGGGATTCGAACCCATGCTACTGTGATATCGTGACACCAAATCGCCTGCACTGCAGCCGTCCCGCTAGACCACACGACCACCTGGGCTCTAAAAAAAAGAGCTTCCGGTGGGCATGTGTTACCTTTCCACGTCAATTTTAATCTAGTGGCGTACTACAGTACATGATATATAAGGCATGAAGATGTTATTGTTACAGATCAGCTAAAATATCTATAGTAAAGGATCCTACAAATTAATGTAAGATACAGTCACAGAAAATAATTATATTCATAAGTACGTCTGAGTCAGTGACAACCCTACAACAGATGTATCCATCGGATCGCCATCAATGATGGTGATACATGGCTGTGTACATAATGTATATACAACTCGTCTAAACATCAACCCAACAATGTTAGATTTGTAAGTTTGCTTTCGCAAATTTTTGGTTCTTCCCTCGCCGGGATTCGAACCCATGCTACTGTGATATCGTGACACCAAATCGCCTGCACTACAGCCGTCCCGCTAGACCACACGACCACCTGGGCTCTAAAAAAAAGCTTTCGGTGGGCATGTGTTACCTTTCCACGTGAGTTTTAATCTAGCGGCGTACTACAGTACATGATATATAAGGCATGAAGATGTTATTGTTACAGATCAGCTAAATTATCTATAGTAAAGGATCCTGCAAATTAATGTAAGATACAGTCACAGAAAATAATTATATTTATAAGTACGTCTGAGTCAGTGACAACTCTACAACAGATGTATCCATCGGATCGCCATCAATGATGGTGATACATGGCTGTGTACATAATGTTTATACAACTCGTCTAAACATCAACCCAACAATGTAAGATCTGTAAATTTGACTCATCAGTAACTTGAAAGGAAACTGTTAACATCTTATTTAACCAACTAATAACTGTGTTATTATGATTTCATTTTACTCGTCAGTAAATTTTAAGAGAAGAGCGCATGAGCAGCGGGAAAGTCAAACATTCAGAGCTCCGAGAAAAATATTCGAATTTTCTTATTTCTTGAAGTGCAACCGTTAATTTAATAAAAAAAATTAATAACAGGAACATTATTGACACTTGTACTATGAATATTTTTGGCTAAATACGGTCTGGTAAGTCGGTACCCAGCCCCAGCACATCACCTTGTAAAACCAAAATCAGACGCCATTTTTTGTCAACATAGATCGACCCAAACAACAACAAACCACTACAATATCTAATGACAGAGAACATTAAGAATAAACTAAACAAGTTCTCAAGCAAACCGAGGCTTACAACAGAAGGGCCGGAATAGGAAATTAAAACCTGTTGTGCTGACTGATAGCAAAGGCAGCATAAACCGTCATGTAGCACACACAGCCGAACGAGACATACTCTGGTGGAACAAAAGTGGATCAAAAATAGAACAAAGCACAATTTGGCTAAAGAAAAACATTGCAAGCAAAATTATTAGACACGGCACCATTTGGCTATATGCATGGCTTGGAACATGCAATTTAACATCTAAAAACAAAAGATATATATCAATTACAAAAGACAACGATGAAGAAGTAAACAATATCATTGAGAAATACGAAGAGGTAATCAAAATAATAGATTAAATATTCAGGATCAAAAATCACTATACTAGAAACACCTATTTACTCTATTAAAAACTGGAATAAAAAACAGGGTCACAAAAATCCAGACAGATTTGAAGAGCATGATATAGAACTAGAGCGTCAACTATACACATTAAACGGAAGAATACGTGATATAAACAAACGGATAGGTAGCCACTCACCTGAATTTTCCTCAGATATAAGCTTCACAAGTAAATATCACTGTGGAAAAGACAGAAAACTCAAAACAACGAGAAACTATGAGTTCGGACTGTATCAAGACGGGATACACACAGGCGAGCTACTAGCAAAAAAACTGGCTTAAAAAAATCTCAGAACAGGCCAAGAGAGATTGCTGGGAAACTGTACACAAACCACATTTAAAATAAGTTCATTGCGGGCAGATTTAGTCACCGTGGGTTTTTCCACACTACACTAAATCACTATGTTTGCAATGACACTTATTTTATTATTTGTACTACTCACCATACCAACACAACATAGTAAATCATGGACCAATCAACAACTACTCCAACAATTACTTAATGCTGAACTACACCCGGCTAGTAGAAGACCAATCTGCCTACCTATCTGCAACACCAAAACCAAATATTTGCTCCTACTATTGATAACACTAAGTGGAGACATTGAAACAAACCCAGGACCGCCAAAAAAAGAAACTGTATATCCCTGTGGTCTTTGCGAGCATCCAGTCACATGGAACTGTCGAGGAGTATGTTGCGACGCGTGCAACATCTGGCACCACAACTCTTGCATATATAGAACTATGTTCAAAAGATTATGAACTTCTAAAAAAATCTAATGTACAGTGGATATGCTGCAAATGTGAAAGCATGAACATAAGCTCATTCACTTTTAGAAGCTATGAATTAGAAACATCAAACATATACGAACAAATAACCGGATTGGACTACACCATGGACTCAATATCATCAGTCTTCAGCCCACTAAAATCAAGCAGCCCAAAGAGTGGAAACATGTCATCTCACAGCAAGACACGATCATCCATAAACCAAAGAAAATCACATCTCAGTAGCAATCCTTACGAGATACCAGAAAAAAACAACCTCCGCATCATTCCAATCAACTGCAGGAGCATAAAAGATAAAAAGACAAGAATTTGAGGCAGCAGTCCACTACTTGAAACCAGACATAGTATGCGCCACAGAATCATGGTTATAAGGAATAAAACCAGGATCAAATCCAACAAAAGACGCCATAATGTCAAGCGAAATATTCCCAACTAACTATAATGTATACAGAAATGACAGAGGGACCCTTGGAGGGGGTGTATTTGTACTTGTAGAGAAATCCATTACATCAGTCGAACAAACATCCTTAATTACTCATGGAGAAATTGAATGGGTAAAGATCAAAATAAAAAACAACAAAGACTTGCTAGTTGGATCTTTTTACATGCCACACAGAGATCAAAAACACCTAAATGAACTGCAAAAGTCACCTGAGAAGGCCAGGACTAATGGGAACACCAGTGTCATTCTAACAGGAGATTTCAACTGCCCGGACATCATATGGGACACAACAACAGCCCTTGGACCAGACAGAGAAATCCAACAAGGACTCGTTGATATAACTGAAACATATAATCTGACACAAATACACACTATACCAACTCGTGAAGGAAACCTCCTAGATCTTGTATTTGTTACGAATACAACTCTAGTTAAATCCTCAAATAACGTACCAGGTATATAAGACCATGACATTATAATCACCGGCCTGGAAACAAAAGTACACCATCAGAAAAGCCTACCAAGAAAATGTTACATCTACAAGAAGGCGAAATTGGACCAAATCACCACAGACCTTAAACACACCCTAGAAGAGGTAAAAGAAAAACATCATCAAGGAGCTGAGGTACATCAGCTTTGGGACACCTTCAAAAGTCAGCTTCAAAAAACCATGAATACAAATATTCCGAACAAAGAAATAACATCAAGAAATAACATCCCATGGATCAAACACAAACAGAGGAAAATGCTAAAGAAAAAACAGAGGCTATACAAACAAGCCAGAAAAACAAACAAATGGTAAAACTATAGGTCTTTTCAAAAGGAATGCAAGAAACAACCGAGGAAAGTAGAATATGAATATGTCAACCAAAACATCTTTGAGGGACTAAACAACAATGACACAAAGCCGTTTTGGAAATACATTAAATTCAAACGCCAGGACTCAGGAGGAATAGCACCATTAAAAAAGGGGACTAATCTTGTCAGTGACAGTAAAGGGAAAGCTGAACTCCTACTAGAACAATTCAAGTCCGTATTCACAATATCATCAGACACTAACCTACCAACAACAAGAATACGAGCAAAAATCAATATAACACCATTAACGATCGACCAAAAGGGACTGGAAAAACTACTTAAAAACACAAATCCAAATAAAGCCTCCGGACCAGACAACATCCCAAACCGCATACTCAAGGAATGTGCTGAACAACAAGCACCCATCCTACAAATCATTATGCAATGCTCGCTAGACACAGGTGAACTACCAAAAGACTGGAGAGACGCAAACATATCCAGCATCTTCAAAAAAGGAGAAAAACACCTGGCAGAAAACTACAGACCTGTATCCCTAACATCTGTCATCAGCAAGATTCTAGAACATATCGTATGCAGGCATATCCTAAAAATCTGGAAAAAAACAAAATCCTAACCAACTTAAACCACGGCTTCAGGTCAGGATACTCATGTGAAACCCAATTCATAACTACCATCAACGACTTCTTACAAGAACATGACAAGGGACATCAAATCGATGTAGGCATATTAGATTTTTCAAAAGCTTTCGACACAGTACCACACAACAAATTATTACATAAATTAGATCAGTATGGAATTAAAGGAAATACACACAAATGGCTTAAGAACTTCCTAACTGCAAGATCAATGAGAACCATCGTGGAAGGCGAATCATCTGGCGAAACAACAGTTGACTCTGGGGTCCCCCAGGGCACAGTCTTAGGACCAATCCTATTCCTGTGTCACATCAATGACCTAACAGACAGTGTTACATCATCAGTAAGACTATTTGCTGGTGATTGCCTACTATATAACAATTAAACATAGCCAAGACCAACAAAAGCTACAAACAGATTTGGAACAACTAGAAATCTGGGCCGACAAATGGGGAATGCGTTTCAATGCCAAAAAGTTCTATGTTCTATCCATAAACAAAAAGCAGACAAATTCTACACTCTTAATAAACACATCCTACAAGAAGTACAAGTGAACCCCTACTTAGGACTCCAAATCTCAAACGACCTGAAATGGAGCTTCCCGTGACATAAAAAACATCAGCAAGAAAGCCAACGCCACCTTGGGCTTTCTTCGGAGGAAGTTGAGGAACGTACCAGAAGCATGTAGGAAAGTAGCATATATATCCCTTGTAAGATCAACAATGGAATATGGCGCAACAATCTGAAACCCATATATGAAAGGGGATATTGACAAACTAGAACGTATCCAAAACAGAGGCGTACGATTCATTAAGAGAAACTACAGGAGTCGAGAAACAGGGTCCATAACTACTATGAGACGCCAGCTTGAAATGGAGACACTAGAGGAAAGAGGACACAGCCTCCATCTTATCCTGATTTACAAGGTGGTTGAGGGACTGGTGCCGGTTCTACTAGCCGACAATTTCGTCATACCAGCAAGACCTAAACGAACAATAAAAGCCAAAACTTACTCAAACTGTGAAACTGGCAATATCATCGAACGGCAAGTCATCAATAACATCAGAGGACTTAAAGTACCAAATAGCAACAAACCACAGTACAAACATTCATTTTTTTGTGGAAACAACTATTCACTGGAACCAACTACCAGATAAAGTTGTACATGCAGGTTCTGTAGAGGCATTTAAGACCGCTCTACAAGAACACCGCCCATAACAACGGCGCTCTTCTCCACCGTGTATAAAAGCCTTAAATAGGATTCTACACGTACCACTACAGATACAGAACTGTTAACATCATATCTTATTTAACACTTCAGTAACTTGAAAAATAAAATTGTTACCATGATGTTACTGGACTCGTCAATATCTTGTAAATGAAGTGTTAACATGTTATTGGACCCATCATAACTTATATAAGCTCACTTTACACATGTCAGTTGGCACACAGTGACATCAGTATCTTGTAATCTTTCTGGTACTATGGTATTATTAGTCTTGTCAGTAACTTGAAAGCCAAATGTTATAAGGACGTTAAACAAACCTTTTAAAAGTTTTCAGTTGAAATGTTAATTGACCCACTAGTAGTCTGTACCTTTTAACATATAACATTGATAAGCTTAAGTTTTATGCAATATATCAACAGTTCAGCTACCCGAACATCTGTTCACAGTTAACTGTAAACACCAACTTGGTGCATTCTGTAATTACTGGTTTGCTTTTATAATGTACATGCAGTTTAACCCAAGAATAGCCCATTCATATGTACCGGTAGTCTTCTTGAGTGATAACTTTTTTAATATTGTGTTATTTGACTGTTTACTAGTACTCTTAATTATTTACTTGATAACAAGTAGTTTGAAATAATGTACCTGTTTTTATGTTTGTTTTTAAAACGTGTTTTCATTAGTTTTTTTCAGACATTGGAGCAAAATTGACCATGGAAAAAATATTACACTGCCAAGATTAGAGAGAACATGCCAGTTTTGTTCAATGAACTCGGTTGAAGACGAAGAACATTTTTTATTTAAATGTACCCTTTATAATAAGGAAAGAAAAACCTTTCTGGATGAACTCTTTGAAAAATACCCATATCTATCCCAAATATCTGATAGTAATCTGCTGATTTGGTTTATGTCAAACGATAGCCTTCATTTTAACTCTAAATTATGTGAATTGCTATCCTCATTTTACACATTGAGAAACTAAATATTTGCTTAACTGAAACTTATAAAACTTATTTATAGTCTTCACCAGTTCATTGTAACATTATATACTTGAATTGTTCTTTTCTGGGCAGTAAGAGTTATTCTTCGTTCCATATATATACACTGTAGGCAACTGACTCTCCTCATAAAAAAATACATTTGTATTGGTATTTTTATATGTATTCTATTTTTTTCATTTACATGTTGTACTGTTAAATCAATCATCCTTAATCAGAACGATAGTTGTATGTGTGAGTGTATGCAAGTGGGAGAGAAAGGCTTTTTATTTTTACTTTGTGATTAAATGCTTGTTATGAGCCCTATGATTAGGAAATAAAATATCTTTATCTTATCTTTATCTTAAAATTGAAAGCTAACTTGTTATAACCGTTATTTATTTTTCCTGTACTATGTTAATAATTGACTTTGTGGCTGGATATAATGCTTCCTTTTGGTTTTAACACCTCAAGAAGCATAGGATAGGAATAGTAATTCTCTTGTTTTTTTGTCCTCATTACCCAACTGATAAGTCAAGACCCTTTTTAACTGTTTTTGACAGTTGTAACACCACTGTCCAAGATAACGTATGAGTTGAGCATTTACAACCCTGTTAAAAATAGACTTGATCTAATTGGCATTCACATCTAATATCCTTGTACAATTATCATTGTTTTTGTTGTATCTATGCTGGCTCTGCCATGCATGAACTATACCAGTTATGTAAGCTATGCAAGTATTCTCAAGATAAAGTTATAATGTTAAGTGACCCCTGACCTTGACACCATGAAGGCTTCTCTGCTATGATAGATTTACCAGGCAAATAATACCTGTATAGACTGTTGATCATTAAAAATCCATTCACTCCATAAATGGTTCTTTTTAGCTGTTTGAACACCCAGCAATCTAGACCATTTGAATTAAGGGTCTCTGTCTTTGGGAGTCTCCTTTAGTAGTTTTGTTATAAAGAAATGACAAAACCCCCAATAAGTTATTCACCAACGTTAGCCGGTTTATTGTATCACTTAAACAGTGTATATAAATCTTATATAACAATCAATGTACATAATAAACAATTGATATTTACACATCTCTTAAGTACAAAAATCTTCAATTAACTATACAGTTATGACAAAAAAATATTAAATTAACTATACAGTTATGACAAAAAAATGTTAAATTAACTTTACAATAATGACAAAATGTTCTATTTATTAACATGACATGACATGCATACTTTTCTATCTACCAAATGAGTAATGTGTTTATCACAAACATGTTCTCTCAAACAAAATAGTGTGATTTCATTTTGGATTTTGAACTTGAACTCAGTTTTGAACATTTGGATTGTCTGTTTTCTACATCTATTATGGGACCTATGTATCATGAACATTAGGCTCTTGCCTTATAAAGCCACTCACCCCTATGCCAAATTAACCAATCATTGATCAAATCAAACATTATGATATAATCTGCACCGGAAGCAAGAGGATCAAGTTATAATAAGTATCTGTAAGATGTGCCAATACCAAAACTTGAATAAAGGTTTTTTTTTCGAGGATTTTACAAAACACTGTTTATCTTTATCTGCACAATCCAACTTATTTCGATTTGGGAAGGAATATACAAGTATACTTATTTTTCCTTTCCCCTAAACAATGAACAGGCTATAAAATTTGTATAAAAATGTGAAAAAGGAATGAAAGTTGTGACAAGGAATGAATCAATCAAGAATGTTTTTCAACTTCTTATGAGACAAGTTATTGAAAGACGTTTGTGCTGAAATTTTGAGCACAGTTGTCAGATAAACTACGGGGTACATTGAACTTCTATAAGTACATGCTCAAAAGAGACAATAATATTAAATTTTTAATTAGATGTTGATTTATAGGATTCCTAACTGGTATATTTTATGTTTATTTGTTCATATATTTGAAAGCTGCTAGTCAATTATGACAAAAGCTAAATGGTCTTTCTCTGGATTATAAACTGTGACAACATGTTTAAGGGTGATCACACCTGATGCAGTGCAAAAGGAACATTTTTGTTTTCTTATCATTTAGAAAAAAAATAATGTTGCCTGCAACTTGTCTAAAATCATTTGTGAAACAGATTCTTGCATAGTGTGTGATATATTTCTCAAACTTTAAAAACTACACTTGCATTCATTCAAAAATATGTATATAAGGAACGAAGTACTCTATTATAAAGCATTTAGCACATTTCCCTTGAAGAGCCTCATGCATGCTATGAAAATGTAATTACTCCCTTACTCTCTTATTCTTTACAACTTACAATATATGAATTAAATCATAACTTTTTTCTTAAATAACATAACAGCATCTGAGAAGAGTTGTGTTCAATAAATGATAGTAAGAATTTTAAAAAAGACAGCTTTTCCTCATAATGGAAATCAGCTTTAAAATGGAATGAAGCAACACCAAAAAGCATCAATTTTAGACGAAAAAAACAAACACCAAGCCTAAAAATTAAAGGTTTTATCAAATTTAAGCCTAGTGTTTAAAAATATTAAACATATATCATCTGAACTCAACCATTTTCAGTAGTACAGAGAATTTGTAAAGCTTCATTTCAGTGAAGCAAAACAAGAACCTCAGCTTTGTAAAGGAGTCTTACTTATCTTTTGAAAAACAAGTTCTTGCTTCTAGGCAGTATACCATTTAGAATTAAATATAATGAACATCATGCAAATATTCAAAATCTCCAACTCCAACTTTTTAATTTACGACAATCTCTATCTGTTGTCATTTTAGTGCAGTGAATGACATCTGATATGAACAGTATAAGAAAAGAAAAAAAGCTATAGAATGGATGGAAAATATCATGTTTCTAGGATTGTGCAAAATATGACATTATACCTTTTTCCAAAGTTACAGAAGTTGCCAATAAACATTATTGGAAGACATTTCTTTTTTCCAAGTTTAAACTGCACATTTGAAAACAGACAAATCCTCAAAATAACAAATCTGCTTTACATGTAAATATTCAAAGCAATAAATAAATATATTAAGAACAAATACAATTTACATATAACTTTCTGCAAATAATACAAAATCTAACATACAAACATTTGTAAATTGTTGACAGTTAGGAAATATAAGTATGTCTATTAAAAATATCAAGTTCCTGTATTGTATATAACACAATAAACAAGAGAGCCCTCCCTTTATTAATATCGGTAAAAAAAAAAACCAAAAACAAGAATTTTGTTTTGTTAATTATTACATACATGTATATGTGTAATCTATTTTAACATGTGTGTTTGTCTGTCATTCCTGTGATATGCCTTCTGCCTTAGGTAGCACTCCACAGTTAGGTGTGTAGTTTCGCATTTTGGCCCCTGTGGATTTTTTTAATATGAGAGCTAGTGTGCAATAAAATTCATTTTTAGATAGCTGAGTATTAAAATAGCCTTTGTATTGGGTTTATATGAACATCAAGGTTATGTAATGTATGTAATATAGGCTGTTTTCTGTATGACAGTCCGTATTTGCATGTCCATACCATACATTGGTCAGGCAATTATTGTAATGTTTTTTTCCAACTTTTTATCGCACGAACTTTGTGATTGGATTTTACGAAAAAATGAGGCGAAAGACACCCATTTTTTATTTGATCATTAGGAAGATTTAAGGAAACAGTTTCTAAAAAGGTATCACTCAAAGGCATTGAAATTCTAGTTTGATCCAAATTTTGGGGGGGATATATGACATGTTCACCCCCCGTTTTGCAATATTTATGGTAAATAAAAGCTGAATGTTGCCATGGATACACATAAAAGGAATTAATTTTCACCCTTTTAACTTTAGAAAATTGAATCTATGGAGGATACTGATTACATACATATGTACATGTACAACACAAACAGTTAGGTTAATGTATTAGAAATCCAGGAATAGGAGATGATAAAACATTTTGGAGCTCATTTTTAATTTTATTTTCTAACTGTGGAGTGCTACCTTACTGACATCAAAACACAAATTCGGTGTTGCTAGAATTAAGTTTTGCTATTTGAATTGGAAGTATATAAAAATTTAAATTAACAGTTCCGAGTAGGTCAAAGCAGTATTGGTCCCTCTGATATGAAATTAATGAAGAAGGAAGAATAAAATACAATAATAAATATACAAAAATGTTTACGACTGCATACTTTACAAATCCAGTTTATATCATATATAAATCTTCCTTTAATATTACGTTTTTCTTTATACACTAAAGTTGAACTTAACATATGAATTGGCAATTTTAATAATTTATATGTACAAATATATTATAAGCTTAACAAAAAAATATCAACAGCATCTTGTGAAGGCTAAGGCCTAAGTAACATGCAGCCTACTCATAATATATCACAGAACTTCTTTTTTTTAGTGACTATTACAATTTTTTATCACCGAGGTAGATTTTAGCCACTGCCTGTCAGAACAGGACTCGATTTGCATTCATTTTTATTAAACTGTTAGCATGCACAATGCTGTTTATTATTTTTCTACTACACTGTACCATAATAATTGACAATAAATACCAGTAACATTCATAATATCAACATTAGGGATCCCTGTCTGTTAATTATAACATTTAAGTACACTAATTGTTTTATTTTCTTTCGCCCTTCTACCAGAGATAATGTGGTCAGAGATAAGTGTTGGGTTTTGTGTTTAAACTATAACCCTGCTGTATATAAATTTAATGATTTGTTTTGTATGCTGACATCTAATATAATAAGGATAATAAAGCATTAAACATAGGCTAATAAAAAAGTCGGCTTTCATTATCTCCAAACGGTATCTCAATATTTGCATAATCTCAAAGTAAAATCCCTGTCATACTTGATAAATTTCACGTATATTTAGTATTGATATCTCAAATAATATCTGTCCATCTGATCATATTGGAAATACCAATGAATTGACTGTATTTAACAAGTTGTATAATCCACAAGTTATCAAATTGTAGACATGAATTTAAAATTAATTTCTATCACCTAACCTCTGTTTTATATAATGTTTTTTTTAATAAATGTTCTCCTACCAAATTTTGACTTTTTGATAAAAGTTTTCAGATTTTACTGAAAGACTTTAAAATGATGATTATAAAAGTTCAACAGTGATCAAAACTGACTAGATAAATGTCTTTGGTATGCACATGTATGTTTCACACTTCATCGTGTTGAAAAGTCAAGGTCTAATACCAGCATTTCTAACTCTGTTTAGTTAATCTTGGTTGATTGAAGTTTTGAGGACAACAATTAACCCTTACATGTCAAAGTCTGAAGTAGGAAATTTAAAAGCTCAAAATTATCTTAATTGCTACAAAAATGGTAAGACAAACTTGAGAACTTAGACAGTATTGTAAATTTATGTGAATATGAATAATAAAATCCACAATGTTGCATTTCTATCATTTTTGAAAAATTTAATGTAAATGTTGGCAGCACAATTATTTGCTGACACTAGTAAATGGTATTTTTTTTTATGTAAAAGTGGATGGTATAAAATTATGTCCAAAGTCAAGAGATCACTTCAATGAGATTCAATATGTTTATGTTACAAGTGGGTGGAAATATTTTTTAACAATTCTGTGTCAGAATGAAAACTTCGTGAATTGCATTCATACAAATATCATCCATCAAAAATATGTATAAATGATTTATAAAGTTTGTGAACTAATATCATTACTATCTTTTTAAGGATAATTTTGTAAATAGTTAATGAAATTCAAATATGTGCAAGATAATTCAAACTTTTTAATCTTTTAGAGATTTTGTTTGGAGGAGATAAATAAAATGATTGCCAGTCAACATTAAAGGCATTTTCATCAGTAAGATATATACATGTTACTGACTTTTTACAACCTTATCAAAGAACAACCTAAAATTATATACACCCTCCCCTTCAGTATCCTTATTTTCCTTGTTTTAAGCAAAAACAATTACATGCATTTTTTAAGAATCTATTGATGTTTGTGTGAGTGGATTGGGTCTAGTTTACACGTATTGGATATTCATTTGTTTTGTAATGAATTGGTTCAGCTAAAATATAAACAAACTCAAGAGAAATTGTGTTTGCTCTTGAAAAATTATAACTGTGATTTTACTTTTTTTTGTTGGTTAATATTAATTCTGGGGATTTGGAAAGATTCTAAATGGCACATTCTTGTTCAAATAATCTCCTTTAAACAATACAAGTATACAATTTCTATATATAGCAGATACACATGTTACATCTTTTCAACACAATGATAATTCTTTCAAATTCTAAATTATAATATTTCAGATTTATCAAAGTTAAATACCATCTAAGTTCCTGTTTTTAATATAAAAATCCAAACTCAAATATATTTATTTAATACAAATTTTTAGAATGTGCAAATACTTCGTCTTTAACACAACTTATCATATGCTTATGGGAATGCTTGGTTATAAGTAGAACAAGAGCTATTCAATTAAAATGAAAGTAGGATTGTAATGAGAGATATCCAAAATTATGAAGTATCCTCATATCTTTCTTTAAATAATTTGCATACATCAACTGGACATATAACAAAGATGACCCAGAAATATGTTGCTAAAAAAATCTTCTCCCAGCCAACTTCTCCCATATATTCATTTTAATGAAACAGCCTTAATACATATCAATTTTCTTAGACAGATATAAATGACAAATAAGTACAGCACATTTCATTAGGTCGAAAAATATCACAGTTAATAATTTAATAATTACGACTTTATATAAATATGTATGACAATGCCATTGCAAGAAAATAAGAACATATTTATCCTAATTAAGCAAAAAACACTTTTCACAATTAAGCTCTATACTTCACCAAGTAACTTAAAAAAAAAAATTGTTTCAAGAACTGTGAAGTTAAATCTATTTTCTCACTCTCTTCATCAAATTTTCAAAACCCATTAAATTCCGGTTAAATTCTAAAAAATAGTCCAAGTTATATCACCCTTGAAATAGTCTGTCAAATGAGTTATTTTATATATGAAATTTGGATGGGAGTTATTCCTACTTCCACTCAACTATAATCTTGTAGAAACCAAAAGAAGGAAAGTTTTGAACACATGAGCTATGAATAATGAAATGTGTATTTAAAACTCTAATTTCTTGCTAAATGAAAATGCGTCTGTCATAGAATGAGACAGATTATACTTAAGTCATCCTTATACATGCTGTTGATTTTGCATAAAATACAATAATACAAAAGACAGCCAGAGCAATATGCATCCTAACATCAATAACATGCACTCTAAAAATGAGTTTTAGTTTGGCAAGAGAGAAAGAGTATATCTTGTTTTCATTATAATTAATTTATAGATTGCAATTTAGTCACATGGCACAAGCTAAGTTTATGTGGTTTAAATATGTAAAGGATTTTATATAACTTTCCATAAATTCACTGATTTATATTTTTTCTTAAATTATATAAATGAAGTTGATATGACATTAATAGAATGTGTACTATACACATGTACAATGCAAACACAAAACACAAAAATACAGTTTCTGTACATTTTACACCTTGTTCAAGACAAATCTAAATATTAGATCAATATTGAAAATTATCACAAATAATATGATGTCATGTCATTGAGCATGTTGTCATACAGAGTTTCCCACGTCTATTAATGTCTTATTCCAACCCTCCCAAGATATGTGCAATAAATAAATAAGTAATACAAATTCATTTGTTATGACAATGATGGAGAGTTAGACACTTGATGTTGTTGGATGTTGTCATGTTGCTGGGAATCGTTGGTACTAGTAATGTAAAATGTCTGTGTCGAATGCTGCTGACCCGGTACACGTAGGCCGGTCAGTGGGAATGTCAAGGACACTGGCTGCATGGACAGTTCCCCTGTAGCACCAGACTTGGCAATATTTAATGGCTTAAGAGCAAGCTGTGTGGTGAAGATCTGTCCCCCACAGACCTGCTGACTGTTTGATGAGGCTATGACAGCATTAGTGAGAATGCCATGCTGAGGGTGGATTGACTTGGGTTTATGATGCACCACACCTTGTGGTCGTGGGTTGGATTTGTCTGAAATTAGAAAACAATCAAATGTTATTACTAAAAGCAAAGAAAAGTAGATTTCAAACAATAAGCCTTTTTATATGTATATATGTCAGATTAACTTTTCAGATTACACATTGGTACATTTCCCAAATTCTTAACCCAAGTATGCACACTAAAGTTGTATGATAACTTATTTAGTTAAATTTTTCATATAAAGTTAACATTGTGTAAAAGGGTTTTTTAAAATCATTATCTTGTATCAAACATACAAAAAGATAAAAACAAGTGAAAATGTGAGCTACTGCTCACTGATGATACCCCCGTCGTAATGGATAATATTTATAGTGTATGAATTTGCAAGTGTTCAGTAAACAGGAAGTTGTGTAGTGATTAATCTGAAAACGCATCACACGATATAGCTGACCTATATAAACCCTGAAACCAAATTTCAGAAATCCTTGTACTATAATAGTTCCTGAGAAAAATGGGACGAAAATCTTCAACTTGACAATCATGTGTAAAATCATACAAGTGTTCAGTAAACAGGAAGTTGTCGAGTGATGAATCTGAAAATGCATCACACAGTATAGCTGACTTATATAAACCCTGAAACCAAATTTCAGAAATCCTTGAATTGTAGTTCCTGAGAAAAATGCGACAAAAAATATTCATGGGACGGTCTGACTGACAAATGGATGGATGGATGGATGAAAGGACAGACAGAGGTAAAACAGTATACCCTCTTTTTTCAAAGCAGGGGTATAAAAATTTGACAAATACATGATATATGCTATTCAAGTTCTTTAGCAATAGTTCTCTGTAGTCATAGTATTTATTTCAGCTCTTTTGATTCTTTGATTCTGCATTTCTTCAACATATGAATTTAGAATATTCTCTTTCATGTCTTCAGCCTTTCTTCACCAATGAATTTTGAATACATATTCTCTATCATGTCTAAAAACAGTTTCCAACTTTTTTTTTGGGGGGGGGGGGGGGGATTTTAAAATGGTTACAAAACCTAGATATTTTCAGCTGTTTTAAAAAAAAAATTTAAAAGGTAAAAATATGCTCTGATGTGGAGTACATGTATATACTGTAAATATGGTTATGTAGCATCCTACACTATCCAGTATTAATAATTCAAACAATTCCAAGCTTGTCATTGAAAACCAGAGTAAGCTGGCAAATTTTTTTAATCAAGCATAACACATTTTTAACAGGAAAGGAGTTTAGGAGTCAATGTTGCTTACCTGTAGATGATAAAACACCATTTGGGACCGATGTTAATGTTACATGATTGCTAACAGCTCCCTGAAATAAAATTCATCTCTTGTTTAGTTCATTCAATCAGGTTTGAAAAAGAAAGACAATGTGTGACTATATATCACTCAGCACCAATGTATTTCTTTACCAGTATTATTTATATCTTTTAAATTTACAATTTCTTATATATATTCTTCATGATCTTAGTTATATTATTACACAGAACTAAAACTTGTATTACAAATGTTTATTCCAAATTATTGATTGGATCAAATCTGTTACATATTTTGACAGGGTAACTTTAAAGCTGTTACAACAACTGATGTGTTACAAACAATTATTGCTGAAGAAATCCTGCTAGTTCCATACTGTGGGTTCTTTAATCTTATTCAGTTATCCAGTGTGCACCAAATTTCTTATGTTATTTCTTCATAGACAGAAAAAATATTAGTCATTCCTTAAATAAAATTTGTAAATCCAAAGTATGAATTTGATCTTTTACATACATGTATTTTGTTACATTTAAAAAAAAAAGCCAAGAATGTTAGCTACTTAGAAGAATACTTACCGGTTTCAGTGTATGTGAAGCTAACATTGGTGTGGTCTGAGGTTGTGAGACATTGCTTGCTATAGAAACTACTGAACTGTTCGACATAGGTGCAAATGTAACTGGGGCCAGAACTGTTGATCCTGGAACACCACCACCATCTACAAAGAACTGAGTCACTGGTATTAAATTACTCTTTTGCAAATTTTTGAATTGCTCAAGGTTCATAATCTTGTTTTTATTGACAATGTTGTGTTGTTGCAACATTTTATCGTCAATAGTCTGCGGGGCGGCAGTGAGATTAAGATATTGACCATTCACTATTGATCCGTCTAATCCTGTGAGGACAAGTCCGATATCCTTAAACAACTGATTGTTCTTTGGTTGTTTGGAATTGTTCAAATGACTTAGAGTTGTACTTGAAAGATTCACATTGGGTATTGCAATTAATGGGGTGTTTGTCTGACTATTGATAGTGATATTCCCCATAAAAGTGGGAGCACTAACTGTGTGCATCGTTGAATTAGAGGATACAGATTGAACACTGTTTGGTAGTGATGCTGCAGAAGTTAATATCCCACTGCTGCTGCGTTTACGTTTGGCACTATTTCCAATGGCATTTATAATAGCACTATTAGTTGCATGTCCAGGGCTTCTTGAACCAGAGTTATCCTTCTGTTTATTATGTTTACTTCCACTGGATGACCGTGACTTGTGTTTAGCACTAGAATTGTCTGTAGTATTTAATACTGTATTAAAATGCTGCACTTGTGGGAACCCAGAAGCATCAATAGGTAATGTTGTTTGAAAATCATAAGGATCCTTGGCATTCATAGAACCCTGAGTATCCTTTGGTAGATTTGATTCAACACATCTTTTCCTGTAACATAAATTATTTAACTGTTAGACAAAATACAAACATTTCCTATAAATCTCCTATAATTAAAATTATACATTGCTAATGATGAGCATAAATATTTTGTTCATGTAGCAAATTTTTAATAAATTCCTTTCATATTTTGACTGTTTAGTACTGGAAACATTTATCAGGTCTACAAAATGAAAAAATAAACAGCTGCGCCATGAGCGCATGATACGCGCGACGTCTTATGTGGAAGTTATATGCAATAATCATAAATAGTTTCTGAGAAAGTTTTAAGCAATAACCATATATAGTTTTTTAGACATGGAGGGAAAAACCCCACCCTGGTTTTTTTTTACAAAAAACTAAATATCAATAAAATTTTGAATCAAAACCAAAAAGTATAAAGATCTTTAGATTAAAATAACAAAGAAGTGTGTAAAGTTTTAAGCAATAATCCTAAATTATTTTTGAGATACAGCGCAACATGTAAAAAAAAACCTCCCCTGTTTAACAAAATACTCAATAACTCAAAAATAAAAAATTTTGAATCATCACCAAAAAGTATACAGATCTTTAGATCAATATATCAAAGAAGTGTGTAAAGTTTTAAGCAATAATCATAAATTGTTATAGAGATACGACACAACATGTAAAAAAAAACCTCCACCTTTTTTACAAAATACTCAATCACTCAATAATGAAATTTTGAATCATCACCAAAAAGTATACAGATCTTAAGATTAATATAACAAAGACATGTGATAAGTTTGTAGCAATAATCATAAATCGATTTTGAGATATGGCGCAACATGTAAAAAAAACTCCCCCTTTTTTACAAAATACTCAATAACTCAAAAATGAAATTTTGAATCATCACCAAAAAGTATACAGATATTAAGATTAATATAACTAAGAAGTGTTTAAAGTTTTAAGCTTTAATCAAGAATCGTTTTTGAGATACAGTGTGACATGTGAAAAAAACCACACCCCTGTTTTAGTTACAAAGTGCCGTAAATCAAAAAGTTTAAATCTAATGTTCACCAAAAAGTATACAGATCATTTGACCATCATAAGAAACAACTATATTAAGTTTCATGAAATTTGGATAAGTCGTTCTAAAGTTACGGTGCGACATGTTTACGCCGGACAGACGGACAGACAGACAGACAGACGGACTGACACCGGACATGTGTATACCATAATACGTCCCGTCAAAATTTTGACGAGCGTATAAAAATAATGGATTAAAAATAACTTTTGAATAATTCTCTTTTTATTTTTTAATATCTGTTTTAAAGTTGACTCTGCAAGCTAAGATCATTGTTTCTTTAACTTTACTCATTAGATTAAAAAATAACAGGTGAATGGGTTCATGGGACACAGATGATACCCCTGCTTGTCTATCATATAGAGTTATAAAGGGACATAACTGAAAAAACAGTAATAAAGAGGCTACCCAATTTTGTACTTGATCCGAGTTTGGTGGTAATAATAATTGTTTAAAGGTTTCACAACATTTGGTTCAGGCAAACTCAAGTTAGAGAATGAAAATAAAAAATTCAGCAATTTACCATCTGTAAAGGGGCAAAATCTAGAACAATAAAAGTAGCACCCCAAAATTAAAACTTGATCTGTATTTTGTGGAAATATGTATTGTGTATAAGTTTCATAACATTAGGGCTAGTAAATATATTCAAATCAAGGACATTGAATCATTATTGTGTGCTATGTTTGTTACTTACTTGGAAGGAGGAGGATTGAGATGTTTCTCCAGAGCACTAAGGAATGCAACACGGAACATGTCTGTCCTTCTACTGAATGAGTAACACCTTTTCCCTCCATTATTACTATGAGATCTAGCACCAAATGTACACATCTAAACATAAATAGAACATATTGAAAGAAGTTGATGAAGAATGTATCGTTTGGCTTTAAGCACTGGAATGTAATTACAGTAAATTTTAGAAATTATTGCATGCATTTATTATTTCGATTTTTTTTTAAATGGACAAAAAAGCAAGATTAATTATTGCGATGTTTGACAGGAGAATCAGCATACAGATATATGAATGTAAGTTCTTATTATTGTGTATTTACAGTATGCAAATTCATCATTATTCATTGAATACTAAACCTAAGCTTATATGTGGAAGATGAAAAATAAAATTCCTTCTGTGTTGAAAAGACAATTGTGTAAAACTCTTTATAACTTAACAATGGTATTGTATACTCACAGCAGCAGGTCTTGGATGATAGGGTAGATACATACTCTCCTGAGCATCATCTTCCTCTACTCTGTCAGGGAAATCTGGAGGTTTCAAATCATCTCGTGGACTGGGAGTGGAAAATGAATGTAAACTAGACAAACTTGATCTGAAAATGAATTGTACATCCTGCATTAACCTGTATTAATAACCTTAGTTTTACAGTAACTATTATATTATTAATATATTGTATTTAGAAAACAGTTCCGTCTTCAAGCTGTTATGCTCTAATGGAGATATGAAATGCCAGGTATTACACTGTTTAGCAATTAAGAGACACTGAGGCAATAAACCAGGAAGATAATGTCCTTCATACCATATTTTCATTTTCAGATTGTAATTAGTTTATTGTTAGATGACACTGTTGTAAAGCCATATGATAGGAGAAATAGTGTAAAACTCCCTCTCTTCATAAGAATGAGTTTAAGATCAGATTTGCATTGTCATCTTGAAATAAAAATTAAGAAAAAAAAATTCACATGAAAAGATTGAAACCATTATAAAACATGTACAAGGCAGAAAGATAATTTCATCAAAAGGGAAACAAACATTATGGTACTGTAAAATTATCTTCAAAATTTCTTTTGAAATAAGAAAGGAATTAAACTAGTTATCTTGTTTGAATTGTTCTACATTTGTGATTTCATGCCTTTAATAGCTGACTATGTGACATGGGCTGTGCTCATTGTTGAAGGCCATATGGTGACCTATAGCTGTTAATTTCTATGTCATTTGGTGCCATGTGAAGAATTGTCTCATTGGCAATCATACCAAATCTTCTTTTTGTAAGTGGTATTTTTGTTATCAAAATAATGTATAAAAGCAAACTCACAAAAAGTACCAGATCTTAATAGGTTATTGAAGGACCATAATACTACTTACCTATGAGAATGTAGACTGTTTGGTTTAACTGGCTTGAAAATGGCAATATGTGAGTCCATGTGACCAGAAGTATTTTCCTTTTCTACCTTAATCTGATTGTGTTTAATGGGTAAATCTGGGACTGTTGGGGTTCCAGCTTGCATTGCTGTTGGTACAGGCAGACCTAAAGCAGCAGCTTGTTTCATTTCTTCTTTCTGTTTCAGCAACAGCTCTTTAGCAGCTCTATGCTCCTTTAGTAAGTCATCAAAAGGTTTTCTTCTTCCAGCTACTTGTCTTCTCTTAGAAATAGCATGAGTCTGAAAGCAAAAGTGTCAATATAGAATTAAATGCTGTTTTTTTTTATTTTATACAAAATGAAGCATGTATCATTCACATTTTGCTAATACATGCTTCTTGCTAAAAAATACTATTACATGCATTTTTTAAGTATGAATTTTTAACATGTATAAACAGAGTTCAATTATCATATCTATATGAAGCCTGAACTCAGATATTGAGTGTCTGTGTTTGTTTGTTTTTTACCTTTTAATAAGGTAATCTAAATAATCGTTTGCAAACAATTTTTTTAGGGATACCTAAGGTGTGAAATTAAATTAAATAATGTAAATGAATGCAGATTTTATCTGGAATAATGTTCAATACATCTTCCCCATTGTCTTCATTTTTTTTATTACAACTAACATAACTGCTCATGTATTGTTTAAAAATAAACCTATTGTGGGAATCTGTTGGTGTTTTTGTCAGGGTATTTCAATTCTTGGAAGGTGAACTGTCTCATTGAAAAAAATATAGCAGCTGCCTTTTCTGTGGAATTCATTCAATAGGAACCTTAAATTTCAGCATGAAAACTATTCAAGTTTATTACTTGGTTTTGAAAAGCAAGCCATGTTTTCAGACCTGTCAAATATCATGAGTTATGTACCTTGCAAGTGAGTGACCTTGTACAGGGTTTACTATCTTCTCCATTCACACCACAGTGTTTATTGGGATCATATTCTCGATCTACAAAAATAAACAAATAAACTTTCATAAATATGTTTATGTTATTCAACTGGACTGAGCCTAACTTTCAAATCACTAAACAAGATGCTTTGGAAACTTTAGAACAAGTTATGTAAATATAAGGATCTTTGCAAGTAACATTTTTGAATAAATATGGTAATTTCAAGCAAGATGGTAAATTCAAATATAAATTACAAATTAATTGTTTTGGGTGTTTCTACTTGTTTGTATTAGCAAAATTATAGCTATCAAATGTAAGAACAGTGTGTTCCTTTGGTTTTTTAGGTTTTTTTTCTGAGCGTGTCATTGATGGATACCCTGTTTTTTTTCTATTTGTATTTTTTTTTTTTTTTTACTTGATACACAAACATGATGGACATGAGTATCCCCATAACAACAGATAACAAATCATATGACTATGTACCTTTACATGGTATACATTTATCAGACTTGATAGTTGACCGTGGGTACTTTTTCTTGCTGCTGCCACTTGTACTTCCAATACTGGTATTACTGATAGTAGCACTACTGTTTAAACTATGACCACTATAACTGTTTAAACTTGTACTACTATAACTATTAAGACTTGTATTACTAAAACTATTAAGACTAGTAACACTGTGACTGTTCATGTTGATCGGCTTTCTATCACTTAATAAGTGACTTTTCAAACTTGAGTTTTCAACAGGCATTTTAGTCCTATTGCCAACATTTGTAGTACTAATACTAGGTAATTTTGTATCACTTAAGCTAGACAAGTTCTGTCCCTTCAAAAGGGCAGCCCTCTGAAAATTGTTTTTCAAGCAAGTATCACTAACACTATAAAGACTAGATGAATATCCCTCATCAGAACTTCGATCTTCTATTTTCACTGGATTTAGATCTAAATCTTTGACCAGTTCTCTTTCATAGTCATGATCATCATCATCTGCCTCCAAGTTCTGAAGATTCTTTATATCAAGATCAGTTTTACATGGCTTAGCAAAGCTCATATTACTGAAATTGATTGTCGCTGACACTTGAGGTGCCATATGAGTAGTTGTCATGGTAGTCGTAACACAGGTGGTTGTGGCCGTTGTCAATGTAGGTGTTGCTATAGAAACAGAGGGAGTCGTATTCGTTAAGAACAATACATGTGTAGTTGACTTAGGAGGAGATATTGGTCTTGAAGTGAAAGTTGACTTGAAATTTGGAGGCACAGTTTTTGTTTTCGTTGTGACAGTCGTTATTGCAGTTAATAGTGGGGGATTTAGATTTTCAGACTTGATTTTAACAGATAACTCTGCTTTGAGAGGAGGTGGAGTTGGTGTTTTTCTCATTTTTTGTTCACTAACTGAATCCCCATTAGTTAATGGTGATACAGCTTTAGCCACCTGAGATGGTGTCACTTTCTTAACATCCATTTTGTTCACATTCATTCTTTCTACTTTTACTACTGGCATTGTATGATTGCGTTTGCTCTTTTCTGGTCCTTTGAGTCTTGCATTAAGTTCCGCTCCCAATTTCCTTGCATTACTTATAGATGGAGGTATTTCTTTCATACTGGCTTTGGTTGGAACAGACAATCCTTTTTTCACTGACCCAGACTTTGCTGGTGAAGCCTTTAGTGAGCAATTTGGTTGTAAAGTCTTTGCTTTTGTCAGTCCTGGCATTGCACTTGATTCACAATGTCTGTTTCCTGAAAAATTAAATATAACACTTAAAATCATTACTAAATGTTAAAACAGATGCATCAAGCATCACATTGTAAACAAAAGAAATTTGCAAACTTGCCAAGGCCCATTATAATTAATGTGCCTATTAATGCACTGTACAAAGGAAGTAAATTCTAAGTTATAGTTAGTGGAACATATTTTGCAGATCTAGCATTTGAATACACTAAAAAACTGTAATATATAGAAAAGCACTTTAAGGAAAAAGTAAAAACAAGTACAAGGTACAAACCATACAAATTTTGCGGTGCTGGCCTTTGATGGGTTCGTAAAGAGAATAAATTACCATTTAAAAGTAGAATAAAATGGGGAATGTGTTCAAAAGCGAAATTATGCCCCCACCAGCATTAAACGTTATAAACTAAAAGGGACATAACTCATGACATGTATGTGACACTACCCAAATTTGACCTTGATCTGTATTTTTGAGTTAATAGGCAGTGTGTATAAGTTTTAGAAGATTTGATTGAGGCAAACTAAAATTAGAGAAGGAAAACTAAAAATTCAGCATTTTTTTCGATTTGAAGGCCTTACTCTAGAATTGTTGAAATTTAAAGTGACCCCAACAAAATTGATCTGTGTTTTGTGCTAATAAGCATTGTGTAAAAAATTCATAACATTTGGTTGAGACAATAAAGTTAAAGAACAGAAACGAAAAATTCCAGCAAATTTCCATTTGTAAAGGGGCATAACTCTTGAATGGTGACAGTGACGCTACCAAATTTTCAAGCTTTATCTGTGTTTTGTGGTAATAACCATTGTGTGTAAGTTTCATAACATTTGGTTGAGGCAAACTAAAGGTAGAGAATGAAAACTCATTTTGGGATGTTCCAACGAACATACAGACGACAAGGGTAAAACTTACATTGTAATGCCCCCTCTGCTATGACAGTTGCATAAAAATTCAAATCTTCTGGCTTTCAATATCAAAGTTTATAGGAATGAACAATTCTTGATTTACAATATGAACCCTCTTGAAGTCTAGTACTAAATTTTGTATTTTTTTTCATTACATACATCCTTTCATATTTGTTTTTCATTCATTTTTTTACATTACAGGCCGTTAGTTTCTCGTTTGAATTATTTTACATTGCCTTATCAGGGCCTTTTATAGCTGACTATACTTATGGGCTTTGCTCATTGTTGAAGGCGGTACGGTGACCTATAGTTGTTAATATCTGTGTCATTTTGGTCTTTTGTGGATATTGGTCTCATTGGCAATCATACCACATCTTCTTTTCATATCCTTAACACTTTTTTCAGTTGAAAAATTCTTAGTCAAACCTAGAGTTGCCAGGTAACATCTGTAATGAGCCAATGTATTTTCTGACAGAATTTTCATATTGGTTTATTGGCATCATAGACCAATGGCATATGTGCTTCAAATTCATAACTAGTGAATTGGTCTTTTAATCACTGAATAAAGTACATGTACTTCATTTGTACTTGTTAATCAACCACTTTTACCAAGGAGTTCAAGTTCAAACAAACCTTACCAGACATTAACATGAATGTGTCCATAGAACATGGATGCCCCACCTGCACTATCATTTTCTATTTTCAGTGGACCATGAAATTGGTTTCAAATCTCCAATTTGACAATAAAATTAAAAAGTTTGTAGTCTCATAGGGAACATGTGTACTAAGTTTTAAATTTATCAAAAACCACCTTGACCAAAAACTTTATCCTGAAGCGGGACAGACCAACAAACAAAACAACAGACCAAAAAAACATTATGCCCATAAAGGGGGCATAAAAAAATAATGCCAAGGGCAATGGACATATGACAGACAGAGCATTTGGAACAAAAGGAATCTGTATACAAATGAAGAAAATTTCAGGTCTGCTTCCTTCTTAAATATATAGCTTTATAAGAATTAAGATAGTTTCTGAATTGTTACAAAGGAACAGTTTCTATAACTTGCATACTGAGAATTTTATATCAGGCATTGAAAACAAACCGATCTGCAGATTTTTGTTTAAAATGTTTATGCATTTTGTACATACATGTAAGTTGAATTAAGATTTTGACCACAATGTTTTATGTTTTTTTTTTTATCTACATGCTCTGGTTAAGGTGAATAAGCATGTCAAGTTAATGCCTGAACTCTCTAAATTTGGAAATCACAAAGATTTATTCGTGATTTACTGGTTATTTTGCTTGATGCTTTGAATTACTGTAAATTCAGAAATTATTGCGTGCATTTATTATTGCGATTTTGTCATTTTACACTTGAATGCGATTTTAATTTTTACAATTTTGAGAAAAATCAGTTAAGACATTACAAAATGTGAGTTTTAATTATTGCTTTTACAACTCAGTCGCATTATTCGCAATAATAAAAACCTGGCAATAATTTCTGAATTTACAGTATCTAAATGACATGTATTGTGATATTGGTCTTGAAAGGCTCAAAGGTTAACCAGTCAATCAACTTTGAATAACCAACTGACATGATGGTGATCTTTACTTACGTAGATGTATGTTAAGCGCTTGTGGCTTTAATACTTTATTACACTTCTCGCACTGGACAAGAAAAAACTCATCTTGAGAAGGACACACTCCAAACAATGCACTATCTGTAAAAAAGAAAACAAAATAATGTTACTTTATAACTTTATACAAAGCACTGGACAGGATAAAAATAGTTTAGCAGTTTACATACTCCATTAACCAAACAATGAGATTTCTGTTAGAATGAAAAAGAACAAGATAGTACATTAACCAAACAATGCACTCTGTGCAAATAAAATGAATTATACAAATTTCTATATATAACTTTGTACAATAACTACAAAAAATAAAAAATAGTCTCAACTGGTTATTAATTTTCAGTAAATGATCCACAAGACAAATTTTCAAAATAAAATATCTTTTTCTTCCTCGTTACCAACCATATTTTAGACATCAACCCTAAAACATTCTAATGTCTTACCAAATTTTATATCAGGAAATAAAGAGTTTTGAATTGTAAGTCAACTACAATAATAATCACTGTTAACTTAATGAGATATTTAAAGGATAATAATAAAGCAAAAGATTGACAATAAAAATGAATTTGCAGATATATATTTAAATTGGAGACCAGTTTAGATTAAACAGGTTAGTTTTCTGAAATTATGCTGATAATGAAACAAACCAAAAAAAGAAAAAAGAGTCCATTGATTTAAAAGTGAATAAATTTGGTTGTGTTCTTTTCTTATTAAATTAATTCTGTATACTAGATCCATTGTTCTTGCCGTATTAATAAATGACACAATGAGGTATGTGTGATGTTTGATTACCAGAAATTGCTGCTTTAGCTTTTGAAAGGTCTAGTAAGCTCAACATCTACATGGCATTGCAGAGCCAAAGGTATAGAAATCAATGGTGAATATCTTATTAAGTAACAATAAGGATAACATGGTCATGAACACAGAACAGGCTCCAAAAATAAAGAGTCAAAACCATTTTGTCATGTTGATTAATTATCTTATGCTAGTTTGTATCCAATGTGAAGTGAACATTTAAAACAAGCTTGGATATATTTTTTGTTTGTTATTCTCTTTTAAAAAAAAAATGGTATTGAACTAACTTCATGTAAAAGATTTATATTCGAATCTTCCATGTCAAACTTCACGTTCCAATCAATGTGTATAAAGTAAGTTTAACTTATCTTTTGTTAACAATGCTATTACCTTCAACATTCAGTTTCATACTATCACTGTCGTCAGTAGATTTAGATTCAGAGCTTTCACCACCTGAATCTGAAAATATATAAGAATTAATTTTGACATTTGTCAGGGAAATTTTGAAAGTAAAAATGACACTGGTTATGGAAAAGTTTTGAACATTTAGAAATTTGTAATAGCTTTTGGACAATACATGGATCATCCAAACGATGATGTTCTATTCTCACCACTATATGGTGGGGAAGGCACAGTATTGGCCCATTCGGACCATGGTTGACCCGCAAAATGCGATGGACTACTGTCCAGGGTCGCCATTTTGCAGTTTTTCTTGTTGCTTTCTGCCAGTCCGACTATCACCGATGTTTTGTGACGTCAAAGATCGGGAAACTCCGTCGTTGGCCGTCTTCCGCTTACGCCAACGAAAATATAGTTTGTAAAATAACGATTTTAACAAGTTAAAAGTTCCTTTTTTACTACGAAGATCGAAAACTAACTCCGAATTAAAATTTATTAAATTGAAATTAACAACTGAAACGAAAAAGTGCCTTAGATTTTTATGGATTTTAGTCGAATTTGATGATACAAGCGACGAAAATGGCAGTGAGTGATGGTTAGTTTTTCTCATGCTGCATGCTTTTCATGTTTTATAATGTTTACAAACTTTGATTGATTGATTGAATTAATTGTGTTCAATGCCAGATAAAAAATAGACACATCTTTCATATAATACCCCCAAATAAGGATTATGTGGCCCATTTTCAATTTATTTTTGTTATTTTCTGAAGCACAATTTCACAAAATGCATAATTTTATACTGGAGACAAGTCGTTTCGGCCATGTCACCATAGTCAACGGAGCCGGTCCGGCCTTTGTCAATTTGGCTATGAAATAAATAACCATGTAATTATAGTCATCCATACTTCAATTAAATATTAACAGATATTTCTGTTGTATAATTTGCTTTCATTTAAATAACTTTTTATATATTATAACTCTTATAATAACTCTATTGCACTTATGGCATTGATGTGCACAAATTTACATCTGCAAAGGATATTGGTACAGTCTTGTTTTGAAATGATTAATTAAATAATAAGTTGATTGGATTATTATGATACACACCCCTTGTCAATCACTTTGACACTTATTTAATCACTTAACTAATCCAAATATATCTATAATACTAAAATTACGAGGTCCAATTTGTCAGCCGTCATCACGTACAAACGACTAATCAAAGAATTAAACAATATATATAACTACTATAGTACAAAAGTGTAGATTAAAAATTACACCACTTCAGGCCCTTTTGTTTTCCAAGTAATTAATATTGCTGATAATTAATAAGTTCCGTGTCGAGTCCGATACCGATACCAATAGTATATTCACCTGTTACCTATAATCTTTTGTGTACGTTACGCATCTGACAGGCGTACCACTAAACAGTGTATTTAGGACTATGCTATTTACACGGGTCATAATCACAGGGTTGACACTACTAAATTCTATCAGTCATTGTCAAATTGTTACCTATTTTAGTATTTTAATCAGTAAGACTTTCTAAGATAACAAAACGAATACTAATCACAGTTCCAGTTGGACGGGTTCAAAGATCTTCAAACAGAAAGATTTGAAAGA
This sequence comes from Mytilus trossulus, assembly GCF_036588685.1. Taxonomy (NCBI): domain Eukaryota; kingdom Metazoa; phylum Mollusca; class Bivalvia; order Mytilida; family Mytilidae; genus Mytilus; species Mytilus trossulus. Next base: position 24,199,405 of record NC_086373.1, on the reverse strand, counting down.
AGTGAAAGCTGTGTATCTTATAATCAGCATGACTTTATCAGATGACAATATAATACTGAAATAAGGCTTGCGCATAGTTAAATACTTTAATTCAGTCACCTGCGATATCACGGGTGTGTTCTAGTAATTAAATATACAAGTGTATCTGTGTGTATTTAAATTTATATCTTGAGGAATATAATAATTACAAAAGATAAATTCTAAAATCCAGTTCAGTATTTGATATTATAATATTATGAAGCAAAAAAAGAAAACATATTTTTTTTTCTCAAATAATTATAACTAATACTTAGACGTTACATATTATTATAATATAATTATTTATGTATAATTCTTTGTTATTATTTTGCTCCTTGTGGGCGTTTTGAAAATAGCAATAAAATATTTGTTTCTGTTTATTGTATTTTCAATTAATTATTAGGCTAATTAACATTAAAGGGAAAATTCACGATTTTTTACTTATGGTTTAAATATGTTCATTATGACATAATATATATATTCACAAAGTTTTATCGCTATATGTGCAGTAATAAAGGAGAAATTCAATATTTTATGAAAAAATATTAACTACTTACTTAGGTCGTGACGTTTTCTCCTGGTTTTTGCGTGCTGGGATTTAAAATACAATCATTAAAAGTCTTGGTTTTTAATCATATTTTAACGTAATCGTAAGCGCGCCGATGACTTATGCTTTATCTAAATAACCATCCGATAATAAGAAGTTAATACGCACAGACGTTCAATTGTACATATTCATGAGATAAATTTTCAATGTTATATATTCGAATTATTTTTGTAGACAACACAAAAAGTTATAAATTTATTTTTAATTAATATATTTTCGGACTGATAAGGTGAACAAAGTAAAGTACAATAATCTGTAAAGACAATATGTTGGTGTACTCTTATTGACCTTTTACTATCTCTGCTATGACTTGGTTGATATGATGTGTGTATTCAAGGTTCTGTGGCAATACTCGTAGATGGCTTGTTGAAAGGTAAATTGTTATTTGCACTTTGGTATTTAACCACGCCTCTCGGGCACACTTTGCCAGGTGTAACTGTCTATTCGGATCAGTGAATTATAAGACAAGGGAGCATTCAATACACATATTTAAAATATATATTCAAGTTGGTGACAAATAAAAATTGATCGCCGTGGAATTATTTAATTATGTTTGGTGCTATTATTTATTTGAATTCAAATAAGTTAATTTACTAAGAAATACACAATTTTCAGTTAAAGACGGGAAACTTAAATCATATGTCCGATTGAAATGATTTACACCTTTTGTCCTTGATTGATGTCTAATAAAAAGGAGAACTTAGAAATTATAAATAGCTTTACCAAAGCATTTTTATTTGTCTTTATTAGGCAAATAAATGAATGAGAACACTTAGATTTAGACTTTTTAAAAGCCACGTATAAATTAATAACTGGAACTCACTGAAGATAACTCTACCGAAGCGGAATATAATATGAACGAATAAAGAAAAAATATTTTTCTGCTTGAGAAGTTTTAAAAAATTTACAGCAAATTTAAGGTCTTCTTGGAATGGATCAGAAAAATTACGAATAGATATTCTTTATCAAGTGTGAAAAACGTCAACCAAATTTAATCATAATCGGGGACGTCCTTATTAAAATAGTCTTCGTCTCACAACGTATAATACTTAATAACTATTTGACCAAAGATGTTTAAAAACAAAAGACAACGAATTTAATGTCATCTTTCCCTATTTTTGAATGTAATTATAAGTCTGTTCAACTGGCAAGAATACCCCTAAAGCGGACAAATATCTGACAAGCAGTTTATTCTTTAAATTTGCTGTCATTGAATATCAAGAAAGAAAATAAATCCTGAAAATGATTTGAAACTTTAATACTCAATAGCTTTCCTAGAAAATATTCACATCCCTCGGGGATTATTAGTGTACCTCCAGTTGCATATGTCGGAACAATTGTGGTGATGACGAATTTCTTTCTTTATTCGAGAACAATCTAATTGATATATAAATCTGTGATTTTACTATGTTCATAACTTCGATGAACCAAAGCAAGTTATAGATCGACCTGTATTTAAATCCAATTGGTCCTCTTCTTCTTCTTCTTTTGGTATACGATAGTCTATCGAATTGGATGATTACATACTGTTGGTATACGTGGACTAGTCTATTTACAAAACTTTTACCCCAATTTCCATAAAATGTATGTTTCTTTCTTATGTTCAATGTATACATGTATATATTTTAAATTGCGCTGTAGTTCCGTAACTTTCTATCCGGGCGTATAAACGAATCGTCGACAAGTGCGCACATTTTTTTAATCAACATTTCTGGAATGATTCAACTATGTCCTTTACTATTGACAACAAGTAAATATTACATTTTCCCAGATACATATAATACAATTATATGTCTCTGATTTTCCCAAATTAACCCTTGGAAAAAATACGTATATTTGTATATCTTCAATTTTTTTTTTTTTTTTTTTGTATCATTTTTTTTTTTATAAATAATATTCTTTACACCAGAAATTTTATTTATAAACAAGCGTATGAGTTAAGTAATGACTAGTATATTATATCACTTTCGGACACGCAAGACAGAGATGTATATTATACATGCACCTGATAGTTCAAAATGGAAAGTTATAAGTTATCAGCCGTGCACACTGATCAATACCTACAGAAGTGAAACGATGCATGAACTTGCAAGCCCGACAGGAAATCGCTTGAATACCTGGACGTGTCACCTTACACCCCTCACAATACCTTTGGGAGTTTTACCTTAAGCCATGCGGGTGATCAGTGGAGCGAAGATCCTTGTTTATTCTTTAAAGTATATTACTTTAAAGAATTATGAACGAATTAGATTTTCGAAAACAATTTTCACGGAACACTTATTTATGATTTGAACTTTGACTTTTTAACTAATTCCAATATTAACAGTTTAAAAATAACAGACTATATGGTTATTAAAAGAATAAGAACATTTTCCGTATCAAGTTAGTTAGTCAGATAAAACAACCATACGATTGACAAGATATCGACACGTAATAAAGACTACATCGGTTACTGTAGTTTTGTTTCTTTGTGGTTTATAGACATATTGGGATTTTTATTTGGACAAGATAACAAAATGGCGGAAGGCAGAGAACTGATACTCAAAATTTAAAATTGATGGTGATCTCTTATCTAGCGGAATAAAACTTTAATATTTATAAATTTGAGCATTTTTATACAAAACATGCAAAATGGACATAATATCAATTTTTGATTTTTTGGCGAAGTTTCCCTTTAACATCACATATAGATAAACCTTAAAATATGCTTGGGGTGTCGGTCTTTCATTTAAACAATCCTGACACCCCTGGGTGTGTTCTACAACAAGAAAAACCTTAAGATATGCATAATCTATAACAGAAACAGATATTTGATTCTAAAACTCTTTTCTCCTTTGTTTCAGTAAACTGATTCAATTGTTATATTTCATCATTATATCGAAATTACCTGGAGAAATATAATTTCAGATGTTACATGTAAAGTATAGAAACACATAGTTACATAATTTTTATGTTTCAATTTTTAATCAAATACAGAAATCAAACTGTAACCTAATTATGCTAGTAGTCAATTATTAAACTAAAATTATTTTTTTTAGATGATATTTTTCGAAGGAGATTATTAATAGAAGGTGATGGAGGTGGTGATGATAAAAGAATTGCCAGCTTATTGAAAACATTTTTCCATTGGGCAAGTGAATCAGAGACCAAGGAAGAAAAGTAAACTTGTCTAAAGTTTTTGTAAACTTGCTTGATTTTTTTTTTTAATTTTCATTGACATTGATACAGCTTTGTCTAATGTCCTGATATGTTGGAAAACTTATAACATTGTATTTAAATGCAATAATCAATAAATATCATAATGTTCACTTGGAGCAGGCATTTTCCAACATGTTGAAAATTTCCAAATTTACACTTGTATGACAGTTATTCTCACATTGAAAACACTGTTTATCAAGACTTTCAACACCTACCACTGTGCCCCAATAGGATGATATGCAATGTAACTTGCAAAACCACAAACACTGTATCTCTTATGATGGCAATGTGGTATATGCAGTATGTTTTTGAGTAAAAAACAGCCCTTGTATACTCAAATTGAGAATGGAAATGTAGAATGTGTCAAAGAGACAACAACCCAACAAAAGAGCAGAAAACTTAAATGTGCATGAATGGCCATGATCATAAGCCTGAGCTTTTTCTCACACCTTCTTCTTTATTTATGGTATTAGATTTTTAGAAAGAGAGAAAAGATATGAAAGAGCCAATAAAAACATACAACAAATCAAAACAAGACAGTGTACATCATGTACATAGAGGTAATAAAGATCGTATCTTATTGTAAATACTGTCCAGTTCATTTCCTTGATTTTTACTGATGACCAGAGGAGTGGCTTCCTGTTTTTTTAGATGCGCCCGAGTCAATTACACTTTACTACAGAGTTCGACTCGTAACGAGAAGAAGAAGACATACTGCCATTAAGAAACATTTCACCAAAAAACTGAGACATGAGCAACACCACAAAAAAATCTGGGGTGTTTTTTAAGGATCTTCCAAGTTTACAGAAAATGAAATTTTTCATAATTTTTGCTAAATGATATTCACTCTGTATGACAATATGGATTTCTGACAATGAGTTATTATCTTGTAATTAATATAATGTACCTTGGCTGTAATTGTTATTATACCTCCGCTTTAAAAAAGGGGGGTATACTGTTTTACCTCTGTCAGTCTGTCCGTCCCATGAATATTTTTCGTCACATTTTTCTCAGGAACTACAATTCAAGGATTTCTGAAATTTGGTTTCAGGGTTTATCTAAGTCAGCTATACCATGTGATGCGTTTTCAGATTGATCACTTGACAACTTCCTGTTTACCGAACGCTTGTATTATTTTACACATGATAGCCAAGTTGAAAATTTTCGTCACATTTTTCTCAGGAACTACAATACAAGGATTTCTGAAATTTGGTTTCAGGATTTATATAAGTCAGCTATACCGTGTGATGCGTTTTCAGATTCATCACCCCACAACTTCCTGTTTACCGAACACTTGCATATTTTTACACTATTAATATTATCCACTTGTGGCGGGGGTATCATCAGTGAGCAGAAGCTCACAGTTTCACTTGTTATATCTGCCTTTTCAGTCTGAGAAACATTGTAAAACCAAATTGTATTTTTGAAATTCTTACAAAACTGATTTTTTTGGATTTTTTTTTTACAACAGTATTAGTAGCACATGTGTCCTTAATATATGAATTTATACTTATAAACAAGATAAGAAGTGACTTCTGTCTGACTCAGTTCTGTAATGAATGATCATGATTCATGAATGACTTAATTTATATCCAACGATTTTTCAAATTGAAAATTATCAAATATTTGTAAGAATAATTTATATTTTTTATAATAATTTCTGATTTTTACAAAGATTAGTGGTAGGTAGTTGTTTTTTTGACAATTGCTCCCAATCTTTTTAATTTATTTTACATATTTGTGAAAGCTGATTGGGGAGATGTACAAATGTATGTACTGCTTGCAACCAATTCTTTACGTCAGGTTTGCATTATAAATATAAGTTCTAACATGTAACAAATACCCAAACTGTATTTTCTTTAAATGAAATACATGTTCCTTTTTCAGTCATGCCCAGTATGAGAGAATGATGAAAGACCTAGCTCTGTGTGACTGTGCTGCAGGAAAATGTTTAAATGTTTTCAAGATGAATTTGAAAGAGCAATCAAATTATGAAAAATTAAGTAAAGAAATAGGTAAGACATGTAAACAGTGAAGAAGCATGGTGACAAGTAAAGAAATAGGTAAGACATGGAAATAGTGAAGAAGCATGGTGAAAAGTCAAGATATAGGTAAGACATGGAAATAGTGAAGAAATAGGTAAGACATGGAAACAGTGAAGAAGCATGGTGACAAGTATAGAAATAGGTAAGACATGGAAATAGTGAAGAAGCATGGTGACAAGTATAGAAATAGGTAAGACATGGAAATAGTGAAGAAGCATGGTGACAAGTCAAGAAATAGGTAAGACATGGAAATAGTGAAGAAGCATGGTGACAAGTAAAGAAATATCTAAGACATGGAAACAGTGAAGAAGCATGGTGACATGTAAAGAAATAGGTAAGACATGGAAATAGTGAAGAAGCATGGTGAAAAGTCAAGATATAGGTAAGACATGGAAATAGTGAAGAAATAGGTAAGACATGGAAACAGTGAAGAAGCATGGTGACAAGTATAGAAATAGGTTAGACATGGAAATAGTGAAGAAGCATGGTGACAAGTATAGAAATAGGTAAGACATGGAAATAGTGAAGAAGCATGGTGACAAGTATAGAAATAGGTAAGACATGGAAACAGTGAAGAAGCATGGTGACAAGTAAAGAAATATCTAAGACATGGAAACAGTGAAGAAGCATGGTGACATGTAAAGAAATAGGTAAGACATAGAAATAGTGAAGAAACATGGTGACAAGTAAAAAATGGTAAGACATGGACATAGTGAACAAACATGGTGACAAGCTTACACAAGTTTCAATTTGTATTTAATACAAAGGAGTAGGTCTGGTAAGGAACGATTTTGACCACTTTTTAAACACTTAAGTGTCTATTTCATTTGATTCAATTATTTTTTGTGAAAGATTTTAACTCATTTAGTCATTAAAAACAATTCAATTCAAGCTTAAATATGAAAAATCTACCAAATATGCGAAAAAATTTCACTTTTCAGATGGTTTTTGTCAAAAATGAAAGTGGCCGCATATGTGTTCATCCTCAATCTTTATACATGTTATGTATTATCATCAAATACAACTTCCATTTCAATATTTTGGATGAACACGAATGCAGCCACTTTCGTTTTACACGGAAACCATCTAAAATTTAACTAAAATGCTTGAATTGTGAAGATTTCAGTAATTTAGCATGACTTAATGGTGCTAGTCATCAATATATGTGCATTGTATTGTCAAAAACAGTCAATATTTATGTAGCAGAACCATTTTACTATCCAATAAATAAGTTTATATTTTAACAATTTTGTAAAACTGCTATATTTTGGGGCCAAAAAGGGCTCTTACCGGACCTATTCCTTTGCAACAGAATCCTTAAAAATGAAAATAAGTAAACAGTGTGTTTTTTCATCTTTACATGCTTTATCTTTAGGGGGTTGATGAAACAAGCTTAACTTATTAGAAGTTATGGCTATTTAAAAAATAAAAAAACAAATTTGCTCAATGAGTGATCTACTTTTCCTGGAATCTTTAGTTGTATTGTCTGGTTGGTTTAAACTCAACATCTTTTATTACATTTTTTGCTAAAATCTTGTTTTTAGAACATTTCCTTAAAATATTTTTTTCACTTTTTCTTCTTTTTTATTGAATTTGCACAAAAGATTAGCTGATCTACTGGAAAATAATTGAAATGGACTCTGTATTTTTTTTTCAGAACAGAAAATAAGTGAGGCTACAGAAAAGATTTCAGAGTGTAAAAATGAATTGCAGCAAGCAAAGAGAATTAGGAAAAACAGACAAGGTATGTTATCATTTCAAATCCAAGTTTTAATAAGTGTATCATAAGCGTTTGCCTACAAATAACAAGGAAGTTATCAACATTGAATTTTTGCATACTGTGTCTGTAAGACAGACTATTTTCATGTAAAAGGCCTGTAAATGATATTTGTTTTTGATTTTTATTACATTTTACACAGATTTTTCTATTTTATGTAAGAATTGCCATGCTGACTGAAATATCTAATATTGTACCGGTACTTAAAATGAATAAAATAAAATTGTATGAAGTATCAGATGGTATGGTTTATTATGTCTTAGAGAGTTAAGAGAGAAACCTGTAATTTGTTTCCATTTTAGAGTATGATGCACTGGCAAAAGTAATACAGCAACATCCAGATAGACAAGAAACAACAAAGTAAGATTGATGTTATATAAGATTGGAAAGTTTCTATGAAAAAGACTGGCATGACAAGTCAAACCTTGTATTCTTTTAAAGAGTTCTTGTTTTATATATACATTTGTATATGTATAAGGTATTTGTAATTATTATAGTTATGATAGAAATGATAGTGAATTGAAAACTAGTATATTTCCCTCAAAGAACCACCAGGGGGAGCTTTCAAGAATTTGTTTCAACAGTGTGACTTGTAATCTATAATTTGCATTTTATTATTTTAGGCAGCTTCAAGTTATAGACAAGGAGGTGACCAGTTTGGAAGAAAAGAAAAAAAGTCTTGAGCAGAAGGTAATACTTTAACATTGTAGTGCCCTATAAATACAAACTAAATGACAAAGAAACAAAATTGTGTATTAAACTAAGTAAATTGAGTATAGAAAACTCATCAAAATTTTGAATTATTGTTCATATTACATAATATTTCTTCGAGAATTTAAATTTCAATGAAAAATTAAGCACTTATAAAGAGAGATCAAATTTCAAAGATTAAAAACAAACTTCTCCTTTCAAATTATGCCATTCAGAGAAATTTGAATACATTCAAGTTTGTAAAGTCCAAAATTTTTTGTACTTCATTTATTTAGTTTTCTTTTTTCCAAGTATTAAGTTATTAGGATATAAATCCTTAAATTAGAACACTAGACCTTTCTTGTCCTTAAATACATTTTCTACCAAGTTTGCTTGTCATACACAGCATACAGATCAGGAATTGCTTTGTCTTCTAGAGCACATGAGGTCTGTGTTGCTTTGTCTTCTAGAGCACATGAGGTCTGTGTTGCTTTGTCTTCTAGAGCACATGAGGTCTGTGTTGCTTTGTCTTCTAGAGCACATGAGGTCTGTGTTGCTTTGTCTTCTAGAGCACATGAGGTCTGTGTTGCTTTGTCTTCTAGAGCACATGAGGTCTGTGTTGCTTTGTCTTCTAGAGCACATGAGGTCTGTGTTGCTTTGTCTTCTAGAGCACATGAGGTCTGTGTTGCTTTGTCTTCTAGAGCACATGAGGTCTGTGTTGCTTTGTCTTCTAGAGCACATGAGGTCTGTGTTGCTTTGTCTTCTAGAGCACATGAGGTCTGTGTTGCTTTGTCTTCTAGAGCACATGAGGTCTGTGTTGCTTTGTCTTCTAGAGCACATGAGGTCTGTGTTGCTTTGTCTTCTAGAGCACATGAGGTCTGTGTTGCTTTGTCTTCTAGAGCACATGAGGTCTGTGTTGCTTTGTCTTCTAGAGCACATGAGGTCTGTGTTGCTTTGTCTTCTAGAGCACATGAGGTCTGTGTTGCTTTGTCTTCTAGAGCACATGAGGTCTGTGTTGCTTTGTCTTCTAGAGCACATGAGGTCTGTGTTGCTTTGTCTTCTAGAGCACATGAGGTCTGTGTTGCTTTGTCTTCTAGAGCACTTGAGGTCTGTGTTGCTTTGTCTTCTAGAGCACATGAGGTCTGTGTTGCTTTGTCTTCTAGAGCACATGAGGTCTGTGTTGCTTTGTCTTCTAGAGCACATGAGGTCTGTGTTGCTTTGTCTTCTAGAGCACATGAGGTCTGTGTTGCTTTGTCTTCTAGAGCACATGAGGTCTGTGTTGCTTTGTCTTCTAGAGCACATGAGGTCTGTGTTGCTTTGTCTTCTAGAGCACTTGAAGTCTGTGTTGCTTTGTCTTCTAGAGCACTTGAAGTCTGTGTTCGGTGGGATTTCTATTGTTCATTTGTTATGTTTTCTGTGTAATGTCTTGTTTATTATTGACTTTTAATTCTCCCCTAAGAATCTTCTTATATTTATACCCAATGCAACGGGTTGCGGAGGGTATAATGTTTTTGACCCGTCCCTCAGTCAGTCCGTCCGTCAGTCCTGTTTCTTGTCATCGCAACTCCTCTCAAACCACACAACAGAATTTCACGAAACCTTTTCAGATAATAAGGACATACTATGTAGTTGTGCATATCGACTGGAAATTGTGATTCAATATTTTTTCTAGGAGTTACGCCCCTTTGAACTTATTTACTTTAATGTACTACTGCAACAGTTTGTCATCACAATTCCTCTCAAACCACACAACAGAATTTCATGAAACCTTTTCAGATCATAAGGACATACTATGTAGTTGTGCATATCGACGGGAAATTGCGATTCAATTTTTTTTCTAGGAGTTACGGCCCTTTGAACTTATTTACTTTAATGTACTACTGCAACAGTTTGTCATCACAACTTCTCTCAAACCACACAACAGAATTTCACGAAACCTTTTCAGATGATAAGGACATACTATGTAGTTGTGCATATCGACGGGAAATTACGATTTTTTTTTTTTTTTAGGAGTTATGCCCCTTTGAACTTATTTGCTTCAATGTTCTACTGCAACAGTTTGTCATCGCAACTCCTCTGAAACCACACAACAGAATTTCATGAAATTTTGTAGATAATAAGGGCATACTATTTAGATGTGCATATTGGCAGGAAATTAATTTTTCTTATACAATTTTTTTTTCTTACACTTATTTAATTTCTCCAATGACAATGTGGGGACTTGGGGTATGTGAGCGTGCTCACTAAGGTTCTTTAATTCTTATTATATTTAACATCTTATATTGCAATATGCAGTAAAAGTCTTTTGTAAGCACAACTACTCCTAAAAGGCAGAACAAATATTGATGAAAATTTAAGTTGTAGAATACTACCTGAAGATGTGCATAAAAGAATATAACCCTGGTCCATTATGTTAAAGTTATTGAATTTACTTACTTAAATATATAGTATAGTATTGCAAGGAGAGGTATCCTGTTGTCAGTTCACTCACAATAAACCCATCAAAAGCCAAATAAAGTTTGAAGTTAAAGAAGGGTAAAAAATCATTATTACCAGTATTTTGAAAATTTTTGTAAACAGCTGATTTATAACCTGTTTATTACAGTATTTACTATTTATCATGTCTCTTTTGATATCAATATTTACTTGAAATTTTGCAGCTTGGTATGAGAAGAAAACAGTTCCATGTTTTAATAGCAGCCATTCATGAGTTACAGCAGATATTAGATGGTAACTTTTATACATTATATATATAAACTTTATTCCAGTTACTGTGGTAGTTCTTTTCTTCATGGATTGGACTTTTTGAAAGGAGTAGGTTCAGTAAGACACCTTGTTGGCCCAAAAATATAGCAGTTTTAGAAAATTGTGAAAATGTAATCTTTAAGCTATATTTTGGAAAGCGAAATGCTTCAACTACATAAATATTAGCTGTTTTTGACAATACAATGCACACATATCACATTCTAGTATCATTAAATTATGCTAAATTACTGAAATCTTCAAAATTTTAGCATTTTGGTCAATTTTTAGACGGTTTCCGTCTAAAATGAAAGTGGTCGCATTCGTGTTCATTCATAATATTGAAATGTAAGTTGTATTTGATGAAAACATATATAAAGGTTGAGGATTAAAACGGATGCGGCCACTTTCATTTTTGACAAAAACCATCTGAAAAGTGACGTTTTTTGGCATATTTGATTTTTCATATTTAAGCTTGAATCAGAACTCTTTTAATGACTAAATCAGTTAAAATCTTCCACATAAACTAATGGAATCAATTGAAATAGTGTTTAAAAAGTGTCCAAAAACTTTTGTTAGACTAACCTGAAATTTGAGGCCTTTTTTTTTTAAGTTTTGCAAGATGCAGCCAAGGTAATCTATTCATGTGAAGATTTTTTTTAGAATACAGGGGAAAAAAAAATCTGTTCTGTCAACAATTAATTTATAATAATGTTATTAATGACCATATCAGCAATAATTCATATCAACACAGATGTGCTGACTAGTGTGCTGCTGATACTCTCTGTGATAAACTAGACATGCTAGACAGCATTTTCAGAAGAATAATATTGATATTTTATTTGAATACTAAAGATTGATAAAACCATAAGGGGTGTTGAAGTCAATGAGCCAACAACCAAACAATACAAAAAAAGAACATATAGAAGTTGACATATGGTATGAAATTTAAAATATTTGTTTATTTGAGATTTTGAAAATAACCAAGAGGAATAAACAAATTTCAACACTTATTCTGACAAATAAATTTTATTTACTATTAAGATTGATGTTTATATTTTTCAGCTGATGAAATCGATGATATTAAGGATGACATTATGGATACAAGCTGAAAGTATAACATGATATCTGAACTTATTTTTTGCTGCAGACCAGTCCAGTATGTCAAGTGTATAACAATGATAAGATGACATTTATCAATGTTAATATGACATCTTAGATGACAGTGATGTTAATCATTTGACAGTTAAACAAAGGACTTTAAATATTGTAAATAAGAGAACTCTTACAAAGAAATATCATTCCTCAATCAGGATTTATTTGTTCTGTCAGGGACGTATATAGATGTCTATATAAGTCCTTGGTTCTGTGAAACAATCTTTATTCATTGATGCCATTTTTTGAAATACAATTCATTATTCAAATATATATAATGTTTTGAATCATTGTAATGTGCTCCTCTCCCTCTGACAGTATTCAGTTGTCCTTGGTATTAAGATAAAAAGATGTGGTATGTTTGCCAATAAGACAACTATTTATTATGAGCTCATTTTCATGATAACAAGTCAATACACAGGTATGACAAGTGACATGGAAATTGGATAGTGTCTATATGATTTTTATAACATGTGCCTGTCCATCTGAAAGAGTTTGTCTGAACTTGTCCTTATTTCATTGTTTTTGTTGAGCCTGGGACTTTTCTCAAAGAAAGATCAACAAAGGGATAGTGATCCCGCGCAGCGGCAGCGACGTTAACTCACTTCCCTTGACCTCCACCTCATTTAATGGATAAGTGAACAAGCTTATGTTTTGGCTTTACTACAGGGTAATTTCATGTATCACCCATCACATTCCTTTCAAACATAGTTTTAGATCCATGTGCAGGTCCAGAATTGTTTGGAAGTTGGTAGTTCCAGGCCAATGTTTGTAGATTATTACACAAGAAACATCTGTAGAAGCAAGTTCCAATTGCAGGAACTCCCTGCAAGATTTTTTAATATAATTACTTTGTAAAAAAGAATGATATTTGCAAACCTCAAAAAACGTAAAATGGGGAGGACAAGAGAACTATTTATATATAAAGTTGAAAAGTAAAATTGAGAATGGAAATGGGGAATGTGTCAAAGAGACAACAACTCGACCATAGATAAAAACAACAGCAGAAAGTCACCAACAGGTCTTCAATGTAGCGAGAAATTCCTGCACCCGGAGGCATCCTTCAGCTGGCCCCTAAACAAATATATACTAGTTCAGTGATAATGAACGCCATACTAATTTCCAAATTGTACACGAGAAACTAAAATTGAAATAATACAAGACTAACCAAGGCTAGAGGCTCCTAACTTGGGACAGGCGCAAAAAAGCGGCGGGGTTAAACATGTTTATGAGATCTCAACCCTCCCCTATACCTCTAGCCAATGTAGAAAAGTAATCGCATAACAATACGCACATTAAAATTCAGTTCAAGAGAAGTCCGAGTCTGAGAACTATTTCTTTACATTGTGTATTAAGGATTATGTACCCAAATTTTGATTCAATGCTAAACATTTGGAAATTTTATAGAAAATCCACAGCCTTTATCCTTGTACTCTCATATTTGGCAATGTGGTGACTGAAAGATATAGGATAATTGCATGCAGTGCTAGCATTGTTTTCCTTAAAACGAGTTTATTAATGCAGTTATTGGTTAAAACAAATATAAATATTGACCAAATCAAGTACACCTTTTAGGGTGCACTCAACTTTAGTGACTCAGCACGAGCTATTTTACAGGTTGCTTAGAACTTTTTGTAAAAAATAAATGCTAGCACATCATAGAAAAGCAAGTGAGTAATCTATGTTTCAAATTTTATAACAAAAATCTCTGTATCTAAAAAGTCTGTGGATTTTCTATAAAAATCTTGGTTTATTTGCCACAAAGTCCTCTTCCTATTGAATGCAATGAAACAGTAAGTAATATGCTTTGCATCAAGTTCCTCTTCTTGGTATTTGCACAAAATGTTCAATGTCTATTATTTATTAAATCTGTAGTTTTGATCAGTGGCAGATCCAGGGGTTGTAATCCCCCCTTTTTTTGGTCGATCAATGTATTTGAATGGGGACATGTAGTTGAAACACCCCCTTTAAAATGGCTGGATCCGCCCCTGTTGATACTATTGAAGTTTGAAAAGTTCGTACAAAATGGCTACAGAAGGGGTCATAAACCTTAAGTTGTTGAAGTGTTGATCTCTTTTCTGTCGTAGAAGCAAATAATTACTTGTATTGGTTTTTTGTCGAGCCTGCAAATTTTGTTGCAGAAAGCTCGACATAGGGATAGCGATCCGGCAGCGGCGGCGTTAGCTAACTTCTTAAAAGCTTTATATTTTAGAAGGTTCAAGACCTGGATGCTTCATACTTTGTATATAGATGCCTCATGTCACGAAGTTTCCGTCAGTCACATGTCCAATATCCTTGACTTCATTTTCATGGTTCAGTGACCACTTGAAAAAAAAATTCAGATTTTTTGTAATGTTGAATTCTCTCTTATTATAAGTAATAGGATAATTATATTTGATATGTGCGTACCTTGCAAGGTCCTCATGCCCCTCAGACAGTTTTCACTTGACCTCGACCTCATTTCATGGATCAGTGAACAAGGTTAAGTTTTGGTGGTCAAGTCCATATCTTAGATACTGTAAGCAACAGGGCTAGTATATTCGGTGTATGGAAGGACTGTAAGGTGTACATGTCCAACTGGCAGGTGTCATCTGACCTTGACCTCATTTTCATGGTCCAGTGGTTATAGTTATGTTTTTGTGTTTTGGTCTGTGTTTCTCATACTTTATGCAATAGGTCTACTATATTTGTTGTATGGAATGATTGTAAGGTGTACATGTCTAGTGGGCAGATGTCATCTGACCTTGACCTCATTTTCATGGTTTAGTGGTCAAAGTTAAGTTTTTGAGTTTTGGTCTCTTTATCTAAAACTATAAGCCATAGGTCAACTATATTTGGTGTATAGAAAAATTTTATGATCTATATGTCAGTTGTGCAGGTTTTATTTGACCTTGACCTCATTTTCATGGTTCATTGATTAATGTTAAGTTTTTGTGTTTTGGTCTATTTTTCTTAAACTATAAGTACATTTTTGTAATAGGTCAACTGTAATTGTTGTATGGAAGCATTGTTAGCTGTATATGTGCCTGGCATGGTTCATTGGTCTTTATTTAGTTATCTTGGTTAATGTTAAGTTTATGTGACAGTTGTAATAAAGCTTTATACTTAGGACTATCAACATAATATCAATGATTAGTAAAGAAGGCGAGACATTTCAGCGTGTGCACTCTTGTTTAGTAGTGTAATATGCATGTGTTGCATCTTCATTTTATCTGGATTTATGTGTAAAGTGATAATTAAATAGTCAACGTTTTGTGCATCAAAGCTCTTTGAAGTTGCTTGCTTATTTCTGAATGTGCAGTAAGTTTCTATTTTGTTATCATTACAGCGGATTCCATTGAGTGTGTAGTCAAAGGTAATATCTTTAATTAGCTTGCTTGTTAATTGAACCGTGAAGCCATTGTTAGGTTATGTAAACCTGCTGTAAGAATAGACTAGTCCCGAAAGAAAACCAATCTAAGTAAAGGAATGAAGTTTGGTTCTTTAATTATACCTCCACATAAAAAGTGGTTATATCCCCCAAAAATGGGGGTCTCTTGGTTCGACGTTCAATCTCATCCAATTTACACCTCTTGTTGAGGTTTCTCATTTGTACTTTAGCTTTCATTGATAAGGATATGTAGTTGTTAGCACTATAAAAGTTAAAACAAGTTCTTGAAAGAATTGGTTAAATAGCTCTTCTTAGTGACACTTCAAATTTGTTTGTCCACTTTGACTCACTTCAAAAGAGCAAAAAAAAAACATACGGTTCTTTTCACAGCCACACATTTTAAAAAAAAGAATCTTAATTTGTTGTCATTAGATAATGATGTCAAGAATCTGAATTTGTTGTCATTACATAAAGTTGTCTTTCAGATACACGCTACGTCTACGCATAGCAGTTGTTGATGGAATGCGCAACATGTACTACGACTACGCTCACCAGAAAGCAGAATCCGTAGCCGAACTGAGACAAGAACTGTTTGGTGAAGTTGTCGAAATTATTTCAGAAGATTCTTCAGCAGACATTGAGATGTATGACTAGAGGAAAAGCACCAGACTTCTTAAAAAAACGGTTCTTTTCAGAGCCACACACATTTTTCAAAAAGAATCTGAATTTGTTGTCATTCGTTTATCTATAGTTCCGTAAACATATATTATAACTGCAGCCCTTTTTTCTTCCCGACTGGAAAAAAAACAACCCCAAAATACAAAAAAAAAGTTTATATCCGTCACTTTACTTTAAAATAATTGCGTACACCTTATCTTGAAATGCAACAGGCTATCTTATACGAAATTGCGTACACCTTATTTCAGTAGAAGGCTTCAAATTTCGAATGTGGTTTTTTTAAGTTTATTTTCAAGTTTGAAAAATAAATAAATTTACGAACTTGACATATAATAATGATGAAAGTAATGTTTCGAACAAAATCCCCTCTCTCATATAAGTCTTAAAACTATTTTCAATGTCTAACAAATTAACGCAATACAATCCTACATAAACGTACAATGAAGGAAAGAAGGAGAAAACAAACAAGAGAAAGACGGCAGAAAAGAAGAGTAAAAAAAAACGTGTTTCTTTGTGTATCGTTTTTCTTGCAATAATTCATGTTTTAATATTTTTCATTAATTTTTCAAATGAAATAATGTTTTAGTTGAAATAAAATAATTGCAATACACAAACTACATTTATTAAATTGTAAGATGATTTAATCAACTTCGTGATTGGATTACAATAAATCATGATTAATGAACAAAGATGTTTGACAATACACACAAGCCCACGACACGACTGTTTTGACAATGGACTCGTGCCTAAACTAGAAACTCAAATTAATTACTCTATGATGTCATTAACCTGACGTTTCTCAATTTCAGGTGTCACTAGAAGAGCTATATAACCAATCGTTTCCAAAGAATCATCAGAACTTGTTTCAACTCTTATAGTGCTAACAACTACTACATATTCTTAAATAACCATGAAAGCTAAAGTACAAATGAGAAACCTCAACAAGAGGACCAAAGTGGTTGAGAGTGAACGTCGATTTAAGAGAGCCTGTGAACAGATTGTCCAATTGAACTACTCTTTAGACGCACTTCAAAAGAGGTACAACAGAGCCAAGACTGACAACAACAAGTCTTTCAGATACTCGCTACGTCTACGCATAGCAGTTGTTGATGGAATGCGCAACATGTACTACGACTACGCTCACCAGAAAGCAGAATCCGTAGCCGAACTGAGACAAGAACTGTTTGGTGAAGTTGTCGACATTATTTCAGAAGATTCTTCAGCAGACATTGAGATGTATGACTAGAGGAAAAGCACCAGACTTCTTAAAAAAACGGTTCTTTTCAGAGCCACACACATTTTTCAAAAAGAATCTGAATTTGTTGTCATTAGTTTATCTATAGTTCCGTATCCATATATTATAACTGCAGCCCTTTTTCTTTCCGACTGGAAAAAAACCCAACCCAAAATGTAAAAAAATTAGTTTATATATATATATATCCGTAACTTTACTTTAAAAAAATTCGTACACCTTATCTTGAAAATTTTTGCAATAGGCTATCTTATAAGAAATTGCGTACACCTTATTTTGGTAGAAGGCTTCAAATTTCGAACGTGTTTTTTTGAGCTAATTTTCAAGTTTGAAAAATAAATAAATTTACGAACTTGACATATAATAATGATGAAAGTAATGTTTCGAACAAAATCCCCTCTCTCATATAAGTCTTAAAACTATTTTCAATATCTAACAAATTAACGCAATACAATCCTACATAAACGTACAATGAAGGAAAGAAGGAGAAAACAAACAAGATAGAGACGGCAGAAAAGAAGAGTAGAAAAAACCCGTGTTTCTTTGTGTATCGTTTTTCTTGCAATAATTCATGTTTTAATATTTTTCATTAATTTTTCAAATGAAATAATTTTTTAGTTGAAATAAAATAATTGCAATACACAAACTACATTTATTAAATTGTAAGATGATTTAATCAACTTCGTGATTGGATTACAATAAATCATGATTAATAAACAAAGATGTTTGACAATACACACAAGCCCACGACACGAGACTGTTTTGACAATGGACTCGTGCCTAAACTAGAAACTCAAATTAATTACTCTATGATGTCATTACCCTGACGTTTCTCAATTTCAGGTGTCACTAAAAGAGCTATATAACCAATCGTTTCCAAAGAATCATCAGAACTTGTTTCAACTCTTATAGTGCTAACAACTACTACATATTCTTAAATAACCCTGAAAGCTAAAGTACAAATGAGAAACCTCAACAAGAGGACCAAATTGGTTGAGAGTGAACGTCGATTTAAGAGAGCCTGTGAACAGATTGTCCAATTGAACTACTCTTTAGACGCACTTCAAAAGAGGTACAACAGAGCCAAGACTGACAACAACAAGTCTTTCAGATACTCGCTACGTCTAC
Source organism: Mytilus trossulus (assembly GCF_036588685.1). Classification (NCBI taxonomy): domain Eukaryota; kingdom Metazoa; phylum Mollusca; class Bivalvia; order Mytilida; family Mytilidae; genus Mytilus; species Mytilus trossulus. Next base: position 24,180,745 of record NC_086373.1, on the reverse strand, counting down.
GCATAGCAGTTGTTGATGGAATGCGCAACATGTACTACGACTACGCTCACCAGAAAGCAGAATCCGTAGCCGAACTGAGACAAGAACTGTTTGGTGAAGTTGTCGACATTATTTCAGAAGATTCTTCAGCAGACATTGAGATGTATGACTAGAGGAAAAGCACCAGACTTCTTCAAAAAACGGTTCTTTTCAGAGCCACACACATTTTTCAAAAAGAATCTGAATTTGTTGTCATTAGTTTATCTATAGTTCCGTATCCATATATTATAACTGCAGCCCTTTTTCTTTCCGACTGGAAAAAAACCCAACCCCAAAATGTAAAAAAAATAGTTTATATATATATATATCCGTAACTTTACTTAAAAAAAAATCGTACACCTTATCTTGAAAATTTTTGCAATAGGCTATCTTATAAGAAATTGCGTACACCTTATTTTGGTAGAAGGCTTCAAATTTCGAACGTGTTTTTTTTAGCTAATTTTCAAGTTTGAAAAATAAATAAATTTACGAACTTGACATATAATAATGATGAAAGTAATGTTTCGAACAAAATCCCCTCTCTCATATAAGTCTTAAAACTATTTTCAATATCTAACAAATTAACGCAATACAATCCTACATAAACGTACAATGAAGGAAAGAAGGAGAAAACAAACAAGATAGAGACGGCAGAAAAGAAGAGTAGAAAAAACCCGTGTTTCTTTGTGTATCGTTTTTCTTGCAATAATTCATGTTTTAATATTTTTCATTAATTTTTCAAATATATATATGGAAGTGTTTAACGACCTTGACTGGCCTTTCAGCCCTCGCACGGTCGGCTCGGTGCCCGAAGGCGTTTGGTGAGCTTTAAATGATTTGATGCCATGGGTCAGGAACAAGTAGTGGAGGTCGCAATATGTAGGCCGCCATCTTGGTTTTGGTGAGTTGATTTTTCTTTGTTTACTATTTTGATGTTTTTCTTCACTAACGGCTGCTTTCAGGGCCAGTTTGGTCAGCTTGGCAGCCCGCTAGCCTCGATGAAGGAGTACTGGTAGATGATCTCGGACGTAGTTCAGAAGATGACAGGAAGCGTTATCAGGACCAAGGCCGTGAGGCAGTGAAATGAAGGTCGTATCACCCAACAGCCTAGGATACAGCCCTCGGACGTTAATCGGCATGACACTCCCCATAATAGACAATGGTTTTGGAGGCATGTTAACGCGGGTACGCCAACTACTACGTCTCTCTGTACGGCATGGATTGGTTTCTGTCATCTTAAGTAGTAAGTCGTTGAACATCTAACTGTAAACCCTCATCGAAGATAGCGGGTAAAGGAGAGCTGACCCAGCACGTCCGTTCAGCTGTAAGGACTGAGACGTGACTGTCTGGGATTGGATATGGATTGGATTGAATGATTTTTCAAATGAAATAATTTTTTAGTTGAAATAAAATAATTGCAATACACAAACTACATTTATTAAATTGTAAGATGATTTAATCAACTTCGTGATTGGATTACAATAAATCATGATTAATAAACAAAGATGTTTGACAATACACACAAGCCCACGACACGAGACTGTTTTGACAATGGACTCGTGCCTAAACTAGAAACTCAAATTAATTACTCTATGATGTCATTACCCTGACGTTTCTCAATTTCAGGTGTCACTAAAAGAGCTATATAACCAATCGTTTCCAAAGAATCATCAGAACTTGTTTCAACTCTTATAGTGCTAACAACGACTACATATTCTTAAATAACCATGAAAGCTAAAGTACAAATGAGAAACCTCAACAAGAGGACCAAATTGGTTGAGAGTGAACGTCGATTTAAGAGAGCCTGTGAACAGATTGTCCAATTGAACTACTCTTTAGACGCACTTCAAAAGAGGTACAACAGAGCCAAGACTGACAACAACAAGTCTTTCAGATACTCGCTACGTCTACGCATAGCAGTTGTTGATGGAATGCGCAACATGTACTACGACTACGCTCACCAGAAAGCAGAATCCGTAGCCGAACTGAGACAAGAACTGTTTGGTGAAGTTGTCGACATTATTTCAGAAGATTCTTCAGCAGACATTGAGATGTATGACTAGAGGAAAAGCACCAGACTTCTTCAAAAAACGGTTCTTTTCAGAGCCACACACATTTTTCAAAAAGAATCTGAATTTGTTGTCATTAGTTTATCTATAGTTCCGTATCCATATATTATAACTGCAGCCCTTTTTCTTTCCGACTGGAAAAAAACCCAACCCCAAAATGTAAAAAAAATAGTTTATATATATATATATCCGTAACTTTACTTAAAAAAAAATCGTACACCTTATCTTGAAAATTTTTGCAATAGGCTATCTTATAAGAAATTGCGTACACCTTATTTTGGTAGAAGGCTTCAAATTTCGAACGTGTTTTTTTTAGCTAATTTTCAAGTTTGAAAAATAAATAAATTTACGAACTTGACATATAATAATGATGAAAGTAATGTTTCGAACAAAATCCCCTCTCTCATATAAGTCTTAAAACTATTTTCAATATCTAACAAATTAACGCAATACAATCCTACATAAACGTAAAATGAAGGAAAGAAGGAGAAAACAAACAAGATAGAGACGGCAGAAAAGAAGAGTAGAAGTAACCCGTGTTTCTTTGTGTATCGTTTTTCTTGCAATAATTCATGTTTTAATATTTTTCATTAATTTTTCAAATGAAATAATTTTTTAGTTGAAATAAAATAATTGCAATACACAAACTACATTTATTAAATTGTAAGATGATTTAATCAACTTCGTGATTGGATTACAATAAATCATGATTAATAAACAAAGATGTTTGACAATACACACAAGCCCACGACACGAGACTGTTTTGACAATGGACTCGTGCCTAAACTAGAAACTCAAATTAATTACTCTATGATGTCATTACCCTGACGTTTCTCAATTTCAGGTGTCACTAAAAGAGCTATATAACCAATCGTTTCCAAAGAATCATCAGAACTTGTTTCAACTCTTATAGTGCTAACAACTACTACATATTCTTAAATAACCATGAAAGCTAAAGTACAAATGAGAAACCTCAACAAGAGGACCAAATTGGTTGAGAGTGAACGTCGATTTAAGAGAGCCTGTGAACAGATTGTCCAATTGAACTACTCTTTAGACGCACTTCAAAAGAGGTACAACAGAGCCAAGACTGACAACAACAATTCTTTCAGATACTCGCTACGTCTACGCATAGCAGTTGTTGATGGAATGCGCAACATGTACTACGACTACGCTCACCAGAAAGCAGAATCCGTAGCCGAACTGAGACAAGAACTGTTTGGTGAAGTTGTCGACATTATTTCAGAAGATTGCTAACAACTACTACATATTCTTAAATAACCATGAAAGCTAAAGTACAAATGAGAAACCTCAACAAGAGGACCAAATTGGTTGAGAGTGAACGTCGATTTAAGAGAGCCTGTGAACAGATTGTCCAATTGAACTACTCTTTAGACGCACTTCAAAAGAGGTACAACAGAGCCAAGACTGACAACAACAAGTCTTTCAGATACTCGCTACGTCTACGCATAGCAGTTGTTGATGGAATGCGCAACATGTACTACGACTACGCTCACCAGAAAGCAGAATCCGTAGCCGAACTGAGACAAGAACTGTTTGGTGAAGTTGTCGACATTATTTCAGAAGATTCTTCAGCAGACATTGAGATGTATGACTAGAGGAAAAGCACCAGACTTCTTCAAAAAACGGTTCTTTTCAGAGCCACACACATTTTTCAAAAAGAATCTGAATTTGTTGTCATTAGTTTATCTATAGTTCCGTATCCATATATTATAACTGCAGCCCTTTTTCTTTCCGACTGGAAAAAAACCCAACCCCAAAATGTAAAAAAAATAGTTTATATATATATATATCCGTAACTTTACTTAAAAAAAAATCGTACACCTTATCTTGAAAATTTTTGCAATAGGCTATCTTATAAGAAATTGCGTACACCTTATTTTGGTAGAAGGCTTCAAATTTCGAACGTGTTTTTTTTAGCTAATTTTCAAGTTTGAAAAATAAATAAATTTACGAACTTGACATATAATAATGATGAAAGTAATGTTTCGAACAAAATCCCCTCTCTCATATAAGTCTTAAAACTATTTTCAATATCTAACAAATTAACGCAATACAATCCTACATAAACGTAAAATGAAGGAAAGAAGGAGAAAACAAACAAGATAGAGACGGCAGAAAAGAAGAGTAGAAGTAACCCGTGTTTCTTTGTGTATCGTTTTTCTTGCAATAATTCATGTTTTAATATTTTTCATTAATTTTTCAAATGAAATAATTTTTTAGTTGAAATAAAATAATTGCAATACACAAACTACATTTATTAAATTGTAAGATGATTTAATCAACTTCGTGATTGGATTACAATAAATCATGATTAATAAACAAAGATGTTTGACAATACACACAAGCCCACGACACGAGACTGTTTTGACAATGGACTCGTGCCTAAACTAGAAACTCAAATTAATTACTCTATGATGTCATTACCCTGACGTTTCTCAATTTCAGGTGTCACTAAAAGAGCTATATAACCAATCGTTTCCAAAGAATCATCAGAACTTGTTTCAACTCTTATAGTGCTAACAACTACTACATATTCTTAAATAACCATGAAAGCTAAAGTACAAATGAGAAACCTCAACAAGAGGACCAAATTGGTTGAGAGTGAACGTCGATTTAAGAGAGCCTGTGAACAGATTGTCCAATTGAACTACTCTTTAGACGCACTTCAAAAGAGGTACAACAGAGCCAAGACTGACAACAACAAGTCTTTCAGATACTCGCTACGTCTACGCATAGCAGTTGTTGATGGAATGCGCAACATGTACTACGACTACGCTCACCAGAAAGCAGAATCCGTAGCCGAACTGAGACAAGAACTGTTTGGTGAAGTTGTCGACATTATTTCAGAAGATTCTTCAGCAGACATTGAGATGTATGACTAGAGGAAAAGCACCAGACTTCTTCAAAAAACGGTTCTTTTCAGAGCCACACACATTTTTCAAAAAGAATCTGAATTTGTTGTCATTAGTTTATCTATAGTTCCGTATCCATATATTATAACTGCAGCCCTTTTTCTTTCCGACTGGAAAAAAACCCAACCCCAAAATGTAAAAAAAAATAGTTTATATATATATATATCCGTAACTTTACTTAAAAAAAAATCGTACACCTTATCTTGAAAATTTTTGCAATAGGCTATCTTATAAGAAATTGCGTACACCTTATTTTGGTAGAAGGCTTCAAATTTCGAACGTGTTTTTTTTAGCTAATTTTCAAGTTTGAAAAATAAATAAATTTACGAACTTGACATATAATAATGATGAAAGTAATGTTTCGAACAAAATCCCCTCTCTCATATAAGTCTTAAAACTATTTTCAATATCTAACAAATTAACGCAATACAATCCTACATAAACGTAAAATGAAGGAAAGAAGGAGAAAACAAACAAGATAGAGACGGCAGAAAAGAAGAGTAGAAGTAACCCGTGTTTCTTTGTGTATCGTTTTTCTTGCAATAATTCATGTTTTAATATTTTTCATTAATTTTTCAAATGAAATAATTTTTTAGTTGAAATAAAATAATTGCAATACACAAACTACATTTATTAAATTGTAAGATGATTTAATCAACTTCGTGATTGGATTACAATAAATCATGATTAATAAACAAAGATGTTTGACAATACACACAAGCCCACGACACGAGACTGTTTTGACAATGGACTCGTGCCTAAACTAGAAACTCAAATTAATTACTCTATGATGTCATTACCCTGACGTTTCTCAATTTCAGGTGTCACTAAAAGAGCTATATAACCAATCGTTTCCAAAGAATCATCAGAACTTGTTTCAACTCTTATAGTGCTAACAACTACTACATATTCTTAAATAACCATGAAAGCTAAAGTACAAATGAGAAACCTCAACAAGAGGACCAAATTGGTTGAGAGTGAACGTCGATTTAAGAGAGCCTGTGAACAGATTGTCCAATTGAACTACTCTTTAGACGCACTTCAAAAGAGGTACAACAGAGCCAAGACTGACAACAACAAGTCTTTCAGATACTCGCTACGTCTACGCATAGCAGTTGTTGATGGAATGCGCAACATGTACTACGACTACGCTCACCAGAAAGCAGAATCCGTAGCCGAACTGAGACAAGAACTGTTTGGTGAAGTTGTCGACATTATTTCAGAAGATTCTTCAGCAGACATTGAGATGTATGACTAGAGGAAAAGCACCAGACTTCTTCAAAAAACGGTTCTTTTCAGAGCCACACACATTTTTCAAAAAGAATCTGAATTTGTTGTCATTAGTTTATCTATAGTTCCGTATCCATATATTATAACTGCAGCCCTTTTTCTTTCCGACTGGAAAAAAACCCAACCCCAAAATGTAAAAAAAAATAGTTTATATATATATATATATCCGTAACTTTACTTAAAAAAAAATCGTACACCTTATCTTGAAAATTTTTGCAATAGGCTATCTTATAAGAAATTGCGTACACCTTATTTTGGTAGAAGGCTTCAAATTTCGAACGTGTTTTTTTTAGCTAATTTTCAAGTTTGAAAAATAAATAAATTTACGAACTTGACATATAATAATGATGAAAGTAATGTTTCGAACAAAATCCCCTCTCTCATATAAGTCTTAAAACTATTTTCAATATCTTAGTCCATCAGCTGGTAGGGCAAAATTTCAATTCTGTGTTACACCCCAGGGTACTGTAATTTTTTGGTATAAATTTAAAGAGTAATATATGAAGAATATTTTAAGAGGTGTTAGACTTTGGAAAAAGTGTCCAAAAGGGGTTAAAAGGGGACTTATTTAAGGGTATATCAAAAATTTTGTTTTGCACATATTTACAGAAAAAATTAAAAATAACCAATAATTCAGTACTATTCTTTTTATTAAATGGAACATATCATATCTTATTAAAACGCAGGCTAATTTTCAATTAATTTTTAAATCGTAGAGGACCAAGAAAAAAGGGGGAGGGTAATTTCCAAAATTCTTGATTTTGAATGAATAGAAGCAAATGTACTAATTTTCTTGATAAAATGGTATATTTTTTATATTGAAACATAGAGCATAATGTTACTACAATGTAAAGGCTGTTGTCAAAAAACATTTAAAGGTAAGAAACAAAAACATATAATCAACGACAAACACAAACATAGGCAACTAAAAATGCACGATCTGTCACAAATTTATACATCATATTCATGAAATAACTTACATATTAAAACACACAAAACTGTCAGGGGTTCTAGATCTCTATCTTTTTAAATTTTTTTAACAACCGAATCACTACATTTTAAGGTCACGCAGAAGGTCAATCCATAGAATCATCATCAGTTTGGTCACCTGCATCTACCGAATTATCATTATCATCATTTCCATCATATTTGTTGTCATCGTTAGCAATATCAACGTTTTGATAATCCTTATATCTACAAGCTTTCGAGCATTTACATACAGGTATCTGTTCAGGATAAACCTTGTTGAACACATGAACATCTGTTGTTGGCACAATCAGCTTTAAATGAACAGCACTTGAGAATTATTAAAGCATCTAACGCTGGTGGTTGGTCTAGCCAATTGATACTGATCAAATCGTTCTAAACAATCCAACTATACTTGTTTAGCAACAGACCAGTGTTGTGTTTAAGAGCAGATTTCCAAATCTTCGTCTGAAAGTTGGATGGTTTAATGTGCTTTAACATTGCATCTTTTGTTGCGGGCAGAAGATGACAATAAATCTTTTTTTGGTTGCATTTCAAAACGTTCTGATCTTTATTCATCTTTATTTTTAATTTCGTAGCCATATATAGAACACGAAAATCTCTCGAGTGTTTTGCCAACTCTTCGTCAACCTTTTCAAAGGTTTCACCACGATGGAATAGACCTTCCAAAAACACATAACGTGTCAAAAAGCCGAATACTTTGCTTCTTTTCCTTTACCAGACAAAACACTTACTGAATCACAACCTGTACTGCCGTGAAATCCTGGCAGTTTTCTACAAACATTCTCACCAATCTAACAATGTTAGAATTGATATGCCACTGTGAAAATAATAAGCCAATACTTCCACATCAATGTCAGAAGGTTTTATAACAATGGAGTCGTAACTTTTGTCAGCTGCATATTTTTGCATTAAGAAACATTTTGTAATCGGCTTCTTCCTGTTTGATTATAAGATAAAACCATTCTACGCTATTTCATTTTCAACATTTATTTTGTGGCACATCTTCCATGTGATACAAATAAATCAATACATTCAAGTGTAGATCTATAGGATTATTTACTCTTTTCCGAACCAAAGAATTCAACAAGAGCAACTTTGTTTTCCCCAACTAACAAACATTTCTTCCATTCCCAAGAACACGATTGTGATGGTCTAGAACTTATCGTAATGATTTGCCCTCCCAATGACCTGCTGTTTTAATTTGTTTATGGATATTGTGGGATACTAATACGTGACAAAATCAATGCGGGACCTCTTTTCGAAACTAAAAGGATGGGTTTTAAAATAACAATTGCCAAATAAAAAAAAGTGCTTGGTATCCTAGTAATGGTATCCTACTAATGGGTTGAATAACTGTCATGTCATCAAATATCTACATGCTTTCCTAAGGAATGACCATTTTCTAAAAGACCATTCAGGACAGATTTTAATTTTCATTACATGTGTACCATCAACGTTTGCAAGATAAATTGGAAGAGGACCTACTTCAAACTGGAGAGTCTTTTGCGCAACCAACTATCTTGTCTGGGCTATGACAAGCAGGCGACATTTTTTTTTCATCTGCTCTCAATGTTCCTTTTCATACGCGTTTAGAAGGTTGCACATTAATTCCGAAGAAGCAACAGAACCCGAGAACAAGCCATATAACTACTCAGATGTTTCAAATGGATTTGGCCAGCTTTGCAGTGTCTGAAACAATTTCATAACATCAGTTTTGTCTCGCTTTATTTGAGTTTTTTAAAGTTCTTTTTGTGCGGATGTTTCAGGGTTACCCATTCCTACCAAATCTCGAATTTTTAGGATATTGAAGCTCTTTCCACTGCTGGTGGACGTTTCGTCCCCGAGGGTATCACCAGCCCAGTAGTCAACAATCTGTATTGACATGAATATCAATAATGTGGTCATTTATATAAAAGAGGGACGAAAGACACCAAAGGGACAGTCAAACTCGTAAATCTAAAACAAACTGACAACGCCATGGCTAAAAATGAAAAAGACAAACAGAAAAACAATAGTACACATGACACAACATAGAAAACTAAAGAATAAACAACACGAACCCTACCAAAAACTAGGGGTGATCTCAGGTGCTCCGGAAGGGTAATCAGATCCTGCTCCACATGCGGCACCCGTCGTGTTGCTTATGTGATTACAAATCCGGTAAATAGTCTAATTCGGTAGGTCAAATTCATGAAAGGGAAGGGGATTGTAGTTACGACGTAAGGAACATATCCGATATCATTTGTGAAACGGTTATTCCATAACGGTCAACCAACTCGTGATGGCGTCCGTAAAATTTACGAAGGGATGATTTCAACTTCACCATTTGGAACTCTTGGTTTAATAGCTTCCTTGTGAGCAGTAACCCTCTATAATAAATTTCCTGTTTATAAAACTTTGATTTGTTCGAAAAACTAAGGATGTTCTTATCCCAGACATAGACTACCTTAGCCGTATTTGGCACAACTTTTTGGAATTTTGGATTCTCAATGTTCTTCAACTTTGTACTTGTTTGGCTTTACAAATATTTTATATATGAGCGTCACTGATGAGTCTTATGTAGACGAAACGCGCGTCTGGCATACTAATTTATAATTTTGGTACCTTTGATAACAATTTCTGGTACATTTAACAACCAACGCTTAATTAACAGAATCTTTATTTAAACTGAAAACAACAAAGCCATTTTGTTTGTATCTCTTAGAAACCTAAGAACGTAAAAAGTATGGCCAATTCTCATAACCGACTATATGAGATGTTTGTCGATTGAATGAGTTAATAATCTTAAGTCAATCACTACATAGCTAAAACACAAAATGTAATCAAGCACACTTTTATTGAGTTCGATAGAGTGCACCTTTTCTGAACGCAAAAAAAAAAAAAACACCTTAATTTGTACTTTTTCAGTAATATTTTGTTACACATTCTCTTTATAAAATAATTTGTCTCACCAAATCATCATAAATCGACATTTAAATGTGTGTTTTCAGTTGCAAATTGATCCTGCTTATGTGTGAATGCATTGTACATGTTGTATACTGAATCAAAGACGGTAATTTGATGATTTCCGTAATTTAACGAGTATTTGCACGTACATATATTTTATCAAATATTTGATATTCTAGACGATATATAAATACTGCAAATAATTGAAACATTGTATAATGATTAATTCTAAAGTTTAATTAACTGAAACGGGTAAATTTATAACGAATTTCTTTATGAAAGAAAAAAATATGCCTTAATTTTAACCCAAAAAATCGGATTGTTTGTAATGTAAAAAAAACTTTTTTTTTAAACAAAAAATCTTCAGAGTAACATTAAACATGATAGTTTTGTATCTGTTTTAGTTGTTTACACCTATACTTTATTTTTTTTTAGTCGCTTTACATCAAAAAAATTAATTAAAAATTACTTAGTCGTGATTGCTAAATGAGGGGACCATTGAAAGGGACGTTTTTAAACCTCTTTTGGACACTTTTTTTTTAGTCTAACACCTTGTATTTTATCAATAAGATAATGAAGTTGAATTCTATCCAAAAAAATCGCGGTACCCTGGGGTGTAACACAAACTCCTTAACTAGAGCGCTTTTGAGAACTAGCTGATGGACTATCTAACAAATTAACGCAATACAATCCTACATAAACGTACAATGAAGGAAAGAAGGAGAAAACAAACAAGATAGAGACGGCAGAAAAGAAGAGTAGAAAAAACCCGTGTTTCTTTGTGTATCGTTTTTCTTGCAATAATTCATGTTTTAATATTTTTCATTAATTTTTCAAATATATATATGGAAGTGTTTAACGACCTTGACTGGCCTTTCAGCCCTCGCACGGTCGGCTCGGTGCCCGAAGGCGTTTGGTGAGCTTTAAATGATTTGATGCCATGGGTCAGGAACAAGTAGTGGAGGTCGCAATATGTAGGCCGCCATCTTGGTTTTGGTGAGTTGATTTTTCTTTGTTTACTATTTTGATGTTTTTCTTCACTAACGGCTGCTTTCAGGGCCAGTTTGGTCAGCTTGGCAGCCCGCTAGCCTCGATGAAGGAGTACTGGTAGATGATCTCGGACGTAGTTCAGAAGATGACAGGAAGCGTTATCAGGACCAAGGCCGTGAGGCAGTGAAATGAAGGTCGTATCACCCAACAGCCTAGGATACAGCCCTCGGACGTTAATCGGCATGACACTCCCCATAATAGACAATGGTTTTGGAGGCATGTTAACGCGGGTACGCCAACTACTACGTCTCTCTGTACGGCATGGATTGGTTTCTGTCATCTTAAGTAGTAAGTCGTTGAACATCTAACTGTAAACCCTCATCGAAGATAGCGGGTAAAGGAGAGCTGACCCAGCACGTCCGTTCAGCTGTAAGGAATGAGACGTGACTGTCTGGGATTGGATATGGATTGGATTGAATGATTTTTCAAATGAAATAATTTTTTAGTTGAAATAAAATAATTGCAATACACAAACTACATTTATTAAATTGTAAGATGATTTAATCAACTTCGTGATTGGATTACAATAAATCATGATTAATAAACAAAGATGTTTGACAATACACACAAGCTCACGACACGAGACTGTTTTGACAATGGACTCGTGCCTAAACTAGAAACTCAAATTAATTACTCTATGATGTCATTACCCTGACGTTTCTCAATTTCAGGTGTCACTAAAAGAGCTATATAACCAATCGTTTCCAAAGAATCATCAGAACTTGTTTCAACTCTTATAGTGCTAACAACGACTACATATTCTTAAATAACCATGAAAGCTAAAGTACAAATGAGAAACCTCAACAAGAGGACCAAATTGGTTGAGAGTGAACGTCGATTTAAGAGAGCCTGTGAACAGATTGTCCAATTGAACTACTCTTTAGACGCACTTCAAAAGAGGTACAACAGAGCCAAGACTGACAACAACAAGTCTTTCAGATACTCGCTACGTCTACGCATAGCAGTTGTTGATGGAATGCGCAACATGTACTACGACTACGCTCACCAGAAAGCAGAATCCGTAGCCGAACTGAGACAAGAACTGTTTGGTGAAGTTGTCGACATTATTTCAGAAGATTCTTCAGCAGACATTGAGATGTATGACTATCTAGGAAAAGCACCAGACTTCTTCAAAAAACGGTTCTTTTCAGAGCCACACACATTTTTCAAAAAGAATCTGAATTTGTTGTCATTAGTTTATCTATAGTTCCGTATCCATATATTATAACTGCAGCCCTTTTTCTTTCCGACTGGAAAAAAAAAACCAACCCCAAAATGTAAAAAAAAATAGTTTATATATATATATATCCGTAACTTTACTTTAAAAAAAATCGTACACCTTATCTTGAAAATTTTTGCAATAGGCTATCTTATAAGAAATTGCGTACACCTTATTTTGGTAGAAGGCTTCAAATTTCGAACGTGTTTTTTTGAGCTAATTTTCAAGTTTGAAAAATAAATAAATTTACGAACTTGACATATAATAATGATGAAAGTAATGTTTCGAACAAAATCCCCTCTCTCATATAAGTCTTAAAACTATTTTCAATATCTAACAAATTAACGCAATACAATCCTACATAAACGTACAATGAAGGAAAGAAGGAGAAAACAAACAAGATAGAGACGGCAGAAAAGAAGAGTAAAAAAAACCGTGTTTCTTTGTGTATCGTTTTTCTTGCAATAATTCATGTTTTAATATTTTTCATTAATTTTTCAAATGAAATAATTTTTTAGTTGAAATAAAATAATTGCAATACACAAACTACATTTATTAAATTGTAAGATGATTTAATCAACTTCGTGATTGGATTACAATAAATCATGATTAATAAACAAAGATGTTTGACAATACACACAAGCCCACGACACGAGACTGTTTTGACAATGGACTCGTGCCTAAACTAGAAACTCAAATTAATTACTCTATGATGTCATTACCCTGACGTTTCTCAATTTCAGGTGTCACTAAAAGAGCTATATAACCAATCGTTTCCAAAGAATCATCAGAACTTGTTTCAACTCTTATAGTGCTAACAACTACTACATATTCTTAAATAACCATGAAAGCTAAAGTACAAATGAGAAACCTCAACAAGAGGACCAAATTGGTTGAGAGTGAACGTCGATTTAAGAGAGCCTGTGAACAGATTGTCCAATTGAACTACTCTTTAGACGCACTTCAAAAGAGGTACAACAGAGCCAAGACTGACAACAACAAGTCTTTCAGATACTCGCTACGTCTACGCATAGCAGTTGTTGATGGAATGCGCAACATGTACTACGACTACGCTCACCAGAAAGCAGAATCCGTAGCCGAACTGAGACAAGAACTGTTTGGTGAAGTTGTCGACATTATTTCAGAAGATTCTTCAGCAGACATTGAGATGTATGACTAGAGGAAAAGCACCAGACTTCTTCAAAAAACGGTTCTTTTCAGAGCCACACACATTTTTCAAAAAGAATCTGAATTTGTTGTCATTAGTTTATCTATAGTTCCGTATCCATATATTATAACTGCAGCCCTTTTTCTTTCCGACTGGAAAAAAACCCAACCCCAAAATGTAAAAAAAAATAGTTTATATATATATATATCCGTAACTTTACTTAAAAAAAAATCGTACACCTTATCTTGAAAATTTTTGCAATAGGCTATCTTATAAGAAATAGCGTACACCTTATTTTGGTAGAAGGCTTCAAATTTCGAACGTGTTTTTTTGAGCTAATTTTCAAGTTTGAAAAATAAATAAATTTACGAACTTGACATATAATAATGATGAAAGTAATGTTTCGAACAAAATCCCCTCTCTCATATAAGTCTTAAAACTATTTTCAATATCTAACAAATTAACGCAATACAATCCTACATAAACGTACAATGAAGGAAAGAAGGAGAAAACAAACAAGATAGAGACGGCAGAAAAGAAGAGTAAAAAAAAAACGTGTTTCTTTGTGTATCGTTTTTCTTGCAATAATTCATGTTTTAATATTTTTCATTAATTTTTCAAATGAAATAATTTTTTAGTTGAAATAAAATAATTGCAATACACAAACTACATTTATTAAATTGTAAGATGATTTAATCAACTTCGTGATTGGATTACAATAAATCATGATTAATAAACAAAGATGTTTGACAATACACACAAGCCCACGACACGAGACTGTTTTGACAATGGACTCGTGCCTAAACTAGAAACTCAAATTAATTACTCTATGATGTCATTACCCTGACGTTTCTCAATTTCAGGTGTCACTAAAAGAGCTATATAACCAATCGTTTCCAAAGAATCATCAGAACTTGTTTCAACTCTTATAGTGCTAACAACTACTACATATTCTTAAATAACCATGAAAGCTAAAGTACAAATGAGAAACCTCAACGAGAGGACCAAATTGGTTGAGAGTGAACGTCGATTTAAGAGAGCCTGTGAACAGATTGTCCAATTGAACTACTCTTTAGACGCACTTCAAAAGAGGTACAACAGAGCCAAGACTGACAACAACAAGTCTTTCAGATACTCGCTACGTCTACGCATAGCAGTTGTTGATGGAATGCGCAACATGTACTACGACTACGCTCACCAGAAAGCAGAATCCGTAGCCGAACTGAGACAAGAACTGTTTGGTGAAGTTGTCGACATTATTTCAGAAGATTCTTCAGCAGACATGGAGATGTATGACTAGAGGAAAAGCACCAGACTTCTTCAAAAAACGGTTCTTTTCAGAGCCACACACATTTTTCAAAAAGAATCTGAATTTGTTGTCATTAGTTTATCTATAGTTCCGTATCCATATATTATAACTGCAGCCCTTTTTCTTTCCGACTGGAAAAAAACCCAACCCCAAAATGTAAAAAAAATAGTTTATATATATATATATCCGTAACTTTACTTAAAAAAAAATCGTACACCTTATCTTGAAATTTTTTGCAATAGGCTATCTTATAAGAAATTGCGTACACCTTATTTTGGTAGAAGGCTTCAAATTTCGA
Source organism: Mytilus trossulus (assembly GCF_036588685.1). Classification (NCBI taxonomy): domain Eukaryota; kingdom Metazoa; phylum Mollusca; class Bivalvia; order Mytilida; family Mytilidae; genus Mytilus; species Mytilus trossulus. Next base: position 24,165,452 of record NC_086373.1, on the reverse strand, counting down.
ACGTGTTTTTTTGAGCTAATTTTCAAGTTTGAAAAATAAATAAATTTACGAACTTGACATATAATAATGATGAAAGTAATGTTTCGAACAAAATCCCCTCTCTCATATAAGTCTTAAAACTATTTTCAATATCTAACAAATTAACGCAATACAATCCTACATAAACGTACAATGAAGGAAAGAAGGAGAAAACAAACAAGATAGAGACGGCAGAAAAGAAGAGTAAAAAAAACCGTGTTTCTTTGTGTATCGTTTTTCTTGCAATAATTCATGTTTTAATATTTTTCATTAATTTTTCAAATGAAATAATTTTTTAGTTGAAATAAAATAATTGCAATACACAAACTACATTTATTAAATTGTAAGATGATTTAATCAACTTCGTGATTGGATTACAATAAATCATGATTAATAAACAAAGATGTTTGACAATACACACAAGCCCACGACACGAGACTGTTTTGACAATGGACTCGTGCCTAAACTAGAAACTCAAATTAATTACTCTATGATGTCATTACCCTGACGTTTCTCAATTTCAGGTGTCACTAAAAGAGCTATATAACCAATCGTTTCCAAAGAATCATCAGAACTTGTTTCAACTCTTATAGTGCTAACAACGACTACATATTCTTAAATAACCATGAAAGCTAAAGTACAAATGAGAAACCTCAACAAGGTGACCAAATTGGTTGAGAGTGAACGTCGATTTAAGAGAGCCTGTGAACAGATTGTCCAATTGAACTACTCTTTAGACGCACTTCAAAAGAGGTACAACAGAGCCAAGACTGACAACAACAAGTCTTTCAGATACTCGCTACGTCTACGCATAGCAGTTGTTGATGGAATGCGCAACATGTACTACGACTACGCTCACCAGAAAGCAGAATCCGTAGCCGAACTGAGACAAGAACTGTTTGGTGAAGTTGTCGACATTATTTCAGAAGATTCTTCAGCAGACATTGAGATGTATGACTAGAGGAAAAGCACCAGACTTCTTCAAAAAACGGTTCTTTTCAGAGCCACACACATTTTTCAAAAAGAATCTGAATTTGTTGTCATTAGTTTATCTATAGTTCCGTATCCATATATTATAACTGCAGCCCTTTTTCTTTCCGACTGGAAAAAAACCCAACCCCAAAATGTAAAAAAAAATAGTTTATATATATATATATCCGTAACTTTACTTAAAAAAAAATCGTACACCTTATCTTGAAAATTTTTGCAATAGGCTATCTTATAAGAAATTGCGTACACCTTATTTTGGTAGAAGGCTTCAAATTTCGAACGTGTTTTTTTTAGCTAATTTTCAAGTTTGAAAAATAAATAAAATTTACGAACTTGACATATAATAATGATGAAAGTAATGTTTCGAACAAAATCCCCTCTCTCATATAAGTCTTAAAACTATTTTCAATATCTAACAAATTAACGCAATACAATCCTACATAAACGTACAATGAAGGAAAGAAGGAGAAAACAAACAAGATAGAGACGGCAGAAAAGAAGAGTAGAAAAAACCCGTGTTTCTTTGTGTATCGTTTTTCTTGCAATAATTCATGTTTTAATATTTTTCATTAATTTTTCAAATGAAATAATTTTTTAGTTGAAATAAAATAATTGCAATACACAAACTACATTTATTAAATTGTAAGATGATTTAATCAACTTCGTGATTGGATTACAATAAATCATGATTAATAAACAAAGATGTTTGACAATACACACAAGCCCACGACACGAGACTGTTTTGACAATGGACTCGTGCCTAAACTAGAAACTCAAATTAATTACTCTATGATGTCATTACCCTGACGTTTCTCAATTTCAGGTGTCACTAAAAGAGCTATATAACCAATCGTTTCCAAAGAATCATCAGAACTTGTTTCAACTCTTATAGTGCTAACAACGACTACATATTCTTAAATAACCATGAAAGCTAAAGTACAAATGAGAAACCTCAACAAGGTGACCAAATTGGTTGAGAGTGAACGTCGATTTAAGAGAGCCTGTGAACAGATTGTCCAATTGAACTACTCTTTAGACGCACTTCAAAAGAGGTACAACAGAGCCAAGACTGACAACAACAAGTCTTTCAGATACTCGCTACGTCTACGCATAGCAGTTGTTGATGGAATGCGCAACATGTACTACGACTACGCTCACCAGAAAGCAGAATCCGTAGCCGAACTGAGACAAGAACTGTTTGGTGAAGTTGTCGACATTATTTCAGAAGATTCTTCAGCAGACATGGAGATGTATGACTAGAGGAAAAGCACCAGACTTCTTCAAAAAACGGTTCTTTTCAGAGCCACACACATTTTTCAAAAAGAATCTGAATTTGTTGTCATTAGTTTATCTATAGTTCCGTATCCATATATTATAACTGCAGCCCTTTTTCTTTCCGACTGGAAAAAAACCCAACCCCAAAATGTAAAAAAAATAGTTTATATATATATATATCCGTAACTTTACTTAAAAAAAAATCGTACACCTTATCTTGAAATTTTTTGCAATAGGCTATCTTATAAGAAATTGCGTACACCTTATTTTGGTAGAAGGCTTCAAATTTCGAACGTGTTTTTTTGAGCTAATTTTCAAGTTTGAAAAATAAATAAATTTACGAACTTGACATATAATAATGATGAAAGTAATGTTTCGAACAAAATCCCCTCTCTCATATAAGTCTTAAAACTATTTTCAATATCTAACAAATTAACGCAATACAATCCTACATAAACGTACAATGAAGGAAAGAAGGAGAAAACAAACAAGATAGAGACGGCAGAAAAGAAGAGTAAAAAAAACCGTGTTTCTTTGTGTATCGTTTTTCTTGCAATAATTCATGTTTTAATATTTTTCATTAATTTTTCAAATGAAATAATTTTTTAGTTGAAATAAAATAATTGCAATACACAAACTACATTTATTAAATTGTAAGATGATTTAATCAACTTCGTGATTGGATTACAATAAATCATGATTAATAAACAAAGATGTTTGACAATACACACAAGCCCACGACACGAGACTGTTTTGACAATGGACTCGTGCCTAAACTAGAAACTCAAATTAATTACTCTATGATGTCATTACCCTGACGTTTCTCAATTTCAGGTGTCACTAAAAGAGCTATATAACCAATCGTTTCCAAAGAATCATCAGAACTTGTTTCAACTCTTATAGTGCTAACAACGACTACATATTCTTAAATAACCATGAAAGCTAAAGTACAAATGAGAAACCTCAACAAGGTGACCAAATTGGTTGAGAGTGAACGTCGATTTAAGAGAGCCTGTGAACAGATTGTCCAATTGAACTACTCTTTAGACGCACTTCAAAAGAGGTACAACAGAGCCAAGACTGACAACAACAAGTCTTTCAGATACTCGCTACGTCTACGCATAGCAGTTGTTGATGGAATGCGCAACATGTACTACGACTACGCTCACCAGAAAGCAGAATCCGTAGCCGAACTGAGACAAGAACTGTTTGGTGAAGTTGTCGACATTATTTCAGAAGATTCTTCAGCAGACATTGAGATGTATGACTAGAGGAAAAGCACCAGACTTCTTCAAAAAACGGTTCTTTTCAGAGCCACACACATTTTTCAAAAAGAATCTGAATTTGTTGTCATTAGTTTATCTATAGTTCCGTATCCATATATTATAACTGCAGCCCTTTTTCTTTCCGACTGGAAAAAAACCCAACCCCAAAATGTAAAAAAAAATAGTTTATATATATATATATCCGTAACTTTACTTAAAAAAAAATCGTACACCTTATCTTGAAAATTTTTGCAATAGGCTATCTTATAAGAAATTGCGTACACCTTATTTTGGTAGAAGGCTTCAAATTTCGAACGTGTTTTTTTTAGCTAATTTTCAAGTTTGAAAAATAAATAAAATTTACGAACTTGACATATAATAATGATGAAAGTAATGTTTCGAACAAAATCCCCTCTCTCATATAAGTCTTAAAACTATTTTCAATATCTAACAAATTAACGCAATACAATCCTACATAAACGTACAATGAAGGAAAGAAGGAGAAAACAAACAAGATAGAGACGGCAGAAAAGAAGAGTAGAAAAAACCCGTGTTTCTTTGTGTATCGTTTTTCTTGCAATAATTCATGTTTTAATATTTTTCATTAATTTTTCAAATGAAATAATTTTTTAGTTGAAATAAAATAATTGCAATACACAAACTACATTTATTAAATTGTAAGATGATTTAATCAACTTCGTGATTGGATTACAATAAATCATGATTAATAAACAAAGATGTTTGACAATACACACAAGCCCACGACACGAGACTGTTTTGACAATGGACTCGTGCCTAAACTAGAAACTCAAATTAATTACTCTATGATGTCATTACCCTGACGTTTCTCAATTTCAGGTGTCACTAAAAGAGCTATATAACCAATCGTTTCCAAAGAATCATCAGAACTTGTTTCAACTCTTATAGTGCTAACAACGACTACATATTCTTAAATAACCATGAAAGCTAAAGTACAAATGAGAAACCTCAACAAGGTGACCAAATTGGTTGAGAGTGAACGTCGATTTAAGAGAGCCTGTGAACAGATTGTCCAATTGAACTACTCTTTAGACGCACTTCAAAAGAGGTACAACAGAGCCAAGACTGACAACAACAAGTCTTTCAGATACTCGCTACGTCTACGCATAGCAGTTGTTGATGGAATGCGCAACATGTACTACGACTACGCTCACCAGAAAGCAGAATCCGTAGCCGAACTGAGACAAGAACTGTTTGGTGAAGTTGTCGACATTATTTCAGAAGATTCTTCAGCAGACATGGAGATGTATGACTAGAGGAAAAGCACCAGACTTCTTCAAAAAACGGTTCTTTTCAGAGCCACACACATTTTTCAAAAAGAATCTGAATTTGTTGTCATTAGTTTATCTATAGTTCCGTATCCATATATTATAACTGCAGCCCTTTTTCTTTCCGACTGGAAAAAAACCCAACCCCAAAATGTAAAAAAAATAGTTTATATATATATATATCCGTAACTTTACTTAAAAAAAAATCGTACACCTTATCTTGAAATTTTTTGCAATAGGCTATCTTATAAGAAATTGCGTACACCTTATTTTGGTAGAAGGCTTCAAATTTCGAACGTGTTTTTTTGAGCTAATTTTCAAGTTTGAAAAATAAATAAATTTACGAACTTGACATATAATAATGATGAAAGTAATGTTTCGAACAAAATCCCCTCTCTCATATAAGTCTTAAAACTATTTTCAATATCTAACAAATTAACGCAATACAATCCTACATAAACGTACAATGAAGGAAAGAAGGAGAAAACAAACAAGATAGAGACGGCAGAAAAGAAGAGTAGAAAAAACCCGTGTTTCTTTGTGTATCGTTTTTCTTGCAATAATTCATGTTTTAATATTTTTCATTAATTTTTCAAATGAAATAATTTTTTAGTTGAAATAAAATAATTGCAATACACAAACTACATTTATTAAATTGTAAGATGATTTAATCAACTTCGTGATTGGATTACAATAAATCATGATTAATAAACAAAGATGTTTGACAATACACACAAGCCCACGACACGAGACTGTTTTGACAATGGACTCGTGCCTAAACTAGAAACTCAAATTAATTACTCTATGATGTCATTACCCTGACGTTTCTCAATTTCAGGTGTCACTAAAAGAGCTATATAACCAATCGTTTCCAAAGAATCATCAGAACTTGTTTCAACTCTTATAGTGCTAACAACGACTACATATTCTTAAATAACCATGAAAGCTAAAGTACAAATGAGAAACCTCAACAAGGTGACCAAATTGGTTGAGAGTGAACGTCGATTTAAGAGAGCCTGTGAACAGATTGTCCAATTGAACTACTCTTTAGACGCACTTCAAAAGAGGTACAACAGAGCCAAGACTGACAACAACAAGTCTTTCAGATACTCGCTACGTCTACGCATAGCAGTTGTTGATGGAATGCGCAACATGTACTACGACTACGCTCACCAGAAAGCAGAATCCGTAGCCGAACTGAGACAAGAACTGTTTGGTGAAGTTGTCGACATTATTTCAGAAGATTCTTCAGCAGACATGGAGATGTATGACTAGAGGAAAAGCACCAGACTTCTTCAAAAAACGGTTCTTTTCAGAGCCACACACATTTTTCAAAAAGAATCTGAATTTGTTGTCATTAGTTTATCTATAGTTCCGTATCCATATATTATAACTGCAGCCCTTTTTCTTTCCGACTGGAAAAAAACCCAACCCCAAAATGTAAAAAAAATAGTTTATATATATATATATCCGTAACTTTACTTAAAAAAAAATCGTACACCTTATCTTGAAATTTTTTGCAATAGGCTATCTTATAAGAAATTGCGTACACCTTATTTTGGTAGAAGGCTTCAAATTTCGAACGTGTTTTTTTGAGCTAATTTTCAAGTTTGAAAAATAAATAAATTTACGAACTTGACATATAATAATGATGAAAGTAATGTTTCGAACAAAATCCCCTCTCTCATATAAGTCTTAAAACTATTTTCAATATCTAACAAATTAACGCAATACAATCCTACATAAACGTACAATGAAGGAAAGAAGGAGAAAACAAACAAGATAGAGACGGCAGAAAAGAAGAGTAGAAAAAACCCGTGTTTCTTTGTGTATCGTTTTTCTTGCAATAATTCATGTTTTAATATTTTTCATTAATTTTTCAAATGAAATAATTTTTTAGTTGAAATAAAATAATTGCAATACACAAACTACATTTATTAAATTGTAAGATGATTTAATCAACTTCGTGATTGGATTACAATAAATCATGATTAATAAACAAAGATGTTTGACAATACACACAAGCCCACGACACGAGACTGTTTTGACAATGGACTCGTGCCTAAACTAGAAACTCAAATTAATTACTCTATGATGTCATTACCCTGACGTTTCTCAATTTCAGGTGTCACTAAAAGAGCTATATAACCAATCGTTTCCAAAGAATCATCAGAACTTGTTTCAACTCTTATAGTGCTAACAACGACTACATATTCTTAAATAACCATGAAAGCTAAAGTACAAATGAGAAACCTCAACAAGGTGACCAAATTGGTTGAGAGTGAACGTCGATTTAAGAGAGCCTGTGAACAGATTGTCCAATTGAACTACTCTTTAGACGCACTTCAAAAGAGGTACAACAGAGCCAAGACTGACAACAACAAGTCTTTCAGATACTCGCTACGTCTACGCATAGCAGTTGTTGATGGAATGCGCAACATGTACTACGACTACGCTCACCAGAAAGCAGAATCCGTAGCCGAACTGAGACAAGAACTGTTTGGTGAAGTTGTCGACATTATTTCAGAAGATTCTTCAGCAGACATTGAGATGTATGACTAGAGGAAAAGCACCAGACTTCTTCAAAAAACGGTTCTTTTCAGAGCCACACACATTTTTCAAAAAGAATCTGAATTTGTTGTCATTAGTTTATCTATAGTTCCGTATCCATATATTATAACTGCAGCCCTTTTTCTTTCCGACTGGAAAAAAACCCAACCCCAAAATGTAAAAAAAAATAGTTTATATATATATATATCCGTAACTTTACTTAAAAAAAAATCGTACACCTTATCTTGAAAATTTTTGCAATAGGCTATCTTATAAGAAATTGCGTACACCTTATTTTGGTAGAAGGCTTCAAATTTCGAACGTGTTTTTTTTAGCTAATTTTCAAGTTTGAAAAATAAATAAAATTTACGAACTTGACATATAATAATGATGAAAGTAATGTTTCGAACAAAATCCCCTCTCTCATATAAGTCTTAAAACTATTTTCAATATCTAACAAATTAACGCAATACAATCCTACATAAACGTACAATGAAGGAAAGAAGGAGAAAACAAACAAGATAGAGACGGCAGAAAAGAAGAGTAGAAAAAACCCGTGTTTCTTTGTGTATCGTTTTTCTTGCAATAATTCATGTTTTAATATTTTTCATTAATTTTTCAAATGAAATAATTTTTTAGTTGAAATAAAATAATTGCAATACACAAACTACATTTATTAAATTGTAAGATGATTTAATCAACTTCGTGATTGGATTACAATAAATCATGATTAATAAACAAAGATGTTTGACAATACACACAAGCCCACGACACGAGACTGTTTTGACAATGGACTCGTGCCTAAACTAGAAACTCAAATTAATTACTCTATGATGTCATTACCCTGACGTTTCTCAATTTCAGGTGTCACTAAAAGAGCTATATAACCAATCGTTTCCAAAGAATCATCAGAACTTGTTTCAACTCTTATAGTGCTAACAACGACTACATATTCTTAAATAACCATGAAAGCTAAAGTACAAATGAGAAACCTCAACAAGGTGACCAAATTGGTTGAGAGTGAACGTCGATTTAAGAGAGCCTGTGAACAGATTGTCCAATTGAACTACTCTTTAGACGCACTTCAAAAGAGGTACAACAGAGCCAAGACTGACAACAACAAGTCTTTCAGATACTCGCTACGTCTACGCATAGCAGTTGTTGATGGAATGCGCAACATGTACTACGACTACGCTCACCAGAAAGCAGAATCCGTAGCCGAACTGAGACAAGAACTGTTTGGTGAAGTTGTCGACATTATTTCAGAAGATTCTTCAGCAGACATGGAGATGTATGACTAGAGGAAAAGCACCAGACTTCTTCAAAAAACGGTTCTTTTCAGAGCCACACACATTTTTCAAAAAGAATCTGAATTTGTTGTCATTAGTTTATCTATAGTTCCGTATCCATATATTATAACTGCAGCCCTTTTTCTTTCCGACTGGAAAAAAACCCAACCCCAAAATGTAAAAAAAATAGTTTATATATATATATATCCGTAACTTTACTTAAAAAAAAATCGTACACCTTATCTTGAAATTTTTTGCAATAGGCTATCTTATAAGAAATTGCGTACACCTTATTTTGGTAGAAGGCTTCAAATTTCGAACGTGTTTTTTTGAGCTAATTTTCAAGTTTGAAAAATAAATAAATTTACGAACTTGACATATAATAATGATGAAAGTAATGTTTCGAACAAAATCCCCTCTCTCATATAAGTCTTAAAACTATTTTCAATATCTAACAAATTAACGCAATACAATCCTACATAAACGTACAATGAAGGAAAGAAGGAGAAAACAAACAAGATAGAGACGGCAGAAAAGAAGAGTAGAAAAAACCCGTGTTTCTTTGTGTATCGTTTTTCTTGCAATAATTCATGTTTTAATATTTTTCATTAATTTTTCAAATGAAATAATTTTTTAGTTGAAATAAAATAATTGCAATACACAAACTACATTTATTAAATTGTAAGATGATTTAATCAACTTCGTGATTGGATTACAATAAATCATGATTAATAAACAAAGATGTTTGACAATACACACAAGCCCACGACACGAGACTGTTTTGACAATGGACTCGTGCCTAAACTAGAAACTCAAATTAATTACTCTATGATGTCATTACCCTGACGTTTCTCAATTTCAGGTGTCACTAAAAGAGCTATATAACCAATCGTTTCCAAAGAATCATCAGAACTTGTTTCAACTCTTATAGTGCTAACAACGACTACATATTCTTAAATAACCATGAAAGCTAAAGTACAAATGAGAAACCTCAACAAGGTGACCAAATTGGTTGAGAGTGAACGTCGATTTAAGAGAGCCTGTGAACAGATTGTCCAATTGAACTACTCTTTAGACGCACTTCAAAAGAGGTACAACAGAGCCAAGACTGACAACAACAAGTCTTTCAGATACTCGCTACGTCTACGCATAGCAGTTGTTGATGGAATGCGCAACATGTACTACGACTACGCTCACCAGAAAGCAGAATCCGTAGCCGAACTGAGACAAGAACTGTTTGGTGAAGTTGTCGACATTATTTCAGAAGATTCTTCAGCAGACATGGAGATGTATGACTAGAGGAAAAGCACCAGACTTCTTCAAAAAACGGTTCTTTTCAGAGCCACACACATTTTTCAAAAGAATCTGAATTTGTTGTCATTAGTTTATCTATAGTTCCGTATCCATATATTATAACTGCAGCCCTTTTTCTTTCCGACTGGGAAAAAAACCCAACCCCAAAATGTAAAAAAAATAGTTTATATATATATATATCCGTAACTTTACTTAAAAAAAAATCGTACACCTTATCTTGAAATTTTTTGCAATAGGCTATCTTATAAGAAATTGCGTACACCTTATTTTGGTAGAAGGCTTCAAATTTCGAACGTGTTTTTTTGAGCTAATTTTCAAGTTTGAAAAATAAATAAATTTACGAACTTGACATATAATAATGATGAAAGTAATGTTTCGAACAAAATCCCCTCTCTCATATAAGTCTTAAAACTATTTTCAATATCTAACAAATTAACGCAATACAATCCTACATAAACGTACAATGAAGGAAAGAAGGAGAAAACAAACAAGATAGAGACGGCAGAAAAGAAGAGTAGAAAAAACCCGTGTTTCTTTGTGTATCGTTTTTCTTGCAATAATTCATGTTTTAATATTTTTCATTAATTTTTCAAATGAAATAATTTTTTAGTTGAAATAAAATAATTGCAATACACAAACTACATTTATTAAATTGTAAGATGATTTAATCAACTTCGTGATTGGATTACAATAAATCATGATTAATAAACAAAGATGTTTGACAATACACACAAGCCCACGACACGAGACTGTTTTGACAATGGACTCGTGCCTAAACTAGAAACTCAAATTAATTACT